>NC_052945.1:18527315-19134128 GCF_013358895.1 Oreochromis aureus
ACCTGAAACTTACAGCCAGAGTAGCAGAAGTTACTGGCAATATGTGAAGCGTCTGGTCTGTGCAGTTGTGCAGAAGCTCCTTGTTTGTTTGGTTTTTTTTGGCTTCTTTTATCTTCTTCAAGAATACACCTGCACAAGGTCCCTTTACGCCATCTTGTTCTACCCGCATGTCCACTTGTAAAAGTTGCCAAACACGTGCACAAACAAGCAAGCAAGCACCAACTCTTCAGGCTATAGAAATATCTGCACAGACTTGCAACTTGAAGTGACATTTGATTAGGAAACGCTAGTTAACCAGGCCGCTCTTTGAGAAGTGGAGATGTTAAGCTTTATTGTCGATCCAATGTGAAACTTGAGCTCCCTTTCTAGTTTTATCTCAATGCACATCAGGTTATTGTGCTTGACTTTATTGCACTTTTTTGTCTTGTTATGTATTTAATGTTTTACAAGGGCCAAAAGGTTTAGAAGTGTGCTTTTATTGTCTTTTTAAATTATGACCATTTCTCTGTTGGTACTGCATCTTACCCGTGATCTGTTCGTGTGTCACAGTTACCTCAGGTGCTTTACGTCATTGATCTCGATTAATCACTGTGGAATATTAAGTCATTATAACAGGTTAACTCTGTTATTACATGGTGCAACCACACCCTGGCAGTGACGCTGCTAAGTGGAAAGTGCAAATGAGTTAAACCTCAGAGTTACCTCGACCTATGAGCATACCAACTTAAAGTCTTGCATAACCTGCCTACCACTGATCCTGCCAGGCAGCTTATTTTGCGTGTGCGTGTGCGTGTGTGTGTCTTTTGCATATTTAAAGATTTGTGTGTTTTGTCACCAAGGTCTACTCTACTGAAGGCTGATAAACTGCATAGTTAAAGGAAGAAAGAGAAGGAGACCTGAAAAGGAGTTTCACACTTTAATAGAGGAGTGCACTAACATAAATACTTGATTTTATTTTCGGCTTTAGCTTCTGCCTCTGCCTACACTTGACTTGTCATTGCCCAGAATTATTTTCTTTATTATAAAGGAGAGAGAGAAGCAAAAGAAGTTGTGCATTTTATTTATTTATTTATTTTTACGAGATATATGAGCTTGAATCGTACAGTAGTCTCTTTTAGTGAAAGCATACGAGGAGCTGGAGTAGAAGTGATTAGCTTTTTAAGTACTTTTTTAAGCACTAATGTTAAAAATGATACATGTAAGGAACTGTATTTGATGTTTTTCTGTCAAATATCATAGTAAGCCAAATGTCCTTGGGTTAGGTTACAGACTTTTAGTCAAAACGCATTTGATAGAGTCACGAAGCTCAGTGAAGTTGCCAAGGACATTGATTCACATTTGTATTACATTTTAAACAAGTTAGTTACAGCCCTGGATTTTTGCTTTCACCATGAAATGTCAGAGCAAGTTAAATTATCTAAGAAATTACAGCTTGTTTTAGAGCCAAGCTTCTGTGTGAACACAGTTGATGATGAACTCCACGTGCCCTGTGGCTTCATAGAAATTTCAGGCTTGCTTCCTCTTGTCCCTTATTATAAATTCTTCTGTCACCTCATTCATTCTTTTGTTTTCTCATTCCTTTGTCTCTCACTTTACCATGCTTCATTTCCTCTTTCCTTTTCACCTTACTGCTCTCTCACCTTCCCACCAAGTCGCAAGTCTTGTGCCTACTTATCTGATTTAAAGCCAGGTATGAGGATTTAGAGATCCAACAGACACCAAGTTGGGCTGGCAAGCAGACGGTGTGTCAGGACTTGGAGACAGGAGCTTACAGGAGTAGATTCACCAGACACCAAAGATTCTTCAAAGCCAGGGAAGGATCTGACAGAAGACGGAGAAGATAAAATTAAAAATAAATAAATAAATGAACTGGGAGTGCTGTCACAGCTGTCAGACACCTAATTAAAAGACTCTCCCAAAAAAAGTTGCTGTACATTTTACTTTCTGTACACAAGGATAGCAAAGATTGAGATTTGTATCAAAGCCTCTTAAACCTCAAAGAGCAGAAAGTCAGAATCATCTGTTGGGGAAGTGTGTAATTTTTTTTTTTTCCTTTTTTTTGTTTGGTTATCTGTTGCCATCCTCTGCAATACTCTTACCTCCCTCACCTTGTAGTTCTCAGGATAAACATAGCTTGTCCATAGCAACAGGGTGACTGTGGTGTTGACAGATGTAAAGTGATTAAGAGGGTGTGTGTGTGTGTGTGTGTGTGTGTGTGTCGAAACTGCATTTACACTCCCCTTTTACTTTTTCCCTCATCCACTAGTATTAGTAGAAATTCTGCCACCCACTGCCACGGTTGTGGAACAATATTCACTCTCTGTTTTTCTCCTTCTCTGTGCTGCCCTTAAATTTAGCAAAAGACACAGAATGATTTGTTAAAGTTTCATGTGCTGTAGTGGAGTTATTAATACTTCAATTCATCTAACTGAATTTAGTGTTTCTGCTTTTTCTTGCAGTGTTAATCAGTTTGTTGGAAATAACAGTGTTGTGGATCATGCGGGTTGTACTGCTCACTCTATTTTTCTCACCTACAAAAGACTGTGCATTGCAGTTTTTCTACATGCACAGGTAACGCATGTCAGAAAAACCACAATGTAGAAGCAACAGAAAATGGCGCTCCCAAAATACTGCAAATTTGTATAATAATCTGTCTGTAATGTAGAAGTATATGCAGGTGCTTTTCAGAAATCCACAAAATGTACTCAAGAAGTCAGTTAATGCATTTGTGTTTGCGTGGTCTCCATTAGTTTTCTAGCTGTGCTTGATTATATTTTATTATATCCTTCATTATGATACTAAAAGATTAAAAACTTAAACGGCTGCATTAAAATGTGCCCTCACAGGGTTTGATTGAAACAAAACGGAGGCACAGAGAAATGACAAGTGAACAACTGGTCAGTAACAAGAACCGTTTTAGTAAGAGTTTTATTTCTGCACTTACTTGTGTAGTTGTGAGTATTTGCTTCTGAAATTTGCATATGATTGTTTGTTGAAATACAGACACAAAGGTAAGCCTGTTATCAGGATTTCTGTGTATCGATGGAGGAAATCAACAGATCTAAATAGATACGTTTGAGCCTGACACGAAAGCATAAACAAACAGGAAGATTTTCATTTGGTCAGGAAGACCAGCGACTCTGTTTGGAAAGGGGAAAACGGAATTACCCCATATTTGTTCATGGTCTAGATAAGCAGAAGAACTTATGTTTAATTTGCCTTTTTGTGTGATTTAATAAGCAGTATTGTTGGTTTTTAATTATGAGGTCATGTTATTGTGCATTTTAACTTACTGATATGGTCCTACCAAATAGTGACCACTTTTCTACGTGCAGAATGTTTTTGGGAATAACATGGATTAGAAATGCACTTTACCCAGCACAGGTTTGTGGTAAATAAAGCCTTCAGCCATTTGAGGATTTATCAACCAAGGACAGAGCTGTAAGAGCTGAATAGAGAGGGTGTGTGCAATGCATTAACAGCCGTTACAGGTGTGACACTTCCAGTCAGTTGGATGAGAAATGGCTCCCACAAATTTTGATCCCCCCAAAAAAAAAAAAAAGAAGAAGCCGTTTCATTCAGATTGTTGTTCTAACACCGTTCACTTCATTACATTTCAATGATATCAGCATTTACTAGAGTAGTGAAAGTGAAACTGAATATTTTAAATATCTGGTTCATTTGCATGGATCCCACATACATGGACACATGGACACATCAAATCCTTTCAGTAGCTTTCTGACCTTTTTACGATCCCAGACTGTCAGTGTAGATAATGCAGCCCTCCCTACTGTTCTGCCCTTTCACTAAACATCAAATACAGCACAGACTGTCAATAAAATAAGATCTAAACTAATAATACTTGTCTTCTGCACAACACAGATTAGAATATTGACAAAGGAACCCTGCTCTTTTTATACATTTTGCCCTTGTTGGGTTTTTTTCTTTGTGGCTCAACAATGACTGTGTCTAAATGGCTGTAAACCATGTGCATAGCAAGATAAGACCTTGATCTATTCAAGGTGGTTGTTTGGAAGGCACAACACAGTTCAGACCTGCTGAATCTGATCTGTTCAAAGCTTATCATCTTTTCACTTATGTGTGCATAGATGTGCATTTGTACACGAAACAAATTGAATGTTGTCCATGGTTTTTAATGTCCACTTGCACGCATGTTTGCAGTGTCTAGAAACGTTGGCAAGCCGACAGATGGACATGCAGTTGTTCATCGCCGATGGCTGTAAGGAGGCTCTGCTGGAGGAGAAGAGACGCTTCTGCTTCCTTGTGGACAAACACTGCATGTTAACCTATCAGTTCGCTTCCTTCCACGACAAGGTAGACAAAGTCCTGCTCTTATTATGTTGGAATCAAACTCTAGTCATATTATATTGCAAGGTTCAGCCAGAAGAATTTATTCCAAAACCCACAATCTCTAGAGCCTCAATGTATCACGTTGCCATAGTGATAGAAATGATGCACTCCTTCTACTGATTACTCATGTTTTCTTTTAATATCTTTTCTTATTTCCATGACTGCTGGATAGGCCAGAGACATACTGTCGGAAAAGCTGAGCACCTGGCAGGACCAGTGCAAAGATGCCACCAATATGCCCGAGAGTGTTTTGTCAATGATTGAAGGGCTGCGTAAGCCAGTTCCCATCACAATGCCCTCTCCGTCCCCGTCACGACACAGTGTGGTATGATCAAAGTGACAATCCTAAGACTTGTTCTTGTGCTACATGTGTTGCTGTCTTTCATACTGTACTATGTTTTTTGTAGTACTTTTTAGATAAATTATCATTACTACGTAATGGAAACTTACCTCAGAGCGACGATTTCTGAGTGTGTCTCTCTGTAGGTCTGCTTACCAATCTTGACAATATTTAACCTGTTAAGTACAAGGTTGTTTTTTAGCATTGCTGTCAAATGGGGGAAAAGTAACAGGAAAAAAACAAACAACAAAAAACTGATAAGTCATATTTGCAGGTAGCCTCTGCAATGAATATGTTATGCTTGGTGACGGGGCTCCCAGGGTGTAGGATGTTTTCATGTCAAGGTTGTAGAAGTACCTTATATACTGAGGCTACCGTGCTGACACTGAATATTTAATCATATTTATCTTTCTATGTTCAGACTAAATTATAAGGATACTCACAGAGTTTATCTCCCAAGGACAGTTTTTGCAATTTTAAAAAATATTATCCAGATCAGCCAAAGAGTTTAATGGGTTCTTTATCTGCCTACGCTTCACCTTTCCACCTGGATTCATGGAAGCTTGGCAACTTATGTAATCTTGCTTAAAAAAACGTATAATAATGATAATGGCAGTGATCGCAGACCTCGACTTTTGCCTTGGTGGAGTAGTTGGATGATGAACATTTGTCTGTTAGACGTGAAATTTTCTAACTGCTTAGGGTAGTAATTCTTGGGCATTTGTTTAGCTGTTACTGAGGCTGCTGCTACCTGCATGTTTTGACAGAAATTCATTAATTTTTTATTTGATTTTTTTTAAAAAGGAGAAAAGTAACATACTCGCTCATGTTTTCATTCATTGCACTGTGGCAGAACATATCTACTCCCCCGGCACCACCTAAGAAAGCTGAGCCCAGCCGTCTGGTTAATATGTTCAACCAGGACAACAACCCCACCACTGTAACCACTCCTTCAAGCAACAGCACAGGTATTGCGGCTGTTACTATGACAATTGTTTTCATTTAGCACTTTGCTTTGTGCTGTTCTGGCCTCAAGTTTGTGCTTTTCAAACAGATTGTTCTTGCAGGTGTAATGCAAGAACCATCTGTTTGTTCCTGAAACGTGTTTCTCCTTTATCCTGCACGGAACAATGACATTTGCTTCTCTGAGCTAGAAAATTTTATTCCATGAAGAGCTGCATGAAATAAATGTGGATGTCTCGGTCGGTTAGCCCGGCACTGAATTACCTCAAAAGTCATTGGATAATTTGTCATGACTTTATGTGCTGGGTTCCCAGAGAAACAGTCCTACTGACTTTGCCAGCCCTTTTACTTCTCCTGAATTATGACCATGAAGTTGACATTTGTTGTTCAGAGTAAAATATGTCAACAGCTAATCTGCTAGAGACATTTGCTGTCACAGTTACTTTTTATCTATCAGGTCATGCTTTAAGTTTATCTTGTACATTAGATTATGTCTAAATCCAGCAGCTGTAATTGTAATGTCATTAGTTTCAGCTGCACTTTCTGTTGAGTACTTTTAGGCAAGGTCAGTAACTACAGCAGCTACTGTGACCACATTAGCAAGCCTTTATATTCTTAATCGTGCCTTGTGTTAACATTGCTTTCTGCTTCTTTTCTTTCTTTCTTTTTAAACTTCCTTCCTCTCTCCCAGACCACGGGAACGGCGAGGACAGCAATCTCGCCAGGTCTGTCTCTGTCGCCACAGGGCTCAACAATATGGTGAAGAGACCACGTGTGCGCACCATCTTTCCCCATACTGCGGGCAACAATAACACACTGCTGAGCTTTGATGAGGGAGACATCATTGTCCTGCTCATCCCTGACGAGAGAGACGGATGGATGTATGGTGAAATGGAGAAGGATGGAAAGTGAGTCTAACTACGTGTGATGAATTTATACAGAACAGATATGTGATATGAAAAATTATAGTCACAGATATGGGGGAAGGCTTGTGCACACACTGTGCTGTACATAGGAGCACGATTAGATCTGTGACGCGTGCAGTCACTGTTGAGATGTAAGTCAGCTGACTTTAAATGTCTTTAAATCGTAACAAGAACTCTGTATCATCATCACCTTCTTCGTCCTGCCTCTGTCAAAAATTCATGCCGTCCTCCTAAGAATCAGGTGATTAATAGGAGGTGGAATTCACTGTCTTAACTGGCCAGATGGTCCCTCGCCTGATTGCTAGGCTGACCATGTATGAGCACACACAGCTCCAGGCTTGTCAAGTGCTGCCTGTGCTGGAAAAGTCACTGATAAGGAAATCAAAGTAAAATGTGGCCTGAGGGTGGGATGTACGATAGCAGACTGGAGTGAGGTGGAGGGAGAAGTTCAGAGTACCACCTGCTCCCCCACACAGATAGGCACCAACCAAGTCCACTCTCCCCAGGTCTCTTGTGCGTGACTTTTTAGACAAGGATTTGATCTGAAGCCCTTGAAAATGTGTTTTTGAATTTTAATCATTCATCGGGTTTGATCTTTATTGCTATCAAGGGAAATTACATTACAAATATACCCAGAAAGATTGATCAAGGGCATAAAAGAATCATTTCTGAGTAGCTTTCAAAAATGTGGCTGACACAAAGTAAAACTTTGGTCTTGATGCCTCGCTGCTGCAGGTGGGGCGAGCTGAAGCGCCTAAAGGCTTAAAAAGTGTATATCGTCATGTTTATCAGAGCACAGCATCAGACAAGATGGGCTTCATGTTCCACAGGAGGTTCGGCTTTGATGCTTTTGGTTCTCTCGCTGGGCTTCTGCCTTTGTCTCATATCAGCTTTGATACTGTATCCCAGCAACTCACCAGGACTGTTTCAGATATGGACTCTATTGATGGACTGAGAGATTGAATTCCAGCAGGGCTGAGATAAATTTAATTCCAGGGAGTGAAAAATCAACTGGTAATAGAGCAGCATTTGTCAAATAATGACATTTGACCTCTGTGTGTGCATTTTATTGCATGATTCCTAAATAAATTCTGTCCACTATCTTATTATCCAGTCACAATCATTAGAGTTGAGCTTTCTTTTCCAGGAACAGCTAGTAGTGTACACTCTTGACAATCGGTACTTGTAAACTGTCCTTGACTGAAATCAAGTAGTCTCAGCAGCTAGCGTTAACAGTTATGGTTGAAACAAGCACGGGTTCTCTGTGGAAACTTTTCCTTAAATAAACAAAAAATGTATTCAGTGTGACTGCATGAAATGCATTTTCCAGTAGGTCCTGACTCTTTATTTTTTTTATTGCAACTTCACTGAGGAAATACCTAATCTTCAAGTTGGTGCAAATATTAACATTCATCCACACAGAGGGAGGGGCAGATTGACCAAACACTGATTAGGAGCAATCTTTTAGCATAATACAATGACAGGGAGTCCTTGGTCCAAACTTGTGATAGGGAGAAGCTGCTGCTTTTGTTTTTTTGTTTTTTGTTTTTTCCCAAATTCAAATGTGTTTCAGAACTAAAATAATCAATTTTTTGATTAAGGTAAGAAATTTTTAGCATAGTGTTTAGAAATTAATTTTGCAATAATTAAATTTTTAGTCTTTCATTATGTTTTTGGGGGGGTTTTGAGTCAGGTTTCATTTAGACATCTGTGTGTGTTTGTGTGAGGGGGCTCAAACTGTTGCCACTGAAACCTCACAGGTCTCTGAAATTCTGGCTCAGTCGTGACTCATTTATTAAATCAGTGAAAATCAAATTCTTTCCGCACAAACTCTATTATGTTGCACCTCGACGGGTTCAATAGAAGACTTTGTCCACAAGATCTTTTCTTCATTCGCGTCATCGGTTTCCTTTGATGGAAAATAACCTGTCTCAGCCTGAAATCTTTGTTGTCAAAGATGAAGTCCTTCAAAATAAACCAAAACTGTGATTGAAGTTGCACACTTTAATGCTCTCCCTCTTTGCAAATAACAAGTGACAGATTCAACCTGTTTGCTGGCATAGTCGCCTTAGGCATACATTCAGACTGTGTGTACAACAGTAAAGGCAACTGCAACGGATCCTGCTCCTTTATCTGGTTTCTGTATCTTCTCGATAAGAGATGGAGAGAGCCGCTCAGGAGAGGGCAGTGCAGGCAGGCTCTTCACCAATCACTTGGAGAGTCCTTCAACTGAGCTGATAACGACCGCTGATGCAATCCTCTCTAAGTTGCCTGCTGTGTTTCTTTCTTTTAGGAGGGGCTGGTTCCCTTCATCTTACTGCCGTGCTCTCACTGAGACACTCGTGAATAACAACAGGTAAGTAGAAGCCACATTCCAGCTAACACACACAGACCTGCAGGTCTCATATTGCAGCCAGCTGTATTGTTGGAAGTATTTCCTCTAGTTGGCCCTCTTGAAGTGATAATCTTTACAGTTCTGTGAGGATGTTCCCATTCCTTAACCTTTGATTCCTGCTGTTAAGCATTCTGTCTTTGTTTTTTATTTCTGTTTTTTTTTTTCATTTATTTATTTAAATGATGCTTGTGTTGTTCCTGACATAATAAATGTTTCAAAGCCTCTGATAAAACTTAAGTAATTTGTGATCAAATGAATCCTGTGGAGCCCTTTTTTCCCTTTCTTTCTTTTATTTAATGAATCAAAAATGATACTTTTCACGCAAGCCCAGCAAAATATGAGGAAACAGGATGCTGTTTGCTGATGAATAGATTTTGCTGCTGATGAAAGAGAGAGAGAGAAAAGGTTCAGAGTCGACTCCAGGCTTTTTCTTCAAAGAGACTAATCCCTGTTGGATTAATTTATTAGATCTTAATGTGCGGCACCTCCCACAGAGAGGCTGCCAGCCAACTACTACCACCACTCCCGGAAAGTGAAAATTTAAACTATAACCAGAACCTGGGGACAGAACACACAGATATGCACATCCCTCTTCTTTTGTCCGCATTAGGAATTTAAATTGGCCACATTCAATGTGTATCGCTTAACTATAAGTTTAACGTCAACATTTAAGCCGGTAACCCTAACCCATGATGCAACCGCTAAAAATGAAAATGCAATAATCTCACATATGCCTGGAGACTCACTTGTGATGAGTTTCATTATGTAGCTACTTAATTTCACTTCTTTTACCATCTCTTATACTGCCCTCCTCTTCCTCTGCAGTGAGCCCGCCGCCCCGTACCGCAGCAGAAGTGTGGTTAACCTCCACCACCAGGACACGGAAACAGACGAGGCAACCATGGTTCTCCCCCCAGCAGATTACAGCGACACCCCGCAACGCAGCACAAACAACAAAACCTCGCCCGCCAGCACCATCACCACAAATAGCAATCACCATCACTCCCCCACGCCCTCTGTAGCCTCCTCGTCTGATCACAGCACGGTCAGTTGGCGATTTGGTTTGTGCGCTCTTGTTTGTCTGACATGTCGGTGTTTTAAAAAGCGAACCACCGAGTCTGGTAGACTTAAGCCGTGACTTAAAAAAGCGATTGATTTGATCTTAGATCAGGTCTGAGAAGAGTTTGACCAGCTTTCTTCTGTCAGACCTTCATACTGTCGTAGTGTTGTGATATGACTGGTACTGTGAGGCTACATCTCACCTGATACCTGCTGCATAAAGGCTGCTGTACCCTCAACTGTTTTTACTGCCAGTGACAGTGCGTGCGTATGTAGGTGGTGTCAGATGAGCTTTTTATGTGCGTCCTGGAAACCTGACCACACTTCAATATAGTGCGAGTGTCGACTGACGTAGACAATGAAGAAAAACAATTAAATTGTTTGGACTCGAGGACAGTTTTACACTTTTGAGTTTTTCGAGAAGTGTTAGTTAAGTATGGGATTATTTATCTAATATTTGGTCTTATTTTTTAAGACAAATTATGTCTGCCAGCAAAATGAAATTTAAAAATGAGGGACTGTTCTTTTTCAGGGTTGAGAGAGACATGTATAAAGTTTAATTAGTTACTGCAAATGTAGGTTCTGATGCACATCCTCTGAGATCTCATTCACAGCATAAGTCTAAACGGGATAAGTGGTAATAGATGCTAAATATATCCACAACCTGAAATGCATTTTGAATATGCACCTTGGTGTTCTGAGGAAATAAAATAAATATTGAGTCTAAAAACTGACTTGGTATCCAAAGTTGTAGTCCCATGACTCACCTTCACTGTTTTTTGGGTGAGCAGAACACAGCTGTAATGATTGTTATTGTTAGGATAATCCCGAGGGTGCTGATGATGGGTCTCCGGGTGAGGCTGCTCTAGTCTTATCATCTAGGGTGATGGTGCACGCATACCATGCTCACAAAACGTATTGATAAAAGAAGCTTTTTTTGTATGCAGATAATGTTTTTTTTTTTGTTTTTTTTTAAATATTAATATTATTTCATCCATCTCTGAGAGTTTTATTTCTTACCCTTGCCAATGTTCTTACATTTGCATACCATGCAAAATGGCAGGCAAATTGTGGTTTGGTTCTAGGAAAGCCTTTTTGTTCCCCTCTGCTGGTTGGATGTAAATCGTGCATCGTGGTATATATGGGTTAAATGTGCATGACCTGTCTGCACGATGATTACACAAGCTCTGTGTATGCTCTACAACAATCTTTGCTACACATTGCTTGTCCAGATAAATTGTGCACTTAACCTTTCATATTGGTCAGCCACAGTTGGATGTGGACTTTGAACATATTTCTTTTCCTGCACATTCACGTTTGTTTACAATGCAAAACGTAGAATTCAAACCTGCACATACACCGAAAAATATCTGCTCATCATGTATTGAATATTCACGCACAGTCATGTTGACTTTAACCTTAACTGTAGCTTGCATCATGTTTTCAACAGTCCTAAAAGTTTTCACTTTACTTGTGTGACCCACTTCACAAGTTTTCTTATTGTGTCGTCCCTTCAGAATAGATCTGCAACGACTTAAGTTCAAACCTGTGAACACATTTCTTGGGGGCGGTTTTTTGTTTTGTTTTTGTTTTTTGGATTTTCTAAAAATGGCCATCATAAGTGTCTGGTTGTATTATTCTGATTAGATATTTGACCACTCTTCTTTGTAGCATTTATTTAGATTGATTTCCTGGCGAAGACACATCTTTTATGCATCATCCACAAGTTTTCAATATGGTTAAGGTCGGAGCATTGGGAAGGTCTTTCTGGAAGCTTAATGTTAGCCTGCTTTATTCATTCCAAAACCAGTTTTGATCCTTGTCTTTTTGTATCTTAGCTGTGTACAAGTTTCAGCCGTCTGCCTGTTGAGGTGAAGTTGAAGAATTTGGAGATGATCCTCCTTCATTATCCATTTTTGTGCAACGTAACAGAACCACTGATGGCAAAACAGCCCGAGAGCACAATGCTACCACCACCATGTTTGTCAGTTGGTACAGGGATCTTAGGTTTGTTGTTGTGGCCACACGGCTCAATTTTGTCTCGTCTGATCATTTAAGAAAGAATTTCAAAAATTTGTCCATGTGGGCAGTCGAGCCTGAAGGTGTTGATTTTGGAGCAGAGGCTTCTTTCTTGGTCGGCACCCTGTCAGTCAGTTTTGATGTCCTTGGCTTTCCCCATTGTTCCAAGTATTGGTCAATCTAATGAGTGCTGTCAAACAAATTCTTTTGATGCTGCAAAGACACACTAACAGTTGTAGTCAATCATAATCACTAACTTAATACGTCTTAACCATGTCAGGTAGAACTTTCAGCACCACTTATTAAAAGATGAAGTGAGTGCATGTATATATTTGAGCCTGTATGTCTGCTTTTGGCCTCGTGTGGATTAGAGAAAATTCAAAATAAACCTCAGCTTTTTTCAACCAATTCTTGTTTTTAAAGTTGTCAAATATGTTGTACAACTATTCCACAAGTTCCAACAGCTGAAAGAAATCATTGAAGCCTAAAATTTTCATGACATTTATGCTCATGAGTGTGTGTAACTTCTGACCACAACTGTACATGGAAAATCAGGCAAGCCAACAAAACACAAACAAAATAAACACAGCCGCCGTGGCTATTCTGTTAGGTTGATGTTTGACCCAGTTAAAGGTCAGGTGGCAAATGGAGATACTCTTCTCCTTCTTGCCTGCATTTATTATTAACCAGTCACTTTGGCCAGGGCCTCAGGCTGACTTACACTAGTGGGACCAAATGTTAGTCTGTGTCCATTGTCAGTTGTATCAGTCTACATCCGGCACGCGTCTCCATCACTGGCTCGGCATTATGGTGGAATTCCACTCCGGGTGAACCCGATGTCTACCGTCCCTCAATGTCAATCCAATCATTCTTTCACTCAATCATCACTCAGATATTATCTGTCTGTTTCTTTTCATCCTCCTGCCTTTCCTTCCTGCTTTACATGTCTCCCACCATTTCCAGGATAAACAGGGTTCACTTCCAGGGAAGTTTATTCCTTCCTAGTGACTCACGAACCCTTACCATAACTTTTCAAAACACAGACATATGCAGCATCCCAGAATAGACTCGCGTGTGGGAAAAAGTTCTCTACAGCTACAGCAGATTATAATACTCGGCAAAAAAGTGGGCGGCTGAGGTTGTGTGTTGGTGTGCGCACATGTTTATGCATGCGTGTCTAGTTAGCAACTTGGGGCTGGAACATTCATGAATATTATTGCCATAATGATTCATACTGCATCGGTCTGTGTGGTTATCTCAGGTAATTACCTCTGAATAAATTTCTTGGCACTGTTGGTATAAACTAGATATTTTTCTTGGGTTATTTTTCTTTCTCTGTTTTTTGATAATTCTTTTTTTACATAGCACTATGGCTTAAAGCCTATTTGTATTTCCACATTCTTTCTCTTGGTTGATGTCAACAAACTGGTTGGAGTCTGTATCAGCAAAGCCTGTTTTTAAATGATGCTGGTTGGTCTAGACAAGGAAAGGTGAGAGAAAAAGACGAGAGATGTAGTGGGAGGTAGGGTTTCTGGAATGTTCTGTCATTACGAGTTTTAAAAAAAGCGCCCTCACTGGTTTGTTTGGGTGTGGGAGAGATAAGTTGACGACTAACAGGAATGAATAGAGTGTAGATCCAGAAAGAGCGAGAATATGATCTGAAAGATTGAGATCTACAGAGAAAGTTGAACTGTAAGAGTATCAGGGAAGCCGATACTCATAGCTGACTGAACTCTGTGTTGTCCACTAGCATATTGTGACTCTGTGTTAGTACTGGATATATTAAACCTTAATCCAGGACCTGGTTTAAGGGAAGTTCCACTGAATCTTATTTGGAGGATAAATTGTTACTTTTCTTTTAAATAAAGGCTGTTCCTTTTTGAAGTCCAGGTAACCAAGTTATGAAACTGCTGGGCCTCTGTGGAAATAAGATGGGTAGTGTCAAGACTGAAGCGCCCTGGACAGGAATGTCGCTCACTTGGTCCACTACTGACCTCTTGTGGAGTCTGTTGAGTACTGCAGATTGAAGGCCAGAAGGCACTTTAAATCCAGGACAGTGGATGTTACCAGGAAGGCAAACAAAAGCAAACTACAGTTTATAAAACCACTACTGTGTTAAAAAATTACTCAATTACTACAGCTGCCTTTAGTTTATAGTGAGCAGTAAATGGTGTAGTGTAACATGATCTTATTTATTAAAACAACCAATCACTTTTCGGGGCTATGGAAAGTATTAATGTTGTATATTTTGGAGGGCACTACCAAGGCCCACAAAATAGGTAGTTATTTCCATAATTGTTCACCCAACATGGAGTTTTGTTTAAAGGTTTTGGTTTCGTTTTTGTTTTTTTTCCAAACTGCAGTGTAAGAAAATGTGTCACCACATTTGACTTATTAAAAACATATAAACATTTGTGCACATGTGTGTGTTTACAATATTTGTACAGCTGGGTTTCGGGTACATTTTTCTCTATACTGCCAACGTGATCGTCATGACTTTTTTGTTGTTTGTTTTCATGCAAAGTCACAAATGTGCAAGCAAGAGTTTTGTGATGTTAAGAAAAATATGTTAATATCTAATAAGGATCCAAATCTGTTAAAGGAGTTTAGTGGTGAACCCCTCCAGGCACAGAGCACCTGTTAAGACACTTGCATTCACCGTGGCTTGTCATAAGAAAACTTAGCACGGTTCATTGTGCTACAGACTTGAATTTCCAGCAGATCCAGGTTCCACACACCGTCTTGTGACATGAGGCATTAAATTGTTTTCAGTCCAGTGTGTTCAATCCTTCGGCTGTGGAAAATATGTGTTAAATTCTGCTAGAAATCAAATGAGTGTAAATACAAATGCGGCGATAAATCGCCGAGGCATTAATAGTGCAAATGTGTCACGGTTTTGTGTTTGGTTGGGCTTGTGACTCGCATGTGACGGTATACATGTCTGCTTCTCCTCCACAGGCGAGTCAGCCTAATGGCACCGCAAGACCCCCGCCCGCTTTCCTCGCGTAAGTCATATAAGAACATGAGCAAGATGATTTGCTGATGATTTCATTTGTAAACTCATCATCTGCTGCATTTTTCACAGGGGAGGGAACCCTTTCGCCACAGTCAGGCTACGTCCAACTGTCACCAATGACCGCTCCGCACCAGTCATCTGATCTGTCCACATTTCCACCCACGCTCAACTCCCACAAACCCTTGTCAAACTTCCTGTGTCATCTTGCTGTCCAGCAGCTTCTCCTGATCTGGATGAAAATAAACTCTGATATGGAAGTACTTTGGGACCATTTTATTTACTGAACAGATCCACGTATATTTATGAAATATATATATTTTCTATGTCTATTTTTTGCCCTTCTGTGGTGTTAAATACTTACCACATTCTGACCTGCACATAAGATATGAATGAATAAAAATGGTCAAAGAGAGTAGTGGAATTATGTTGTTGCTTGTTCATTGACAGAAATGACTGTTAAGAAATCATTTGTTGCCATAGGACAGTGGAAGAAAGTACTGTACAGGACCTCTGCATTTCAACCTCGGGTCCAGATGATTGTTTATGCTTAATACTGATACGATGTGGTACAGTGACTTGTCCTCTTGTATATACATTTGCACAACAGATGCTTTATTGTCCATCTAGCTTAACTACGGGAGCGTGGAGACTGCACTTCTGCCTTAACGACACATTCATACTTAGTGCAAAATGTGTTACCTGTTGCATTCTTCAAACTGTCCTTACAAGATGTTACAATCACCTCATCGGTGAAATCAGTGCTTCATTGACTACACATAACAAAACCATCAGTGTGTGCACTTCCCCCCCTGACCCAGTTACACCCTTTAACAAAAATTGCTGTATGGAAATAAAGATCTATTTCTTCAGTTTGTTATTCATGTTGAGCTGAAAAAAGTGACTTTAAATGTTTTGTTTTTGTCTGCATTCATTTATCTGGGAGGGGAAAAGAAGGCAAGAAGTCAAAAATATAGATAGTATTCATTTTTAATTACAATAACATATAAAAAGTAAGAACTTCAATCATTACAGCGTGCGTAGTGTGTTTTCTAAAGCAAGATCTATTTGTTTAAATCCCTCCCATCCAGTTATAGATCCTTTTCTTCTGCCGGGGGACAGTTTTATAACATCTTGCTGCGATGGAAGACGTAGACGGGGTGATGCTGCAGATACAGAGACGTGGACATTCTTGATTGTCTGGCTGGGAGGAATGGTGCACGTTGACTTGTTGCGGAGGAAAAATCCAGATATTATACACATTATTGATAGATTGCTTCAGTTTTTTAAATTCAGCATGCTTCCTTGAAGTAACTCTTAAAGGAGTAGTCTTCACTTTGAATGTCCTCTTAAAGTAAGAAGTCTTACACAGTTGAGGTTGTAAAGTCGTGGGCATTTCAGATTCTAACTACCTGAGGTCTGCATTGGCCCTGGAGAGCGCAACTCAGCAGAAAAGGAAAAAAAGAAAAACAATCAGACGTTCAGTGCAAATATGGCCCCAAGAAATGATATCAACAAACAAAAACAGACAAAACTCTAATTCAAGTCCACTGATTCGGGTTTCAGCTGGAACACTTTATATCCAGGGATTTATATTCATCTCTAACATGTTCTGTGTCATTCCACGTGATACAAATAAGGAACAAAAGAACTTCCTAGAAAAAAAAGCTAATTCTTCAAAGATCTCGAGTGCAATGTGAACTAAGCACAAGATTAACCCACAAAAAAAAAGGGCCAGGCAAAAAAAAAAAAAAACTACATATGCCTTGATTAAATGTGACTTGGCAAAACAAAGGAATCTGCTCAGATCCTCAGATAAAGAGCGAAATCGTCGAAAGAAATCATGACTGATGGAATCGAATGATCACTCAGCATGTAGTGAAGGCACTGACAACAGCTGGACACATGTCAGAGTAGATCCTCAGCTCGCGGATGAAAACAGATTTCTACACATGCCTCTAATAGAAACTCGCGTCGTAAATCATGGTAATATCTACGTCATTTGTCGTATACATATATTTATATAACATAATGGCATAACAGCAATGTGCAATATTAACAAAAGATAAGAGAACAAAATGAAAATCCTGGATTATCTGTGTGTGTGTGTGTGTGTGTGTGTGTGTGCGCGCGCGCATGGGAAGCGTGTGAGAGAGCTGTAGTTTGGTCCCCCTAGCCAAAGGTGGCGCCACAATTGGGACACCTTCTCTGACGCAGTGCAAAGCAGAAGAGGATACCCAAGGGGAAGAAGAAGATGGCACACAGGATCCCCAAGCAAGTGAAGTCATCCTCGAGGACACCAACTCTGTAACACACACACACCAGAAAGCATTAGTGAGGACTATTTGGATGGGAACTCTGTTTATTTATCTACAACATACGTTAGAGCCAAAGCAGTGATTCCAGCCTTTAAAATATTTCATTTATCTTATTAGCCAAGTCTACACCTACGCCTGGATCTGTTTTTTTATCCTCTGTGAGGATTTTCTGATGAGTTCTGACCTTCATCACATGGTTCAAACAACATTTTCCAGAACACTCGTCTCTCTCCAATTACCTCCCGTACAAGCAACGCCTGATGTTTTGAGCTAAACGATCATCAAGAGGAAACTGTTCAGTTGGCGTTTGACCTCATTCTTGAAACAGAAGCTCTTTACTCATCTGGTTCAATATTATAACTAATAAACTCAAAGGAAAATCTTAGAAACAAACAATCAGACAAAAAGTGTCAGATTGCCGTCCCTTATATTAGACTCTTTGATTTATAGCAAGAAAAAAAAGAAGAAACAAAGATTGATAAGCTATAAAAATAGAAGAAACGGGAATGCAGAAGAGCTTTTATCCAGAGTGACAGTAAACAAAGAACTAACCGTGGTCCCGTGACTGCACTACACCGACCAGTGGGGCCAGTAAATCAGCTGGAGGCCCTGCGGCGCGTTCAGCTAGTCTATGAAGAAATGAAAGCAGGTGCTTTCCTGAAGAAGCTTCTCAGAGTCTCAGATTCAGTTAAATAAAACCGACCTTTCTCTCCCTCTCAATTCTGGACCCTGCTGTGACAGTGAACTGTGTTTGACCTTTATATTGCTCCTAAAATAAAGTAACTTGCATTTCTGTTTGACCTATCGTGCGATGCGCCATGTCATGGGTGTTTGCACAACTTATTTGGACACTGGTACCAGGAAACGCGCCCGTCACTGACCCCAGCAACGTGGTCACAAATGCTGACTAAAACTGCGTCAGCATTTTTCAAAGTCTTCCAAATGTCCGACATACTGCTGGCAGACTGAATATGTTTGGTTGTATGTCGCCTTTTAAATGATAAAGTGCCACACAGCTGTGCGTCATTCTGATTTTAGGAAGTGGAGAAACTTTCAATAGAAAGCTAAAAAAAAAAGAGTGAAGAAGAAAATTAGTTATTGTTAAATATTTATGGCATTTTTAGCTACTTTAGTAAGTCGAGTCAATTAACCACGATCTCCTTGAAATACGAATACATTACTTCATATTCCACTAAGTTGCAGAGCTGAGAAAACTGAGAAAAAACACATCAGAACCACTTTTTTATTATTATTTACAATATTCTGATCTGAATTTGATTTGCTAATCATTCAAATGGGTCAGAAACTTAAGAATATATCTATTAAAAGAAATGACTTTGCCTGTTTTTGGAGCTAATGTGAGCTGCTTTCCCTTCAAGATAGCCGCCTCTTTTGGTTGTGCTGCAGTCATTTCTAATGTCAGTCACACGCTGGTTACAGGTTAGTACCCAATTTTATTTTGTTCTCCTTTTTCTAGCGGATTATGTTTAATAAATGTGTGGATCTCACTTCCCGTAACAGGCTGGTGACAACAACTTTCAGAAACCGCTGCGTTCTCATTTTAGTAAGAATTTATAAATAATCCTGTTGAACTTGAGAAATTTAAAACTATACAATTAAGTCCCTAGAAATGAAATACAGTACATTTTATTATTTAAATTCAGAGTCCGTCTCATTTCCATTTGATATTCATGTGAACTGTGTGCTTCAGTCACCTTTGCCTCCATCACATGTCTGAGGCTGAAGTCACCTGACTCTCAGTCACAGTGAAACCGACATAAAACCGTCACCCGCAACTGAAAGTCATATCTTCTTAAAGTTAGATAAGACTTCAGGCCTGATGGAAGATGTGTCAGACTAATGAAAACAGAAATGCAAAATAACTGCACGGCATAAACACGTTTTAAGATGTGCACATTCAGACCATAACTGAGCCTCAAAAGGAACCGTTCTCAGAAACCAGGTTAACCACGGTGAGCACATGACACTCCACGTGCTAATCTGGGGAATAATCAGTGGGCCAGCTGGTTTTTTACTGTCTTCTTCCTCAGTGTACAACTAGGAATCCCATCCAGCAACACACCAGCTTTTATCAGATCTCCATTATCCACGCTCTAACACGTCCATGTCCTCACCTGCAAGCAGGGCAGCCTCCCACCACCACTACAGAGGGTTGGATGATGGCGTAAGTCCCAGGGTAAGGCTGCTGGGATACAGCAGGGGGCATCTGGGCTGCTGGGTAACCTGCAGATTAGAAGAAGCAGGTGGAACAAGTTACATGCAGGTCAGAGGCCGTGTTTATTACCATGAACAACACAATCAGATATTACTGACGTAGACTGCAATAAAACTGCCCTGAGCACAAACAGGAGTGTTAACTGGAGGTCTGCTGATTTCACTCTTCAGCCATATTTACTTTGCAGACCACATCTGCAATTATGCTTGTGTGAGACAATGACCTTTGACACGATACCCAGAATTCTCAGAAGTGTTTGCCATTCAGAGAAAACTGAAGCTTAACTAAATACGCATACACACAGACACGCACACATCACTGATTTATGATAACCGTGCCATAAAGCTTAAAAGACAGACGAGTTTCTCTGTTGAGAAGACCAAAAACATGTGGTTCAGTAAACAGGAAGCTTCATGCAATTACAAGAACTTGATTTAAGCGCAGGATTGCTTCCCCGATGCCGCCCTTATACAATCACAGTCAGGTGATGAGTGCTTGTACTTCATGTACAGCAGTCACGCAGTACAAAGACATACAACAGCATAGCTCCTCCGCTCTAGAAGAATTATTTCTGGATGTCAAAACTTTCACATCTTTAGATGATTTTGATTCCAAATAAATAAAGGAAAAAAATGGATCAATCAAAGGTGATTTGCTGACAGGAAGCTGTGCAGCTCAGTATTTGTTTATTATTAATCCTTTAAATCTGGATATTGTCTAAGTTAAACGAGAGAAAAAAGGTTAATCCATATCTTTTCGCATAGAGCGCATGCGCAACATTGGAGCGCCTTGTGAAGGAAACTGGTTAGTCTTTGACGAAACTCGAAGTCTCTCACGTTTCATGAAAAGTTCCTTTTATACCCAAAAACCTCCGTGGCGCACAAAGGCTTATAGAATATAAAGGCCCCCAAGAGACTTCCTTTAAACATAAACGGAAGTGGGTTAACGTTTTGTTAGTTACTTTACTTTCCGGTGTGCGTTTTAACCGGGGACATGAGCGAAATACATGGGACTACTTGCCTTGACCAGCGGGGTACACGTAGGGCGGCGGGGCCGCAGCGGGGATGGCCCCATAGTTGTGCTGCTGCTGCTGCTGCTGCTGCGGGCCGTAGTCGTAAGCACCCGGGACGGCGTTGTAGGCGGGCGGTCTGTCCTGTAGAAGAGGTTTGCTGTCCACCATCTCGCCCGACGTAACGTGTCCTCAACTTGTCTCGTTGTCTGACCTCAAATCAGCCACACAAACATGCACACAAAGGGGGTCGAAACTGAACTACTTGGCGTTCGTTGCTACGGGAGGTTCGCTGGCACTCAGTGGCGACAAAAACAAAGAAAATACGCTGCGCAAAAATGAAACTTCGTCCCTCTCCATGCGCCAACTTTGTCCCCCGGGCGGCGCAACAACCCCAAACGTCCAGTTCAGAGACGGGAATGATCTGAGTCTGACTGGTAATGGTTAACTCAACTCCATTTCCCCCCTTAAAGTTGGTCCTCTGATACCAAAACAACAGTCATCTGTCATCGCAGCTCAGCAAAACTCAGCTGGAAGTCGGAAAGGCTTTTCCTTTCTGTTCGGATTGTCACAAGAGAAGAATCATGTGATGAGCTGCTGTAGCGCCTCTGCGCAGTGAAAGGCTTCTTAAAGCGACAGTGCATAAAAAAAATAAAAGGCCGTGTGTGTATTGCTGCATGCAGCTCACTGCAGTGTCTGCAGTTTACTGACAGAAAGAGAGCAATTATCTGCTGGTACCAGTTGATATTTGGTGATATTCTGCTATAATTCAGGAATGGTTTGCATCACATTGGCTTTTGTTTCCGTGCCTCAGAGTCTGAGCCAGACCTGTTTACTCTGTGACTTACATAATTGCTGCCCTTATTAGTACCTCGCGTTGCATAATATTGAGTTCACATCTTTAATCAGAGGATAGGAGTGCTGAAGAAACCTAAAGGATCTAGCAAATTCCTGGCAATTGCTTGCAAGGTATAAAGGTATATCAAATCAAAAAATGATTTTGCAAGCCAATTCAATATGGAAGTAGTAAAGAACAGTTTTGAAAATGGGAAATGACTCTGTAACATCTAGTTTCGAATGTGACCATGTGACCATATGCCTGGTAAGCAAAGGGCAATATATTATATGGGAACATCAACTCTTGGGTGATATTTATACTTTTGTTACCCAGTCTGGTGCACACGCCACATTCCTGTGTTATTGTATCAGCACACATATAATAATTTATTGTTATGGTACGGGGTCTATGACCCAGTGTTTTCTAGTTTGTGGGCAGAATGCTGTTTGTTTTTGAATATTTAGTGCTTCTTAGGTTCATGGTTATTTTTACGCCTTTTATTAGGTATGTTTCAGTTAGTCTTCAGCTCTTTGTGATTTTCGAGTTTCTCTCCATCAGTGTCTAGTCTCCTCCTGTGGTTAGTCGGTCTTGTGTTTCACGTTTGTTTTTTCTCTCATCTCAGTGGAAGTTCTCCTTTGTTCATTTCTTTTAGTGTTTCTTTGTACCTCTTATAGAGTTCAGTGTCACAGCAAATGCCTTCCCAAGTTAAATCCCTTGTCTCTGAGTCCTATGTTTGGGTCCTACCTCTGCCTGCTGCACAGTACATCCTTGACATTTATGTAAAGATACATAACAGCTGATTACTTTCTTTTTAATTGGGTTATAATTTGGATTTTAACTCTGCCTGAGTACTTTTATGAACAAGAAGGCTACTTGTGTTTTGTGACCAAGTATGGAAAAAAAAACAAAGGAAGAGTCAATCATAATCAGGGTATGGATGGACCAAATATAAAATAAGCAAGTGTGGGGTCACTGCAGGCCTTTACTTCTTTGAAGTGGATTAGAAATTGACCCCATTAAACAAATAGCTGTGTGTGTGTGTGTGTGTGTGTGTGTGTGTGTGTGTGTGTGTGTGTGTGTGTGTGTGTGTGTGTGTGTGTGTGTGTGTGTTTTTAAATGCATTAATTAAAACATACCAAAGCAAAGCAAACCCTCCTTTCATCTCCGTACCTCCATGAAACTCTTTGCCTATTTGTGTCCATATTCTACAACTCTTAACTGTAGTCCTCTCTGTTTTTCAGTCGTGTCCATCTTCTGGTAACAATGACTTGAGCTGGGAAAGCTGAGAGGCCAGAAGCTTCTGTCTGGTGGTTTCCACATGCGCATTGGATAAACCTCTGTTCTTTCATGGTAAACCTGTGGAAGAGCAAGGCAACATTTTTAAAAACAAAAGACCCAAAGTGCTTTAGAGATGGCCACATTTACTAGTTCCAAAATACATGTAAAGAATGTTGCTACTTTTAATTAATTGTTAATTTATTTATCAGATTGACTCTATGAGTTATTTTCAGGTATGTTTGAATAATAAAGCAGTTCTTTCACACAAACAACAACAGCACATGCACACTTGCACTCACACAAAATGAATGTATTCTTTCTCAGTCTTTCCTACTCATCTTAACATCCCTTAGATTTGTCCTGTGTCTCCTCATAGTGGGCCCAATCCACAGGTTGGGAACCACTGAAGTAATTGAAAGAAAAAAAAGTTTTTCAGTTGGTTGATATTTGTGATATATTACAACCTCAATTCGGTAATGTTTTGAATGTAGAACATCGGCCCTAGGGGACTATTTTTACTCTGGTGTTGGCGGATGTAAAGACTGTCTGTAACACTGACGTTAGATCAGTCCAAAGTTGGTGGCATGGGCAGGAATACTGACACTCTGCAGGTTTGCTTTCCATCCAAAGACGCCACCTGTGTTGTTCAGCATTCTTACAACCAGAAAGGAGGACGTCTCCGAAGTCGTGCTGAGGTGAGCCTGTCCCAGGGTTGGCCATCCCCTTTGTCTAACGAAGCTTCTACTGTTTTCTAAAGCTCAGGTGGATCAAAGTGCGCCTGTCCAAGGTGCTGAGCCAGGGACACCTGGGAATAACTGAGCTGTCCAAGGTCCTCATTGTCCCCACAGGCAGATTTATAGTTCATGCTTTACTAAACGTCACTATTTTTCAATTATTATCATTATTATTATTATTAACCTATCCCATCGGGTTCAAAAGTTAAGTTATTTTTGTTACTCGAGTTTGTGGTGAAATATTCCAAACTGTAACCAAGCTCGCGCTTCAATAATTCATCTGGCGCTGAATAAATTATTAAAAAATGCCCGCTGATCAGCTGCAGCGGTCGGAAAAAAATATATCATGGGCTCCGGTGTTCGACCAATGGGAGAAAGAGATCCCACGCTCCTGCCGAGCTTCAACCAATCATAGCAGCACTTCCTCCATTTCCTGTTGTGGAGTGGGAGCTGCACGGAGGATTCCTGTGGTCCAGAATGTGAATTTAATACTACTGTGTGCATGGATGACTTTATTTGTTCTCCCCAGAGGTGCTGCTGCGTCACGGAGCCTCATGCGTAAGTAACAGTTGGAACGTTTTGGGGGGAGGCTGGACGCCAGCTGACTGCTGCCTGTTCCCTGAGGATGTAAACAGCTTATAGCCGACTTTGCGGCACATCTTAGTAGATATCAACTGTGTTATCATGCTGCATAGCAGGCGTTGCATCCCGTCTGTTGTTAATAACATGGGGGTTTGAATGTGTGCCAGCATGAGCCTCGGGGATGACAGGCATCGGCTGCTGCACCTGATGTCATGACGCGTCTGTGGATATTCCCTTGACAACCGCGGATCGGATACCAATATTCAGGTAGGTTGCTGCGGGAGCCCGTGCAGTGTTTCTGATCCTGGATTTACTGGAGCTCCTGTGCGTGAGTGCGTAAAGCTTTACTGCTGTCTGTCATCCATAACAAGTTCAGCCTGGACAACTGCAGGTTTATAAAAACTCTGATGTGATGAGCTCTTCCTGTTTACTTCTGTTTATAAGAGAGGCAAACAAAAGGGCCCGGCTCAATGGAAAGCCTTGACATGGTATACTGTAGCGGATTAGTGTCAGTCGATAAAGCAAGGGTCAAGCCAGCCAACCAACATAAAAGGAAGACTTCCGGTCAAGCTTTTCAAGATAAAAGTCGACTTCCTCTTTTGTTTGTTTGTTTTTACAGAAGATAAAGTTGAGTTGATTAAGTTGAGTCCATCGCGTTTTTGTTTACCATAGATTTTAATTCTAGCAATCAACGACTGTGCAGCTTTAAATCAGCTGAAAGTCTGCACTGTAAAATTAATGCATTAACTGTTTAGGACACAGCTTTTTATACCCTACATAGTGCACAATTTTCAGAGGCTCAGAAGTAACTGGACAAACTAATAAGGACTGTTTCTTAACACTTGGATGAAAAACCTTTGCAGCCAATGATTGTCTGACCTCCAAATACCTTGTTTCCTCCTGTGAGATGCTCTGGCAGGGCTTTACTGCAGCTTCCTTCAGTCGCTACTGGTTTGTTTGTCTTTCTGCATTTAGTTTTGTCTTCAGTGACCGACAAGCTGCTCTGGTGGGTTGAGGTCAAGTTTATATATTTTTTTTCTTGGGTTGTTTTTCCACTTACGCTAGTAATAATTTGCGCTTTGAAGCACTGCCCTCTTTTCTGGTCTAATCTGGCTTTCTTGTTCAGGTGTGGAACCAGTGTTGTACACCCTGTTTTAAACTGGTTAGACTTTGTTAGATGTTGTGAAGTAGTTTTTCTTTACCATGGAAATAATTCTGTCATCATCCACTTTCTGTGGCCTTTTGGGACTTCTGGTGTTGCTCAGCTGGCCAGTTTTTAAGAATGGACCAGACTGTTGATTTGGGCAATTCTTAAAAGTTTGCTATCACTCTGATAAGTTTATTTTTTTTCTTTTTTCTTGTTTTAATCCATTGTTTAATCTAACTTCTAAACTTGCATCTCTTTGGACCTCATATTGAGATTTCAAATGAACAGCAAGTTCAAATCAGCTCCAGATCTTTTATCTGCTCATGTTTTTCATCTGGCATTGAGCATTGTCTATTTACTACTGGGCCCTTGAAAATGAGGGACTATGTATAAAAATGACTCTAATTCCTTATTTTGTTAAATTCCTTGAATTCAAATAAAAAGTCTGCACTTCAATCACATCTTGATTACTTGATTTAAAATCCACAGTGTTGGTATACAGGGGCAAAACTACAACAAATATATAATTGCCCCAAAACTTATAACCATATAAACCTAAAACTACAGAAAATATGTTAGACACTTATTTGTTTATTCATGAATTTTTTAAAATAAAACACATAATGCAGTCATTTGTGATTTGTGAGGGATGTTTTTCGATGCTATAAGGAGAGAGTTTTACAATATATAAGACACAGCTTGGAATGATGAGTGCTGTCCTCTTGTTCCTGTTCAGGAGCCATCATGCCCATAACACTTCTGTGGGCCGTGGACGTGTACGGCAGAGTGTACAGCCTTTCTACAGCCGGCCAGCGCTGGGAACGTGCTGATGACTCGCTGCTAGAGCTCAAACGTGTCTCTGCAGGGAAGGGGCGCTGCTGGGGCATCGGCTGTGACCACCATGTTTACCTCAACATGATGCCCAGTGAGACCCCGATCCGCTACCGGGAGGAGACCTATGAAAACCAGGTGGGACAAGCTTGTATGTTTGTATGCTGTAAATGGAGATGCTGTTTATGATTAATAATAATTCTGTGTTGCTCTGCGTTTTTTTTAATGTTTGTTTTTTCAGAGGTGGAACCCAGTGGATGGCTTTACTGACACACTGCTGCCCACCGACCGCTGGCCGTGGAGCGATGTGACCGGAATGAATCCCCAGCCGCTCCACAGTTTCCAGCTGCCCTCCCGCAGCTGGGAGTGGGAGGGAGACTGGTATGTGGATCACACCTGTGGAGGAGAACCCAGCCAGACTGGGGTGAGAAATAACTCAGCTCCTCGTGAACACATACAAACCCTTTATTTATATCCTCCTGTCTTTCCTCTGTTCTTCTGTTTCTCACAATATTTAATTCATATTTAAAACAAATACTTCCAGTTTTAATCACACACTGACTACCTTGAACTCTGCAGGGCTGGGAGTATGCTGTTGACTTCCCAGCCAACTTCTCCCCAGACAAAAAGTGGAATTCTTGTGTTCGTCGTAGACGTTGGATCCGCTACAGAAGATACATAGCACAAGGCACTTGGGCAAAGGTTTCAAAAGTCTCCATTTATTCTGTATTTCTATATGATCATGTTACATTCACTATGAGACAAAGCAAAAGAATTACCACAGTAGCCTCCTCTTCCTCTGCAGATCCCCTTGGACAATCCCAGGAAACCTCCACTGCCGCTCTGTGACATCAGCTGTGGTGGCTGGGAGATGAGCGACCAGTCTGGAAGGTATCCCTACCTCTGGAGTGTATCTCAACAGGGACAGGTGAGCAATGTGTGTGTAAGACCCATTTACTGTAATCATAATAAATGTGTATTAAAATGAATAACCATACCATAAAATTAAAAAAAGAGGCTACGACTGTGCAGAAAGTTCCTGAAAAGTTATAAAAAGCTATAAAAACATCCTGCTGTTGTTCAGGGAAGTATAAAACTTCTCCACCAACAATGTCAATACAGTGCTGTGGAAGCTTTAATCAAGCACATTCACAAACACATTTAAATCTCGTGAGATCAAACAATGCATTAATGATGCATTCTGTTGCAACAGGATGCTCTCATGCTGAGCGCAGGCCCGTTCTAAGGTTTAGCCACAAGAGGGCAGCATGACTTCATATAGTTTCATATAGTCCTTGACCATAAGGCTTCTCGTGAACCAGCTAAATCGTGACTAACTTGATGATTAATCCACTTAAATTTGATGCTCTGTTGTCTAGCCCAGAATGAGCTCAGCCACCTAACATGGTATGGATCTATCTTTTTAAATGGAGGGGTGTGTCAGATGATGATCTGCTGATGTTACCTTTACCCTGCAGGTGTGGTTCAGAGAGGGTATCCACCCTCGTGTGCCAGAAGGCACCAGCTGGGAAGAAGTTGAAGTGCCCAAGGAGGTGGCTCAGATATCAGCTGGTCCTGGAGACCTGCTGTGGGCTTTACTCTGGGATGGGAACCTGCTGGCACGAACTGGCCTGAGCCTGGACAGTCCCACTGGTGAGCTTCGATTGTAGCTCACATTTACTCAACAATTCTCCATTACGTCTCACTCTGGTCCCCTTTTCCTTACTTCAACAATGTCTCATACAGGATCACTCAGTGATTTTGGGACTCTTTCAGTTAGGAATCATTATGTAGCTGCTCTGAAAGTCATTATTAATGCAGTTTAAATGCTATGATCATTTTTTTAATAGTATTATAACACAGTCCCACTGATTAATGACACATCTAGAAAGTATCTAGTGAAATTCATTGCATTTCCAACTGTTGGTCTTAGTAAATATACAACATGTGATATTGTCATACTCCAGTAAGGTCGGTATCAAAAGTAAAGGATTAAAGACATAAAAGTGGCAAACATATTTTTAAAAAACCTTAAAAATATGAGTGTGTATCGAATTAGGAAGACTCGCTCCCTTTTAAAGATAAAAATCAGCAGCACATCTGGTTTGTTCATGTTTAGATGCTTTGAGAACTCAACAGAAAGCTTCTCAGTAATGACGGCGTCCTAATTATGAGGAAGACTCGCCTTTGTGCTGCGTTTGTAAAGCATTTTCTTCTTCTTCTGTCAGGCACGTCGTGGCTCGAGGTGGAATCACCGGGAAAGGAAATTGAAGCGCTTCACGTGGCTGTAGGAGTCAGTGTGGTCTGGGTGGTCACTAAGGACTACAAGGTGGGTTATTAGTCAGTTGCAGTGATGTTAGGGCATTGTAGCCTACGGACAGTGTCACTGCAATTTTCTTGAGACTGAAATGAAACAAATGCTTTGCTTTAAAAACAAGTAAACTGTATTACTGTATTACTGCTACTGCACTAAAATAATTTTTTGAGTAACGACCCCAACATCGGTGCGTGAATCCAGGTGTGGTTCAGGCGTGGCGTGAACTCCCACAACCCCTGTGGCTCTGGCTGGATCAGCATCGGAGGGGAGATGATGATGGTGGACGTAGGACTGAATGACCAGGTTAGGAGAGCTTAGAGCTTAAACCGGATCATCAGGTTAAATAAACAGCTAAACGAGTCAACTTTATAATATAATACTGCTTATATGAAAAGATATTCCTCAAATGCTTAGAACTTGGATTTAATAGGTTAGCTGTTGCCACTGAAGTGGGTGAAATGTAACTATTAAGGATAAGATTTTACTTGAACTTTCTTGCTGCTTGGGTCTTTTAAACTCCACTGCTGATGGTGCCTGCTCTGCACAGCTTCTGTACTTCTGACTGCTACCACCTCTGTCTGCTTCACATTACTGACACTCTGGATCTGGTTTCACGACAAACCAGGTCAGGTCTGAGGGTGAGGCAGAAAGCCTTCGCTCCTGTGCCTCACTGCTGAAGACTTTGCTAGCTCTGCAAACCCATATCTCGCACCTCCTCCCTTTCAGTCTCACCCATGTCCCCCTCCTTCTCTTGCCTGTAGTCCTGCACTGTAACAAGAGTACAGCCAGACGTTCCAGCCAATGTCCCAGCAGGCCCAGCCTTATATATCCCCAGACTATATTCCTACTCGCCTCACATAGGGGGAGACTCCCTAATTAGAAGCTGGCCAAGCCATCGTCATCGTATCCCATATTTCATATTTCAGGGTTGCAACTATGGGAATGGCTTGTGTGAGGTGGCAGGAGCCAGTGTTACAGTATATAGCCTTATAAAGTAGTACTTGCCTGTGTCCTAGAGCTTCTGATGTGTTATTGAGGAGTGAATATTTTCCTGCGATTACTGAGAGTGAAAACTATTTAATAACTCAATAAGTAAATATTGCATGTACATCAATGGCCGTCTTTTATTTTTTATGTTACACCATTTGTTTAGTTTTTTTTCTCTGTTCTTCTGTTAGGTGTGGGCGGTTGGTGAGGACCGCGGCCTGTATTTTAGAATAGGTGTCACCCCATCTGAACCAAGTGGAAATGGCTGGATCCCTGTTTCTGCCCAATGGGGCAATAGTAAAGAGGTTATCCCCCCCAGGTGTGCATAAATAAATTAACTGCATAATTTAATTGGCAAGTACAGTGCACATTCAAGCTTAATATTGCGTGTGTGTTTGCATGTGTGTTGTTTAACAGGGATGACTGTGAGTTCGACGGGCAGTTGACTGAGGCATCACAGGGCTCCGTTCTGAGCTGCACTGATTCAGACTCAGAGTTGGGTCCTGCCGACCCTCAAAACAGCACTTCTAACACCCCCGTCTTAGAGGCAGAAGCGCCCTCTGTAGTCCCCTTAGGGGGCTCTGACTCACCTACGCCTCCACAGGAAAAAGAAGATGCTCCTTTAGCCCCCCAAACGAATGCCCCCAAGCCTTTTATTCCTGCCAGTGACAGCTTCATCAACAGCCTGGTGTCCGATCGTGACAGAACCTCCACGCTGCAACCGTCCATCACAGAGATGCCGCAGGAAGAGCGTGAGGAGCCACCTCCGGCCCCAGTACTCCAAACCCCTGATGCCGGAGGGCACGATGTCCCCTGGATGAACGTGGACCTGGAGGGGGCAGAGGCGGCTCGAGGTGCACAAGCGGCAGGGCCCTCAGCGGGCGATGGCAGTGCGGCTGCCACTTATGCCCTGGGGACTCTGGAGAGCTCTCGGGGAGTGGGGGAAGAGGAAGGACCAGTGTGGGCTTGGATTACCGGTGGAGGTTGCGACGTGGATGCGAGTTCACAGATTAGCTGGCTTAGTCCTGCAGGTATATGGACAACCAGTCACAATACTTACATTGTGATATTGTGTTTTTGCTCCATTTTATGTCTCTGAATGATTGTGTGAGCTGTATCTCTGTCCGTCAGGTCCTCTCACCACCTCTCTGTCACTGACTCCAGTCCAGTCAGCCGCCTGGAGCAAACAGCCACAGCAGCAGGAACACAGAGAGGAGATCAGCAAGAAACCGCTGGAGAGAAGCAACGTAAGACAGCTTATATTTGGCATGTCTCTTAACATGTTCCTCCGTGTCTACATCTGTGCCTCCTTTTCTCTCATCAGTCGGTGTGGGTGCGTAAGGGCACACTGCGCTGGTGGAGAGACTGGAAACCTCAGCGCTGGATTGATGTGGCCGTTGCTCTCGAGCAGTCCACCAAGTCAGATGGCAGAAAGGACAGCATTTTCTTTGTTTACTACACACAGTATGATGAAAAGAAGGTCGGTTGTGTTAAGCTGCAACCAGTTAAAGTCTCATAGGAAGTGACAGAAAGCAGAGATAGATGTCTCTTGGTCACTCTCTCTTCATTCTCTGTGTCTCAGTACCTTCATGTGTTTATAAATGAAGTGACGGCGCTGGTTCCGGTGCTCAGGGACTGCCACTATGCCTTTGCTGTGTACACAGCCGAAAGGACCAAACAGAGGTGGCCTCTGGTCCTGGCAGCACAAAGCGAAAAGGATATGAGTGATTGGGTAACAGCTTTATGCATCATTAAGCAGTTTGACAGTTGTTCCCATCTTTATTTTTCAGTGAAGCTGATCAGATTCTCCATTGTTTCCGGATCTGCTTTGTGTCTTCAGTTGTGCCTGTTGTCTGACTGTTGCTGTGAGTGTCGAGGGATCACAGGTCCCCCCTCCAGACAGGCCCTGTGGTCCACCACATCAAAGGGAGACATCATGGTCCACGAGCCATCCCTCTCGCTGGAGGCCCCTGCGCATGCCATGGCCTGTGACCTCATGTGAGAATGATACCGAGTAGTGGATTCTGTCTGCTTTTTCATGTCTTTTCATTCTTTCTCACTGTCTTGACCTGGTTTCTCATCACTCTGTTTTTATTTTAAATCACTGCCTCACTAACATGCTAACGTACATTGCTGTCTGGTTAAAGTGGGTAGCATTTGAGCAGCTAATCACTTTCAGTCTGTGCTAACTATACTGGAGCTAACACTGGGTGCTTCCGCTGTATGGTGCTGCAGGTTTTGGCGCCAGATCCACGGCCACCTGCGCTGTGTAGAGTCTAACAGTCTGGGGCTGGTGTGGGGCATCGGGTGGGACGGCACCGCCTGGGTCTACAGTGGGCGCTGTGAGCAACAGCCCAACCCGGGTAAACATGTTGTGTAGACGATTACCCATGTCCCCACACCTATACAAGGAGTACTTCAAAATAAAGACATGTTCTTATTTAGCAAAGCCAAACCTTTTCCAGCTAACTGATTGTTACCAAATAAATAAAATACTAACATGCAAATATCTAAAAAAAAAAAAAAAACAGTCTACTCTTTTCTTGCTAGCATGTTCTAGTTTGATGTGCAACTACTTGAGCATAGTTTAAAGTCTCTTCCATCTGTTGCTACTGTAGAAGCACACACAGATACACATGCATAAATATTCGTTCCCTTACTTGCATGAAACTTTAATATGTGTCTTCGTTTCTGCAGGAGGTGCCGTTCAGATGCACCAGCAGACCGACGTCAGGAGTGTGCATGTGTATGAGAATCAAAGATGGAACCCTATGACTGGATATACAGACAAGTAGGGTTGTCCCCCGACACACACACCCCACCCCATCTTTTACAGTTTTTAAGTCTTTGCACTTTATTTTACAGTTTTTCTCGATTGCTAAAACACATTTCTTGAAACTACGCCTCATATCCGCACAACAGTAAACACAAATCCATAACATCTCACTCAATTCCCCAAACATCCTATTTCCAGGTCAAAATGAAGCTCTACACCCAAAACTATTCACTCCTGCTGAAAAACCGAACTTTGCCCTCAGACATCAAACACAAGCCCTCAAAAACACACACACTACAACAGAGTTTTGCACACTGGTACAATTAATTCAAAACAATAGTTCCAAAACAATTAGGTTGCTTATGGTTCTCCCTTCAAAACCCTTGTCACATGATAAACACAAAAGACGCAACCAATGTATGTACAGTGGCACATTGTCATTCATGTACTATACAGTACAACACACACCAGAAACATTATCCCACCACAGCATCTTGTCTTTGGTCTGGGTCAGGCCAGAGAATCTCATCCACATCACAGGCTATATTGGCCCCAGCCAGGCAGCGGGGTAAAATCCTCTTGCATGCCTGATCCACCCCTGGCATGCATCTACTGATATGTCTAGGCAGGCCTCTTCCATGGCCTGAAGGAGGTGAACACGGACATAAGGTTCTCGGTCATACACTTTCCACCGCCATGCCGAAAATAACTCCTCTATCGGGTTTAGAAAGGGGAGTATGCAGGCAGAAAGATATTAGAAAACCTTGGGTTATTGGTAAACCAGTCACGAACCAGAGCAGCGCGATGGAAGCTGACGTTATCCCACACAACAACGTAGTGAGGCTGCTCTGGCTGTGCTGGTTCCCTGTAGTCCAGCTGGAACATATGTTGTCTTAAACCATCAAGAAAAGCAAGGAGAAGCATAGTGTTATAGGGTCCTAGTACGGCATGGCGGTGGAGTACCCCTCGTTGGCTGATGGCTGCGCACATAGTGACATTCCCCCACGCTGACCAGGGACATTTACAATAGCCCGATGGCCAATTATGTTCCTCCCCTTTTCCTTCTTTTGGTCAGGTTAAAACCTGCCTCATCCACAAAGATCATTTCATGGGGAACAGGCCGTCCTTCAATCTCAAAGATTCTCTGCAAAACACATAACACAGTAGAGTCAATCGGTACCCTGAACCAAAGTTCAAGAGTGCTGAAATGGCAGCATAAACTGCCATGCTGTGATGGTACACAATACCTTATACAGTATCAAAACTCATACCTGAACATATTCCCACACGTTAGTTTTTCACTCTGTCAGAGTTTCGTTCGAAAGGGACTCGGTATGCCTGTTTCATCCGAATTGATTCTTTCGGAGGATGCGGTCAATTGTGGAGAGGCTGATGGCATTTATGCCTCGAAAAAAGATGATCATCCTCAATCACTCTCCTTTGAATCTCTTGCAGGCGGATTACATTATTTGCAATTACCATGTTTACAAGTTCCTCTCTTGCTCCTCCGACAAAAGCCTTAACCTGCCTCCACCAGGTGGTCGTCTCTGTGTCCTACAAAAATAGAAGCACTCATTACTGTAACTGTCACACATTCATTTTACAGGAAAATAATGGAAACATACTGAAACTCAAGACACATAAATTCAGTAACTTAAACGTTACTGTACAAAGCAGTCTTACTGCAAGTACACCTACCTGTTTTCCTCCCTGAAGGTTCTGATGATGGAGGCAACAGTGAAGTGACTCAAATTTGGTTGTACTCGTTGCCCAGCCTCCCTCATAGTCATCCCATGGACAAGGACATGGTCAACTAAAGTAGCTCAATTTCATCCGAGACTGACTGTCTTCGTGCCCTTGCTCTTCCCTTCCTTGTCGCCGCGTTCTCCACCTCCACCTCCTTCACCACCTCCTCCTCCTCTTCCACCACGTCCTCCTCCTTCACCACGTCCTCTTTCTCCACCACGTCCTCCTCCTTCACCACGTCCTCTTTCTCCACCACGTCCTCCTCTTTCACCACGTCCTCTTTCTCCACCACGTCCTCCTCTTTCACCATGTCCTCTTTCTCCACCACGTCCTCCTCTTTCACCACGTCCTCTTTCTCCACCACGTCCTCCTCCTTCACCACGTCCTCTTTCTCCACCACGTCCTCCTCTTTCACCACGTCCTCTTTCTCCACCACGTCCTCCTCTTTCACCACGTCCTCTTTCTCCACCACGTCCTCCTCCTTCACCACGCCCTCTTTCTCCACCACGTCCTCTTCCTTTGCATCTCTTTGGATCCATTGTTTCAAACCTGAATGAGCTGACTTTGGCCCTTTTATCTATCCATCGCAGGTTCTGATTGGTGTGTGCTAAATTTTGACTCCTAGTGTTTCCACCTGGTTAATTGTGTGCTAATTGGGCTCAAGCTATGCTGACTTAAGTTAACATTATTGCATGCTAGTGCTTTCTACATGACTACATGGTGTAAGCACTGTAAAATGTAGGGATTTGTGTGTAGAGTTTTGCAGTACCAGTTCACCAAATTTGAGTCATGTGTCAAAGCAGGGAATAGTGTTTATAGTTCAGGGAAATGGGTGAGCTTTTTGACCAATAGCGTTTATGGTTTTGAAATTTTAGTTTAGAGGCCTGGTTATAGTGTTTAAGCAATCGAGAAAAACTGTAAGCTTTGCAGCTGTTCTCGCCACCTTACACCATTCCTTTGTGATTTACTCCTCCAGAGGGCTTCCTACAGACCGCCCTATGTGGAGCGATGAAAGCGGCCTGAAGGAGTGCATCAAAGGCAGCACATACCCGCCCTCCCCTCAGTGGTCCTGGGTAGGTAGAATCCGAGGGATTGGTTCCTCCGAAATTCCTGCATCATATTCATCTTTTTGTTTCACTGGCATTCTCTGCCATGAATGTTTGTTTCAGGTGTCAGAGTGGGCCGTGGACTACAGCGTCCCCGGAGGAACGGACAAAGAAGGCTGGCAGTACGCTGCAGACTTTCCCACGTATGTAAGCTTTTTTATTTGTTTTTATTAGGGTGTCTCAAAAGAAGTCTTTCCTTTTGATTGACTCATCTGTTTTCTACAGGACGTTTCATGGACACAAAACGATTAAAGACTTTGTTAGACGCAGAAGATGGACTAGGTGAGCACACTTCTCATCGCTGGGATTTTGTAGCGCTCAGTTTTTGCAGCATCTTGACAATAACATATCCACACGCAGAAAGTGTAAGATCACATTGCAAGCTCCATGGAAGCAGGTCCCACCCATCCGCCTGAGTGACATCTCACTGATGCCATGCCTGGCCCAGAGCAAAATGGAGCAGGTCCCTGTCTGGGCCCTCAGTGACAAGGGAGATGTCCTGTGTCGGTTGGGAGTCAGCCTCCAAAACCCTGCGGTGAGAAACGTGCTGAGGATCTGTTTTATAGGTAGTCACTTCACACTTCTAACCATCTCTAACCTCACTGGGTCTGACAACATAGGGCAGTTCGTGGCTCCATGTGGGCACCGACCAGCCCTTTAAGTCCATCTCTATCGGTGGAGCCAATCAGGTATGGGCCATTGCCAAGGATGGAGCTGTCTTCTACAGAGGATCAGTATCCCCACAAAACCCTGCAGGTCAGTTAAATTTATAAATCTCATAATGAATCATATATATACAAGTCATAAAGTTATAATGTGTTCTGGAGGAAAAGAGAATAAAGTTAAATGATTTATGATGTGAGTGCATGCATCGACTAATATAACCAGTGAGAAACCAAAGAGAGACAGACTTTGTCCATTTTACAAGAGCTTTTGTCTGTCTGCAGGAGAGTGCTGGTACCACATCCCCTCCCCCCTGAGACAGACCCTCAGACAGCTCTCTGTTGGGCGGACCTCTGTCTTTGCTGTGGATGAAAACAGTGAGTAATGTTAAATTTTATTGGACCAATGTCTATTAAAATGCGAGAACATGAGTTAAATGGCAATACCTTCTGTTAATGTCATTTAGGTAACCTGTGGTACAGACAGGGCCTCACGCCCAGCTACCCACAGGGCTCCGCCTGGGAGCTCATCTCCAACAATGTCACCAAGGTTTCTGTGGGGCCGCTGGACCAGGTCAGTGTTACCACAGTTTACAGAAGCAAACAAGCAGTAATGGATTAAAAGTAAAACAGAATCTGAAAAGAATAACAAAATAAACTGCATTTATAGTAAAACTGGAGTTAATTTGAATTCTCTTAATGCTTTTAACTTTACATAATAGCAGACCTGTTGCATTCATATCACCCAGTTGCCCATCTAAACAGATGCGTTTTTAGCATTCAGTTACCAAAGTCTGAAAAACCCATCACCCCAGAGACTTAGCTGAGTGTAATAAACACTAAATAAAACTTGTCCCAGACACTCAAGCAAACGCTTAAAACAAGAAGTCTATCCATCAATAACTACATTTCCACGTTGTAAGGCTGGAGTTTGTGTCAGCGATGCTGTTTTCTCCAGGTGTGGATCATAGCAGATGGAGTTCCAGGTTTCCCTGCCGAGACTCCCGGAGCCGTCTGCCACAGGACGAGTGTGGGACCCATGCAGCCCAAGGGCCTGTCCTGGGACTATGGGATAGGGGTGAGCTCCTGGTTGATACCTGTTGCAAAAACTGTTCCCATTTCTTCAGTTGAAACTGAAAGATGCCAAAGATAGCATAATATTGTATCCTAGCACCAAAAGAATGATTTCCAAAAAGCTATTATCACAGCATAGTGTGCAGTGTGTCCCTAAATACTTGGAGGAAACTAGGACTCCTGTGGTAAGAAACAGTAAAAAAAATCCAGCAAAACTCTGACACAGGACATGTGAGATGCATCCAGCCCCTTCAGCTGATCAGTCTACTGTTCACTGAAGCCTGATCAGGAGTGATCTCAGTAGAAGGATGGATTTTTCAACAATTTTCATCAGCTGATCGATACTCATGCGGTGCTGTAGTGAAGAAACAACCAAAAGGGTGACTTTCAAATATTTTTTAACCTCAATGTAGCTCTGTGAAATCAGACGGAGGGAAAGTGGCTCTCATAAGAGAGCATAAACCACTCAAGCTTGATTAATAGTACTGTGATAAATCTACGCTGTAGGTATGATGGCCTATAAAAATAAAATGCAGAGTAAACACAGTGTAATGATTAGCAGAGGGGTAATAGCTCTGTCAAACAATGTTTAACAGAGCTCATGCAACAGCCAGTATTTTGCCAGTGTAAATTAAATCTTATCCCCTATTTATTAGCTCACAGTGCAAGATGATCAGCTCAGGTTCACTCGTGCTGGCAGACACACTGATGGAGAAGTATATTCTGTATGCAAACAGTGATGTTGAGGCACAAGCTTTAGGCAGGGCCATCACGTTCTCCTTACTTAAATTGAAGAATTCAGGCTATTGGCAAAAGGCACCTTTCAAACTTAGCGTTAAGATTTGAAGTAAAGCCCTTCTTTAATTGTCTGATAATTAGGTTCAAATTTACTGCACTTTAAAAACCAGCAAAATATATACAGTCATATGAAGTGACACCTGCTTTCAGTTCTAAAGTTTTACATATCCACAATATAAAAAAATCTATCTGGTAGATACAAGGTTTTAAAATAAGGTAAATACAACAACAAATTACACCATGTCTTTATTTATTTAACAAAAACTAAACCAAAATGCAGAAGAACTCTGGAAAAGTCCAACTTTACCTCTTTCATAGGAATCAAGTGCGTAAGTAGCAGCCAGGTGCTGCTAATCACATGCAATCACATGCACATTAAGCTTTTTCTAGTATTTCTTATTATTTGCGTGTGTTTGACTTCCAGGGAGGATGGGAGCACATCAGTGTGAGGGGGAACTCCGCAGAGGCTCCTCGAGGCCCTCACCCTCCTCTCGCCGGCCCATCGCGCAGCCCGATCCACCCGCAGCGCCCGACTCAAGCGAACGGCAGCGCCACAAGCGTGTAGCTCTCTTTCTCTCTCCCGTTTCCTTCTCGTCCTTTTTCCTCAGCCCTGTTTGTGCCTGGATCTATACATAGTATCTCTCCTCAGACCATTTCAATGAACTCCTATCCCTTGGTATAAAGGGACATGCACAATCACACCCATGGGTTTGGACTGGCTGGATTTGAAACTTGATCGATGGATGAATGTTACTCGCTGGCTTGTTTCCCAGGCAGAAATCATGTCAGTATTCAGTGATGACAAAACAGAGAAAAAAGTGAGCGCATGTTGTGGCTCTTACTAAGCTTTGGCTACTGGATGTCACAGGATCTAGCAATAGCTTTTAATTCTTCTCCACAGCAGCCTGATAAAACCTAAGAAGGTGGGATACGATGAAGGGCTAAGGCTTGGTTACCAAATGAACTTCAAACAATCCCAGAGTAGCCTAAGCTGTTATCGGTTTGTAGACTCTTGTTCTGTTTGTTTTTGTGTTTTGAGTTGCCTGTCATGTACATTTGCATGTGTTATCATTTATTTATGATGCGTTTGTTGAGTTGTGTTTCTCCATTTATTTTGGACCATTACATGTTTGCAATGGAGTGTATTTTTGGCTGCTGATATTTTCAAAATGACTGGCAAAAAAATTTGATACACTCACTCTGTGTGGGAAAAATATATTTCTTTTTACTGCCAGGCAATACCTTTCTATCCTTCTGCAATAAAATGAGAAGCTCTTCCTGTTGATATACATATACATACACATCTAGATAACCGCTATGACCGTAACACCACAGCAGGTCTGAATATCACCACGGCTGGACATTCATCTTACAAGGGCATTGAAATGTGAAATAAACGTCTGGAAATACCGTTTTGTGGTTTGACATCATTTCACAGGAGCTGGCTTTGGAAGTTTGACCCTGGGTTTATAAACTCATTCACCTTTCCACATGTCTTTGCTATTTTATATGCTTTTTTATGCACTGTTTCTCATCCACTGAAGAATTTCATATATTGTTACACAGGTGTGCACAGGATGTTTCCTGAATTCCTCCCTCTATATGTGCATTTAGGTTAACGCGCCGTATTTTTGTAAAGTTACACAAGTGCTGAAACTAGCTGTGAAAAAAAAAATTCTTTAGACAATCAAAAATGTTAAAGTGAGCGATTAGAGGCAAAAACTGTCTGCTGTGAAGTCCTGCAGACGTATCAGACTGCAGTGAATCTCAAAAATCCGAGACACAATCTGCAGTTTTGATTGGAGGCGGATGTTTCAGCTGCAGCACAAATCCGCTGACCTTCCAGCACTGATCACAGGATGTTCCTGCATTAAAAAAAGACCTTTGTCATTTTAATCTGCTCTGAACCGAGTATATTTGAAAGAATCTGGGATCTTATGTTTTAGTCTATAATCCCAAAATAGATGCACACACACACAAAAGTATTTTTGCTCTAAACTTCAAAAGGCTACTCCATGTGGGATGTTGAAAATGTAATACAGCAGTGTGTATTACTTCTTCATCCCCCAGCTTAAACTGGGGCTGGCTCTAAAGAAAAGTAGGACCCTGTGCAGCAAGAACACTGATCCGTCTGTAGTTTGAGAAAAATCAGCTGACAGCTTCATTAAACAGTCACAGAAAGCAGAACTGTTCTGGTTCTTGAAGGGAGTGGTTCTCACTGCAGTGGGAAATCCTGCGTTTTTCTGCATTTTTTTTGCATGGAATAACACGGAAGGCCATAATCGGACAAAGGTTGATAGTCCACCACTATATTTTCAGCTTTACAGTTTACACCTGTGCTAACACAATGAATATTAACATTATATTATACAACACAACCACTCTCAGAACACAGGAAGGATGATTTGGAAAGCCACATTCATACGAGGTCACCAACACATTTCTAAGTTCCCCTGAAACTTGTTTTCACAGTTCTGTATTCAGTCTAGAATTTTCACCCCACTCTTCTGTACAGCATTGCTTCAGTTTAAGTGATGTTTGCGATCATTCGTCCATCCGCAGCTCATGTTGAAAAGCTGACTGGGTCATTCTAACTGACATTCCTGCTGTAGATTTCCTGCCATCCCCGAGATCATTGATCTGTTACATGGACCGAGCTTTAGCCAACAAACAGACGGCTTCACATTCGTCTCTAGAGCACTTTGGCATACAGGGGAGTTCATGGTGGACTTGGTGACCACAAGGAGCCCAGGTCCTGTACACTAACAGCAGGGATGAGGTATTTTTGCTGATTTGCTTTGTTTAAGTTTTTGCCAAATGTGGCACTGTGCATTTTGACATCTTAACCTACTCGAGGCCTTAAGGTTACCCGTGCAGCCTGCCCTGAGCCTCATACACCAACTCTTGTTCAGTCCTGCAGTTCAGCTTTAGATCCAATTAAACATGTTAATCTCCTGCATGATTATCAACTGAAAACAGAACGAGCCACAAACCTTAATTAGAAGTCATTTGCATTTATTTTCATATTAAACAGTGTAATTATAAACATTTCAATCACACTAAGCATGATCAATATGAAGTAAAAATATTTTTTTAATTCTACAAGTTTAAAGGACAGAATGACTTCACGTCTGCTTGTTTGTCTTAATTTAACTGCTTGTAGCTGATGACTGTGATATGTTCCTCTGATTCAACTCAGTTTAAGTTACAAAATGAAACCTCATACCTAGAACTCAATTACATAATTTCCCATCATTTACAGACAAAAAAGAAAAATTAACATTTATATACACATCAGTACAGTTTAACATTAAGTTACATTTCTCAAATGTGCAAGATTAAGCAAATGTATACTGTAGTGAAATAAAACAAGATTTCCTTAAATAGATGTTCAAGTTTAACTGAAGCACAGGCTGCTGGTTTTTAAACAGAGGATAACATTGTCTGGGATACAGTGTCGTTTGTATGGGGCAGGTGAGACGGACATGTAGCTATTACGGGTGAAGTACAGCTTCTCATCTCGTCATCAGCGACAAAATATTCAAGGTCAATTGAAAGGAAAGCCTTAACTGTATAACCTACAGTTTCAAATAAGAGATTTTAAAGCTGTACATAAAAATGTCAGGAGGAAGGTCTGTCTTCATCTATAACCATTTGCACTGCGCTTCTATACAGAAAGTGATCGCGACGAATGCACATCCCTGTACGTACGGCCCCGCAAATGATAAGACTCAGAGACAGCAGCTGAACAGAAAGGGTCATTTAAGATGGAAATGCAATCTGAAATAGTGAAGTTTGACACAAAGCTGAAAAAAGAAAAAGGCAAACAACTCCGTCCACAACGCTCGGGTTTATAAAAGCAGCAGCGTTGAGTTTCTTGTTGTTGTCGTTGTTCTAGTAGTGAGTTGCTGTGAAAGCTTAAAGTCCCTGCACACGCTCGTCAGCTTGTCCTACAAACTCTGATTCAAACCAATTTATGAAATTCATTGCACATTTGATTACAAACAGCTCATAACATTTTCTTCATCCTTACATTTAAAAATAAACTTCTCCAGCTTTTTTTTTTTTTTTTTTTAACATCATCCCACTAAACTTTTTTTTTTAGTGATCATCAATCGAGGGGTGCAGCTGTCTTTCAGCGTCATCAGGCACTGGAATGAGACCCAGCGACAAAGTAATCGAGACAACCATCAAAGCGACTTCCTGCACATTCGCAAGGATAAAATAAAGCTTTACAAAAGAAAAACAACAACAACTTGTTTTAAGTTATTCATCACAACTGTCTTACAGTTGGGTCGCCTCTTTAACGACTGATATGACAATCCCACAATTCTCACCGACATTTCTCCAAACTTCGACTCAGCTTACTATACATGTTCCTTTAAAACAAAGGACAATACAGTGTGTCGCCTCTGTAGTGTAGTGTTCCAGTCATCCTATGCATGGATTGCACTTACAGCAGTTACAACCCGTTTATTCAAATGCTGCTACAGAAAGACAACACACATGGCTTCCCCTCCATAAAGGAGACTGTGATTAAACTTAACAGGAAGTTTAAAAAAAAAATTCTTTCAAAATAAAAGGCAATCACGGAAATAATCGCATGACATGAAGGAGCAAAGTGAACAAATTAAGCTGTCAGTTTTAGGTGTGTGTAAAATCAAAGAGCTTATTCTTGTTTGGCTGTAGTGATACGTTTACCAGCCCAGTGGGTTGATTTTCTTTAATTAAATTAATTTTTTTTTCTTTTTTGGTGAAGCAAAAGTCCTAGAAAAGGAGTGCACTTACACACAACAAAAAGAAGCAGCCAAACGCCTGGAATGCAGATGATGAGGCATTAAAGCAAACATTTAGAAGCTACGTCAGTTAGTTTGTTTTCCCTCCCCAAAACATTTTAATTGCACTGAACTAAAAATCATACACACACACACACACACACACACACACACACACACACACACACAGACACACACACACACACACACACACACAGATGGAGCTGGAGAGGTGATGTGGCTCAGACTGGGACTGGGCCTCGTCCGTCTTATTTGCCTAATGTCCGTTTACAGCCTTTTGTTCTCATGGCCACGCCGCTGAGAATAGTTCTGCCTGAGAGAAGCATCTGCAGTTTGTCCCCACAAACTGCATCGTCTGTTGTCCTTATTCGGCTGTTCTCCCAAAAAAGTGCGAGAGTAGCTTCATTCCGCAGTAGTGTGAAGATAAACGGTCCCTTCATTTAGCACCCTAGTCTTTCTCTCCGTCCTCGCTGCTTCCTGGTGTGAACAAAGACAAGTTTAGTCACGCGGTAAAATCCTTGAAAACACAACCATTTTATTGTTCATGTAAACTCTGATGACAGTGGTGAACATCAAATTAAACATAATCTTAATATATTCAAAAAAAAAAAAAAAATTCAGACACTTGCATAATAAAATTAGGAACGCAATGGAATCAGATTGGTTAGCTTAACTTAGAACCAAGACTGCAATTCAAGACTAGCTGGGCTCAGTAAGAATGTGCAGCTCTAAAGTTTGTGAATTTGATGCACACACGTGACACACTGTAGCTGTACAGTGTAGTGGTTTACAAATTGGTCTAATTTGTGAAAGACCAGGAGAAGACTCAGGTTTGAGTGAGGAAGGTTTCATTAAAGTTTTGTATTTACTGCACAGACATGGACATTTTCTTCCTAAAATACTGAGCTATCCATTCAAGACTGTGCAAAATTATACCAGTTTGTTCTGCTCTACTTGCCTCCTTGTTCAATATCAGAGTCGGTAAGATGGGTAAGGGAAAAGCTGGCAATGCTGGCCGGTGAGATGGAAAAACGGGAGTAGCTTGAGGAGCCGGTCCAGCTGGTATCCAGCATGGACCCCACTGCAGGGGCCAGAGAGGAAAACGATGACACTGCAGATGAGGACCTTGCCTTGGATACAGTGTCTTTACCTGTCTTGGACAGGAAGGCGGGTGCAGGTGAGGAGAAGTCATCATCCCACTCAAAACCACCACCTGTAAAGATTTAATCAGTGAATCAAGACATATGCTTTGTGCAAATAGAGGCTTTTATTGCTGACTTGTGGCATTACCTTCTTCATCTGTTGAGCTCTCAGAGTTGGCAAAGCGGTTCAGGTAGCTGGCAGCGGGCATGGAGCTGCTAAACTGTGGTACCCGACTGTTTGAATCCAAGGAGTGGTCACCGAGTTCCTTGGTGGGCGTCTCCTAATTAAGATTTAATTCAGTTAACACATATTACCAGCTGGCCCCGCAAACTAAGAAAATGAAGATCACAGACTAAAATTTTACCTGGTCAAACAGGTAGACAGTGACATCATCAAAGAAAGACACGGCTCTTTTGGAGTTATCCGCACCGAACCTTGCAGGAAACGGGGAAGATGATGCTCCGATGTTCAGAGACGTGGGTTTTAACAAGCTCTTCAGGTTCTTCGCCCTACTGTCGTCCGAGATTACAACTGGCACCGGGTGCACGGTTTCATCCTCGCTTTCTGAGCTAGAGCTGTGCAGCTGGTACGCACGCATGTCGTCATCCGAGTCGTCGCTGTTCTCGTCCTCCTCGTCTGCATCTACACCATCTTCTTGCCCATCTAAACCCGACCCATCCCGCCTCCCCAGGTAACGCCCCTCCACATCCGGCTCCTTTATTTTATGACCATCACTGGTGTCGGTTCTGGTGAGTTTAGCGTGAACTACACTCTCTGTTGCTGGCTTAGCTGGGGCAATAGAAGGAAGTATTGAGGTTTCTAGACCTTCAGAGGGGTCCAGGTGATCAGTAAATGCGGTGTCCTTGAAAACCTCTGGTTTAATTCCATCTTCATTGGAGCTGCTGGTAGACTCGACCACCTGGTTTTCACCATTTTCTGTGATATCTGAATCTGCTACTGAACCCATCTCCTTAACATCCTTGGCTTGTGATTCAGCAGGTAGAGAAAATAAAGAGTCAATATCTTTTTCCTTGTAAGCCTCCAGTGGAGGAGCTCCAGAAGCCTCGGGAACCACGTCAGTAGAGTTCCTCAGCCACGTGTCTTCAACAGAACCACCTGCAGTTATTTCTTCAGACTTCTTTTCAGGCTCTGATTCATTGTCAGAAAAGTATGCAGAGTCTCTGTAATTACTTCCCATAATTGGTTCCTCAGGAGGACCTTCATTATCTGGCTGATCTCCCTCACTGGGATCTTCACTGTGAGTATCTGGCACACCCTCTACTTCGGAGATTATGATTTTCGGTGGAACCAGACTTGCCGCAGTTGTGAGCTCTTCTGTCTCCTCTTCTTCTTTGGTAACACTCAAGCCATTTTTTACAGGAGAGGAATCTTGGACATTTGGCTGAGAGTTCCACTCAGGAGACTCCAGGTTCTCAGTCTCATAACCACTGTCTGATATCCTGTATGGAGGTTGGAGTTTGTGTTGAGCAATTTGAGCATTCAGTTCATCTCCTTGCTCTCCAAGCCTGTGTATGTCAAGTGAGTCTAATGAGTCTGGTGTTTCAGCAAAGTTCTCTACAGTTGGAACAGTGGTGGACATACTGTCTTCCAATAAACTGTCCTGGCTGATCTGGTCCAAAGATGGACCCGACACCAGGAGAGAAGCTCTGTCATGAGAATGCCCATTGGTATCCATAAATGATTCTTCATGATCAGACAGAGTGGTTTCCATTTCTATATCTGCATCCTCAATTAGGTCACTCAACAAATCATTACTTGTTATGTCTTCACTGTGTCCATTATCTGAAGGTAATACTTGAGCTGGCAGGGGTTCAGGCATTTTATTTTCTATGGGCTGAGCGTCGTCCTTTGAGGTTCCAAGGTCATCTTCAAGGCTGGGAATTTTGGCATCTGTGCACAAAGAATCTGTATTGGCACTGTCAGATATTGCAGTGGTGTGGTCATCAGTGTGACTGATGAGAACCTCAAACCTCTCTGAGGTAGAATCAAAACCAGAGTCTACACCTCTGTTTGAGGATTGCAACAGACCAAGGTCTTCTGTGGAAGAACTATTTCTAGCTGGCAGCTGGTTGCTTGTGTCATCTTCTGTGACCACTGTAATGGAAGGCACCAGTGTCTCATTTTCTAGAGACTGACAAAACTCCCCCAAACTGTTACTTGGAGAGTCTAGAAGTTCATGTCTTGAGGATGTGCTACTTGCTGCCGATTTAAAATAAGTGTCTGCTGTGTTTAAGCTGCCTAACGAGTCAAGCTTATCCCAAGAATTCATTTTGAATGCTTCCTCTGGTTCGTGGGCTAAACCAGGTAAAAGAAAATTTGGTTGTGGGCTTGAGAAACTAGAACCCTCCTTCATTAGGGTTTGATCTTTAAGAAACATAAAATTATCTGCTAGTTTTTCAGTACTCAAAAGACTTTTTCCATTTATGTTTTCATCCTTTGCTTCCACAGAATTCACCACCTGAGTGGGTTCCCCTAAAAAAGCATCCCCATAGCTTCCATCTCTATTCACTGCTTCACCCTCTAAAGTTCCCCCTTCAAGGAAAGGGTTTCCGCTGCGCTCTGGAAGCTCCATAAAATTCTGCCTCCAGGAAGGCGAGTCTTCTTGTTTTGACCCGTCTTCTGTGAAAATGTTGGTGTGGTATGGACTGTCATTTTCAAGAGACGACCAGATGTGGCTGTCTGGTAAATATGAATCCTTTGAGTCAATACTTTGGTGGAAAAAGTCAGCATCTGTGCTTGACTCATCTAGCCGCACATCTTGGAGCACAACAAAATCTTGCCCGCTTGAACCAAAGCCCATATCTGGTTCTCTATTCCCGTCCTCCCCAACAGTGCTCTCCCCTTGCTCTTCTAGTTGGATATAATATTCATTCCCATTAGATGGCTTTTGAGCATCAAACACTGGTAAGATCCCAGGAAATCCTGGAGTGTTCCCACTTTCTCCTCCTGCTGCGCTGGTTGAAGGATCAGGGAAATGAGCCTGAATATCTTCACTGGAAACAGGAAAGAACATGCTGTGGTAGTTTAGTGTTGTGTCTACGCCTGAACGTCCATGGTTACCATCATAGTGGTCATGCTTAGCCGCTTCCCAAACATACTCAAAGCTGAGACCTTTGCTTGTTTCAGTCACAGTCAGAATTTCATCTATTTCTTGTCTCAGGGCATCATCAGCAAACTGTTCCAAGATTGGGAAGGAGGAATGGCTAACAGTGGTCTGCCGCATAGTGGGGTTAGGCTTCAGTGCATCCCAGCGTTGCTCGAAATCTTCTTCTATGTCCTTCTGGCCTTGCATACGCAGATAGATGAGCAGACGGTGTACTTCCTCTGCTGTGGCCCGCTTGTCTGGAGACAGCCAACAGAACTGCAAAACTTCATACCTACAGTTACAGGAAAAAAATAAAAAATTAGACACTTTATATTGCTAACAGCTTAATTATTTTAGCAATGCAATTAGTTTTAAATTGAAAAATTTTAATGCAAGCTGCTTAAATATCCATCTTCCAGGGACTCACCATCTATCAGAGTAGGGAAGTTCCAGTTGTGGCTTGAACAACTTGACTTGTTGCTCCTTGATCACATGGTTGAGAACTTCTCGGTCAGACAGATGTGGGTACGGCTGAGCAGCATTCTCAAAGAGCTCCCATAATGTGACCCCCAATGCCCTACAGACAATTGAGGATTAAAAAAAAAAAAAGTTGTACTAGAAGGATAAGTAATACATATGTGCCACAGGTATCTGCTTTAGATTTCTGAAACTAGATGAATTTTCTATAAGGTACCAGACAATGTAACTTCAGTAACTTTACACAGTCAACTATTGTCTATAGGTAGTTATTTACCAGTTTCACACAAAATTGGTAAAACCCCTCGATTTTCGTAGCGCCGTGTTGAGTTGCTAAAGTAGCTAAAGACAACTTAATCTCACAGTGAAAGCTTATCATGTTTGGACTGTGCTTCACAAATCCCTACACAAAACGTGCACTGCTTATGTGTCCAGGGTAAAAGATACGCTCTGCTACACACTATCCATATATTCACCAGACACTTGCTAGTACCTGGTTTGACCCCCTTTTGCCCTCAGAAGTACAATCAATCAACTACATCAGTTCAACAAGGTGTTGGAAACATTCCTCATAAAGTTTGGTCATATTGACATGACAGCATCACACAGTTGCTGCAGACTTGTCGGCTGCACATCCATGATGCAAATCTCCTGATCCTCCACATCCCAAAGGTGCACTATTAGGATCTGGTGACCATGGAGGCCAATTGAGTACAGTGAACTCACTGTCAAGTTCGAGAAATCAGTTTAAGATGATTCAAGCTTTGTGACACATGTTATCCTGCTGGAAGCAGCCATCATAATATTGGTACACTGTGGTCATAAACGGATGGAGATGGTCAACAACAATACTGAGGTAGACTACAGCCTTTAAACAATACTTGGTTGGCACACAAAGTGTTCCAAAAATATCCCTGACACCATTACACCACCTTGATCTTTGATACAAGCCAGGATGGATGCAGAGACATTTCCACCAGATTCATGCAGTGTGGTTTTGTGCTGCTGTAGTCCTGCTTCAAAGTTCAATGTGGTGTGTATTCAGAAAGGCTCACCTGAATACCTCGGTTGTCATGAGTGGTTATTTAAATTATTGTTGCCTTCCAATATTTTCTCTCTCTTTTTTTTTTTTAGAACATTCTTTGTAAACACTAGAGAAGACTGTGTGGGAAAATCAGCAGTTTCCAAAATACTCAGACCAGATCATCTGGCACCAACAAACATACCATGTTCAAGGTCACTTTCTTCCCGATTCTGATGCTCGGTTGGAACTTGATGAAACAACAAGTTGTCTTGACCATGTCTACATGACTAAATGCATTGTGCTGTTGCCATGTGATTGGCTGATTAGATAATTGCCTTAAACAATACCTAATAAAGTGGTTGGAAATTGTATATGCTGTAGATTCAGTGTAGCTGTGGGATTACATAATAAATATTAACTTTCTCTTTACCCAAGGAAACATTTAGAATGTCAACATAGTTGTATTCAGTGGCAAATTAGGTACTTGGGTAATAGACTTGTTTTTTTATCTCAAGTTATATTTTCTTTGTTGAATAAAGGTTGCATTAAAAACTAAGTCATTTGTAAGATTGTCCTGACTAAGACAGGCAGTAGTAACTGTGCAGTCATGGAGGGGCTCAAAAGAATATTGTGAGGAGAGATGTAAAGTTGGTGAACTGTCAGGATTGTTGTTTTGCTGAACATTAGCAAAACTGTAAGTAATCATTTACTATGATACTTTACTTTGTTGTATTTCAAAAATAAATCATGTATATTTGAGCTATAGTGTATTTGGCTCTACTTAGAATACCTGTTATAACACATTAATACAGTTATTTGGGAGACTAAATCGGGAGTTTTAAAAGGCTGCTTTTTAAAAAACAGATCCAGGTTAACTCCTCTAATGACAGCAAGTCAGCCTGGATGTGTGAGTCAGTTTTTGAAATGCCCTCTAGTGTCAGTGCAGGGCTGAAATCTGGTACATACCACACATTGCTTGGCTTGGTCTGTTCCATAGTAATTACGCCACCATGGCGCTCGCCTACCAGCTCAGGGGCCAACCAACGAAGGGGTGCATACACATCATCCTCTGTGATGATGTAATCCTCCTATGGTAGCACAGTTTAAAAACAATCTGTTACACAATTATTTCCAAGAAATACTGCAGAAATATGACCTAAACAAAATGTTTATTAGCTCTCATTGAGGTGGTTCACTCTTGCACTGCCTCCCCCTTTCTTTACAGAAATAGATCGAGTGGGTGACCTTATATCATGAGTATTAAATTCAGACAGCCAAACTGACAGACCAGCAGTATTAAAGGAATGCAGCAGACAGAGCTTCCTGGCATATGCAGCATGTCATGTTACATGAGAGGACAGTATTAATTCTTCAGTGAAATATATCGTTGATCAAAGGAAACACGTACAGCCTCTGATAAAGTCTGTTTATTTTCAGTCTGTTCATTTGCAGCTGGTTGCACAAGCACTGACTTCAGCCAAAAAACATGGCCAGACTTAAACATAAATAAAACTGACTTGCATTTAAACAGTGCTTGCCTACTTACTGACCACGCAAATCACTTCATGCGTATTCATCCATTCATATAATGCTTTATTCTTTGCACTTTTAACACTTTTATGCATCGCACTTAAGGTTTCTTCTTACTTTATATCTGCAGGGTCCAATGCCATAGTCTCCCACTTTGACTGTGAGGTCTGCAGTCAGGTAGCAGTTCCTCAGTGCTAGATCACTACAGGAGCATAAACACAGACATCGGCATTACATTCTGAGTGGTGAAGACATTCAAGACAAATTCACAATTGCTACAGCATTCACAGATTTGGAAGAAAGCCCGAGGCCATCACTAATGAAATTATTTAGCTTATTCGGTTTTGTTTAGCCTATGCCAGCATTACCATTTAGAAGTATAAAAAAGGAGTGTGCAAAACGATCAACAAGAATCAAGTGAGGAAAGTCTGGCAAAGATCACAAAACACTTAAACATCTACAGTAAATTAGAACAGGGGCCTTCTTATTTTATCTGTCTTTCACACTGCAACAAGCTGTGGGGACTATTCCTGACTGTGCATCCAGCAGCAGGATATGATTTCTGGAGGGAAACACAGGCTGTGCAGACTTTTTGTTAGTCTGCCAGGGGAGGGCGTCACAAGCTCTTGAGACTCTGTCTGCTCATTAAACAGCCATATGGTAGTTCATTCACACTGACTGAAGAGACAGACATTGGTTTCCCTCTAGCCCTGCAGCATTCCCTGTCCACAAGCTCCAAGTCCTTTTTACCCACCCAATGACAAACCCTGCTGACACAAGTATTCTTGCATGCACATGGCCCAGCTACTGTCAGACCCACTGAAACCCCTGTAAGATAAATGGAGCTGTATTTTAAACTCTCCTGTCCCCTGTCCTCTGCTGCTGGCTGACAGCCCAACATACAGTAACACAGCAGTGAGGAAGCAAGTCCAATATCTTAACCCTACAAGGTTAATGCATGCCACAGCAGTGATCGCTTCCATACCATACCATCCATACAGACACTTGCGCAATTTGGTATCACGGTTGCCAGCAGACAAAGCAACATAACTAATATGTCTTTGTATTGAACTGTCATTGTTAATACAGAAAGAAAAATATAATCTAGTAACCTAATCCAGTCAATAAATGCAGAGTCCAACAACAGCTGACAAAGATCTTTTATAGAAAATGCATTAAAATAACTTTGCTCCCCACTCTCCAAAAAACAAAATATCAGATGCAATGTAAATGCAACAGCAAATAAAACCTGCAGTCAAAGATAGCACTGGAACTGTTAAGGCAAAGGGTATTTGATCCTTTAGGACACTTCAACTAACACAGGAGGAAAACATAGCATAATACGCCCCAGATTACAGGAAAATAAACAGTGTAAGCTGTGAGATAGAAACCTTACCTACCTTACTATACAATATAAAGTATTTTAAGATGATCACTGCTGTGATTTGGCACTGGATTAAATTACATTTTTCCTCTTTTATATTATAAAAAGGACACATTAGCAAAAAAAAACCCTTTTGTAAGTAGAATAATACAATCAAAATCCTGGTAAACCCTAATGAAAAACCACAAAAATGTCTTATAATGGCTTAAACACCCCTGTCCATGTGTTCCTATTGGGAATCTATTCATGGCACACAGTACAGTATGCAATTTATTCTGTAACGGGTCCAATTTCACCCTTGCATTACGAAGCTGAGGTTTCAGCTTTGGATACGGCGTGTACAGCACATGGTACTGCTCCATAACCATCCTCTCTGTCATTTCTGCCAGCATGTGTCTGTGTGCAGTGTTGTTCAGTTGGTGGTACTTTTTTTTTTTTTTTTTTTTAAATATTCTGCGGTTAAAAGTGCCACAGAAACATTTTTACGATTGAATAAATTAGTTCACATGAGAACAGGCTTGTAGAACTCTAGTTGAGTAGTAACAAGGATTAAAACACAACGCCCAATATGAGGCTATCCACTTACACGCAAAAAGCAGAATCATCATATCCCTTTGGCAGCGGACAGCTGACACTGTGGCAATGCATGGGAGCTGTGTAATTGGAACCCCCTGAGCTTATTCTGAGCAAATAGAGCTGATGAGCTGAGCATCGTATGTTCCCCAAGTTCCCAACACCCCTTGTACCCCTTCTGGCTGGCAGCCAGACGTCCAGTACAGACTGGGGTGAAAATGAAATGCAGCCTTCTCTGCTGTGCACACCATTTGTGGAAACCACTGGTACTCCTTAGAGTGGCTGGGCAGTCAGCACAAAAGTAAAACTATTAGTTGACCTTTGTCTTTATAATAATATTATGGAATGCTAATGACTAAGTACTCGCCAAGAGATACTTGGTGGTACGTACCTAGTAAAATGTATCTATAAAATAAACATTAAAAAGAATAAGAGCACATACTTTGTATGATTTTAGTATATTGGGATTTCAGAATAAACATTTTAGTCAAGTACATTCATTAAATAAAAATCACCAACATCTTTTTTAACATTAAAATACAACTGGAGCACACAATTTGATTATACAGTCAATACAATGCTTTTCTGTCTAGCTGTCAGTGACCACTAGACAGAAAAGCATTTCCCGAAACACCAGCTGTATTGAGTGGAAGGAAAAGCACAACGTTTAGCTTAGTGGATCAAAACTGAGAGTTAGCTAAAAGTGTTGCAGCTCTGAAGTGCTACCTGTGCAGGAAGTTGTGTTTGTGAAGGTGAGTGACACCAGCAGCAATTTCACAGGCCATCCTCTGCAGCTGCAGCAACTCAGCATTTCTGAACATCCAATCCTGCTGAGAAAGATAGCCACGCAAATCCCCCTGCAGAGGCACACACAGATAAACACATTAGCTCATTAGTATCAGGAATAAACATTCAACAAATGCAGCAGAACCTCGTATGTATTCTAGCAATGGGAAGAATTTATCAAGTGGCAATAATTAAATGCAATGTGGAGACATTGCCACACAGGGGAGGCAGAGTCCCCTTCTTCCTGACTTCTCAGCACTTCTCACTGCTGACATGTGAGAAAAACAAATAAGGGTAAGGCAGTTTAATGAGTAGTGCTGTGTCACAGGTATATGCGTATAAAAGAATCCAGCTCAGACCAGGGAAATAAATTTGCCTGATGGGGTTCAGACTGAAGTCCCCTCTAAACAATAAACACAGACATGAACCTGATAGAGGACACAAAATGCTGTAAGTTATCAGAGTGACAGTCCTGCAGGGGTCTTTGTGATGGAGCTGGATCTCAGATGAGTGCAGTTTCAAAACACAGTCAACGGGGAGTTGCTGTGAACACTTTAACCAAAACTTTTCAGTCTGTTTAAAACTAGAGTTAGTAGTGTATTTTATTACTACCTGTAATTTATTGCCGTTTACTTGTATTTGCTTAATTGTTTACTACATGTTTGAGGTGTGAAATAAACCGCAATGGAGTTTGTAAACAAAATATGGGTGTGTGTGTTTGGAGGATGTGTTTGTGCCGGGGGGGGGCGCGAACATTTTTCTTGTAAAACAAAGGGGGGGCCTGGCAAAAAAAGCTTGGGAACCACTGCACTAGATGATGAACTATGTGAGCAAAGGTTTTTCTGAATGAACCCTGTTACAAACATCCTTTAGCAGAGGTGGCCATCAAAGAGTAACAGCAGAGTAGAGCCTGACTAATTTATTGGTAGGACAATCTTAGTGGCTAATTTTAGCCACTCCCCAATCTATTTGTATTTATAACTGCAGATAACTGAAAGTTTTAAAAGCGAAGACAAGTCAGGCAAAAAAAAAAAAACTTTCAACCATTCACAAGAGGCAATCTGCAACTTTCTTATTTTTGAACTGTATTGTTATAGAATTTTAGTAAAGACCAAAGATTGTTAGTTTACTCAGTTCTCATTACGTTTCACTGCAAAAAGTCATGAACTAGTGATTCTGACAAATCAAACTGTCAGGAGAATTGATGTAGATTAAACAAATGTTTCTTTTAAAAATAATGCCAGTGTATTTATAATCCACTGATAATGCTAATAATGCTTTAATAAAAATGTCAAATCCCATGCATTTACTGAGCATGCAAGTCTGTGTGTGTGTTTACAAAGGGTTTACTTTTCCTTGAGCCATTTCAGTGCAAGCAGCTTAGATCAGTCATCTTATGTAAGCACTATTTGTTTGCTTATTCCACACAAACACATACACACAGACAGACAGAGACCGACACATAGCTCTGAGAAGGGGTGTTCACTGAAGAGCTATATTCAATATATGGTAAGTGATACTGCGTGCCTATCTTTATGTGAAGCAGGTGATTAAGTTGGGTTCATGGGGATCCAGCGCTGTTAATGAAATGACATTCACTGTGAAAGGCCAAAACAATTAAGTCTGGTGTCTAGCCTGTTTTTAACAAGGATATGTAAAGGTTCCAACACAGATTCGTGCCTAACTCAGTAATCACATGATCAAATTAACAGTGGTGGGGAAAAGAAAAGAAAAAAAAGCTATTTTGAGTGCTTTCTACTGCTGAATTCTGCGACTGGATATTAGAATCAGAGCAGGCCAAGGATAGGCACCTTTGTTAAATCAGTTTAAGTTTAAAAAATAAGTGATTTTCAATAAAAGCAGTCGTGAGAAAGGGCAACAACAAGATAACCTTGCTCACGGGGTGATGGTGTAACTTCTTTACAGTATTACAAAGAGAAAAAGCAATCACAGCGATTGCTGTTGTAACAGTTAAAAAGGACAAAGGTGAATTTTGAAATCCAAAAAGAAGAACTGCCACTTGTCTGAGACCTTGAACTAGAAAAGGGCCCAACAAACATCTTGGCCAATCACTAGGCAGAAAATCCACGCATATGAAGCTTTCACTAACACTTCAGTATGTGACATTCAGCGGCCCATGTACCAGTTGCTGGATGTATTTTGATGTCTAAAATGCTTTCAGTCAGGATTACTGGCATGGGTGATACAAAACATAAAAACCGCCATCAATCAAAAGCCTGCCAGAGGGAACGTCACAGTACATTGGCTTTTTGGGATTCACCTTGTCCGCTGGGCAGCTGCAGTGTCACATTTCATGTTTCGACATCTAGCAGATGATTGACACGGCCTCAAGTAGGAAGACGCCATCGGCAAGACATCTCTTACTTTACATGCAACACAAGCACTTCGACACTTGTTTCTTTATGAAGCAAGTGTCAGCGGCTAATTTTGCTTATCTTGCTTACATAGCTTATCACACTGATAAAACGGAAACGTATCCTGTATAAAGACGAGACCCGAACCGTACTTGGATAAAGGCCTCAAAACTTTTATCCAGCAAGGGATAGTGAGCATACACATCACTCAGTCGTGCTACCCTCACACATTATCGCCTTCAACAAAGAGGACCTGCTCTTCATCATGCCATCCTCCCTAATAGCTTGCACGCATTCATAATAAGTCATTCACCTTGACTCACTTCCATGTCCTGTCAGAGCCATTACGAGAGTTGGCTGGGAAAGACCACAATGCCAGGTCATCTGCCAGGTCTGGGCAGCTGACAATACCCCAGTCTAGTGAGGTTACGCAATCCCTGGCAAGATAAGTTGAACTGGACACTGAGGGACATGTCAGAGAACGGGGAAAAAAGGAGAAAGTTGCTCCAAGCAGTGTCACCTTACCCCTTACCTGGGTACAAACTCTACATTTACAGACAGGCCTAACATTATCAACATTAAAATTAAAAATATATATATATAAAAATATATCTGTTTTTCTCCAACACAACTTCAAAGTCAAAGTCAAGGTTTGTCCTGCTACATAAATCAAACAGAAATGACAGGGTGGTTTATATTTTTAGACAGCACTCTTGGCTTTTTGCATTCATCAGCGTACACCCATAGGTTTCTTTAAGAAGAGCTTAGTTTACTGCACTCAACAGCCGCTAACACACACACACACACACAAGGTGCCAGCAATAAAAATGCACAAACACAGCAACTGGTGGATCTGACACCAGAGGAGCGTAAATGGAGCCTGTTGCTTTGCTGGGCGAGGTGGGAATGTGAGAGGTCCCTAGCTTAGAGTAACTATGTAACTCAGGCCAGAGAAGGAGGAGGCAGGAGAAGAGAGCTTTCCCTCAGTCAGAACTCAACCCATCCAGAATAAATAAAGGAGAAGAGTGAATAAATCAGCTGCCATAATGTAGTCTGAGTGACTTCATTATGATTAGATCATTCATTTCCTTGGCTTTGAGTGGACGGTTTGGGCTTTTTAAGTAATTGTTTTTATTTTTGGGGTTTAAACCATTATATTTACCATTTATAAATGAAAGCTGGCAACAACTTAACTTATTCAACAACATATACGTATTATCTTAAGTTTAAAACATAGCAAAAAAATTATCTTCAATAATCATTTGGTAAAGTAATGAGCGCATGAACTCTCCAGCTTGGTATAGTGCTGATGCTGAGCAGGTAGACCAGGGGTCTGCAACCTTTTACACCCAAAGAGCCACTTGGACCCGGTTTCCACGCAAAAGAAAACACTGGGAGCCGCAAATACTTTTTGACATCTAAAATGAAGATAACACTGTATATATTGTTTTTTACCTTTGTGCGAACAACTAAGGTGTATTGCTTATGAAATCCATGAAGTGCTACAGAGAAAATTGCATTTTATTTACGTAATTAACACATTTTGAACTCTTAAAGAAATATAACAAAAGGAAAGACACCCAGCTGAACTAAAATGATCCATGTAGCAAACAAAAACTGTTGTCAGCCGCCACCCTTATATCGCCTTTGGGCTGTTGGAGCCTTGACCTGACTCTTAAAAAATAATTGGAAAAAAGCACTATGCTGCTGAAAAATGAAAAATAGATATTTGCAAAATTCTGCCTAAATATGTATTTTACCTGGTTAATGCGTGCGGCAGGGCGTGGTTTGCAGCGCCGCTGCAGGGGAGTCGGACGCACCTGAGCGACACCCGCAATCACGCCTCGCCGCCTTTACGTCTGCGCTATCTGTGCTGTTGTGTTGTTGGTGATGTATGTCGGGCTGTGAGCTGAAAAGCTACAGCCGGCTGTATGCGTACAGCAACCGTGTGTGAAAAGTGCTCAATAAAGAGATGCTCAAAAGCGTGTTCATGGAAACATCGTCGGGTCTGCCGTGATTTGTTTACAATGGGACTTCTGCTCCTGAACCTCTGCGCACAGAATCCGCAAATCGGGGATATAGGAAGTCAGTTTACTCACGGTGTTTGTCTTTAACATAGTTCACGGTGGAGAACAGCTGCTGACATAATGTGGATCCGAAGATCCGTAATTGGCCTACCTGGGGTTGAAAGTCTCGATAAATGCACGGCGTTTCGGTGGTATACAAGCTTCATGAGTGTGACTCTTATTTTGAGCGATGAAAAAATAATAATAGAATATAATTTTATTTTTATATTTCAAAATCACAACAATCTTCCAATTTAGAACTACGAGTTAAAAAGAACTAACATAAATAAAATACACTTCAGCTAAATACTTCTAATTTATTTTCCCAAACCACGCGGAGCCGCAGTATAAGGACTAAAGAGCCGCATGCGGCTCCGGAGCCGCGGGTTGCCGACCCCTGAGGTAGACAAATGTCTGCCTGATGTCTGCTGCCACTTTAGGGGGAAGCATGAAAAAAAAATAGTGCACCACAATCAAAACTACCGGCTGCAGAAGAAACCGAGATCAAAGTGTACAACGAATGTCTTTATATTGCAGTAACATAAATTAATTACAACCATCCACAGCAGCCACTGTCTGTGCTTCTTTGCTGTTTAACATGTTTCCAACCAGTCAGCATTCAATCAGCCAGAGGTAATGCTCCACTGGCTTGCTGGAGGAGTGCACAAAATAGTGTCTCCATACTCTCTGTGTCAGGTGAATTTGACATAGGCACATTTGTATAGGCAGAGAGCTCTGCAAACAAACCCTTACAGAGCACCATACACTGGCCTTCAGCAGTTACCACCACCATAAAAAGTGCATGCTGACGAGGTAATTAAGGTATGATAATGAGCCATAAAATGTGTAGTTTAGGGATGTGCGCGACTAGTCACTTACACGTCTAATCGTCACCGTTGTCACTAGTTGGTACCAGATGTAATAGTCGTTTAAGCCATTTGTTCAAATTGTAATTGATCTCCAATGCCAATAAATTATTGTGTCCTAAATGTTATACAGTCATCTGCCATCGTTGTTGAGAAATACTATAAATATGTTAATCTTGGCCTGATCTTTATTTTAAAACTACTAGAATGAGATCGTAGATACAAGCGGCGGAACTCAGCTTTCTCCAAAACGTGGATGGGCTCTCCCTTAGCGATATTGTAAGGAGTTCAGTCATTCAGGAGGGGCTCAGAGTAGAGCCACTACTCCTACACATCGAAAGGAGCCAGTTTGAGCCGGTTAGTTTATTTTAAGTGTTTTTCGTCTTTCTTATCTGTTTGGAGTATAAAATGCATTTAAGCTAATGATTCATTATTGAAGAATATGGATTTTTTTGACAATGCCCATTAAATTAAATTTAGATTAATATCTGAGTTTCTTAGTGTTAGAACAATCTGTTAGGCGACTAAGAAATTAGTTGCCAGGAATATCCCTGATATAGTTATCCAAATCACAAGTGCAATGTCTCATATCGCAGAAAAAAAGCTCCGTTTGCCAAGTTTATAATAGTGTATCTATCTGGTCTTATCACTCCAGAGTAGGTCTGGTGACTAAAGACACACCTAGACCGGGTAGTCTCACTACTATATTTAGGGGCTGACGTTGCTAAGAACCAGTTTCTTGCCAAATTTGAGCATCTCTCACATAGCACAAGTTGATAGACAGTTTTTAAGGAGTACTATCTTTTAAATACCTGTGTATGAGCTAATTCTCAAACTCCTCAATTTCCTCAATGAATACAAATTTCTAGGTGAGTGGTAGCTAAAACAACAAGTAGCACAGCCACCTCACAATCACTGAAAACTCTTGGACAAGGACTGTAGATGGTAGATTGACAACAGACTAATTTAATTCCCATGTACATGTGGTATTATTGACATAATACTTGTACTGGTGTAGTTTGAAAAGCATGTAGTTACTTACCATTTCACAGTACTCAAAAACCAGCAGGAAGGGAATCGCCTCAACACACTGTCCGAGGCAGTGGAGTATGTTTGGATGCTGCAGAACTCTGAAAACCAAATTGACATAACAGGTCATTGATTTGATGACCATCAGGTTACCAAAAAAGTTGAAAATAAGCAAACTATACATTGCAATTACTGATGCATTATGTAAGAGGAAAGATGCTCCGGGTGCAGTAAAATAAACAGTCTTTGATAAGTTGACGACCCTAACCTTAACCTTCTGAAAAACAATAACAGCCCTCTGCAAATGGGGTGCTCTCAAAGAGAGAAACATCAGCTTTTACCTGTATGGATCCCCTTGCTGCAGGAAGTCATTCTGCTCCTTGGCACTTGCATTAGCTTTCAACTCCTTGACCACCACTCTTGTCCCTGGGTCTGTGTAGATATCACTCAACAGGACCTATTAATATAACAAAAAGAACACCTCATGCTAAACAAAAAGAAAACAAAGATTCATCACCACCACCCAAGTCTAGATGTTTTTTTCTAAGATTTCAAGGAGTACCACTAACTGCAGAGAAAAAGAAAAGGATTTGATTAACAGAGGAAAAGTGTCAATTTTTCCTTGACAGGTAAGGATTACTTGACGCAATATACTATACATTATTTTACCTTAAAAATGATTAAATCACAAGTGACAGCTTTCCCTCTTGTTAAATTAATTTTTCAGATGAGTATTTAGCTCTTTGTCTTTTGTGTGGATGCAATTTTGTGAAGAAGGTAATTAAAGAAAAACTATCTTACCTGGCCAAACCAGCCGTTGCCGATCTCTTGGATGTAGCTCAGACTGTGGCGCGCGATCTGGAAGCCTGTTGATCCCTCTGTGACACCAAATACCCCTCACTGTTATTAAGACTGCCTCAACCGACGCGTCACAAGTTACATCTGAACCACTTAATAAAACAACAACTTCAAAATAGAAAACACTACAGTGAAATTAAACTGAGAAATTGTGTTGTCACATAGTTGAATCAGAGATGCTCATCTTAACAAACTATCTGAAATATTAATTTTTTTAACTTAACCTTTATTTATAGTCCCATTTATAGTCCCATTAAGGCTCAATGTCTCATTTACAAGAGAAACCTGTTTCAGTCAAACACATTAAATACATTAAGTTACTAACTAGTTGAACATACCGTGTGTGGATATGAACAAGTATTTCATAGTCACTGTTTATGGGTACTAGGTATGATGTTTTCATTAAAAAAAAAAATGTGACAACTTTTTTAAGATACACCCTTCTATCCCTGTACTGTTCTCAAATTTATGTGAACTGTTGTGACACAGTGATCACATTTGCCAAAGAAATCCCATTTTTGTTGAGTTTTTTCCACAGAGAGTTCCACAGAGAACGTTTTGGGGTAGTAATATTTCTACCCTCAATATTTATTTAATGGTGGGGACCAAACAGTTTACAGGTGGATTTCCACCACCTCTGGTGTTAATAGAACATTTTTTACTACAAAGTGCAAACAAACATATTTTAATGGACAACCGTATTTTATGACATAAGATAAGCACACAAAAGTAAGGAAGTTTGTGTTTGGTCATTTCTTTGTTCTAACTACCGTTGGAAGGCCTGTTTATTTCTGCTTAAATGGTGTCAAATTTGTAAGGAAAATGCATTTGTGGGTTGAGCAGCAGAGTTGAGTACTGCTGTTGTGGCTGTGTATCATTCGTCCACAAGCTACTGAGGCCCCTGTTTGTTAGACAAATAAATTGTTAAATTATAAACTGTCTTGTTTCTTCAGACTTCAATCATCCAGTCCAGTAAACTAAACCAAACAACAATCAATATCAGAACAGACAGTCTGGCAAACAAACTCAACTCTGCTGCTCAACCCACAAATGCATTTTCCTTGTGGCACTATTTAAGGGAAATGACCAGGCTTTCCAACACTATAAGACTTATTGCCTAGAAGGATTGTTACAACAAAGAAAAAATGGAAGATACACACATTTCCTTAGTGTTTGTGCCAAGTTTATTTATACAGCATGATTCTGTGAATGTGTATGTATCAGACCTGTGATGCGGGCAGGAGGTTGTAGGTGTGGCGGGCCAGGCAGGGGCACAGGAGACACGGCAAGGGTATAGACCTCAGCTGGGGACTGCATAGAAGGGGTGTCCTCTGCTGGCGGAGTGAAGTCGATCTCGTCATCAAAGTGATCTTCAAACTCCTAGGTCCACACAAACATGTGCCATGTATAAATTTGTTGACGGCATGACAACCCCCCCCCCCAAAAAAAACAAACAAAAAATGCTGACTCTCTTTTAGACTAAATTTACACACAGCCCATTACATTACATATTCACCCACTGTGTTTTCATCAAGTCAAGTCTGCATGAAGGAAATGAAACTCACTTGTGTCTGGCTACCTGCCTGCCAAAACTCTCACCTTGAAGTTGATCTCCCTTTCCTTGCAGCAGGTCACACAGTTCACTAGCACCACCACCAAGGACACAATCACCATCAAAGACACCACCAGGGACAGGTAGATAGAGACAGACAAAGTGTCCCCTGTGCCTTCACCTGAAATGACAAAAACAGAAAGAAAATGTGCTGAATCATTCACATCTATCTCTGGGATTCAAAAATAAATTAGAAGGGAATAAAGAAGAAACATGACAGCTGTGTTAAGTTAGCATAAGTGTGTTTGACAGCAGTACAACACATGAGAAGTGTACCAGTACTTCTAAATCCACCCACAACAAAGGTACATTAGAGCTTGACAACAAAAATAAACTGCACGGTGCACTACACTGCAACCTCTTCATATCATTACTGTCTTTCTCTTGCAACTCCACTGCAGTGAGAAGAAAAACCAATCTGTACCATTGTGCATGGCATACATTAATAAGTGATTCACCACTTCTCCCAACATGTTGTGGCAATAAGTGTGACTTCTCAGATGACCTCTATCCCTTATCAGGTATTCAGAGAAGTAGTTGTGGGGGTGTCTGCTGGCCAATTACCAGCTGATAGTGCAGCAGTCGTGACAGCGGGTGTAGATCTGCTCAAGTGAGGATGCTGCTGGCCCAGCAGTTCAAGTGTCAGGGCTGACAGCAGCCTCACAACCCACCCACTGTGCTGCTCAGCTGCAGCTCACTCACTATACTAATGCCAAACCACATGAGCCTCGGATTTAGTTAACTTAGTGCAACATCTATGCACAAAACGGTATAAGCTGATACTACAGGAGACAAAAGGATGACGGAGGGCACTATATACAGCATGTATGTGCAGGGCTGTGCATTATCAAATTTTAACTGCAATTACAATTTTAGCTTCCACGGATTAATAAAAAGAAACATCAAGATAAACAGATTATTGAGACTGATTCTGTTTTGCTGTAATGGGATTATTTCACCTTTCAGCAAGTCTAAATTTGTTTAAGTATATTCAAGTGAATTATGAATAAATTATATATGGAAAACTACTTAAATGAAAAGCTATGTTCCTTTAATTTAAAATCTAATAAGCTGTAGTTAACCCGGGCCCTGACTGATCTGGAAATCTGATGACCTGCATGTCTGATTTCGCAAAGTTGAAGTCCTTTTCATGCCAGATGCCCTTCCTTATACAAATCCAGGGTTGGGCCTGGCAATAACAGTACACTGGTTTCACCGGTCTGTAAGCTGGATTTCCAATGTCTGTGCATATATATGTTTAAAAAAAAAAAAGAAAGACAAAGCTGACCAAAATAACTTTGATATTTGCCCCGGTTTAGCCTTAACAACAGGCTAGAAAAACTGATGGGAACTCAATCGGTGCCTCAGCACTACAAGTAGGAGACACCATGTGTTGCTATTTACCATTCATAATTATGTATTAGGTGTTTCTCGCCAACCACCTATCACCTATATTTGTCCAACCAACCAATTCTCATTGCTGTTTGTAAGGTTGGACAAGCTGCTAGACAACATAACGCCACCTACAAAAATGGCACTACTCTTTGTATTTCAAGAACACCTGTATGTTCACTGCATTTCTGCCAAAAGCTCATTCTTTTGTTATGGTGTGCATGACTCATACCTGCCTTATTTCCGACATGTCACTGCTCATTTCTAACTGTTCCTTTGAATGGTATGACTACTGGTCACTGCATTTCTTGTCTTACTGCCAATGCCAGTGAACAGTCAGAAGAAGTTAAATTCAATCTCTCTCACTTGCAGCTTGAATCATCTTTTATGGATGACAACTGACAATTTGTTTCATTATGAGGTAACAAATTCACTAAATTCTAATGCATTTATTTTTATAACTTTAACGTAATCACAGCCATCTACATTATACCTCAATGTGGCCTGTGAGAGTTGAGAGCAGTGGGAATTTGTGCGAGACACTTCTTCCTAGCCTCCCGTCAATGTTTATTCAGTGTCCCACTGGTTGCGGCTTGTCAGGTACATTCTGTCTGCTAGAAGGACAGTATACACCTACTGAGTCTCCTTCTGGCTACAAAATTTCTGACAGATGAAATTGGGTGACTAATACATCCAGATGACAAACTCACATCTAGGTGTCTCAGGCTTTCACACCAACATGTGAGTATGATTGCAACACACACCTGAACCGATTTGGAATAAATGAAAAATCAGACTTTAGCTAGCTCATCTACATAGTAAAAAATAATTAGTAGGTACACTGATTTCAGAACTCTCTCAATTTTCTATGGCAGAGATTCAGCAAGTTGCTGGAAACATGCATAATGGATATTTGCAGATTCTGCATATATGGAATGTTGTGACATTAACAATCTGTACCCTAAGTATACGCTACATCATAGGTTACAAAAGGTTCATCTGGCTATATCACCCACCCCTACAGACATTTAAACAACATAGCACCATAGTGAACGACTTCAGGTGCTATCTGACTTGACTGCAGGTCAGTTACCACAGTAAAAACAAATGTAAGTCAAAGGCGAAATCCAACATCCAATCCAGCACATTTTCAGGTTAAACATTTCACACTGCATTCTGTTTTAAAATTTGAACTGTAAACATGGGCCCAATTTTGGGAGGAAATTAGGTTGAACAGGTGTCACAGTTCATGTGCATGTTTAGAATGTCAGAGGATTTCACAAACATGAAACTGTGATCTACCCTTGCTCCGTCAGCATGGAAACTGTTGTAATTATTAGCTGTTTTTGACACATCAATTTTATGCTCAGGCAGTATGACACAAGAAACTGAAAATAAATATAACTGTGAATGAAATTTTGGAATTCTGGTGTTCTTCCTCAATGAAACACCAAGGGTAATCAACAGAATGATGATTTAAACCACTAACACCTATCACACTCATCATTTGAGATTATATTTATTTACCAAGAGAAACGTTTGTTCCTGTTTCTCTGACTGTGTGAGTATTTAGTTTGCACATAACTCTCTTGAAAAAAAAAATAATCAGAAAACAAATGTGGGTGCCATATCATTTCTTAGTTGACGGGTCTGCAACTTCAGGTAAAACAGTGGTAAGTAACAAATTATTTCGTTGAAATAAAGGCAAGAGCTTGGTACACGAGGCTGTACAGCGGTCTAAGTATTTAGTAAATTCTAATCCGAGATGAGGGAGGGGGGTATATCCACGCAGCATAGGTCGTCAGAGAGTAGAGAAGATGGAGCAGCAATCCCTCCAACTCCCTGAGGAATATTAGATACGATCCAGAGTGTCAGCCATGATTGAGATTCATTTCATGTCTGCCACAGAACACCAAGCAGTCACTGACAGAAATAGAAAAGATGGCTTAATATGTTCTCTTTACTTATGATCATAATGAAAGTCCTTCATGCACTCTGCTTCCTTTCACTAATGTCTGAATGCCTAATGTTTTCCCTGCTGGGCAGAAAATATTGAACTAAAACCCCAAAACTGGTGCAGGTAAACTGAATTCTGTGGCCTCTTTCACTGAGAGCTGTGCACAGTTACAATTTGAATCCCCAGTGACAGATATCATGAAGATCTTTGTAAGTCAGTGATAGTTGATGATATATTATGATGCAAATAAATTAGCAACAACAGCAAGGCCACCATTATGAAGTGCTGTTTCTAAAGGATTACTTCCACAAACCTCTTCTCTGTGCTTAAGACTGCAACAGAGAAACTGTATCCAGTAAAATATTGATGAGAGGAGAAATTAAAGATTAAATAGCTCTGTAGCGTATTGGACCAGTGAATGTAGCTATAAATGGCATGTGTACTTACAGCTGTTAAATGTAAGGGTTCTTTACCTTGCAATTATCATCACCATTAACAGAACAATGAAGAGGGATTGTTAAGTCTTGAATGCCCAACCAGACTGAAGCTTTTTAACAATCAAAAATGTTAAGTGAATAAAACAAGAATTAAATATAATGTTTTCTTATAAACACATGCAACTCATACCTATAAGCAAACTCTATATGTAATGCCCGAGATAAATGATTCATATTATATAAAACTAAAGGCTTTTAAGTCCGTTTATGCAATAGCAATGTCAAGATTGATATTCTTATGTGAAAAGCAAATGACCCATTAACAAGGCAAGTAAAGGCAAAAACCTGACCCAGACAATTCTGGCTGAGGATTCCCTGCCAAAAAGGCATGATTTTAAAAAGGTGAACAGATGCACATCACTGCATGGTTTAGGCCAACATCCCTAAAAATTATATGAATCCACTGAATGCATTTTTGTGCTGTTACTGTGTCAGCCTTCAAACCAGTCATCCGTACTGCCCCCCAGATGAGAATCTTGTACTGAGAGTGTTTTCTTACTGGGGTTTTCCACAATGCCGAAGTAAATATGTTTCAGAGGGAATTCAAAGTAGCTTTGCCCTATATTTACTTTTCTCAAAACATACAGCAAGCCATTACTATAAAATCTGGATCTAAAAAAAGACAATCCAATTCTTAAGGGTTTTAGAATATTCTCTAGACCAGCAATGACCTCTAACAACTTTAAAGCAAAACCAAGCTAATGATAAGCTTGGACTTAACAGCCCTGTTTCAGTCAGCACTAAATTATGTCACATCCGGCTATTTTTCAGCCAATGCCTCTTTCTATTTAAATTACAGCAATTAAAATGAGTAGTGGGATAAATCATTGGAACAAATGGCTTTAATAACTCCAAAGCTCACAACAATCCTGTGAAAAACATTCAGCTGTAATTGCGGGCAGCTTTTTGACACAAATACCCACTGCCTGGTTCAGCAAAGCAACAGGGTTCCAGGCAGTGCAGGGCTCCCAGAGAGGCTACAGCAGCAGCCAGATACAAAAAAACAGGAGCTGGGTCACGGCAGCGCTACATGGGATCAGTTCTCCTCCATTAGGCTTTATTTGAGTCATAGGTTCATATTATGACTTGGCAGGCCCCACCAAATGACTCAACTGGTTTTTGGGACCAATACGGCAGGGAGCTGCCACCTCCTATTTCAGTTAAACTGCATATTTCAGCAGGCATTCAGGGAGAGGAGGAGTTGACCCATTTTTTACAGATTTCACCCACCGACCGGTGTGCACAACAGTGGATGTCTACTTTTAGTTACACACAAAATGGCAAATGGCACTGTGGCTAAAAGCTTTGGGTTAGTTTAAGGTTCTTCAGTCTGAGAATATCATGAATCAAATGAAAAAACAGAGGCACCTAAAATAGGCTAATACTTATCTCTGTCTGCTTAGTGACAAAACTAAATTTGATTTTCACCATTTAGAAACTAAACAACTGCTAAAGGATAAACTCGCTTATTACAAGCATCTCCAACAGCCTGTAGTGGTAGTCACTGAGTAGAGTAGTGAAAGGTTAATGACTTATAGACTAACCAAACAAATATCACCTGGCTATGCCCTACAATTTAAACATTGACATTTTGGTTAAAGCTTAACAACCTATTTTTACCCCTGTTTGTCATGTGTAAACGGAATGTCCCTTGCAGATTGGCAAGCCCAAGTCATATTCATAAGAATAATCTCATTAACAATCAGAAACTTAAAGTCAAAACTTTGAACAATCAAATAATAAAGAATTATTATATCATGTGTACACACAGGTATAAGTAGACTAGGAAAATGGACCAAAGGACAGGTTGCTGTGTAATAAAATAATAAAAATATGGACTATATTTCATCTTACACTGTACTTTCCTGTGCTCTTCGATATGATTAAGCAAACAACACTGTTGCTAATCATTGACTGGTAGTGATAAGACTGGAATCTGTTATAGTTACACATTACCAGTGAGTGTTGGTAATATGCTAGGAAACATGTTATACCAATACGAGCCAAGGAAACTCTGGATTCTGTAAAACATAGAGACTACTGTGTTGTCACCAAGTAGCTTTGTGGCAAAAGTATTACAGTTACTGCTGATAATTCATAGGATTTATTCCTCTACTTACAGTCCTGTGAAAAATTATTTGCCCTTTTCCATTTTTTTTTTTTTTGGGGGGCATTTGTCACATTAACATGTGTCAGATCAAATTTTAATTTTAGACCAAGATGACCTTAGCAAATTCAAAATAGTTTTTAAATAATGATTTTTTTTGTTTATTAAGGCAATAAAACTATCCAGGTTTACTTGGCCCTATGTGGAAAAAACCCCATATGTCTGTGACTAACCACATTTTTTTCTTCAGATAGCCAAGTTCAATTTTATTAGCCACACCCAGGCCTGATTACTGCCAGACCTGTTGAATGAAATCACTTTAACAGAACCTGTCTGACAACATGAAGTAGGTTAAAAGATCTCAAAAAGTAACACATCAAGCAAAGATCTAAAGAAACTCAACAACAGATGAGACACAAAGTCACTGACATTTATCAGGAAGGGTTAGAAAGCCATTTCTAATGTTTTGGACTCCAGTGAACTATGGTGAGAGCTATTATCCACAAATGGAAAACTTGGAATGGTGGTGAACCTTTTGATGAGTGTCCAGCCTACCAAAATTAGTGCAAGAGCGCATCAACGACTCATCCAGTAGGCTACCAAAAAACCTAGAACATCTAAAAAAGTGCAGGCTTCACTTGGCTCAGCTAAGGTTCGAGTTCATGATTCAACAATAAGAAAGAGAATGGGCACAAATGGCATCTATGAAAGAGTTCTGAGGCAAAAACCATTGCTGACCAAAAATAAAACAAAAGATTATTTCACATTTGCCAAAAAGAAGGTGACATTTTTGAAAAATTTGCATCCAGTAACATCTGGTGTAAATCAAACACAGCATTTCATAAAAAGAACATTATACTAAGACTCAAACATGGTAGTTGTAGTGTGATGGTCTAGGGCTGGTTTGCTGTTTCAGGGTGGCTTGCTGTAATTGATGCAAGCATGAATTCTGCTCTCTAACAGAAAAATCCTGAAGAAGAATGTTTGGCCTACAATACGTGCCCTGAAGCTCAAGCACACTTTAGACAGGACAAAGACCTCAAACACATCAGCAAGTCCACCTCTGAATAGTTCAAGAAAAAAAGGAGGTGGTGATGGTTTTGGAGTAGCCTATTTAAAGTCCAGATTTAAAACTGATTGAGAACCATTTGCATGACCTTTAACAGGCTGTTCATGCTCAAAGACCCTCCAATGTAGCTGAATTAAAACAATTCAGCAAAGAGTGGGCCAAATTTCCGCAACAATGCTAAACACTCATTGCCAGTTATTCAATTTTCTGCTGCCAAAAGTGATACAGCCAGTTATAAGGTTTGGAGGACAATTAGTTTTTCACATAGCTCCTTGTAGGTTAGGTCAACGTTTCCCTTAATAAATGAAAAACCAAATTTAACAATTGCAAAATAATTTCTATTTATTTCAGTTATTTTGTTTGGTGACCTGAAACATTTAAGTGTGAAAAATATGCAAAAAAACAAAAACAAAAAAACAAATCAGGAAGGGGGCAAATATTTTTTTCATAGCACTGTAACATTTAATGACTGCTCAAAGTATTATGGAATCTTGAATATTCTACCTCAACTGATTATTTAAGAAGATGACTGTTTCACATTTCTACTTCTTTGATGATTGCTGACTGTGCAAATATGAAATAGTCACATTAGTAACCTAATAACACAGTTTCCTTCCGTTTTTACAGCTGTGTCCTGAACAGGAGACTCTCTTAATTACTACATTAAGTGTTTTTAATAAGATAGCAACTGTTTTCTTCAAAGAACACATACCCATAAGGCCCCCAACCATAACAGGACCCTTTATTTGGGTGAAATATTACACTGTAGTCATCGAAGCAGGTTAATCAAGATTTACTTTAGAACCAGAAACATTATTTCCATGCGGGTAGGCCACCATCCACCTTATTGTGCCATAAACTTGTTTACATCAACACCTAGACCAATCCCAGTAAAAGGTTAACATCTATGCACCTGGAAGCAACAACACACACATCACTGGTTTCTGCTGTTAAATATTAATCAGAAATAAACCTGCAGCAATAAATTAACTCTTCTCGGAAAAACACTAAAGGAAACGTCTGTGTTGATCAGTGTGCTAATTGGCCGAGTCGTGACAATGACCTGCAGTTATTCATCATTATTTAACAAACTACGGAAAGACCAGAACCGATATTCTGATAACTCTGTGATCGACCAAACAAACAAGTATGACAACCCGTCCATTGAAAACACTCCTGTCTGGATAACCGGAAATACAGTTCAAGCTGGTATGTTGTTAGCTTTTAGCTGCGTATTAGCACCAGCTACCACTTTCAGCAAAACATCCTCTCATGTGGACAAACACAACACACTTTACCTGTGAATCAGTTGCCTTACCTGATTTCTGATCATACTGAAGAGGGGCGCCTTCAGACAGTCCCAAAGCCGATAGAAAAATCCCAAAGCTCAGCAACAAAATATATTCACGGCGGTTCTCCATCCTTATAGCTTAGCTAACAAAATGTTAGCTACGTGAAATCAAATAAATGGCTGATTTAAAAAAGGCTTAAGTGTTTTAAACATTGAATAGCAGCTTCGCGTCAGTTTAGGCTACATAAACGAGCACATTTTGTGTCTGTTTTTGCGTCTGGCTATTCGCCAGCTAACTAGCTTTAGCTATCGATGCTAAGAGTTTCAGCTGACGACAGCAAACGCCGCTACGACACGCAGTGGTCGGGTATCCATGGAGACAGAGGGGGCGGTCACCTTTCGCGGCCTCTCATATTTAGTGTCTGTACTTTAGTGTTATCTAAATGAACACAACAACGGGAATTTCAATCGTTATAGCCCCTGACTATCATGAAGCACCTATCCTCCAAAGCGCCATGTTCCTATACACCGTGACGTCACTGAAAGTGGGCCGTGAAACTTGAAGGAATTGACAGCAGCCTAAACCAATTACAAGGGACAATTCCGTCGCGTTGAACTTCCACAGCCAATCGGGTTCGAGCTTTATTCTCAGTCAGTTAAATCCAGTGATTTGTATCAAAGCTGAAGAAAGCTTTCTGCATCCAGTCAGTCGCCAATCATGTGAGGCACGTAAAAGTGGTTATGAAAGAAGACCTCTCTATATAAAATGTTTATATCCTTGTTTACGGCAAGCTATAAACTACAAAAATTTCTGAATGTATTTGACGAGTGATGCTACCTTTAGGACCTTTATTATGTGTATGTGTGGTTTTATTCGTTGTTTTTTTTTATTGTGAGTATGAATTTCATATAAATATGGCTCGTTGTTAGATGTACATGGAAAACCAAACATAGAAATAGCCTAAAAAAAAATCTGTCCCCAAAGCCACCATCAAGACTTAATGCATGTAGATATTGCTGTGTTTTAAGCCTTTAATTCCTATCTAACCCATAGGATGGGTTATATATGTTATTTTACGTATTACTTGGAATACTGGTATGAAATTATTTGTGATACATCTCACCTGTATTTAATTTATTTTTTTTAATTCAGCGTGTTGTGCTCAAGAACGCATAAAAATCACATGCTCTGTTAAGACTGACTTCATTGCATGTTTTAAAACTTGCCACATAGGTGTCATAAAATCAAGGACAACTACCATTTTCACTTGCGTGTACCTGATTTTATAATCTTTATTAATTTCCCTACAAATGTACTACAATACTACAGCACCAACATAGCAGCTGTGGTAGTAAAATAGATAAATTGCATAAAAATGCATGTTTATGATGATCAGATGTGTTGGGATGTGAATATGTTTTTGCTGTGTTTTGGTCATGGATGCAAGTTCACAAAACATCATGGGAAAATTATCTGCTCTGATTAACTGATGAAGGGGGAGGAGGCAGTCGGTGGCGTGAAGGAAATCTCCCTTGGTTTGAGGACAGATACGTCAGGTTGCTTCTTGCACTCAGGCTCACGAAGAGAGTGTTGGTGGCTTACAAGCACAAAGCAAGAGCAGCGGAGATCTCCAAACCTCACCCAAAGCACGGTGAGTACCACTTTTTCTGCAAATTCAAGTGCAGTTTTTCTGCAAATTCTTTGTGCGTTGATAGCTGTGTGTCACTGTTTTGTGAATCTTTAGTCCTCTAGCTTTAAGAGAGGGGGGATATAAATCTTTAAATGTAGGAAGACAAAAAAATAAAATGTTAGGACCTATTTGTGATTACTTTTTCAGTTACCTGCAGCTACCTTTGTGGAAAAATGAATGTGTTTAACATTAGAAAACCATAATCCAATGCACATATGATGATAAAATGATACCACACAATGAACATTTTTCCTACTGTGGAGCCTATGTTGTTTATAGCTATAATAATTTTACTTTATTGTTAAAATGGCACAGCCCTGCCCTGCTGATAAAAGGTCCCACTCAGCTCTCTTTTTGACTGTGCTGATCTATCAGAAAAATGCCCACATAGGTGATGATAATGCTTAACCTATCCACAAGTTCTGCTTTTCTTTGACAGTTGCAGCTATCTGGCAGCAGAAAACGCCCTCAGCAGTTCAATTTAGTGTCACTTTGCATTTCTTCCATGCATGTGTATGTATATCCCTCAGGCAGCCACAGAGGACCATGGCATTTGCAGGGATGTTGAGCGACAAAGACATACAGGCTGCGGTCCAGGCTTGTCAAGGTGAGTCAGAAAATGCACACTTGCATGCAAGAAAAATACACACTTTGCAAGCATCTAATTGTGAACATAAGAACATGTACTTTACAACAAGGGAATATAGGTCCATTCACATATATACAGCACACACAGAGGTGCTTATTAAACCCACTCCCACAGGGGATACCTGTATCATGTGTTTTTCACAGTGGGGACAGGGTACCTGCAGGTAACCAGGCAGCCATGTGGCAGGAGAGTAGTTTCCAAAGTGGTTGTGTTGAGCATTCACACATAGAACACCAAATCACACAAGCTGTAAAGTCCTCACATGCAAAATCACTTATATTTATATTTATCTCTAGAAATTATGTCCGCATGACGAGGCAGACAAAGCTCGACTGATCTGATGAAAATCAAATGTCAGTGCTTTCATACCCTTAATTCAACAAAACCCACCTGTTAGTAATGTTTTAGGCAAAATAGCATTTAGAAGATTTTTGTTTTATTAATCAGAAGTTTGCAGTGTGTGCAAGTCTTTTTCAGAAAAGTCCTTTGAAATTATTTGAAGGTAGCTTGTACCAGACGAATTCCACTATGAATGTAAATAAAAGGCTTTTAACATTTGCATTAGACCTATGGGCTATATTCATTGTGCTTTGCCTGCTTTAATGGCATAATGACATAGCCTGTAATGGTATAAGATGGTGATGTGCCACAGGGTGTATATTGGTAAATGTCATTGGTTGAAGAATGAAAGTCATCTGAGCGAATGAGTTAATGCGACATGTCTATTCAGTCTCCCGCCGTTCTTTTTTTCTTTCGTGTCATTGTGTGATTGACCTCTTATTCCCATGTGTCTGTTTCTCTTCCTCTCTTCATCTCTCAACTTTGTGTGTGTGGTGTGTGTGTCTGTGTGTGTGTACGTGGTCCAATGTAGCTCCAGGCACATTCAACTTCAAGTCATTCTTTGAACAAGTTGGACTGACCGGCTTATCTGAAGCAGACAGGAGAAAAGTGTTTACAGTCCTGGACCAAGACAAGAGCGGATACATCGAAGAGGAGGAGCTCAAGTAAGGATGGAGTGCATGTGTGTGTGTGTGTGTGTTGTGTGTGCGTGTGTGCGTGTGTGTGTGTGTGTGTGGCTGAAAGACTTGAGCAGGAACACATGGTGGTACAGATGGAGTGTGTGTGTTTGTTTGTGCATGTGTGTTACATCTGCAGTTTGTTGTAACTGTCCCTCATGATGGGCCTCAGGCAGAGGTCACTGTATGAATGGAGCAGCCTTTCCGCTTTGCATGAATTGACTGATACATGAACTGAGTGAGTGAGGAGGACTGGGACAACTGGAAAAGGCTTAGAGGTGAAAAAAGGCATCAGCAGAGATACAGTCTGAACTTACTGCTTCTATGGGTTTTTTTTTTAATATCTACCCTTCAGACTATTTCTTCAGAATTTCTCTCCGGGGGCCAGAGAGCTGACTGTGGCTGAAACCAAAGCTCTGATGGCTGCTGGGGATAAAGACAGTGATGGCAAGATTGGAATAGAAGGTGGGTGTTTGTAAAACATCTAGAAGAGCTGTTAGCAGATGAGAAATCAGAGCAATTTGTGCTGAGGAGCTGTCCAACACTTAGTGCTGAAATTCTAGTCTAAAAAAGAAAGATGCAAATAAACTTCTGCTCTCCAACAAGTTAAAACAAACAAACAAAGAAAACAAAAGATTTCTTGTTTGTTGAGTCATCTTGCTTAACCGTAATGCTGCATGACAACCACAATTCAACTTTTGGCTGTCTCTTTTTTCCCCCACACAGAGTTCTGTGATCTCCTGAAGTAAAGAGAAGTTACATACACATATGACCGAGGCTGTCTACCCTTGTTCTGAATAATGGATTTGCAATGGAGATCTTGACTTTCTGGATTGTTTCATGCAAAGACCAAAAACCTCACAAAATCTGTACCTGCCTGCTGCTCTCCCTGTTCATGTGATGCTATGTTGTATAAGATGTTTAGTAGACAGATGACCAAAGTTGGATTTTAAACATGTTTGTGTTTAATCAATCAGGTACCTTGAATGGATTAATAAATGTAGACTATTAAAGAAGTAAACTTACTCTTTGCTTGTCTTTTTTATATATATACATATAAAGTTAAATAGACGCAAATAGATGCATTAAGCATTATATACTATTCATTCATATTCCATGACTTCACATAGCTCAGTTCAGGTTTAGCCCTGGGTCAAAAATTGCCTCATAATAAGTATCTACAACAGTCTATTTAGAATGTATAAATTGCATTCTTCTCATATATTAATACATTAAAAAATAATTCTAAATTGGTAATATTACAGAGGTGTAATTCTTCATTTTAAAAGAAAAAAATATCTATTTTCACAAAGTATCATGTTGTGTTTTACCTCAGTCAAGAAGGTGTAGCACTGCTTTATTATGTTTTATGTTTTATTAAAAGTGAAATGGCAAAAAAAATTGGAACTCTTGGTATTTATTATATAATTATTTATAAGCATTACAACCCTTAAACCTCCCCATTTCTTACAATTACCATTTATAATTATCAACATTAGTTCAATATTAATTAACATTTAGAGCACAAAACTTATTGCAAACTAGCCTGTGCATTTAAAGCAGTGGAAGGAAACGTTGTGTGTGGAGGATTTGCTCTTTATGACTTTATAATCTTATGACTCTCCAACCCTATTCTGATCTCTGTTTTAATCTTAGTTTGCTGGATTCTAATGTGATTATTAGAATAATGAAAATAATGAATAATTATTTTCTGCATGTTTGAGTTTGCAGTTTGATGCCGGATGCCCTGACACAATCCCAAAGAGGTTTATGTGTCTCTGGTTGGAATCAAACCAGCTACCTGCTGCTTGAGAAAGTGACTTATTTGATCCAAACAGTATGCAAGGGCTAAGTGTTTTTCAAGGGGGGAATTAGTTGATCAAAATAAAAAGCAAAACTTTTGAAACTGCCATAGGTTGAAAAGTAATCATTATAAGTTATTTTGTGAACTTGAAAACTAACTAAAATCATAAAAATATGAAACTATCCAGAACTAACACTGAAACTAATAAAAAACTAAACTAAAACTAAAAATCTTCAAATAAAAAAAATTAACTCAAAGGGGAAACAAATCTGGGCAGTAAGTTAAACTAAACAGAATTAAAAATAAAAAGTCAAACCAAAATAAAAATGAAAAAATATTTAAAAATACAAAACCATAACAATTCTACTGCTGATATACTTTACCATGCAACAATCTCTAGAGTTTACAGAGCATGGACCTAAAAAATATCCAGTGAGCTGCACTTCTCTGGGTAAAAACACTTTATTGATGTCAGACTTCAGAGGAAAATGACCAAACTGCTTTAAGTTGATAGCAAGGCAACAGAAGAACTTTTGTTACAGCCAAGTATGCAGCAGAGCATCTCTGAACATAAACCTTGAAGCAGATGAAGCAGAAGACCACACCAGGTGCCACTCCTGTCACCTAAAACAGGAAACTAAGGCTTCGATTCACATAGGCTTACCAAAACTGGACAACAAGAGATTGGAAAAATGTTGCCTAGTCTGATGAGTTGTGTCGTAACATTCAGATGGTATAGTGTCAGAATTTGGCATAAGCCATGAAAGCATGAATCCATCCTTCCTTGTGGCAGTGGTTGTGCTGATGGTGGTGGTGTAAATCTGTGGGGGATATTTTCTGAGGATCAGTTGAAACACCACAGCCTGCTTGCCAGTACTGTTGCTGTCATCTCAAACTGGCTCCTTTAACATGACAATGATTTCACTCTACTCAAATGGTCACCGCATCCCCATTGGGATTTAGAGAAAATCCAAAAAGGTGAATGAAGAGAATTACATCATGCATGTGAAACAGACAAATCTGCAGCAACTGTGCAATGCTATCATATCAATATGGACCAATATCTCTGCAGTCCAACTCAGGTTCTGAGAGAGCCACTGTTTTACTTTATTAAACTGGTATCCAGTATTTCCATTAAACATTAAATATTTATGATAAAGTTGCTTCTTCCAATGCTTTTACTTAAAACTGCTTGCCTAAAACTGGGATCTAATCAAAGAACACTACCGTGGTTCTGACATTTAAGAATATCCTCATTTTGAGTCACTGCTGTAGACTCACTAGCACGAGTTCAATTTGACCAGACAGAAAGAAAAGAAAAGAAAAGAAAAACTGATTACACAGAACTACCAGACTGAGATCAACAGTCTTTGGTTTAAGCTTTATAAGGATGTTATTCACAGACACATGCTGGTGTAACTACTGAGGATAGCATGGAAAACTGTCATGCTTGCAATCATACAGCATGTAAAAAATAGGCCCCAAAGTCTCAACCCTGATAAGGTGGTGGTTTAGTTTGAAACTCAACACTTCATGAAGAGTTCAGATGAACCTTGTGTATACTGTGCTGTAGCTTATACTTTAGGTATAGTTAATGTTACAGGACAGCATATAGGCAGAAGCTGCACATGTCTATCATCTGAGACCATCTTGCATGGTGTTGCAACTCCAGAGGCAAGAATAGAAAGCCTGACACCAATAAATAAGAAACTCTTAATAACATAAGGAAAAAAGATTGCACTTATGTAAAATAACCAGGAATTTGTGTAAATCTAGTTATTAAGTATTAAATATTGCTGGAAAGATTTATCATAAAACAGCTCTGTTAATGGACTGCATGGATTCACTGTGGGTTTATATGGCATGTGATTGGAGTATATGATGCCAGAGAAAACAGGTAGAAATAAACACTATCAGCCAATCAGAAGTCTAAAAGGCATGAGAAAATGGCTCTGTGATCATATTGACAGGGAAATCAAAAATAAAGGTGTTTTAAAAGGCAGTCCTTTCGAGTGGTCTTCTGCTCATAGTGAAGGCTTATAGTGATGGTAATAAGAGATATCCTGTTTAAAGTAGGAAGTTGAATTGGCTGGTGTTCCTTCAAATGGTTCTCACAAATCAAAATAGCGGGTATAAATATGACCTGCACCCTGACATGTATCAGTTCCTTTAATTTATGCTCGTAGAGGAAACGTTCTGCATCAAAATCAGCATGTTGGCAATAAATCATATGGGTGCAACATGTCCAGTGAAGTCGGGTAGCAGCGGGCCTGCTCGAGTTACACATGTCTAGCTATAGGCCTCACTCACACATGGTAGCATCCTCATTTGTTCACCTAAAAATAGGTCCGGACTACTAGACACATTTTTTCGAAACCCATGCATCTTGGTACCTGATACTGAGACTCAAAGCTCTGTAAATGGTGTTGCTCAAGGATATATAAGAGAGAGGGAAAGGGGGTTCGTGGCATTCAGTCGAGTCCGCCTAGGTTTTCACTCGCCTCAACGCAGCGCAAAGGTGAGTGCGGGGATGCGGACAAACGCCACACCGACTTCTACACTGGAAGGGGGAAAAGGGGATTCAGACAACGAGATCCACGTGGACTATAAACTATAGAGAGAATTGGAACAAACATAGCCAACAACTACATGGACCACGGGATAATTCAATTAGCGCGCAAAGGAGGCCAAAAGATTTCAGAAGAGCGCCGTTTGTGGATGAATATTGTTATTTATATTATCTCTTTTAACGGGATGAAAGAAATGCTATGATCACACACCTAGGGTTATTGACGCGCTTGACGTCACTGCTGCTTTATTTATTTGTGTCAGTGATTCATGTTGCCGTGATTTGGTCTCTCGGTGGAAGCATCATCTATTTAGTGCCATAGCAGCAAAACGCTTTGGGATACACAGTCAGTGCCGTGTTGTGATTAAACATCCGGAGGCGAAGAGCAGCTCTTAAGAGTAGTTGTTCATATTAATCAGGACGGGTAGAGCTGCGTGGTAGACTTTGGATTAAGGAAATGAGTTCATTCGTGACCAAGATAAAGAAAAAGGGGGCTTTGCTTTATTTCAGTATGAACCTAAAGTGGATTAATCCTCGTTTAAGCTTTTGACCACTAATGTCTGATTTTACCCTTCCTGTGTTTTATTTATGATTACTCACATCATATAGTTAGGTTCACTATAATGTAGTCAAAACAGAATAGGTCAAATTGTCCAGTTAAGTTGGAGAAATTAAAAATTATCTATAATACAAAAGTATGACCACTGCATAGGACTTATATGACCATACTAATCCAGTTATCTTGTCTTTTTTCCCTCTCTAAGATTAAAAAATGGCCTTTGCTGGTGTCCTCAGTGATGCTGATGTGAAAGCAGCTCTGGATGGCTGCGCAGGTGAGCATTCATTATCATTATTTCATCACACAGTAAACAAGCTGTTCTAGTTTTTCATTATTCATTTAACTTTGTTGAACATTTTACTGCTATTTGATTCAAAACACCAACAAGTGATGCAACTTGGCTTCGATCAGAAAGCAGTAAAGTCTCAGTTTCACATTGTGTCGTGTAAACTGACAGTCACAGTTATCATATTGCATCAACACTGAAGTCCTGACTTGTGCTTGCGCAGACTTGCTGGGCGCTAATTGAGTTACAATGTGTGTTCTAGCTGCTGACTCCTTCGACTACAAGAAGTTCTTCAAGGCCAGTGGCCTGGCTGCAAAAACTGCCGATGATGTGAAGAAAGCCTTCAAAATCATTGACCAGGACAACAGCGGCTTCATTGAGGAGGAGGAGCTGAAGTAAGTAATTCCAGCAGTTCACACTTAATGCTGACATCTCATACTTGCAAGCCTAAGTGGGCTTTAGTTTACAAGTCAAATAATATAGTAACTATTGCTAAGGATGCCCCCAAAAAGAAGCTGTTGATGACTTTCTTATGGATCATTTGGTTGACACATCTATTTAAGTCTTAAAATCTCACACATGAAAACATAGAAAACCAAAGGGTTCACAAGAAAATAATAACTGCTGCTTTTTTTGTCCACACGCCAGGCTGTTCCTGCAGAACTTCTCTGCTGGTGCCAGAGCACTCACTGACAAGGAGACCAAGGCTTTCCTCTCCGCTGGTGACAGCGATGGTGATGGCAAGATCGGAATTGATGGTGAGGGTTCTTTGTGGAGCATGGTGCACCTTCCTACACATCTTTCAGTTTAGCAGAACACATCAGATATATATATATATATAAAGTGTTACCCACAGAGCCTACATGAATCAGATGTTAGAAACAAGCTTAATTTTTTAACATCCATTCACACATTCACATACTCTTGGTCAGAGAATGGCTCCTGTCAGTTTAAACTATACCACTAACCTGAATCCACTTTGTTCCCAATACTAATGGCAGTTCTATTCTACTTTCACAGAGTTTGCTGCCCTTGTAAAGGCATAAATTTCCATTGACCAAGATCCACTTCTTTTCATGGAACTGTGAACTCCTTGCAAGATTCACTAATCATCAGCTGAAAGAATATTTTTTATACCTTATTTATGAGTTGCCTGCGGACTGTTTCTCAACATGGAGCACATATTTTACTGTTACTGTTATTCAGATGTGTTAAATGTTCTGAAAAAAATGACTTGTGCAAACTGTACAACATCATCTGCACTTTTTGAGGAAGAGTGAAAAACCAGGAATAAATACTCTTTTGGTGTAAAGTCATCTCGTTCAGGTCAGTCGTTTTTGCATGGTCAACCAAATCCCTCTCTATTCACACAGACGTAGCTATGTCAACACAATGGTTTGAGGAAGTGGCCGTTTCAAATTAGTTGTCGATTTGCCAGGGTGTTTGAATACTCCGGAGGTGTTGAGTGACGGTTTAAACAACGTGCCCAGCACTTGTTTGGATAATTGGTTAATGAGATAGTGGAGTGTGTCTGGACTCTGGCCATGGACTGGGAAATGCTGTGGGAATGGGCCCATGGGGCTTTGCTCACATGCTTCTGGGATCTTAGGGAGGTTTGCAATGGATAGCTGCCACACTGTCTCTTCCAAGGTCTCCTCCTCCACCAACTGCTGCATAGCCAATTAAATGATGTGCTGTGGCAACAGGAGTTCTATTAACAGCCACTGTTGCATCAGCAGGAACTTTTAACACACTGAACCCACTGCACAGACGCACATCTACATCAGCCGGAGGTCTTTAACACATTATTTGATTTCTTTCAGCACTCGGGGCGTACCTCATTTTCAGGCAGAAAATATTCTATATGTATGCATCAGCCTGGAAAGGAACTTTGAACAGCTCAGTTTCCATATTAAGGTCAAATTACGATCCCAATGTAAGGTAAGAATGCAGCATTATGTAAACCTCAAGCCTATCAGATAGCACCTTAAGGTTATTACTGTCTAACAGCAGGGGAATCAGAAATAGTCTGAGTGATAGCGATCTGCAGTGTTCTCACGCTTTCCAGGCTTACACCACAGAACCGTGCTGCCTCCTACAGGTCAAACATATTCTTTCAGCAAAAGTTACAAGTGCAGCTGACTGTGATTATCTTTTTCTGCTATTTTGATTTTTGCTGCTTTCCCTAACAGCATGAGCATGCCCTTGTGCCTTTAGGGGTTTAGAATATCTATCGTAGTGACACATGGCAGATGAAATTTTTAAGGAAAACTTAAGAGTATTTCTAAAGTCACAGAGTCCACTTGAATTAATTTGGTTATTTAAAAAATCATTTTGAAAATATTTGGAACAAAAAGGACTTGACAGTAAAATTGGGCCTGGCTGATATTTGGAATTCGTATGCGGCACAACTAAGATGGGTTTTTAAAAACGTGCTAGGCAGGCAGACTATCTGAGCGAATCTGAAAGGAGTGATACAGTACCCTTCATTGTTCCAGCTAAGAAATCAAAACCACAATTTCCCTCAAACTCGCCAAGTATATTTCACATATTGATGCAGTGAATAGTCCACGCCTTCTAAATCGTCAACGTTACAGGAAAAGAGGAAAAACAACCAGTCAGTACAACTTACGCCAGCTCTAATGCATGCATGCTCAGTATCCACCCTCTTGAATATAGCTGCGCATTGCCAGCAGCACTTCCAATTTGTCCTCCTCAGCAGTGCTGGGGCCTATTCTTAGCTTTGGGTGGACATGAAAGACTTCTTCAAACGCACCTTTTAAGCGTCTTCATTTGTGAAACTTAAAATAGAAGGCTCTCTGGCTAAGGGGACGAATTTTCGCCCCCCCCTTTTCGGTGTCAGTTATCTTATGCTTCAGATTTCGATGGCGTGATCATATAAAAGGTCACCGGGAGCACCGGGATGGTCACTGCAGTCGACTTGAGTCTTGTCTGTGTCATCTGTACCCTACAAAGCAAAGACACCAGAGGTGAGTTTGAATGGAAAGGAGAAAGGAACCCCGGAATCCACGCAGACAAGCCACAACATCACCTGGCATCTTTGAAAAAAAAACACTACATTTATTTATTTATGTATTTATTTTTGTTTAAATTGCGCTTTAAATCGGGACTCCTTACTGCGAGGCAGCATCAAAAGAAAGATGAGTTTTGCGCTTTCTTGCCTGAGCGTCAGCATCATCGGCCACATGGATTACTGATCAGACGTACTCGCATCTTTAGACTTGCAGCTTCAGAAAGAAGCGGAAAGAATAATTTGCCCTTTCATACTTGGAGTGGCTCAGATGTGATTCTGTTCCGATTCGTTCCGATCTACCAGTTTATTTCATTATTTTTGGCAAGAGGCAAACTTACAGATGTGTGATTCTTCAGATGCCACCAATATTCTAAAAGATTATTATTATTATTATTATTATTATTATTATTATTATTATTATTATTATTATTATCATTATTATTATTATTATCATCATCATCATCATAACCTGGGATGGTCCTCTAGGGACATTAAGGCTAACTGTAAAAGTTTAATAATCGGTTTTATTTTTATTTTCCCAGCTGACAATGGCCTTCGCAGGTGTACTGACTGATGCTGACATCGCTGCAGCCCTGGATGCGTCCAAAGGTGATTTACGCATCTGCGATCACAACTCGGCTTCTTTATTGTTCAGCTGGGCTTGCTTTGTGCGAATTTCAGTAACAACCTGCGCTACTTTCAGACGCTGGCACATTCGATCACAAGAAGTTCTTCAAGTCCTGCGGCCTTCATGGCAAGTCCGCAGATGACATCAAGAAGGCCTTCGCCATCATTGACCAGGACAAGAGCGGTTTCATTGAGGAGGACGAGCTTAAGTGAGAAAGTTCATACAAAAGGCGTTGTTAGGTTTTTGTTTTTGTTTTTTTGTTTTTTTGTTTTTTTTTTTTATCTTAGATGCATCATAATGAGCCACTAATAGTAGGCGACAGTAGGCTATGTGTAGCCATATTTAACGCATGCACTGGTTTTACGTAACTAGAATGGTCTATTCCAGTTAGGTATGGGTCGTTTTGTTGAATTAATATTTTGTGTTCATGCCCGAGTTGACTTGTATCCAAACTGTACTCTCTGCAGTCAGATTGCATGCCTCAGCCAATGAGAACTTGGGTCTGTGAACTCACCGCTCACTCTCTCTGCAGGCTGTTCCTCCAGAACTTCAAGTCAGGGGCACGCGTCCTGAACGACGCCGAGACCAAGGCTTTCCTCGGTGCCGGTGACACCGACGGTGACGGCAAGATTGGCGCTGATGGTAAAAAAAACAAACAAAAAAACACCCCCCCCCCGCAGCTTTTTCACGCTCACTACAGTCAAATTCTTCCTTGGATGTATTTTTTTTTTTTCTGCTGACCGAAATGCCAACAGTGTTTTTCCTTCTGTCTTTTTGCAGAGTTCGTTGTCTTGGTTAAGGCAACTTAAGGTGGCAAGTGACCAACACCTGCTCTGATGGAACAACAATGCCCACATTGACCTCCCCCTTTTCATCCGAATATAAATAATTTTTATACATTTGTTTAAGAGACGTTTCCTCCTATGCAACACCTGTCCAAAATGATGAAAATGCCGCTCGGTTGTGTTCATGTCTTAAATAGGAATTTTGCTTATTGTAAAATCTATGATGATGCACTTTCCAGGAACGATCGATCAAAAAGAATAAATATTCTTTTGGTACGGTGTTATTGTTTCTTCTTCTTCTTATGTTTCTGTATAATACTTGTCTTTCGTCAATAAACCTCCATGAGTAAAACATGTACTGCACACACACTGTGTACACACGTGCAGCCCATGAATATCGTGTTCACAATTCATGTAGTTCCACCCTACTGCCGCTAGATGGGGTACGTTCATTTTCAGCAACCTAAGAACTAGAAGAATTAAAAAAGAAGGGAGGGGGGGACAACTACAGTTGCAGTGCTCTAGTATTTACTGGCTACTTTTATTTGCGCATTTTAGAAAGTGAAATTGTACTACCTAAATATATTTAAATTATATATCAATTAAAGGAAATATTGGTTTAATATACGGAAAAGTACACTGAACTTTTTATTTGTTCTTTAATGAAGAATAGCATCGTTTAAAATGACTATAGAATGACGTTGTTTTCATTGGTTCACCGACCTATTGCATTTTCCCTCTTTCGCTTTTAGTGTTGTAAACGTTCTTTTAGTAAGAACTGCTCAAGGGGCAGCACAGTGTCGATGGGATCCTAAAGAAAGTACTGTTGGCTCACAGGAAGAAGGTCCTGTGTTCGAATCCACCCTTTGGATGGGCCCTTTCTGCGAATTTCACGAGTTCTATCCAGCAGTTCGAAGACATACACTTGGTTAGGTTAGTTGCCAGTAACTTCTTCTTCTTTTTTGTGCTATTTTTAAATGAGTATGTGAGTATGAGTATAACTGGTTGTCTGTGACTCTGTGTTAGCCCTGCGAAGTGATGGAAAGAATGGATGGATGGATGGATGGATGGACGGATGGATGGATGGACTGCCAATTGTCTTTTTGATAGACTGAGATCCTCTCATCGTCATCTATATGTCCAAGCGTGAGGTTCGTAAAGAACATTAGAAAATCTAAATAAATAAATAATTGCCCAGTAACTGTAGAGTTTGCCAGGTATCAGTATGGCGTATGACATCATGTATCGGGCGCTGATAAAAATCGCACCACTGCTCTCAATCCGGTGTCCCGAGTCTCGTTTTCACACACAGTGGATGATTAAGTTTCTCTTTACCTTTCTGTGCTTCACTAAAACCTAACTGCAGGCATCACTTGTTGAGAGGAGAGGCCCCATTAACAAGTTGGCAGCTGGATTAGGTGGCTGACTGTGACAAACCGTCGGAGGTAAGCTTTTAGGATGCTGCTAAAGAGCCACTGAGCGCATGCTGTGCATAAACAGTTCCCCACGCGTTTAAAATAATATAATAGAAACATTAAGAATTCCCGTGCAATAATATAGCAAACGGAACACAATATGGTACACAGGGATTCACCTACCTGCCCAACCTGATGTAATCAACATCTTTCATTTGCCACAAATGAAACATCTACCAAATCAACTTTTCCATCTCAGTTTTTATTTATTTATTTGATAAAAAAAAAAGAAGGTCTGAACAAATAAAAGTCTGATCATTTTTGTGCACATGTTGGCAACCGGAAAAGCAACGCTCTCCACTGAAAATGTTTTTCCACATGTCGCGACACCTCTCCAGTGCAACTTTACCTGCCGTTCGCGTTCGCCAGCTGATGCGCGAGGGAGCGTATCCCTGCCAAGATTCACCCCGTGCTTCAAGCACACATGCGTAAACAATCCGACTTCTAAGTGAAGTTATCTCGAGGTATTGTGACCGTTTGGCTAGAATTAAGAATGAGGCCCTGTATCGGGTTGCAAAGGTTTTGGGAATAATCCGGAAAAGCCGGATACTGTTTCGTATGATGTAATGGTTAGGAGTCAGGATTGTGTATCCATCGATTTGACTTCAACTCTCCGTGGGATCTTCGATTAATCTGTCGTTTGGAGTTTTAACTGACGCTTTTCTGTTCCACGTTGATAGCTTTGAAATTGTAAGTGCTCATCTCCAAACCAGCATTGTGTTGGTGGCGACATCTGTATATAATCTCTATACATCTCTATAACCTTCTTTTCCGTGTACTGCTGCAGTGACCAATCTCCCAGGGATGTGCTTAATGACCCCTGCATTTGTCTGTGTGTCAGACCAGCTGGCGGACACAAACGTCCTTGGAAAGGCAACGGGACAAATCAGGAAACAAAATCCAGCGTGCTGCTCTGACTTTCAGCAAATCACAAAAAAATAAACTCTTAAACTGTAATAGATATGAAACTAGTGCTGACCGCTATACCTCTTTTTTTTGTTTGTTGTTTTTTTTCTTTTAAATGAAGCACGTACATACCTGAAGCACTTCACATTATGCATCACCAGGGGCGCAGCACAGAACTCTGGGCAGTCTCTGTGGACCCCCTTCCTTTCCGCATTACACATCTTTTTTTTTTTTTTTTTTTTTTTTAAAAGGAAAATTATTAGTATACTGTATATAGCAGTCTGTACTGACCATTAATGTAGCAAGCAATGACCGGTTTCTATAACCCTAACCCTTCTTCCTGTGAAGTGGAATACAGTCTGACAATAAAAACACTCAACCTACAATGCTGTGTGTGTGGGTCCTTTATCGTTTTTACAATTCCATGTTTCAAGCCACTCTCTTTCAGCGATCAGCAGTTTTTAGTAATTCCAGAATCCCAAATGGCTCTTACTGCCTACCTGGGCTTTCTCAGGGGCAGCTCCAAAACTCTGGACTTATCTCCCTCATCAGATTAGGTCATCTACCTCACTTACATGATTTAAATCCCAGCAGAAAACATAGGTCTCCTCATCAGCTTTTTCAGGTTCAGACTAATTTTAACTCATTTTCCCCTGTGTGTCTCTTTTATTATTAATATTTGTTATCATTATTATTTTTATGTTAAAATTTCATTTGCATAATTTTATTACTTGATTTTTTTAAGTTTATGTTTTTCATTTTTATTTAAGTATTTATTTATTGATATTACTGAAGCATTTATGTGCAGTGCTTGTGCGCTCTCAATCTAAATAAGCCAAAGTTCTAATTTTCTAGCCTTTTGGCTGACTCAGCATGCTGAAGATAATTTGGTAATGGTTTCTCCTCCATATCTTGGGTGCTGTTTTGGTTATACCTGCTTTTTCTACACCCTTGCTGGCCAGTCTCCAAACAATTGTTCCTCTCTACTGATTAGTGAGCTGCTCGGGCAAAACATTTTCTGCTTGCCCTCAGTTTTTCAACCATGTTCCTCTGTGCCCATCCTCCCCATCACCCTCAGAGCAACCTTCATTTTCCTCCCTCTCTTCACCCTCAGCCATTATCATCAAGGCACACCATATTATCTTGGTAATTATGAATGGTTAAGCAAGTGTCTAAACTTGTTTATGTTTACGAAACAGCAATACTAAAATTACAGTACCTTGGTATGGATGTCAATACAAATGACTGCTTGGAATTACTTTTAGTTGCCACCATGTGAGCTCACCTTGTGTTACGTCATTTGGAGAGTGCTGCTGCTGCTGCTACGCTCGCTGGCTGTTTCTGAAAGAGTCATGCATTTCATGGTGTTAAGTTGTGCTGGGTCATTCTGATATAGGGTCACACCTGACATTGGCTCACCGTCTTTAGTAGCTGCTGACAGCTAAATCATTCTTAATCTGATAGTTGTGCTCTGCTCACATTTCTTTTAAAAATATGTGTTAACAGCCGACTTCCCTCAGTTTGTTTTCCCTCGTTTCTTTCTTTTTCTTTTTAGAAATAATTTTATTTAAAAAAACAAACAAAGAAAACTCTCTTTTTATGGCTTACATGGGTCACTCCTGTCATTGGGCCCCCGATTATTACGCCCCTGTGCCTTCATTGTCGCGGGATAGTGGCAGAAGGGGGATGACCTCCAGTGCCTTAATCAGCGCAGTTGACAAAGCAGTTCAGAGAGACTTGCCCCCCCACCCCCGTATCAGCCGCTCTGAAGGTTAGAAAGCACCGGCCTCCCTGACATTCACTTCTGAGCATGTGTTTGAGGTCGCAGTAGATTTTACTGGAGATGATCTGAGCCCCATTTAGCATGACCCCATGAGACATACATGTGAACAGACTGCAGAGCATCAGCTGCAGAGGTCGTTCAGGTGTTGATCTCTGAAATCATCTTTCTCTTGAACTCTTATTTTGCTTTAAACAAGCTAAGATAACATAAGACACGTGGTCCTTGCGCAAGACTACAGCAAAACAGACTTTTAACGTTGGCATTCCCATACTTACTCAGATGTCATGAAAAGAGCACATTTTCAGAGGACTACGGTGTTTGGGGACTGCTGCAAGTAAAAGGATATGTGCATGAGAGGGTGGGATGTGCACCCTCTCAGAAACAGCACGAGAGGGAGAAAAGCAGCATTTACTGTATACTGTATAATCCCGGAGGTGAGAGGAGGGGCGCTGGGATGAAAGGAGGGAGTGGAGGATGGGAAGAAGAAAGCGTTCTTAAATTAATATGCTATTTACAAGGGCGTTACAGACGTCCGCGTTCCGGTTTCCCTGCGCCTGGGCGTTATAAGTAGTAAAGGTTAATTAGTTAGCCGAGAAACTGGATCAGGGGCGGGCAGTTAGAATTTGATCCATAGACGGGTAACTCAAGCAATCCCCATTGTCACGGCAATCAGACCTATATAAATCCGTCTTAACGGACAGCAGCCACCACATAACCTCATCTCTCTGCTGGATCGCCTACCTGGGAGAAAACCCCCTTAACACGGTGAGTTGCTGCGCGAAGTCGGGCAGGAAGTTAACTGCTTTTAAAAAAAACTGAAAAGTTTTGTGTGAGATAAATTTTTTTTATTTTTGTGTGTTCGCCTAGTTGAGTGACAGGGCAAATAATTGCGTGCGTAAAAGTTGTGACTGACTCTCGCCGTAGGTGGCGGGGAAACGAGGGCAAAGCGAGAAGCGAAAAGTTCATTTGATCATTTTTAATTTGTGGTAGGCTGCTTGAGTGGCTTAAAAAGGTCGCAAAGAGAAAACCTATCGAAGTTTTACGGTCTTTTTACAACTCTTTAAAATCGAAGACTTTTATTGTGTAAGGATGCTGTTCCGTTAACTCCATGCCGTACTTTTCAGTAACTTCTCCGTAACAGTGTTTCCACTAGGGCATCTTTTGCCAGTCTGTCTGTCAGTCAGTGTCAGCTTAGAAGGTTTGTACTGCACCTGGCTTAATGTTAATAATTCACCATGGCTGTTCCTCCTGCAGGAATAAAATGTCGCTCTCATCTATCCTTTCTGCTGATGCCATCGACAGTGCTATCAAGGACTGCCAAGGTATCGTTTTCCACCAATATGTTTACAGTATGGAGATTTTCTCCCCCTGATATATTTACATTTAAAAGCCCACACACATAAAAACATAAACAGAATACAATGACACACATATATATTTATATGTGCAAGTAACTATGTGTAAAGTCCATAAATGGAAGACATAAAAAGTCTTGACATAAATGCACAGAAAATATCTAAAATATAAAAGTTAAAGATCACAGTAACTGGCCTCCCAGCTTGCAAAAAATAAAATAAAGATACAACATTTGAAACTGTGATTTTCCTCATGATGTGTACCCTGAATAAGCAGATTACGTGTTTTATATCATACTTAATAATACCTTGTTGGTTGTATGTTATCATGTGTCTGTAATTTAAAGTCACACAAATAGTCTGAGGCTTTGCAGGTATTATAACAACTTTGCTTTAATACCAGTTTATTGAAAAATACCAGACATTACTCATTCATATATTGGTATTTACATGTTTAAGTCAGTTTAATGAATGGATGGCAGACTTTGTCCACCAAACTCACTGTGATTTATTTCTCCAGCTCCAGACTCCTTCTGTGCTAAGAAGTTTTTCCAGATGTGTGGCCTCACCAAGAAGAGCCCTCAGGAAATAAAGAAAGTTTTTGGGATCCTGGACAACGATGCCAGTGGCTTTATTGAGGAAGAAGAGCTCAAGTGAGTGAGAAGAGAGTTCAGCAACTTCCCCCCCCTTTAGTGCACACAGGATTTAACAGAAGAAGCAGTTCAACTGTCTTCCTCGAAGCAAAATCAAATTCATGTGCATTTATCGTTTTAGAGACATGAGAGATTTAGAGAAGAGGATGCGCCGCAGCATTAATCTATCAAACTTTGGAAGGCTGACATGAAAGCTGCAAGAGCAATTTATAATATTCTGGAAAATATATTCAAGTTGAACAATGCAGCACTACAGTCACACATTTTTACCAACCCTCAGTAAAAGACAGATGCAAAAAGCAAACCTAAAGCACAACGAGACAATGTTAATATAAGGTACGTCTTAAAGTGTGGGTGCTGTGGCTGCAGGATACCACACAGTGCAGCATCCAAGGCTGACGACTGAAGCCAGTGTGATAGGCCTACGTTTGCATTAAAACTAGCAACATTTTCACTTACTTTGCCTTTTATCCATTTGTCATTGAGGAGTGACTCTACCTTTGGATTGTGTTTGTCCCTGTTTGTGCCTACCAGGTTTTTCCTCCAGAGGTTTTGTCCCGGGGCTCGTGTTCTGACAGATAAGGAGACCAAGGCCTTCCTGAGTGCTGCTGATGATGATAGCGACGGAATGATTGGAGCAGATGGTGAGGCAATTCATACCTATTTGACATATAATTCCTGAATTTGCATGCTTGCACACAGTTTTTCAAGAACATTTGTGATTTTAGGTTTATAACTGGCTATACATTTGAGTCAGTTGCAAGCTGTTAACTTTGATATTACATCTATGCCATCAAACTGTTTCTCTCTTCTGGTATAAGATCACAATAGTCGCTGCAAGGAAAATGAACATATTTTAGTTACACTGAGATACATCTTACTGATCCATGTTTTTCCTCAACAGAGTTCCAAGCCATGGTCTTGTCCTAAACAGCTGGATTCCATCACTCCATCTAGATTTCCCCCCCCTGCCACCCTTATCCATCTGCTTCAGGGGCTTTTACTGTAGTCAACTTTTTTCCCGCTAGTTAGATGAAACCTGAATGGTCCAAAGACATCTATGTTCTTCTCTTATTTTTAAATAGCTTTCTTCTAGATAGAGTCTAAAGCTGTATTGTTCAAATAAATGTGCAAATTAACAAATTACAGAGAAAAATAAAAGAATAAATCCAGGTCATGCATTTCTTTTCATTATTTATAAACAAGTGCAGATCTCGGTGTGTTTCAGTATGTCCTCTGCTTTGGGATGTCACAGTGCAGGTTTGCAAGAACAGTACCTCCAAAATATTGCATAAGCAGTTCAAGCACTGAAATATTTTACATGCATAAGAAGAGCTCTAATTAACTCATATACACATACCTGTATGGACACAACACACATAAACACCCACTTACACTATTTCATTTACAGTTTGGAGGTGCCCTTTAAATCTTTACTTACCCTGATCACAGCAGTAAATGAGACAGACAGTCTCAGTGTCAGGTATATGAGAACTGACACAAACACTGTATGTACAGTACCACCGTAGTTGTGTGTGTGTGTGTGTGTGTGTGTGTGTGTGTGTGTGTGTGTGTGTGTGTGTGTGTGTGTGTGTGTGTGTGTGTGTGTGTGAGAGAGAGAGAGAGAGTTTTAGAACCATAGAGCTAACACAGGGAGAAACCAGAAGAGGTGTCCTTGATGACCACCTGAGTGTCACCGTGGTTGGATTGGGTGACACCTGACCTCAGCTTTGCAAATAAACCCAGCTGCACCTTGGTGCTGCTCAGGCTAGGCAAACAAAACACTGCACTTGCTGCACATAATATGCGATACATCAGCTAAAATCAAGAGATTAGACACAGATAGCAAGCAAACAACCAGTTTTAAATAAGCACAGAAATTTGCTAAACAAATTCATTGGTGCACGTTCATTTGAAGCCAATGGGTAATGAGAATAGTCACTTTAGATGTGGGACAACCTGCCAAGCTCTCAGACAGAACTCTGGCCACCTTACAAGCACCATCACAACCCCTACACCCTGAAGACTTTAAATAGCACACTGATTTTTCATTCTCTGCACTTACAGGATTTGGGGGATTAAAACTAACAGCCACCTCACTATTCTCCGGCCCACTAGCGGCGCCAAAATACAGAGTAGCAATTTTTTTTTCAGGGCTTCCGCATTAGTATCATTTTAATTATGTGTATATTACAGGGGGAACCTATTATTACAGCAGACACCTGCCACTCCGAACCACAGTATGGGGCCTACTCTGGCATTAGCTTGATGTCACAGTCACAAATGTAGTCATGCAGTCACACATTTAGATGCTTGATTCACAGGTTTTGTTGCAACAAAAGCTTTTTATTCCTTCTTTCTCTACTGGACTCATACAGACCTGTTCTTCTAAAGTCAGGGACACTTACAGTTTAATAGGAATAAACACAGTATCAGAATAAACCAAGCCCTCAAGGCCATGCAATTTAAAACTACACTTGCAAGACCAATCAGTACAGAGCTTGGAAGAAAAAAACATAACGAGATAAACAAAATAGTTAAGTCCAGAATTAAATGTGTTAATCTGCAGTACTTTTTGGCATATGTGTAGTACAAAAAGGTAAAAGTGTGCTAAAAGGAAACATTTGAAGGTTAGATTGATACACATGAAGGAAATAAGAAATCAACCACTGCATTCAATTCAGTTTTATTCAGCTTTTTTTGTATACTGTCAACTCACAACGTAGCCTCATGAATGATAACGATAAAAACACTACAATATTAGAAAGAAACACCAACAACCACATTAACAAGCCCTTGGCAACAGTGGTAAGAAAAAACTCCCTTTTAACAGGAAGAATGCTATGACTGGTTGGGGGTGAGGGAAAAGAGAAGAGAGCAGAGAGAGACAGGATAAAAGCGAGAAAGAGCCAGATGTTAATAATAAACTAATGAAAGCAGTTTTGGTGTATAAACACATAGGGAGTGAAAACAGATGAGTAAAGAAGAAATGTCCAGCCCATTATAAGAAGCCCCCAGCAGTATAAGTCTATTGTGGCATAACTAAGGGAGGGTTCAAGGTCATCTGATCTACCCGTAACTATAAGCTTTATCAAAAATGAGTTTCAAAAGTAGAGAGGGTGTTTGTCTCCTGAATCCAAACTGGGGGATGTCTCTACAGTAGATGGGCTTTTGAAAACTTTAGGAACCACAACTAATCCTGCAGCCTGACAGTGGAGTACTCCGATAGGATAATAATGTCCTAGGAGGTCTTTAAGACATGATGTGGCCTGATTATTCATGATTTTGTATCGGAGTAAGACAATTTTAAATTCGATTCTGAACATAACATTTACAAGTATTATAAACTGTGCAAAGTTTAAAAAAATATAACCTTGACATCACTCCAATATGGAATTTAACTGGATAAATGCACAATTGTGTGTGTTAAGCAAACACATCAGCAGACATACTGTATTGTGACACGAGCACTGTACAAGCACAACAGCGCTTAATTAAATTATCATGTAGGCTACCCATAGCTGCTGTTATCAGATTTGAATTCTCATCTCTGCAGACGGGGGGTGGCATGGAGGGCAGACTATGATGGCTGATTGCGGGACAAGGTTGGGGAAGCCAGTGGGTAACATAAGCCAAGGGACACACAATAAAGCTGTGACCCCTGCAGGTCAACAGCTGCGAGTGGTAAACAGGAAGGAAATGTGAGCCAACAGGTAGACGCTGACTGCTGGATGTGCTAGTGTGGGACAGCACTATAAGATAATGTGACACGCAGATTACGAGGACTCAAGGGCAGAGGGATGAAAAGCAAAATATGGAGATGTGTTTTGCTGAGAGAGAGGGGAGAATAGGAAAAAATGGCAAACGGCAGCAGATTGATGTTCTTTTGGCAGCACTATCATCTTTCAAGAGTTGAAACTAATATTCAGATGTATCGCACACACATTTAAATCTCCTTTTGCTGCATGATCTGTTGATGGGCAAACAGCACAAAACACCAAACTAATAAACATAATTTAAAGCAACACGAAACCCATGTTGTCCATGCCAAATGACTATTTCATCTGAATGTCGCAGCAGAAATTGGGTGCATCAAATCAGACAACATATTTCTGATCTACTATTGTCCAATTTTGGTGAACCTGTGCAAATTCTTGCCTCAGTTTCCTGTTCTTAGCTGATGGGAGGGACACCTGGTATGGTCTTATGCTGCTGTAGCCCATCTGCTTCAAGACTGGAGTTACTTGTTACTGCTCCCTTCCACCTTGAACCAATCTGGTCTCCTCTGACATCAACAAGGCATTTTCACACAGAGTACTGCTTCTCACTGGATACTTTTCTCTTTTTGGACCATTCTCTTTAAACTCTGTAACAGCTATTTGGGAAAATCCCAGATTAGTGGTCTCTGAAATAGTCACACCAGCCCATCTGGCACTAACAGCCACAGCACATTCATATTTAAAAAATAATTAAAATCACCCTTCTCCCTCATTCTGATGCTCACTTTGAACTTCAGCAGGTCGTCTTGTCCATGACTACATGCTTAAATGGACTTAGTTGCACCCATGTGATTGGGTGATTAGATATTTGCTTTAACAAGCAGCTGACCACTTGCACCTAACTAAACACAGTAGCATATAACTAAGTAAAACCCTCTCCAGCTGCAACATTAAAGTGATATACATTCTGTATAATGAGGACTTTATGTTCTTTATGCTAAACGTATGGCTTTTACTTATGTAAAAGTAAAAATAGTAAAAATGATGTTCAATATAAAACAGTTTTAATGTGATATAATTAAAAAAAAATCCTGGAAATGATCCTGCCACTGACATGTTAAGATTAAGATACCAAACAAAATCAGATGACATAGCCAGATGAAATAAAGTAAGCAAGCAAAGTTGCTTTAGCTGTTTAAACCGTTGCGTGTCTGCCACTACTGTACCTGGCATTATGCCTGGATTAGCCCTTTGGGATGGACACATAGGCTTAGCCTGCTTGTCTGTATGGCACCTCAATAATTGATGCCCTCGCTTCATTGTCACCAAAAACTCATATCAAGAAAGGAGTGTCAGGCTCACCTTACTTATTAAGTCTGTGTGAAACTTTAATGTGCACCCCATCTTCAACTGAAAACAACCTGATGTACTTGGGCAAACCAGAGACACTAAACCCTGCAAATATCTTCAGGATGTCCAGCTTCTGCTGTGAAAAATATTGTCCGCATTTTTGACTCATCCCCAGTCTTTTAGAACTTGAAGGTATCAGAGATGTTGCTACCTGATAGTTTGTACAAAGAGGTGCATCGTAAAAGATTTAACCGCCGTGTTAGGATGACTGAATGGGCTTTGTGAGCTCTGTGGAGGAACTCTATCCATAATGCAGGGGATGACAGCATTCCCTCTGTTCCCCAACAAGCATTATTTCTAAGCCTCTACTCATGATGTCTCTGTGCGGCTTCTTTAGAGGAAGGTGGTTTCTTCGAATTTATTTCCATCCACAGTTCACATAACTGATTAGCAGTTATGTTAATCAGATTTAAAATATAGTTTAAGGTGTGTGTCTGTTAGCTAGAATAAGGCAAGTGTGCAATTTGAACTAAAAGCCACACCCTGTTTAAACCACTGAGCAGCTGTTGCATGTGCTGACGCATCCTCAGACTGATTAATGGCTGTCATGAAGAAGTAGACAGGTACTTTGCAGACCTTTTCAAATAAGAAGGCACAATGAGATAAGGTGACGACTGTGATCCAGGACAAACCTAGAGGCCCAATAAAGAACGTTTGTGCGTAGGAGTTTGGTTAGTAAACACATTGCAACATCCGTAAGTGTCAGTAGATACCAATCAGCTTTAAAAAAAAAAAAAAAAAAAAAAAAGACATCCAAAAACACATCCAGAAACTCAGACAGTGCTTATGTCTGCATCTGAAACTGAAATTTGGATGACTTTTTTTTTTACAGCTTATACACCCATAAATTATTGCTTATATGCTGATCCTTTTGTATTATTTTGTCCTTTTAAAAGTCTGTGATTCTTGGTTAAATCCTCCTCTCCGCACAGTCATACTCACTACAGCTTGGACCTGGACAACCATGGGAAAAGCACTGAGTGAAACTAAATTGAATTCATGTGATTTTTGAGGGGAAGACCACCAAGCAAGAGTTTTTTAACTTTAGTTTACTGAAATTTATCCTGTATCCTAATTTGTAAATTTTCTGCTTCTAAGGAGCCCCAAAAATTGAGAACTGATGCTATGAGATGATTGATTTGTTCTTTGACCTAAATGCACCCCTATTCTGAAAGCCATGCACTACATTTAAAAATTGTTATCATAAGCAACTCGAAGCAATCATTGCCAACTCTTCATTCACTCGTTGTTTAACACTGTCAGCTGCTCAGTAGGACTGGGCCTAAGTATATGACAGCACCTACCTTAATCTCATACTATCTACAGCCTGACAGACTCCCTTGTTCAACATGACTTAGAGAACCACTGTGAACTGTCAGGTTTCAGTTCCTCCTCTGAACAGGAGAGACTATAGTCTCAATTTCGAGCTCAGGTCTTATAGGTCATCAGATCTGACTATTACATCAGGATTAGTGCCAGGTTTGCCTCAATACCACCCCACTCCTTCACCTCAACACTCTACTCCTTCTTCCCTTTCTGTTGCCAGACTTCAGCGAATAGTGAATTATTCAGGATTAACAAGTAGTTGCAACATTAAACTCAATCGTGCGGTTTTTCATTAACTGTCTCTGGGGGCAGTGGCTGGAGAGGAAAGGATGTGACTCATGCGTGAAACAGTACTAAGAAGATTCCTCTGACAGAGAGGTGACAGTGAAGAAGGTGACTGCAAGGGGAAAAGTCAAAGGAGAAGCTTGGTATGCGTCAAAGTCGTGGGCTCCTCGACTGCTTCCTGGTAATGGATTGTATTGCTAGGTTTTACTGACGCAAAAGATCACCTGCGATCGAATGACACTGGCTAGACTGAGCAAATTGATTTTGCTCACAGGTTTACTGCTGTAGGAATAAAGCTGTTTTTATTTTTTCTTTAGCTGTTTGGTCACCTGAGATTACAAAGATCCTGGTGTCGAATGACACAAATACAAAAAAGAAAACAACACATAGCACTCACATATTCACATATTGACACAAAGCAAAAAGTTCTAATCATTTTCTTATAGTGTTGTCAATCTCGCTTTTACTCTGGCTAATAGCTAATCTTCGGCATGAACTACATGCCAAAGATTCCTGTATGCAGGGAACAATTAGGAACTGCAGAAAAATACTAAAAACAGTGCAACATTAGTAAGAATATTTATAAATTCTCCATAAAAATTGATGCTTTGGACAATTTAAAAGATAGATTTAAAGCTATGTAACATTAGTATATTGCTGAATTGTTGTACAGTAAACACTGGGTGTTTGTTTTTGTTTTGTTTTGTTTTGTTTCACCAAAATGTAAAACTCCAATCACTATACAATACAGGACAGAAAACCACAACCATTTATAGCATTTGTACTTTGGCTCAACTTCACTGAGTGACATTTAGAAATGTGAAAACATAACATTAAAATGTTTAACAAATAGTTTAAGATTTATAGATACATAGACTGTAAGAAAAGCTTTTACAGTAAAAATCCTATCATCAGTGTTGCCAGTAGGACATATTGCAAAATGTAGTCACCCTACTATAATTTATTTGACAGTTTTTTTACTATTTTGTTTTACGGGAGGATATTGTATTTTTCTTAGTACAATGTTCTATTTACAGCATTTAAAAAAATATTAGTGTAAATTCTGCAGTATGCATTTAGTGAGTCTGTTTTTAGACTATTTTTACAGTAATTTTGCGCTTTTACAGTATATATCTAGTTGTACTGTACAACTAGATATACAGATTTTTACAGTAATAGTGTAATTTCCTCAATAAATTATAATGTCAAAATGTAGTAGTTGACATAAAAAATACTTGATACTCATCATATCTATAAGTGTCCCATATGTGTTGTAACATTTTTTTTAAATGTTAACATTTATTTAAAAGATAACGTTTACATTCACAGACATATTAACAGTCTTAATAATGTTTTCCTAAAAACAACAATTGTATTTCCCACATAATTGTACTGTATAAGTGGAAAAACCTAACACGGCCATCTGCAATCCTACTAGTGAGGAAACATTAAATGTAACAGGTTGGTGGCAAGTGGTTATCATCAACTGGACTTTAAAAATAACAGAGGAATCTGTTTAATAGTAAATCAATCAAATCTTTTCCCAAATAAGAAAGAAAGACAGAAATGCATAGAGACATTACTTTGGTGGCTCATCTATATGTGGGGTTGATAATTCCGTATACAGTATTTAAAAATGTCACATACTGGTTAAGAGAACAATCAAGAAATACAAATTGAGCATGAACATGAGCCTTTTAAACATCTTGGTCAATTCAGTGATAAAACCAGGGATGCACTGATTGTGAAATTCTAGGCTGACAACAATGTTAAAACAAAATGTCTGTTTCAGCTTTTTTTTCTAGCTCTTTTTAAATGTTTTGAGTGCAAGTGCAAATTTCATGCAATACAAAATAAAAACTTCTGCATGGATACTAAATAAATTTGTTATTACATAATTTCCTTTGGGATTAATAAAGTATTCTGATATTGCATGATATACCAGAATCTGCCAACAAGGCCAAATATTTAGCATTTATATCAGTGAATCCCTAAAATAATTCAAGAAGCAAACGAGAGAGTGTGGCCAACATTTTAGAAACAAACCAACATGGCAAAGATCAAAAACATGGCACAAAGTGTATCTCTTCAATACATTTCTTAACACGTAAAGCACACCAGGTCCAGGTCCTGATCTGTAGCAGTATCAACAACAATGAGTATAGGTTTAAAAGAACAAAGAGGGAGAGAAAGGATAGGCAGAGGAATGACAAAGACAGGCACACACTTAAGTCCTACATAATGGGCAGAGATGCCCAGAACCTTTTTCTACCCAGCCTCATCCTCTAGTTCTTCTGCAGGTCCCAGAATGCTTTGCTGTTAACAAAATGTTACTGTATTTTTGAAATACATTCAGCTTACTGTAAAATCACTGTAATGATGATTTAAATTTACACCAGTGATAGATAGATGTGTTATTTTTTAGGCATTTTAAGTTAAAAAAAAAAAAAGTGTGTAAACGATCTTGAATAAACACTTATGGATACTGAAAGGATCTGCAGCATATATTTCTGTAGCCTAATTAGTCAAAACATTATGAGCAGCTGGTCTGTTGGCTTCTGACCACCTGCGTAAACTTCTATGAGAAATTATACCATGGCGCCCTCTACTGCATATCAGAACAAGTGGATTTAATCTGATGTGGCACAGTCTAGATTATTTACTGATTATTGAGAAGATCAAATAACAACTTTGGTTAGAATAACAGTCATATTTATTACTAAGTACCTTAAATAAGTAATATCTATTCTGACCAGTGTAACATCAGTAGAGATGCTTGAAAATACTTGTGTGTACATGGAACTTTATAAGATCAATTTAAGCAATGAAACAAGACCTAAATAAAAGAATACTACAATGATGGGGACAGGAATTATAGTGCTTATACACAGAGGAGTCAAACAATATATAAACAGAGCTAATTGGTTCAGCAGTGGATCGATTGCCAGTTATCTGGATTGATTCAAAGAACGTCAGATGTTTTCAATCTGTAGTGAATTTGGTCACATTCAAATTCATAGTTGAAGTAAGAGAAAGGAAAATACTCATAGAGGCCTATAGTAGCTCACTAGGTCTATCCAAACCTAGAGAATCTCCCACTGAAAACGCTACGTCCAGATGAACAGAATCAACTTTTGGAGAGATGATTATTAGCAGATTGAGAACTTAAACAATTCCGTTTTCATCATGGGGGAAATTCCCACCAGACACTGTTATCATTTTTGTGAAACACAAACATTAAATCAAATTTGTATCTTGTGCAGAAAGTACAAAGATGTAAGGAGAGATATGATAAGAGGAGCGAAGGGAGTTGGGAAAGGGAGGGCATGTTTAAAAATATGCATCAATGTGGGGAATCAGTAAAGAGAAGGAAGCTGATCTTTAGAAAGCATGAAAATTTAAAAGCAACTGGACTTTTGTTAAAACTGTTCAGAAAGCATTAGGCAAAGAATAAGGATGATGGGTGGCTATGAAGAAAGAGCCTATGAAGCAACTCAGAAAAATTAAGAAATCCCAACTGAAGTAAAACTCTTAGAAGAAGAAGAGCTACTGTGCTGTTGTCACCTTTGTTTTTATTCAGTACTGTGCAAAAGTCTTGAGCCACCAATCATTTCTTCATATTTTGTTTCCAAGGATCCAGAATTTCTTGTAATTTTTTACAAATATTCTTGAGCAATAGTTCTCTGGTTTTCTGAAGCTCTTTCAAAGTATTTTCTCTGGACATTTCACTCATTTCAGGTCCAGTCCTTGTACCTGACCCATTTTTTTGTTTGTTAAGCCAACTTAACACTGACCTCTGAAATATTCACGCAGAAAAATGGGCACAACAGAATTTGGCAGGTGCATCTGGGCCTTCAGTTAATCCATTGCTGTGAATGCACCAGAGTTAGCCATAGGCTAATTGTCATCTGTTGTGTCTGATGAAAATTAGAAAAAGCAACCTAAAAACAAAAAAATATATATTATCAACATTATAAAAACAAATAAAAGGTAGAAAGAAGAAGAGAAAAAGACATACCAGGAAACTCATACTAAAGGAAAACAAGAAGGCAATAAGGAGAATAAAACCAAATCAATGGCGACAAAACTGATTATCATTCAGCCATCTTTTTAACTGGCATTTCAACATATCCTATGTATTCTGCTCTCTGATATGGATGGGTACAGTGTTCAGAAAATGCAGACTGACCAAAAGAACTCTTCTCAAAAGATTAATACAGTCCTGTCTAGTCAAACATCTTATAATTTGTGACTTCTACTTATCTCAGTGATAAACAGACTAAATGTTTGAGGACACATTTTCTGTACAAAAGACAAATATTGGTGTATTTAACAAGATTTTCGAAGCTGAGTAAACTGTACTTCTGTAAAATTAAACCGTAGCTATAAAAACATGGCTAGGTAATACTATCTGGAAAGCATCTGATTGGGAACTGTTTCATTTTTCAGCAATTAAAATTAAACCACACAATGGAACATTATCAGTGATTGACTGTCCTTTCCAGAGCATTTTTGAAGCAGTTTGGAATCATCTTAACAGAATACAAAACTAAAGGCATCAACTACTTGGAAAAACAAACAAATAAACCTGTGCACAAAGATGATTAAAGAGCTAAAAGGGTTTTGGCCTGTAGCTCAGTCTGTTGTAACATGAGGTGTCCTGTGAGAAATTTCTGCTCCAATGTGCTGTTAAGAGCTATAAAAGATTAATCTTTAAAGTCATACCAGCCTCTCTGAGTTCAACAATAATAGTTTTCACCTGGTCTGAGAAAGCTCTGCATAGCAGGAATTGGTTTGTGATAGTAAATATACCGACAGATTTATAATCTATCCTAGTTCCGTAGAAAGAACAGTATTATGGAGGAATTTATTGTTGAAGAGGTTAAAGTGCTGAGAAGAAAGTATATCTCTCTCCCTCCTTGGGTGAAAGAGATGAGCTTCAATATCCTAAATAAGATTTAGCCATCTGATGAATTCTCATATCTGAGATTTAATTTGGATGTGAATAATTATGTGTTCTGTGAAAATGATATTGAAAACTGGAATAATGGTTTTCCATTGTGAATCAGTGCAGTCTCTCTGGAATAATATGTGGAGCTGGTAAGAAGATTGAATTACCACATTTGCCAGCAAAAGCAATCAGATTTTAAATATGTGATGAAAATTGTAATCTGGACTCTCTTCATTTTACTAGGGAAGTTTTTTGCAGTTTTTTTTTTTTTAAATGCAGCTTTTGTATAGATTTATGGCTGGGCCTTCTGGTAAACCAGCTGAAGCCTGTCATTGAGAAATCCTTCAAAATAGTTTCTTTATGCGGTGATTATAATTAATGTGACATAAGCTCTTTTTAAGTATATATTTAATTTTTCTTAAAATTATTTTCTACATTAATTGATTAGCTTTTTTCTTCATATTCAACCACTGTCATACTTTATTTTTGTTTGATGAATGATGACAGTAGCTCTTTGGTTACTATTTCATGAAATCCACCATAAAAAAACAAAACAATGACGTTTATTGCAAACTATGGGAAAAAAAACAAATAAATAAAATTTAGTGGTGGGTTGTTATCTCACAATTTTAATGTTATTTTCTCATATGTTTGACTTAGTAAGTCGAAATTTTGAATCTATTTATTTATTTATTTATTTATTGTTAGAAGCTGAAACATATGTAAGCTTCTTTCTCCTCTATCGTAAATACAAATTAAGGTGAAACTGAGAAAATAACTTGAAATTTTGAGTTATCAAGCAGAGTCATTGTCAGAAGTTTATTATAACAACTGGAAATTCGGCTTATGGATGGCAAAAAATCTTTATTTCAGTGGAGACCATTTTTTTAAGTAGAAGTTCCCATAGTATTTGTGCATTTTAAAATAATAATAATAATAATAATGATAATAATAATAATAATAATAATAATAATAATAATAATAATAATGAAATAAGAAAACGGAAATAAAACGTCTTTTTGCTTTCATCGGATATGACGTCACACCGGCCTCTTTCCCTTGTCACCGTGAGCTGTGATAGTCGCCGCCGCTGCTGCTGCCTGTCAACAAGACTTGTGTGTCCGGGTTTTTGTTTTTAGCCTTTTGTCTGTGACACTCTGTCCTCCACCACCATGCCCATGTACCAGGTAAAGCCCATCTGTGGGGGTGACATAAAGATTGATTTGCCCACCTGCATGTACAAGGTACCAAATATCCACGCGCAGCAAGGAAAAAGCTGCACCCCCGAACACGCGCTTCAGGTAACTAATCACATTTCGAAGTTCTGATTTTATTCTTTTTATTATTATTATTATTATTATTATTATTATTATTATTATTAACTCCTTCGTTTGGTCTTTGCTCCTCCCCTTGTTCGTTGTTTGCGCTTCTCGCACGCGGTATTAGCTAGAGCTGTCTTTAGCCGAGCCTTGCAGCTAGCTAACTTAGCTTGTCAGGATAATGAGTAATCTCAGTTTAGGCTGATGCAACAACTACAGCGCGTCTCCGGCATCTTATTAAACGGCATAAACTAGTGAAACTGTTCGGGTAGCTTGTCTCCAGTCTGCTGACATTGTTTTTAATGTAATCGATCAGGATTATGTCTCTATTTGAGACCATTCTCCATTTGTGGAGGTACACTCACTGTACTGTACAGCTATATACCAGCAAGTAATATTAAACCCATATTTACGTGTTACTGAATAGTCATCTTAAATAGAGACTTTTCATTTTAATTAATTTTACTGGGGGTTGATTATAGATTTTTCTTGGTTGATAGTCATGGAGCCATACTATTTCAGTGGATGGACCAGGTTAGATCCAAAATGGCCAATAGAACCAGCTGTTAACCCCCCATAGTTTCATAGTGTAATATTTTTGCTTTCACTTTCAGCATCTCCAGCAGTGGACCACAAACGATTCTGTTGATTCATGACTCACATCATGGCTTTCATCAATGTATAGCATGTTTTCTTTGCACATTTCAATGATGTTTAAGTGATGAGATTGAGGCCATATAGAGAATTTGAACTTCATCTGTCCTCAGAGGTTTCTGGTGTTATGATTTAACCAGACATATAAGAATAAACTTGTAGTCAGACTTCAGATAGATGTGTACTCTTTGTCTATCTTGAAAATAGCTGACTGAGTAACCACTCAGCTCTGTTTACCTCTGCAGAGCTGAGTCACCACAACATTTTGATTGTAAAACTGATCAAAGTTAATTTAAAAACAAAAACTTAAGTGATACTAAAAGTATAGCAAAATATGAACCATTTTTTTCTTTTTTCTTTTTTTTTGTCAAAGCACCTATTAGTGATTGCTACTCGAGAATGAGGTGACATAGGAGCTTCAAATTGGTACCATAGGTGCATCTACTAAAAGTCTTACACAAATTTGAGTCTCACTGACCTTGACTTCGAGGTCAGAGTAAGTTTTCGTAAAATTTTGTGACTGCGGGAACATCATGATTTTGACTGGCTGAGGGGTAGCACTGGCAGTTGCCATTATTTTTTCGCTTTACCTTAGTTGGTCATGTGACTGGGTGGTTTAAGCCAGATTCAGTGTTGTTTTTTTCTGTGTTGCTTCAGAATGGCGAGCTGGACCCAGCCGTCAAAGCTCTGGAGGCCCGGCAGGATGAGATCATGAGAAAACTCTATGAGCTGAAAGCAGCTGTGGAGGGCTTGGCCAAGACGGTGATGACCCCTGATGCCGATCTGGACCTGACAGTCAGCAGCAGCCTCTCCTCCCAGTCCTCCACAACCTTCAAAAGCACCACAGACCTGGACACAGTACTAGGCAAGGTAAAAAAAACTTGGTTGTATTGTCTTTTGTTTGTCGGCACCGGCAACATTTCTTTCAAACTGCGCACTGACGGTAATTTTAACCGAATGCTTTACTTTTACTGCCTTTTCTTGCTAGTAGTAGTAATCTCTTTATCCGTCTTCCTGATCACATCTCATCTGGCATTCCAGGTTTTAATACTGTTAACCTGCACAACCTGCCTATAATTGAGTTTACCTTGAAGCCTATCTTAGCATATAGACTGAATATTGCCTGTATGCCCAGGCTGTAGTGGTGTCATAATAGCAGAGCTTATCTTTATGTGACCAGGATCTCGGTGCTCTCCGTGATATCGTCATAAACGCCAACCCGGTGCAGCCACCCCTGACCTTGCTGGTGCTCCACAGCCTGCTCTGTCAGCGCTATCGAGTGCTCTCCACTGTCCACGTCCACTCCTCTGTTGCCAGTGTGCCACCACAGCTTCTGTCCTGCCTCGGACCACGGCACGCAGACAGCTACGCCCGCCACATGTTTCAGCTGGGCTTCACCCTCATATGGAAAGATGGTGAGGTCACCAGGGCACTTTTGCACATTAGGCTTGTTTTGAGTGTCAGATTTGAACAGTCACACATGCTTGAGGATGTTTTTCTGGTTTCTTCCAAAGAAACAGTTTAGAAATCCTACTTAGAAGTTCTAGAAAGTCAAGAACCTAAAACTAATCCAGTAGTAGTCATATGTTCATTGTACATGGCCCTGTGTCCTTGCTCACTTTGATGTGCGGGTGCAAGGCAGTGCTGATAGTTTAATTTGGATGTAATTTCTTGTGAAAGTATGTGGGTGTCTTGTTTCATAGAATTCTAGTTTTTCTAATACTATGAAACCAATTATGTTACCATAACCACGTCAGGGTATTTTTAAAACAAACAAAAACAACTGCGATCAGACATAAAGCCTTCTGAGTAGGCGTTCAGCTACTTTATTTTTTTAGTGTGTAATTAGGAAGCAATGCTTCATTTAGGAGATGCAGATAATGAATTCATTATCAAAAACAAAAACACCTTCTCAGTTTTCTAATGCAGTGAAGTCTAGGAATGCTGCACGCCCATATTGTGACTTACCATCAACATACATTGCTTTTTTTGTATATTTGACTCTTAACTTGAACTAGGAAAATTAGAAGCATGTCCTATAAAAAAAAAAGAATTGTACCCATAAATCTATCAGGAAAGTGTTTACTGAGGTCAAAGATCAAGTGAGTAGTAGAGTTTTGTTCCCACAGACTCTTTTCATAGAATCTTTTTATACAGCCGCCCCCTCCTGGTCATTAGAAAGAATGTGGGTTTATGGCACTTAAGTGTTGGTTTCACTTTTTAGACCCATGCCCTACAAAAGCAGATGTTTTCATCTTTATATTGACACCATTTGTCTAAAAGTTATGACCTCATTTCTCTTCTGCATCCACAGTTCCTAAACCGCAGATGAAGTTTAGCATCAAGAACATGTGTCCCATTGAGGGTGAGGCCAACATAGCACGCTTCCTCTTTAAGCTGCTTGCCCCCTATCCCATTGACCCCGCTGTTGCTACCCTGGTGGACAGCTGGGTGGATACGGCTTTCTTCCAGCTGGCAGAGGGCAGTGTCAAAGAGCGATCCGCTGTCCTGCGGGCCCTAAACTCAACTCTGGGTTCCAACCCCTGGCTATCCGGACCGGAGTTCTCCCTGGCTGATATCGCCTGCTACTGCTGCGTGCTGCAGAGCGGCTCGGCCTCCTCATCTCCGGCTAACGTCCAGCGCTGGATCAAGTCTTGCGAGAACCTGGGCCACTTCAGCCATGCCAAGCTCCTTCTGAAATGACTTGGGCTGTTCCAGGACCAGACACCAGATGCAAAGTGAGAGAAGGGCATTAGAATAATAAAATACATCCCTGCAATGTCTGAAACACCTCCTGATGCTTCCTTCCTTGCTCTAGCGTAACACTGAACTGACACAGATGAAGTAGAAGCACTATGGCAGATGGGTAAAGTGACTCAACGGTATTTATTTTTGCCATGATGCTATAGAGAGATTCTAAAGCTGCATTTTGCAAGGGAGGAAGAATGAGGAGATGGTATGGACAAGGGTTTGGTGATGGGTTCAATCAGTGATACTAACGGAGGTTATTAGACAAACACACACACACACACACTCTACACCTTCCACCCACTTTGTGCCTAACACGACCCTGTTAAAAATGTGTGTGTTAATGTGTGGTGATGGGTATTGCTTGTTGTTTTCAGAAGTAATACTTTGTACCATTCGTGTTTTGTTTTTTTTCTGAAATCATTAAAACTTCTACTTTCTACTTCAAAGTTTGTGCCCAGGTTTGATTTGTTGTACCGTTTGATCACTTCAAAAACCATTTCACTTTAAGTAGACAAACGGCTGGCATTTACTGAAGTGCACATCTGCGTCCAACAGGTGGCAGGAGTGACATTTAGTGACAGAAGATAATTTTCTAGCATGTCATTCATCAACCTTATTCAGATGTTTATCATATCCAGTCAAACAGAGGTGCACTGAACCAAAAGGGCGAAAAAAACCACAAGAACTCACTTCTTTGCTGCAGGAATAGATTCACACCTACTACCAATTTAGAGTCAGCAACTAACCTAAAATGCATGTGTCTAGACTGTGGGATGAAGGTGGCATACCCAGAGAGAACCCCCAAACTCCCAGTATTATGGCCCCTAAATCCTGTATTGATCAGTGCATATTTTGTGTCATCCAACCACAGATTAACAAAACAGAAGCTGTGATGGAGCCTTTATTACATTTACACACTCTTCTTGGGTTCTCTACAGGTAGTCCCAGCTTCCTCCTACAGTCCATAAACAAAGACCCCTGAACTCAGTGCAACTCCAGATACTTCTGTCTCATTTTACTTTGCAGCAGCAAAGAATTGTTGCTTTAATCTTTAATCTACACTCCTCCAGCTTGTTCTTTCTCTGCAATCAGTTGTCTGAGCTGTTTTCTCCCTATCAGAAGCTGCACTGTGGAACAGAATCCCAATTCAGAAGAGAAATAGGTTTTCAGTTTTCAAGTCCGTTTAATCCTCTGTGACTGCTGTAGGCAAACTCACAGAAAATCACTCAGAGAATATATTTAGGAATAATATATCGAAGGGAAAGCAAATCCCAAGGTTTTTCAGGCTCTCGGCGGGCTGGTTTTTGCATTTTCAAAAGTGTCATGTCTTCGACAGCTCGGGTCCAGACAGAGCCTGTGTTTGTATTCTCTGACAGCCTCCTGTTGGTCTCCAGGCAGCTGTCTGACAAGACGAAAGCTCTTAGCTGACATCCGGGCACATGGCAAAGAATACACTGGGGAAATGTGCACCACTGGAATTTCACCGTTTGCATGCTTTGCATCTTCCTCGCACACAAACACACCCGGACGCGTTTGAAAGTGCAATGAGTGTTTGCCGAACGCGTTTGGGGCTGCATGTAAATAAGGCAGCTGATGTCATTCTGTAACTAATCTAATTGTGGCTTGCAATTGGTTTTCATGGGAGGGGGAAAAAAGGCGAGACACAAACAAAAGGAGAGGGGGGGAGGTCTCTTCTTGTCGCTTTATATATGATATAAAATATACAGACAGGAGATGCATTCTTACTGAACAGCTGTAGAAAAAAAATCATAACTGAAAGACAAAAATCACTTCAGTTTAACCCCGTGGCTACATCGAATCACAACAACAGCACAGATAAAGATGCTTTTTGTCAGTCCGAGTGTCAGTGTCTATGATTGTCAATCAGATGTTTTCATTAAGCCATTCTGGAGTGGGAGACATATGCTTTGCCAATCAAAACAGGCAGGGTGGATAAATATTAGAAAGCACATTCGGGCTAAAGTGCCTGAAATGAGATATTGTTCAGTGTTCTCCTGTGATGACTTCAAAACAATATGGTTTGATTTTGTATCGGTTAAAAGTCTGAGACGGCCATCGGTAACCCATTTACTCGCTGACCAGAGAGCACAGGTTGCTGTTGTATCTCAAAAGCTGAATGCGCTCGAAATAGTCGTCAGTCAGAAAGTTTCTCTGTGACGTCACCAGGTTGCCCTTCTGGCTGAAGAGACGCTGGACGGGGGCCGTGGACGGCAGGGTGGTGTTGTATTTTAGGAAGAGCTGCTTCACTCTTGGGAAGTCCTGCAGGCACTCGAGGCTCTTCCCCGTTCCTTCTACATACTTGCGAATCTCCTCCAACACCCCCCGCTGCTGGATCTGGACGGCCGGTTTCACTGAGCCGTAGCTAAAGAAGTCATCCTCGGATTCAATGGTGGACAGGTTGCGGCTGGTGTTCGCCTCAGTTACGGTGCAGGGATCCATCTGGGACGCCTCCGAGGCCAGCAGGGCGCACATCTCCTCCCTCTCGGAGGCCGCCATCCACCACAAGCGAAACTGAGGAGTTGTCGCGGTTGCAATCTTCGCTTCGGTGCTGCCGAACAGCTCCTGGAACCGCACATCGATGGCCATCACAATAGCATTGACGGCATCGCCGAAGTACTTTGCAGCATCCTTCTGCTCATTTAGCTTGTTCTTCAGACTGAGTACGGTTGGGATGACCAGGCCCAGGTAGCATTTCTGCTCCGCCTGGAAAAGTTCAAGTGCAAATGCGAGCGGGTGAAACACAGTCACATATTCCTTCAAGAAGGCCATCTCCTCCGGCTGGAAGCGTGGGACCTCGAGGCGAGCGCAGAGCTCCGTCAGCTCCCGCTCAGTGAGAGAGACGATCTTCTGCACGGCACAGTACTCCACATTCCAGCGTATAACGGTCGGGACGACGAGCGCCATCTTTCCTATCTCCTCTGCCGCGTCCATCCCGACCTGGAGATGGTGGCATTTGCTCCATATGGCAAACACTTTAGCCATGGCACTGTAATGTAGCTGGCACATGGGCCCCTGTGACACAGCCTGCCAGAAGTCATCAGTGACGATCTGCTCCAGGGTGTGTGATGCGCAGCGCTGCACGGTGGGCAGAAACAGCAGCATGTCCTGCTCCGGCTCACCCTCGAGCACGGTGCTCACGTTCTCGTAGAAACCGATGTCGTCGTCACTTTCTTGGGTGTCTAGTGCGAACTCCCTGAAGACACTGATGAAGGGGCTGCCGTTATCTGTGACTGTCGTCTGAACTTTACTCTCAATATTGTAGGCCACGTGGACATCGTGTATGCGCCCGGCGATGGTGTCGTACGTGATCCTGCCCTGCAGCCGTGCAAATGCCAGGGCGGCGGATTTCCTCTCCAAAGAATCCATATCGATCCAGTGACAGGTCATCCCAAAGAAGCTCCTGTTGTGGGCTGTCCAGATGTCTGCTGTGGTGCACACGTACTGGATGCTGCTGAGCTTAGACATCACCTCTTCCCTCATCTTGGAGAAACCGTGGTCCACCTTAGTAAACAGGGTCACCCTGTCCATGGATTTGAGCCCTTCAGTTAAACCGGCAATCAGCTTCCTGAAGCCAGGCTGCTCCAGCACATAAAACGACTGGCAGTCCTCCACAATGAAGTTGAAGATCAGATCATCGATCTTTGCCTGGGTCAGGCATTTGGAGATGATTTCCGCTTTGAGCTTTTTGAGCTGGCAGTGTCTGCTTTCCTCGCCGTTGTATTCCTCTTTTTTCCGTCCTCTCTTGGCATCAGGCCTGGCTTCACAGCCTAAGTGTGTTCTCTAGAAGACAAAGAAAGATTTCATGGCAGGTTTTTTTTTTTCTTTAAATAGACTTTCCCAACATTTTATAAACTTTAATTGCACTGAAAAACCATCCTAAGAACACTTCTGCAGAGTAAAGCGACTGTTTGTGTTTTTTTTTTCTTTCCAGCGAAGTTGAGCACTACGAGCCTCCAGCGCCTGTAGCATGCAGCTGCAATGTAACGTTATTAATCACGAGGGTGGCTATTCATTCATTGAGTCTTTTAAACATTAACAAACACTGGAACGGGAAGTTGTCACAGAGCTGTTAGGTTGACTGACTTACGTCTAAATGTTTCTTTAGATTTGAAGTGGAGGTTTTTGACGTGGACAGCAGATTAACCCTCGGCAAGCACAGATTACACTGGACGATGATATTTTTCCCTTGATCTGCCTTGTACGTGAAATGGTGTCGATAACGCCAAGTATTAATGGCCGATTTGGTCTCGCCGCTGGTTTCTTGGTGATCCGCATCCATTTCGAATTCTGTCTCTGTTGTTACTGATACCTTGAAATATAATAAAAGTATCGTAATCCGATTTAGTAATCGTGATTACACGTAAAGTAACGATGGCGGTAGAGCAATCCTCATGAAAAAGGGGCAGGCCTTTGTTCAGATGCTTCCCAGAAAACGAAGAAGGAGGCGACAACACCGTCAGCTCGCTTCCCCACATGCGCTCTGAGAGCAGCAACGGCATGGAATGGGAACACTGGCGGAAGTACGCATGCGCCATACCCAAGCGAGTCCCATCAGAGCGTCGTCACTGTCCGCTCCTTGTACGTTTGATTACGTTGACGGTGGCGCTTTCACCAGCAGCTCCCTTTCCCCTCTGTGTTTCTGCGAGTTGGCGCCACCACCAGGCAGCAGACGTAAAAAACGATGCAATCAATGGAGACATTGTTTGAAAGACCGAATATATTAAATGCGCAAGCAGTTACAGAAAATAACCATGCGAAGAAAATTAATGGGGGGAAAAAGAGAAGCTTAGAACAGTTTTCTTTTACAGCCTATCACAAGTTTCACACAGGGGATATGAAAGGCTAAAACGACAGCAACAAAAGCACAACTGTTGGATTGTTTTAGTCTGGACAGCCTTTAAAATTGTTCAGATTCAGTGGGCAGACAGATGTTCGTGCATCATTTAACGCAAAGGTATGAAGTGGCATTCAGCCCACTTTGTTCTGACTTTTAATTGAGTCCTATTCGTTTCCACAGGAGCTCTCACAACACCGAACTTTCTGTTTTTAGGTGCATATTTCTAAACAGCTGTCAGTTTTTCTTTTCTGTTTTTTTTCTTATTTGTACATTTTTGTTGTACATGTTTATACTTTAGGGCCATTGTCTTTCTATTGTATTAGTGTCCTTATCATATTCCTTCAGCAGCTGGAAAGGTGGCCGCCCTCCCTGAGCTTGGTCCTGCTCGAGGTTTCTTCCTGTTAAAACACCACTCTTGCCAAGTGCTTGGTCAAAGGGGGTTGCATGATTCTTGAGGGGGGGGGGGTGTGTCTTACCTAATAGTATAAACCACATTCAGGGGACTATTGTTACTAATTGGCTCTATATAAATTAACTTGAATTGTTAGCTTTACAGTTGGCTGTGGTGTGCAAGGAATGCATCAACTTTCTTTCTGTGTTTTAACGAGGTTATTGAGCACTTTCGTGATATAATAAAACAATAAAACAACTCATGACACAAACTCTTCATTTGCTTTATAATACACTCTGCTGGCACACATGAAAATTATATATAGCCTGGCCAAACAATCCGACAGTATGCTGTTTGTTACGGCTCTCTTTACTGGCGTTTCTGTTATTCTTTCGTTTATCTGAGCATAACAACACAAGCTCCTCTCTGTATAATGCAGCGCAGTCCAGTGTCGCCATAAGTCTTTTGAAATGACCACAGAGTTTATTCAGTGCTTTTCCCAAGTTGATTTCATTCATTCATTTGGCAGCATATGGGAACGTAAAGACACACTTGTACCGAGTTTGTGTAATATGAAGAATAAACTATTCTAAACACAATTGTTCATTAAAACAAATGTGAGAGCTTGCCTTACCTGCCTTGATTTCAGCACCATCAAGAGTTGTTTTATTTATTTATGCATTTATTTATTTCCATAAGCCCGAGGCATCTTGCCAGTTCAAGCCATCAGAGCAGCATGCTCCTAAAATGTTTTCCTGCTGATATAAAAAATCTTCCATCTGGAGATGCATTAAGCATGTCTTTCATTTGGTGTTCACTCTGTGGGCTCAGTGGCTTTTTTGGGGCAAATCCAATTAACCAATTTGTCAGGTGCATGATCAAAGTCAGAAGCAGCGGAGGGAAAGGTTTATTTAAGGAGGTGTCATAGATTTGGTCAGTCAATACGTACTTTTTTTTTTTTAGTTCCAGCTTCCTGCTTTCCTGTGACCGTCTTGGGAAAATCCGATATGACTCCGTGTGATTTAGAATGCTGTGTGCGCACACGCCAAGCATCTAATTGCTTTTTTAATGGTCTGCTCCGCGGGGAATTGGTTGTTTGGCAGTTGCGCACCACAGAGAAGGACCATTGTGTCAAAGCCTGTCATTATTTCTTTCCCACAGGCTCCCGCCTCCACCCTTCCCCTATGACAGCTGACTCTGAGTTTGGTTTGGTAATGTTCATAGATTTTTGAAATCAGAGGAGAATGTCCAAGTGTCGCAAACAAGGCGCAGATTGTTTTAAAAAAAGAAAAAGTCAAATCATTTTGTTTCATGCGAAAGTGTTCCAATTTTGAGATAAATTTAAATGTCACACAATTTCTCCCTTTACTTATTCAAATGCACATCTCCTCCATTGGTTAGATTTGATGAGGGTGTGGTCTCACTTAAGAGCAGTTGACGTAGCCCTCACTGGCAATGGGCTTTAACAAGGATGCGGTCTGTGTAGGAACAGAGAAAAAGTGTTCCGAGACCGATATAAAGGAGGGGAAAAACAAGAATCAGAAGGTTTGAAATGTTTTGAGTTGGTGCGATGTGCTCTCCGGAGCGCTTCCGATCAGCGTGGGGCATAAGGAGTGAGCAGAACCGGTGTTCTCTTCTGTTCACAGCAGCAACCAGTAGATTCTGAGCATCAGGTGAACATTTCATATAGTAGATGTAGCCTGCTTCTTCTTCTTTTACCCCGGGCTTCTATACACTCCACTTTAAGCACAGGGCAGATGGGACGCAGAAAAACAACTATGACCAAAGAATCCGCGCCCTGACGCGCTCCGGTGCGTGCATGCTGGACCGGTGAGTGTGTGGACTAGTATGAAGCGCCATGGCTTGGTGTGACCGCGGGGTTCAAACGCTGTTGGCCACTGTGGGGGCTTTCGCTGCCTTTAGCCTGATGACCATCGCCATCGGCACGGACTACTGGCTCTATTCGCGGGCATACATCTGCAACGGCACTAATGCCACCACAGACGAGACTCAGCCACAACCCAAAAGTAAGAAGGGCGATCTCACCCACTCTGGGCTGTGGAGAATCTGCTGTATCGAGGGTAAGCTCGGCTCACTTTGTGGATTTAACTGTGCTCATGTTTGACAGAAATATGCCAGGTTTCTAGTGAAATGTTGTTAAAAATATAGCACATTTTATTCTCCTAGAAACTATTTTTGGTTAGTTTTTTTTTCGTATGAACCTTTTGCTTCCCAGTGTGTACAATCAGTCTCAGTCTGAGCGCACAAAGGACGCATTCCCTTTACGCATGCCAAGTGTCTCTTTCTGGAGATGGGCGCACAACGAGAAAGAGATCACACATGCGGAACAACTTTCAGGTGATATAGAATGAGACAGAAAAAACAAATATGCACACATTTACAGATTTGAGGGGCATAAAAACGGGAAAGAAACCGGCGTTGCCCCGCTGTACACGCTCTTCTCGAGCTGTCTGCCAACTGTTACATCTCATTGTTCAAGCGCAGGCCCACACAGTCAACTCGGCTGAATAGTCTGCAAAAGAATATGATGCCAAGACGGCGCGTCTGAGCCCATTCACTTTTAAGCTGGCAGGAAATGTGCGCGCTATCAGTCTACTTTCATTCATGTCTTCATTGTATCCGTTGCTGTTGCTTGGCAACATCCCTGAAATTGCTATGGAAACATGCCCGGTGATTTAAAAATAGATGACTCTGAGTTCACGTCATGTCCGAGCAAAAAAAGAAAAAAAAAACTTATTTGTTGTTATAGAACATCAGGTAAACAATATGTTTTTCACAAGCTCAACCTTCCCAAATGTGTTTTGAGAGGTTTCTTTTTTTCTTCTCCCCTGCTCCCCCTTTTTCTGATCACATGTTCGATAAGGAGGTGCGCTGGCAGTGACGTCTTATTTCGGAGGCAGACAGGCACTCATTCATTGACCAATCTTCCTTCCGACCACCTCTTGACTTCTTGCCTCAGAGAATGGATGCAACTGATCTATTTGCTCGTGGCACAGACGTCTGTTATGACGCAGTGATTGATAGAAGACAGTTTGAAGCAAAACGAACAGAAAAATAAATAAAACACAGAAGAATAAATGACAAAAAAAAAAAAATCCTCGGATAGACAGCCAACAAGAATTCAGTATATTTTGCTTGGAATATGCGAACAAATCTCTAGTGCTTAAAAAGTCATTTTATTGGTATATTTTTCTAACTATATTTTATAATAATTTTACTTGCACTGAGCTGAAAAAAAGGGAACAGTTCATTTCAGATGTACATGTAGGCTTGATGAGGACGTGTCCACCCTAAACACAGCACATTGTGTTTCAGCGAAGCTGCCATGAAACGTGGCAGTCTCAATCATGTCTGAAGCATTAAAATGGGAGCCAATAAATATAGCTTGGCTGTTTTCTGATGAGGAAACATGACCAAACCCTATTACATTTTAAGCATTTTTATTTAGAGACTTATAGCCATGCATTGATTTGTCCTTAAATTGGCACTGATCGTAGCTGAGTACACATGCAGCGTACACATATAGGAAGCACTCCCCCCGAAAGAACAAACAAACAAATTCAAAGCAAATATTCTCATTTCAAGGTATAAAAAAGTCATATAATCTTATATGTTAATCAACACAGCAAGCCCAGCTAGCTTACTCAGCACACATATAAACTATTGTCCATTAACAGAAAGTCAGATGTTGGCTTTGTAAACGACATCCAACACCTTCACTTAGCGAGTAACTGAATCTGATCAGCAGGTTCATGATTTTAATTGTAGAATGAGTTAAGTTATCGTGTGTTAAAGCCCAGGGTTGCTTGCAGTGATGGCATGGAGATATTTGCTCAGTAATAAGAAAATAATGACGTCCCACGACACGCTTACACCTTCAGGACATCCCCTTTCACCTTCTCATCCATGTGATGCGTTCATGATGCAGTCGTAAAGTCGCGGTTGTTAAGCATCCATCTAGCTACAAATAAGAAGCGAGTATAAATGGGGGTAACATTTTTTTCAGTGCCAGGTTTTTTCAAAAACAAACTGCCCAACAAATATAACCAAAAGTGCAAAACTGTCTGTCACAAAATGCGTCCGTGAGCTGAATGTAAAGTTGCTGTATCTCCGGGGGGGGGGGGCTACACCTGATCTCAGCGTTCCCCCACCTGCCAAATCCCACTTTAACAACTGTTTATATATATTGGATTTCATTCTATAAGTACAGAATACGTCTCCTGGTGTATGTTTTCTTTTCTTTTCCTTTTCATTTTTGAGGACACTTGTATCAGAAAAAAAGAAAACACAGTTCTGTATACAATGCCTGTGCAGCCTATGTAAAATCAGCTGTTGTCAGAATCAGTGCTTTTCCATTTCTGCGGTTTGTTCTGTTGATTATGAGCCTGTTTTGAATCACATTTCCTGGAGCTAATGTCATCAAAGGCCACATATCGGGAAGGATTGAGCTGTCGTCATTGATTTGACTGTCCTGGGCTCACGCTGTGGGTGAAGGTGGACGCCTCGGAGAGGAGAACATCCTCGTTTGTTACGAGTAGATAGTTTCACTTCTGTGCCTCTGCCTAAAACTATAAGCTGGTGGCTCTGTTGTCATGGAGACTCATAAGTGTAGAGGAGAAGACAAGCGAGGAAGTCCCCCCACCACCAACACTTCTACCACCTTCACCATTACTCCAACCACAAATGTACACACACCCCTCTGGCCATAAAGACAAACAGACTGGGTTATTGACGGGGATGCCTCTGTGTGTATCACAGCTTCTGGGGAAAACATCATCACATTTTGCTGAACAGATTACAGCAACAGCATGTCTTTCTCTCAGTCACATCAAATCTCTGGAACACATAGCAGCTGTTAAGCCCCGTTTTTTTCCTTCCCAGAATCCAGTGATGAATGTGTTTAGCATTTCTGGACACTCTTCTTTCTTTCTTTTTTTTTTTACCCCCTCTCTCCTCTCTCTCTATCTCAGCAGGCCTGAATGACAATTAAGGAGTAGGCAGGAATATATAAAATGAGTCTACTTTAGCGGAAGGTCATTATTTCCCTCCTCTGTGGAGTCTTTTGCATTTCACAACCACTGTTTTGACTTCTTTTCCCCTTTAATGTTTGTTTTCCCACATGAATATTGTAAGGCCACGAAGTGCACCTCATTTGCAACAGAATCGGCAAGCATCAGAGACTCTTGCTTGTGTGTGACTCCAGTAAATACAACCAGCCTTTTAAAAAAAGAACTAACCTAATGAACAATCCAATTACCAGGTACATATTTGCAGTAAACGTCCCAGCTGGTGATGGATTGGTGTGAGTCGGGAGGCAGCTGTTTTTCTTGGGGGTCAGTGGAAGCTCTGGTTTAGGTTGTGTGTGTGTGTGTGTCTGAGTGAGTGTGTGTGTGTGTGTGTGTGTGTGGGGGTCACTTTGCTATTCTCGCCATGCTCTAAGATTCTGTAATTAAATGTAACAACTGGGGCACTAATTAGCCAGCAGGGCCCAACTTCTAACACCAGTCATGCCATGCTCTGTTCCTCAGGTTGATGGGATGTTTTCCTCTGTTTTATAGGTTTAAGTCCTCAGTTCTCCTCTTTCTGTTCTGTGTTATTGCACTTAGCTCTTTGTTACCTCAATACTTTCCACAGATCCAGGGTTTATGTCACTGGGACCAAGAAAAATCTTTGCCATCAGCCTGTGAAATGTGAATATTTGCTTGTTCATCAGTTTAAAAAAGCAGTTTTTTGACTGTTGAAGTAACTTGAATTTGTTAATCAGCGCTTTAGAAAATTACTGATGAATGCCTTTTCGAAACTTACTTCTGTTATTGAAGAGAGTTAGCACCAGATCCACTGATAATGAAATGAATTGTAGTTTTATGGAATAGTGTGCCTTTGCTCATCTCATATTTAGCGTCTAGGGGCTGGTGTCTTCAAGATGAAGCTCAAAAAGTGATGATTTTGAAGCCTCTGCAAAAACAGCTGGTGAAAAACAGTTGATGATAATCTAGGTTGATCTCTTCAAACCTTTAAATCCCACACCCTCGTCTTTGTGCTGTACATAACTACCATGTTCCTATCTGCAAATTGGCTGACTTTTTAAAAATTTTGATGCTCTTTTAGCCTTTGTTGTGATAGGAAAGTGGATAAAAGACAGGAAAGCTGCAAGAAAGAGCAGGGCAAAAATGACCTCAGGACAGATTTGAACCCAGGCCTCTCTAGCTACGGTACCATCACCTGTTTCCAAGACTGGAGAGGATTGTCAGAAGTGTCATTTTTCTGTGTTGGCAATCACATGTGGGATGGCAATTTATGTTTGGCCCACATCTGCAGTTCTCTTATGCTTCTCTCACAGCTTGTGTTGACTGACAGTGCTGACTCGGGATGAGTCACAGCCACAGGTCTCCATTATATGGGCCAGATGTCAGGTGGGCATCTGGCCCACAAGACAGTTTCTGTAACCCAAGGAAGGCCATCCTCAAAACTGAGTGTCCAAAGTAGCCAAGATTAAGCCAGAAAAGTGTCTGCACATTTTCCTCCTGCCTGTGTACTAACCTGAGACTGTCTGCATGGTGTGCCTTCGCATTTAGTCTGCACATTTTGTTTCTGTAGCACATTTAAAATCCAAGCGTTTTACAATAAAAACAAAAGAGCTCCTAAAACTCGTCATACAATAACAACAATAAACTGTCTTCCAACCACAGGTTTCTGCAGGCTTTTCAAAGAAAGGCACGTCTTTAGCTTAGATTCAAAGACAGTCACATGTTTATCTGATGTCACTTTTTTGCAAAGTTTTATTTTTCTGTTTTTACTGCCTGCACGTTTTTTCAATGTTTTTATCATCTGTGTTAAGCACAATAAGTTTAGTTATAATAAAAAAATGGTATAAATAAAATTCATATTGGAATTGCCACTTCAGAGGCAATCGGAACAGCAAAGACCCTCTTGAAATAATGGCAGGATGGTCAGGAGTGATTGGAAAGCAGACCTTAATGATCTTGAAAGAATGTGTGGACCCAGTTTAACTACCACATATACAGGTGCAAGACTGTTTAAGGCTTTTAATAAAAACAGTGATGCTTTATGTTGGATTCTGTCCCTGTGACATTTTGGAATAATTGTCAATGATCAAGAGATCATTGACCAACTACAGCATACAGTGCTTGGCAGTAGTTCAGTCTAAACAAAAGCAGTAATTTTAACCTCGTAATTCTTGAAAAGGTGGAAGTGCTGTTTTTTAACTCCTTCTGACGAGATCTAGATTTACTGTTGGGGTCAAACACCTAAAAAACCTTAAAATATACATGACAAAACTTATTGGCTTACCCTTGTGCAAAGATTTATCCTGTGGTTTGAGATTACACTGGCTCTGCAAGTGATATATTAAAAAAAAGCCCTTCGCAGACATGGAATATATCATGTTGCTGACATAATCAGTCTCGTAAAGTGGCGTCTTTCTGTCATTTGCACAGGGTTCTTTATGTTATTGCTCCTCACAGCCTCATTCACACACACAGTACCAACAGCACTCCTAATATTTGCTACATGTGTGGACATACACCTCTAATGAATGAAGGCACATCACACAATGTATCTGTGCATACACATTAGTAAACTTTGATAAATTGATCAGACACTTATTAAAATGTAGCTCATAAACTATGACTCTGTGTGAGTCACCTGCCTGAAGTTACAGCCACAATGTCATTTGCTTTTAGATCCTGATCAAGTCTATCTCTGGGGATAATTTATCATAAGTAATTAATGAAGTAACCACTGCTGTGCTCCAAGTGTAAAAGCCAGCAACTCTCTCATTTTGGCGAGCAGATGGATTGTGGTGCTGTCGCTGTGCTGCAGGTATGTAATAAAATTAGAGTCAGCAGTGAGTTATTCTGTTTCTTAACAGAGTCAGTCTGCATCAATGTAAAGACTTTGTAACTTCAAATTTTCGGTGTATATAGATGTAAAACTGTAGAGGGAAAACTCAACATACATGAAAGCAAGGAAAGGCACATGTTTTTCACCTCTGTGATGTTTATATACTGAAGCTGCTGCTGAAATATAGTTGTTGTTTTTTTTAAGTCTGGGTTGTTTGTCACCTGAAAGGTAATAAAAGGAAAAGATTTCGATCTGAATCGCAAACCAGATAAACTGAATCATTACCATGGCGTGTAACTTGGTTCAATTCTATTCTATTTATATAGTGACAATTTACAACAAGGCGCTTTAACCACAAGTAAGCCAGCAGTCTGAGAGCAGATTGTCAAGATTTAGAAATGGCTAGACGTGTTTACTTGGTTTAGGAGAATAGGTGGCTAAGAGAGGCTCCTTAGGTGGGCTGGCTTCCGAGAGAGGTGTGGGCTGAATGGTGAAGAATGGGCAAGCAGGTGGGTCGTGGGCAGGTATTGGGATCCACAGGCAGCTCTTGCACTCCAGGAGGGACAACAGATGAGTGTTTGGAGGTAAAGGAAGCTCGAACAACCCAGGCAAGCAAATAGGAAACAGGGGAGAGAGGTGGTTAACCAAGCTAAGCATTACCAAAATGATCTCAAGGAACAGGAGGGCCAATTCATCACCGTAGTGGATGGAACGATCAGGCAGAGAAGCATTGCTGCAGACAGTCCTTAAAGACAATCCAGATGATGACAGTGAGTTGAAGGTGTGCAACAGCCGGCCAGGAAGAGCCAAGAAAAGCCAAGAACAAAATTAAAATGCGCCAGGCCTGCCCTGAAGCCTAAGACAAAGTGCTATATTGGAGTGATATTGTACTATAAGGTCTTTCAGACAAGCTGGGGCCTGAATATTCAAGACCAACACTTCAAGATTCTACAGGGATCCAATGAACAGAAGCCAATATGTCTCTCCTTTTAGTCCATGTAATGATATTATACAGGCAAGTAACAGTGGAAAGTAACAGAATTCATTTGGAAAAATATCAACCATATGACATAAAATTTGCCAAAGAGCACCTATGTGCAGATATGTTAAAGCTTTCTCATTTGAATCCACACTCTTACAATGACCTCTCAAACACCATGTTGAGAATCCATTAAACATGTACATTTTTAAATAAGTGGCAGAGCATAACAGGCTTCACAGCAGACTACGTGATAGATCACAGTTTTCTTCCAACAACTTGGACGCACATGCACAGTCGAACCCAAGCGGAGCTGTGTTTGAAGAAATTGCAGCCTGGTGACAATTTAATTAACCAACTGTCAGTCATATCAACACTGAATCACTGATGTCTTCTCCAAATTGCTTTTCTCTCATCCTCACTTGGACTGAAAAGAAAGGAGGGGTTTGTTTTATTACACAGAGTTTTTTTTTTTCTTCTTTTTCTTTTCCCCCCACCCCTGTCCTGCCATCCCCAGCTCGCAGCGCAATAATCGTACGCGGAATCAGTGCGAGTCGTTTGTGGTATCGTCGCTTACAGTGTTTTGTCTGTTAACGCCTTCATAAAATGGATTCATCCCTCCTTTTCCTGTAAAGCTCAGAGCGCTCTCCCTCATCAGCTGCTCGCGCTCTCCGTCGCAGATCTGAAAGAAGTAAGGATAAAAAAGCAGAACAGGTTGCTGCTGAGCCCGTTTGCTGTAAAGAGTGCTTACGTGTGTAAGGTACGACACCCGAAGTGCATCGCCCACAGGAGGCTAAGCAGCTCCAGTGAAATGCAATATTAATGTCACTTTTGATTGGTTCACACATCAATCTATCCGCAGAGCCAGCAAGGTGTGAAAACGAGGAAGCGAGGGAACGTGTCGCATGAAGCTTACTGCCATCACCTGCAGTTCTCCTGCAGACAACGGGGTGAGCGAGCGGTGACTTGATGAGACAACGTTATTTGGTGTATTCCACCGAGGCCGCCTTGTCATTTGCTATAGGCTGAGCTGCTCTAATTCAAAACAATGACAACGTGCATCATGCTGTTGCCAGTGGCACCACAGCTGTGGCAGCTGCTTCCAATGAATGTGTGTAAGTGTGTATGAAGACATGTTTTATTTTTGTATAGGCGCGTGCCCATTTGTGTTCACAGCCATGCCCGCTTAAGCACTGACAGATCTTTGAAGGGGGAAGTCTCTTATTTAACGGGTATTAGGATATAATGAAAATGTCAAATGCATCCTCGGAGATTGTTTATGTATGTGAGCTTATTAAAGACTTACAGGGGTTGCCATGGAGAAGAGGGAAACGGGGTGCTCAGCGTGGGGTTTCACAACTCGAATAAGGCCCTGGGAACCCATCATTTCCCCACTAATATGTTGACTGTGTAGGAATAATTCCCAGTTTGTTTCGACTCACTCATACTGGAAGCATCACCCTGATAAGCACGTTTTTTTGTTTTGTTTTTTAATCACCAGCACTCCTGCAGCTGATCTCAGATCTCTGTCCTTAAACGCTCTCTCTCCCTGTCCTAATTTCTTTCTCCTTTTTAAGGTGGCTCCTATCTTTACGCCATCCTCATCGTTGCTCTCCTCGCCTTTGTTGTTTCATTTCCTTGTACCTTCCTCCATTGTTTAATCTCCGCTTCACCCCTCCCCCTCCCACCTGCTCAGTATTCAGACTTTATTTCATTTCATTTCATGAAGGGTCCATCTCACAGCCTGCACACACACACACACACACACACACACACTAAACCCTGACATTGAGCTGATAACTGTCACTCATAAATCATTAACCTTGAGGGATCCACTTATAAAAAGATTTCCAATCAGTACCAACATTGTCCTCTATCTCTTCCAGTCTACATCTCTCTCCCTCTCTCTCTCTAACACACACACTTGTTTTGATATCTTAATGAGGACATCTAATTGACATAATGCTTTCCCTATAGCCGCTAACCCTAACCCTAACCATAAAAAATGAATGCCTGATCCTAACCCTCAAACTAAACCTAACCATAACCTTATTGTAACAATGACACTAAAACCACATTTTGAGCATCAAAAATGCTTTCAAACTCGTGGGGACGGGCATTTTGTCCCCATGAGTTTAGCAGCTTGCCAATTTTCTGTCCTCACAAAGATGTCTAAACATGTACACGCACACACACAGACACACACACACACACACACACACACATACACACAGGTACACAGAGGTAAACAGAGGCGTCAGACTGGCTGAGTAGCTGAGACTGGACTGGCTATTAGTAACATTTTAGGTTCACAGTGAAAGGTTTGTTTTTGCAAGCATTAAAAGTGTAAAATCACTTGGATGCAGAAGCAGAAAAAGACACAGCCAATCATGCAAACAGAAATGCGCGTATAAAATTTGCTACAAGCCTTGCCGCTCCAGCATGATCCGGTATTTGCACAGCAATTAACAGTACAGCTAAGGTGCCTGTGTTTTTGCTGTTTAACCACATGAGCCAGATGTGTGTGCGTGTGTGTTTCTTTTTTTCACAAGGCACAAAGTCTCACGTTGCTGCTTAAAATAGTCCAAAACCCTTTTTTTCCATCAGTGACTAGACACAGAAACTTGTGCTCCATTTCCACAGACTGATTTGACACTAATTAATTTGATGTCCCTTATAAAGCAGCAGACCTAGTTAATGGAAGCGAGCGTGCCCTTAAAAGCTGAGCCACAGAGAAAGGTGGTTCGGTGGCTCACCCTTAGGCACCTGGGAAATGGAGTTGACAGGTATCTGTCTGTGTGCTGTTAATGGGAAGGTTGGTGTTCATGCAGCGGGTCAGCTCCCATCTCTTTTGTCTGTTAGGCCGGGCGGAGATGAAAGGGGGAATATATTTTCGACATGGGTAAAAGTCTTTATGCTTACAGAGGCAGGCAAAGCTTAACTGAGCCTCAGCTAATGAACCATTCACAGACCCCTTTTTCCCTAAACACCAATCGTCCAGTGATGGTGAGGCAACTAACAAAGCTATGTCAGGCTTTCATCGTCCTCACAAGCCAAAGTAGGGGGCAGGTCCTTCAATATGAGAGATAAATGACTTTAATGAGTTTAGAGAGCCTCTTTAGCCTCTAAAAGCACAAACCCAAAAGAGAAAGGAAAATATTTAATAATGCCCTTATGTGTTAGAACATAGGTTTAATAGAGTATAAGGACTACAGCATATTATTACATAACATAATACTTTAACATGAGTCACATATACAATAAGAGGTGTCCGATTTTTACATTTTCTCTACCGTTTAGCAACATGCTACGTGGCAGGGATTAGCAAATGGCCAATATATCTGCACACAATCACAAATACGCACACATGAACATGCACCACATATGCTGTAGATATGTTTATGTAAATATATGCAAATTAGAGCCCAATGCAGCCCATCTCTAATACTTTGGATATTGCTCCTAGAATAAGTGTGTTCAAATGGTTAATGAATAGTCAAAGAGCTCACTGCATTACCACTACTGCACAGAGCACATCCATTAACCCCACCCCTAACCCCTTTTTCCCTTCACAAGGTGTTGTTTATACTCCCGCTCAATTACAGCTCAGGGCCTCTCTGAGCTTTAACCTCTCCCTCCCTCTTTCCTCTTTCTTTCGTTCTCTCACCTTGGTGTTAAAAGCTTCCCGCACAGTCTATTGTTGTGTTGTTTAAATAGACTTCTTGTTCTGGCATTCAACCATTCACCTGAGCTGGATTTGGACACGCACCACAAGCCATCAAATCCCTACGGGCATTGCAATCTTAATCACACAGCTATATAGTCCTGCCGCTTTTTCTTCTTCAAATGCGTGTGCACTGAGCTGTGATTTCAACTTTGCAGAATTCACGGTCTACTCAGCGAGCTCTTAACAATAGTTTTGGTCAAAGGTCAAAGTCTTAACAATGGAATCTGGGAAAACATGTAGCCTTTGCATGCTGCATGTACAGAGCCAGGTAAATGTTTCCAGCCTAACACTGAAAGAAGAGAAAAGGTAAAGGAATAAAGAGCTTATTATGAAAGAGGGGAAGGCTTTTTAACAGCATGCACACACAAACATTTGCCTGATAGCTGACCAAATGAATCCCAGTGGAAGCCATGCTGTGTTTCACTTTTACCTTGAAGAAGAAGCACTATTAAACATGAAAAATAGTCTGAGGTCATCTGAGAAGTGTCTTCTCACTCCATCTTCTTTTATCTAAGTCCACTAAAGCATCTTATCCCAGCAGACTTAGCCGCCACTAGAGCTTGTACCACACCCTTCTTCAAAGACACTCTGTATTTATACATCAGATGAAGATTTTTAATAAGCTAGGGAGATACAAATTAATTTAATTCAGTTCATTTCACTTTTATTTATATTGCACCAAATCACAACAACAGTAGTCTCAAGGCTTTTTAGATTGTAAAGGCCCCACAATAATACAGGGAGAACCCCAACAATCAGATGATCAACTATGAGTTAGCACTTTGGCAACAGTGGGAAGGAAAAACTCCTTTTAAACGGGAAGAAACCTCCAGCAGAACCAGGCTCATGGAGGGTCAGCTATCTGCTGTGACCTACTGGGGATAGAGCAGGCAAAGAGGACAAAGGACACACTTTGGTAGAGAGTCAGAAGTTAATAATAACTAAGGCTACGTTCACACTGCAGGCAAAAGAGCATCAAATCCGATTTTTTTGACCCTATGCGGCCCATATCCGATCATGGTATGACAGTGTGAACGGCACGAATCCGATATTTTCAAATCCGATCTGGGTCACTTTCGTATGTGGTACTGAATCCGATACATATCCGATGTTTTAGAAAGCGACTGCTGTTTGAACGGTCATGTTGCATTAAAGCCGTCTTTTACGTCACTGACACAAGACAGACGTCAATTATCAGCACCGGAGAAGCGCCCGAGAAGACATCGCGAACGCTTCCTGGCCATCCAGTGTAGATGTCAGTGAAACTGTTGGGAAGACAACGTGAACATTTTATTTGTACTGTATAATCTGCAGATTCTGACAGAAATCTGCAACTATCCTTTGAAGCACCGCTCCTCTCTAAAACAGCAATATGGATCATTATTAGGTTATTTACATTATTATGTAAATAACAGAATAATTTAAAGCAAAAATTGGGAAACGTAAAGTCCGAAGTCTTTATATTAAGGGCCATCAGTCAAACAATACTGTTTGGTCTGGGTCTAAACAGATCGCGTTGTGTGACGTCTTCTTTTGCGCATGCGGGCCGCTTTGAGCGTTCACACTAGAGCGCGTTTGCTGTCGCATTTTATTTGTAGTGTGAACAAGCAGACAAAAAAAATCGGATTTGATCAAAAAATCGGAATTGAGCATTAAGACCTGCAGTGTGAACGTAGCCTAAGTAATTGCAAAGGGGCATATAAACCCATAAAGAGTAAAAAGAGGTGAGTAAAGAAGTCCACCAGTCCTAACTATAAGCTTTATCAGAAAAGAAAGCTTTAAGCCTAATCTTAAAAGTAGAGAGGGTGTCTGCCTCCCAAATCCAAACTGGGAGCTGGCTATACCAGAGAGATGCCTGAAAGCTGAAGGCACCTTTGGAACCACGAGTAAACCAGCAGTTTGAGAGCAACATGCTCTATCGGGGTAATACTACATCATGAGTAGGCCTACTTCATGATAACCTGGGGCGTGATTATTTAAGACCATGTGTGTGAGAAAAAAGATTTTAAATTCTATTATTGAATTCAAAGGAGCCAATAAAGAGAAGACTCCAAAATTAAAAAAGAATGTGGAAAGAGGCTTCAACTGGGAGTGAGCTAAGTGGGCAGATTTTAGTCAGTGTTGTCCATCTTTTCATTGACAACATCCGTCTATGGATATCCAGACAGCTGAACACAAATAAGCATAAACATATTCATCAAAGGGTCAGGCAGTGAGAGAGTGTGTGGGATAGATCAAGTGCTGCAGGTAATGTGCGAATGCCGTTTGTAGTGTAAAAACTTTGAGTTGTCAGTAAGACTAGAAGCATTTTTACCAGTGTTTCCAGGACCACATTTTGCATATGCAGCACACACACACACACTAACACACAGCTCACAGACCCACAAGGTCAAACTACACTGACCTGTGTCTATGCCACAGTGACAAAGACACATTGCCACTGCTGGTGGAAAAAAAAAGTTGCCCACAGGGAGGAAGCATCAGCCGCTATAACGCAACAATTCCACCCACGATATGATTATATAGGTTGTTTGTTCTTGCTGTCTGAAATGACTCACATAAACACTACTGATCTGGCATATATAGCAACAAAAATCTGCATTAAGTGGCAGGTGAAGTGGTGGTGGAATAAACACTAACTTCCCACTGGGGAAGCTCGACTCTTGTCCAGGACCATCTTTAAGTTTCGCTTTCTGTCAAATTGGCTTCCTTAGGGTTGAGAGTAGATTATCGCCCGTTTTTAAACAGACTGTTTCCACAGCAAACATTTTGGCATGAAGTACTAGGTAAACACAGGTGTTACTAATTACATTAATGAAGTTTGAGCCTATCCTTAATTAATGTGAACAGCAGCACCTGTGTTTGTAGATTTTAATTGGAAAGGGATGCTTTGAAAAAGGTCACTGTTTAAACATGTTAGACAGCACCATGCTCCTATGAGTTGGACGTTGTTACGGGGGGGAAGGTGGAGGGGATTAACTTTAGGATGTCTTTCCAAAAATAGTCAAGAAATCACCCTAAATGTTTAAATCAAATGCAGCCTTGATGTGTACAGCGGGCTATTGAGGCTCATTCTTGTGCTTTTCACCCTGCAGGCATTAATCAAGGCAGCTGTTACAGAATCAACCATTTCCCTGATGACAACGACTATGACACAGACAGTTCGGAGTATCTGCTACGTAAGTGTTCCCGACTTGTACATTTCGTCTGGCATCGGTAAAACTGTGTTACTCCTAAAAGGAAAAACATGAAGTCCTCTGACATTCAGCATCTTGTCATTTGATTGTGAAAGCAGACAGATAACTCACTTATGTATGTAGAGTCAGAAAGATATGCAAGTCAGCGAGGTTTCACATATTTCGAAGCTCAAAGTCATTAAAGCATTATCAAACACTTTTATATGTTTACAATCAATTTTTTTTGGCTGTATCTGTTGGATAGCCTTCATCTTTATTCTACACATTAACTGATGTCTTAGTTTTTACATTTCAGTTGCAAAATCACTGTTACAATGAGCCTAAACCAGAGTTTTCCTTGTTTTTCTGTGAAAAACTGGCTTAAACATGACTTGTGATTAGTCTGATACACAATGAATATTCTGTCACTGGAGACCCATCACTTAAAGCTGATTCAGAATCTGCCAAATATGCAAGAACAAAGGAGACTTGTCAAGTCCAAACTCAGTCCATTAGCCAGACTAAATAAAAGGAGGGCTTAATAAAGGACTTTACAGTTGAATAAGCTCATTCATCTTTGGAAACCTGTAAAATGGCACAGTGATTCATTGTAGGGTTGGTGATAGTCAGCGAGAGCGCTTGTTGCAACCCACAGCTGATTAGCAAAGCTTTGTCACAACAAAGCCCCAAAGTATGACTAATAATGGAGCTTAAAAAACAGATCAAAGAAGTGGTACTGGACTCGAAAGGTTAATAAAAAAAAAATATATTTTATAATATATTTTATAATTTATGAAACTGTGTTGTTACATTAATTCATACGGTCTTGAAATAAACTGCATTTTTAAAGCCGTTTACAGTAACTCCTCCATCCACTGCAGGTGTAGTTCGCGCCTCCAGTGTGTTCCCCATCCTCAGTACCATCCTGTTGATGCTCGGCGGGCTGTGTGTTGGGGTGGGCCGAGTCTACAACAAGACAAACAATGTGCTCCTAAGCGCTGGCATTCTCTTCGTAGCTGCAGGTGAGCTGGATGAAACGTGCACTGTCATCCATGTTTACAGTGAAGTCTTGTATGCTGGTTTTACAAATGGAAGGAAGTAACTTGTACTTCGTCAGAGGTGCAATCATGATGATGAGCTTTATTTGCCACTAAAAAAAGGACACCATATCCATTCTTCACATATCTTACAATACTATGCAAACGTCTTAATTTATTTATATTTTGCTAGAAAAATGGGAAACAGGTTCAGAGAATTAATGAGACATATGCAGACATAGATGGAAATACTGCAAATAAGGCAAAAACAGGGTTTGTACAATTTAAATGAGCTTGAAAGTCAATATTTGGTATGACCACCTTCATTTTTAACACAGCCTGAGCCACAGCAGTCTATCAGGAAAGCTTACTTGGCATTTCTTTAAGTAGTCTTCAGGAATAGTTCTCCAGGCTTCTCGAAGGTCATTCAAAGCTATACTTTGGATTTTGACTGCTTTTTGTTCTGATCTCCTTCAACATGATCCAACACTGCTTCAATAATGTTGAGCTCCAGGCTCTGGGGAGGCCAATCCATGACTGATAGATTTCCAGGGATCAATGTCATGCTGAAAAATAAAGAGGTCGCCAATGTTTTCCATATGATATTATTATATGTTGGATCAAAATCAAAACAAGGGAACAAATCTACCTAAGGGTATCAATAAAGGAACTTGAACATGAATCTGAGGCAGTTTTCTATTTTCCTAATTCCATAAATTCCCCAACACTATTGGCTGAAATGCAGCTCTAAACCCTGACAGTGTTTTTTAAATATTTGTAGGCACTCAATATTGGATCTCTCTCCTGACCTATTGATGAGGGTTTGAACTAAAATTTTCAAATTATCACTCAATAAGACCTCCAGTTCTTGTGTAATTTGGCATACCTCAGCTTTTTCTGCCCGTTTCCCCAGCCATCCTTCCACTGAGACCATTTCTGATGAGTTTTCAGTAGATGGATAAAGTGAAGAGTCAAATCCGTCTCTCAGGTCCTGTGTCAAGTCTTTGCTGGATTTTTTTTTTTTTTTTTTTTTTTTTTCTCCCCTATTCCCCCTTACTTTAGGACATGACTTTCAGATACTGTCTATCTGCTGAAGATAGCTTCTTAGGACTTCCACTTCTTTTGTCCTCTGCTTGTGCAGTTGCTCTTTCAAGGACACACTGTGCAGTTATCTAGGAATAATCTAGTTGGTGCAATACTACTATTTACTTTTGCTGAACTCTGCTATTTTTTGTAGATTCTGCTAAAGAAATGGGAAGTAATTATAGGTTTTATTTGTGACAGTAACAAAGAGGCTAATGATTCAATTCAAAAAATTTTCTTTGCTGTTGCGTGTTATGTGTAGATACAATAATGGTTAATCCCCTGAGCTAGGTGCTTTTTTTATGCTTCAGTGAGTCATAGGTTAGTGTTAAGTGGCTTAACAAAGAAAAGTAATCCAGTGAAAATAGTCAGATACAAAGACTGGACTGAAAAAAAACAGCAAATGCTCCCATGCAAAAAACCCCCAAAACTTTGGAAGACCTTCAGAAAGCCTGGAGAACTGTTGTTAAAGACCACTTTAAGATATTACAAGCAAGTTTGGAATCAAAATATAAATAAATAAGGTGGTGGCTCAGGATTTTCTGTACTATAAGAAACAGAGTATACACGTTTAGAACCTCGGTTGTGACGAGATACTTTAAACGCTGGTTGTTGGAGGTTCTCTTGTGACTGAGCCTCACCTTTCATCTGTTTCTTGTTTATCAGGTCTGAGCAACATCATTGGCATCATCGTCTACATCTCAAGCAATGCAGGAGATCCCAATGACAAACGTGATGATGACAAGAAGTACACTTACTCCTACGGCTGGTCCTTCTACTTTGGCGCCCTCTCCTTCATTGTAGCCGAAACTGTGGCCGTCCTCGCCATCAACATCTACATCGAGAAAAACAAGGAGGTTCGCTGGAAGGCGCGGCGTGAGTTTATCCGTTCACTCTCCTCCTCTTCGCCGTACTCAAGGATTCCGAGCTTTCGCTACCGCCGGAGGACGTCGCACGCCAGCTCTCATTCTACGGAGGCTTCCCGGGAGAACTCGCCTGTTGTTGGTCTGAAGGGGGCGGCATCTTCCAGTGGGGCCCTGGATGAGTTGTCCATGTACGCCCTGGCAAGAGACAGCGTGACAGAGAACACGTACAGCCCTGAACATGAGGCTGCTGCTGAGTTCCTCCAGGTCCATAACTGTTTCCCCAATGATTTAAAGGATGGGGTGAATCGCAGGACCACACCAGTGTGAGAGGTATTTTGTGTAGCTCAAAGTTTACCAGATGAAGGATAGAAAAACAAATGAATGAATGACAAAGCATTGGGCTAACCTGCAAGAGACTGAGCACTTGTGACAACCTGGCATTTCACAGAGAGACTGTCCACTTTGAAAAGGACCAAAGAAAGACTAGAGGATGCTTTATCATCTGCTTTTAGAGAATATTAAAGCAGAATACAGTTAATATTGTATGTGCTGTAGCCAGTCCAACATTAGCATTATCTTTCAACTGTGCCGAAATTCTTATATGAGCAGTGTGTCAATCGCAAATGATATTTGAGTAATGGTGTTGGCGCTTCGTGGGTAAACCTGAGAGGGAAGAGATGTGCCATTCAGCAGTATTCTGCCCACAAATTAAATACCAAGGTGCTAACTGATATGTGCTCTTCACCATATAAAGGTGTTCTTTGTGTGTGCGTGTGGGTGAAGTTTGCCTTCATTGCTTTCTGACAGGCAGGATCTGTGAGCCATGGTTAACATTTTGGAAACAAAGATCTTTTCTCTTATGTCTGATCCTGTAGTTTTGTTGCATAAACCTAATCAAACCATGAGTGAAAACTGGAAAAAAGGTATAAGTAAAAAGAATTCTTTCCCTAAAGATTTCTACCACTGCTTATGAGCGTGGCTGTTTTTCAAACTTTGCATTGTGCCCTCATACTTAGTTCTGCTCTACATTTTAATTGTGGATTTGAATGAGAAAGTTGTCTTTACAGAGCAGTTTATGTACTGTGTCTTTATGAAACAACTCAGTTGTAATGTATACAGTGTTTAGTATTTTAGTAGTAGATTGTGCAAGTTAGAAAGATAGCAAGGGTTTTGCCTCCCTTGCCGTCTCCTCCTTTTTTTCCCCCTTATTCTTCTCTGACATTTGTCTGTGGAGCGAAATGTCCTTTTCTTTGTCACTGGAGCACCTCTTTTCAATAGTCCCTTTTTTTTTTTTTTTTTTTTTTTTTTTTTTGCCTACTTCCATATCAGCCTGCGATCCTTCCATCACACCCCCTGATGGAGGCTACATTGTGTATGTGCCTGTCACAAAAGAAGAGAAGCTGACAAAAAAGGGCTGCCCAGAACTGTGAAAACAGCACAGGTCAGGACTTCCTTTAGCTCTGAATGGAGTCTCGACATCCAGGAGGATCGGAGCCAGGCGGCAAATGTGTGTCTGTCTGTCACAAAGCCTGGCAGTCCATCTGCCAGCCCCCCACCCACCCAACCCGGCTTCTATGTCAAACAGAGGCCCCAGACAGAAGCAGAGGGAGCTGAGTGGGTCCCTGAAAGATTTGGCTGTAATAACAAGATATGTGTGTTTCATCTTGCAAGTCCTTCACTGCTCTTTCTTTTAGTTTCTCAGGAAATACAGTGCAGTGTTGGCAGGTTGAACGCTTTTGAGGTCCTCGAAGAAATGGACTGTTGATAAAGATAAACCTGATGAAAAAGACAAAATGCTGTTACGGCATTAATTTAAAGCTGTGAACGTTTGCTTGAACTTGATCTCAGAGCCAGGTTTCTTTGGGAGTCGGCTCAGTCAACCACAGAATAGTATTTGATTGTATTTAGTGCGCCTGATATTCCTTTAGAGATATCACTTCACATATCCAGCTGAGCACATGTTATATGAAGCCATCAGTATGATTTGTTCTGAGTGTAAATCTTTCACTTTTATATTACAGTGTGGGGAAAAATATGTTTGTAATGTAAAGCTGCAAAGTTGTGTGTGTGTATATAAGCACAGAGGAAAAAAAGCTGAATGTGCGGAGACATGAACAGAGATTCAAAGCATTATTTTACAGAACAATAATAATGCCTTGATAAATCTGGCAGTGGTTATGTGTTTCAATTTACCTTTTTATATTCAGATAAACACACGCTGTTTTTGCTGTGAATCTATTACGTATTCTGTTTTGTACGGTGAAGTGCAGTAAGTCTGTTTAGGAAGAGAAACTATATTTTCTATTCCATGTGTATGAAGCAGCTGTACCTTACTGTATGTGCTTATGTTGATTTATGGCTTACTATGGATATAAGCACATTCTTTTTCCTCATCAAGAAAATTAACTGTCAACATTTGAGAATGGATTTTTCTGGAGGGAAGAGAGTTGGATGAGCTGTTTTGTTTAAATAGGCGGAGAAGAAAAATTAAATTTCCATGTTCAAAAAACCAAACCGGCCACAATATCATCACTATTGTAAGGATATTTTCAGTGCCTTTGTTCGACGTATAATCTACTGTAAAACCTGCTTTTAATGTTCCAATCAAAAAGCATTTTTATTTAATCTGAATTTACACTGTCTTTGTCTCTGCCACTTTTTAGGTACTACCCCAAACATCACGTGTACAGATAAATAAACAAAATCAGGGTTAAACTGTGTGTTCAGCTGTGATTTTTAACAAGTGCACACTATCGTGTTCACAGTGGCATTACTAACATGCTAATGGTAGTGTTGGTATCATATCATATCATCTTTGTTTAGCATGTTGGCGGCGAAGTTATAAATCACAATAAACCTAAAAAACCGTTTACAGGTCTTTATGTAGTCCCATGAAAAATTAAGTACATCCAATGAGTTTATAGCTTGTAGAAGCTATAACTGGTAACATTTTATAATAACTACACACTATTAATCATTAGTAAAGTACTAGTTAATACTTTTAAATAATTAAGTATTAGGTAATGCCTAACTATTGCTCAATAGTGTGTTGTTATTATGAACTGCTGCATAGTAACCTGGCATAATCATGATTTTATCAGCCCCTCACATCACTCTGGAGGAATTATGGCCCACTTATCTTGTGTTGCATCAGTTCATTGAGGTTTGCATATGCACAGCTCTCTCTGTCCCACCATCATTTCACTCAAGTTGAGGTCCTGACTTTGACTGGGCCTTGCAATTTTTTTCTTTTCTGCTCTGCTTGTCATCATTGTCCTGTTACATGACCAAGTTTCAGCCAAGACTTAGCTGTTGGACAGCTGGCTTCACAGCTGACTCTAGCATAGTTTGGTATGTAGAGGAGATCATAGTCAACTCAAGGTGCCCCAATCCTGTGGCTGTAAAACAAGCCCAAATCATCATCCCTCCACCAGCGTGCCTGACAGTTATGATGTGTTTGTGCTGATATGCTGTGTTTGATTTTCACCAAACATGGCACTGTGCTTCTCCACTTTCGGTCTCATGGTTTTGTGGTTTGCAAAGTTAAGCTATGCTGCCGTCTTCTTTTTAGAAAGAAGAGGCATTCTCCTGCAACCCTCCCAAACTGACTTTTTATACTGACTTGATTGTCATGAATTTTAACATTTAAGGTGTTAATGCCGGCCTGAAGAGTCTGAGATAAAGCTCTTGGGTTTGTTGCAGTTTCTCTGAACATTGCATGGTCTGACCTTGGGGCAAATTTTCTGAGACATCCACTCCTGGGAAGATTGTAGCATTGTGTTAATGCACACCTGAATGCCTCAGAGCAGCAAACTGTCAAAACTTCAGGTTTTTTAGTGGTTCTCTCTATAAAAGCTGAGGATCAGTTAATCAAGTGCATTTTAGGGTGGCTATAGTTCAGGAGGTAGAGTTGGTCATCTACTATTTGCAAGTTAATTTCATACTTTTGTTTTTTAAAGTAGTCTTATAGGGACAATGTTCTGTCAGAGATTTCTGTTGAGGTTTCTTTGAGTGCCACCTGTCTGTGTTCCCATTTCTCCTCTGTTAAGAAGTTTACACAGAGATTTAGTCTCCATGAGTTTCCTCACAATACAATCACGATCCTTGCTTATTTGTCATGTGGCTGCTGATGATCTCATTTTTAGAATTTGCATCAGAGACTTGCGACATGTTACCAGACAGCTTTGATTGCACTGCTTGCTGCAGTTACACTGCCTTCTCTTCCTTCTCGTTGATTAGTAATTCTGACACTGAACCTGTTGATTTTGTGATCATAAACATTCGCAATTTAGCAAAAAAAAAAGGGGGTGAAATAGCAGCAAACAAAATCAAGACGTTACCAGATTTTTAAGGGACAACCGCATCATTGCTATGCTGGCAAGTAAAGCAAATTTATAAGATATTTACAGCCACATGCAATCATCTTCATGGAGCTTGTTTTTCAATGAAAACCTTCAAGTTCAATGGTTCATTCAGATGTTTGTCTGACCTTCTCAGAGTCCTAAATGCCTCTTCTATTCAGCTGCATGAGACTGAATCACTGTCATCTTGAATAAACTATGAGCCACTTCAGCCTTGGAGGCTCCACATTGTTTAACAAAGAAATAAATCAGCAGGAATCACACTGATGGCAGAGCTCTTAGATCAAAATGTTGAAAAGCTGCTGCGCTCTCACTCACAGCGATACCACCTGGACAAATGAAGCAATTTTTATAAATATATATATCAAGAGTCACCCGGCTGATTCAGTCTGTGAGCAAAGGAGAGGAATTGGTGGTGCTAAATAAAGCTGCCCATATTTTCTTCCTCATTTCCAAAAGGCTATGCATTTTGTCAAATGTGTTGTAGCTGCTATTACTGCACAATACACCATATATGGAATATCTGCATCATGAGTGCCAGTGGATACACAGTGAGATACTCCACATTTAGCTTCGCATCCAAAATTAAAACTGCATTACTCATTTATAGGTGTAATTACACTGGTGTTGGCTCATTTTAATCTAATTGGGGGAATTATCTTTAGATGTTAATATCTGATGTTGCTGTACAGCAGCTAAACCAACCCTTTGTAATTTCAGCCTAATTTCATTTTTCTTCAACCCATGCTCACAATTAACTCACAATTCACCATCCCAAATCACCTTAGCTAAACCTTGCCCCATAAATCGATGGTCAAAGCTTTTGCTAAAACAAGACAAAAACGTGAGGGTGGTGCCACCGAGGCGAACGTGCATTGTATCCAGTCCCATCGTTTTATAGAAGAATATTAACATGACCTTCATAGAAATGGCCTTGGGGCATGGGTAATCTAATTTAGCTTGAGTAATGTTGCCTGTCATTAGGAAATGAATACAGTTGGGTCCCTCTGAAGGCTGTGCAATCTAGTCTGCTATGGGTAAAATTAGCCACCAATTAAGGTTGTTTTTCATGCCGGAATAAAAACTCTAACAAGGAAGCTGGCTGCCATAATTGAAGTTAATCACTGCTGAGCTCAGACGTGGCAGTCCTGATTTCAGGAGAGGTGCTTTTGTACGTTTCGTTACTGTCATTGCACATTTCCAGCACTGACGGCTCACATGTGATACTCCCGGTAATGCTGATAACAATCCATTGAGTGGCACTCACAAGTGAGTCAGAGCTGCCTTCTTGCCAGATGCTGTCATCTCTTTTCAGTGTTTCTCCCCGCCGGTCGCCTGGCATGGGGTGATCCCTCCAGTATGACACGGCTGTTGCTTAGAGACTGCGCCGCTGTGAGGTGTTTGGTCTCTCCACAGTCACCGGGGGGATCACGAGCAAATGAAGCAGGTCAGAGGGCCATGCTGCAAGACAGGAAGCACCAAAAGACACTATTATTACACAGTTAGAGACAAGTGGCTGCTCTCACAGGCTTGACAAGCGACTGGCCCTTTGGGAGAAAAAGCAGTTTTCGCTGCAGGTGAGATGCGATAATGAACACAACTGTTTTTCATCTCCTCTCGGCCCCCACAGTGGGGGTTCTTTATTTAAGACAGATGGGAGATGATTTATCTTTTATGATCAATTTCTGGGTTGAGTTAGTTACTGATGGCTACAAAACACTCTGATCCTCACATATTAAATTCATTTCTAAGAAGATGAGATATCAGACTGGTGTGCCAGCATTATATCCTTCATCCGCTCAAGCAACTTTTCCCTGACTTTTTTTTTTTTTTTGCTCTTGGTTTAATGTTTTGCCTTTTAGTGGTTTAATAACGCAGAGCTGTGTGAGTGTTTCAGGACAGAAAATGGGCCAGAGTCCTGTCTAATGTGGGTCACAGTGGTTTATTAAAAGCATGTCCATTTACTCAAGCCTATCATAGGAAAATGGTTGATTGTGCCTTTGAAGTGCATCAGGCTTTACCAGATTTTTTATCCCATCTTCAAACAGTGTAATATTTTGTTTTTTGGTTACACCTCTGAAAGCATTTTGTATAAAATCAGATTTGAGGTATGATGAAAACACTTCTGTGTGCAGCTTTCCAAAGACACCTGTAGGATTTCAGTCCTTACACACACACCTACACACACACACACCTACACACACCTACACACACCTACACACACACACCGGTGTGTAAAACTCTATAAATCTTAAATAACACTCTTCTGTCAGTCGAATAAACCTCAAATTTTAGAGGCTTCTTTTGTGTCTTTCTGTATCTGGATCAGCTGCTGGCATCAGGTGGGACCCTTGGGTCAAACCTTGACTTCTGATTGGCTGAATAAGTAGATCAGCTTATTCAGAAGACAACTAATAGAGGACATCTTTGCCTCTGGAGTCCCCTGGCACAGAGAGCCTGAGACAATTGAGCTGGAAATGGATTGGACTGAATAAGAATATGACAGAGAGATGGGAGAGTGAATGTTCTGGATAAATGATGGATTGATCTGTGTTTGGCATATCAGTGAAATATTGAAAAGCACTGTCACCATTTGCTGGAGATTTTTTACTGTATCATCTTTGATGTTGCAGTAAACTGCAAAAGTAGAGATGATCAACAGACTTTAGCAAAACTTAAACGGAAAGCATCTGATCTTAACTCACCTGGTGGGTAGTGTTTAGTGTACAGGTGTCAGCTCTACCAGGTACATCATCTACTTATATTTGAATGGTCTCAGCTCACTAAAGGCAACAAGGGAGGGAGAGGAAGAGAGGAGCGAGGTAGAAACTAGGGCACTGTTATCTGGCCCCTTTTTACCAACCACAAGGCAGAAAGCAGAGAATGAGAAAGAAAGAGCCTTGGAGAGAAGGAGAGAGGAGAGGACACCAGCAGTGAAGTGAAGCTTTAGTCAGGACGTGGGAACCTCCAGAGTCAACATCTGACACCAAGGACCTGAAGAAAAACAGCACAGAGACAACCTTGACTGACTCGCACACTCGCAGGGACGTGCAAACCTGCGTCATTGGCTCGGAAAAGACCAGAAACATGTTCGAGGAGCAGGCGACCAAGGTCAAAATCACATCCGTGGTGATCGTCGTCGGCATGTCAGCAATGCTGGCGGCGGTGGTGACTGACCACTGGGCTGTGCTCAGCCCCCGGGTGGAGAAGCTCAACGCCACCTGCGAGGCGGCCCACTTTGGCCTCTGGAGGCTCTGCAAGAAGAGCATCTTCATCGTGGAAGAGGACCCTCAGGGCAAAGGCTGCGGGCCAATCAGCTTACCTGGAGGTAAGTTGAGGTCAAGGTGATCTTCATGTCTTATTTATCTTTAATTTATTCTGATTTGTGGATTTGTTATGTGGTAGCTGATGGAAAGCTTTCCTGGCTTGAGTTTTCAGGAGTTATAGTGAGAAGATGAAAACTTTGTGAAATGTGGATTGGAATTGGTGAGTAATAATTAGAGCTTTATAAATTCATGTAATTGAATAGATAAAATACCAGGAAAAAATGTATTCCTCCTAAAACTATTTTTAGGAGAAACTGGAAACAAACCTTTTCTTATTCGCTAAAAATCTTTTTCAGTGCTAAAAACGAAATCAAAATAGCAGAGCAGTGTGAGGCTCAAGTGTCAGTGTGAGCGTGCAGCAGTGCTGGTCAGCTTTTTTTTTCCATCTGTGCAGCTGTCCCTTTCTCTATTTTCTCCTTTCACACGCATACAATGCCACATGCCAGCACATATGTTGGCACGTGCTGGCATGTGTGCATGCATTCACACAAACACGCACACACGGACATGTGCTTGGACTGAATGTTTAACAGCTCTATGACCAGCTTCCCAGTGAACCATTATTATCTTCCTCAGAGGAAGTCACTGAACAGACTGCCAATTAAGCACATTCCAACGGCTGAAGTCAAGTGCACAATGGAAGTGTGAATGGAGTTTTTATTTTATTTTTTTTGCGTATTTCACAGTTAACATGACTTTGTTGAATTTGTTCCGTTCGGGCTCTTCAACTTCCAGAGTACAAAGAGAAATAAAACTCCGTTTACCTCACAGCCTTTTCCTCTAATTTCCCTGCTGTTTCTCAGAAAACAGCATAGTCTTACATCATTTGTCAAAATACTGTCTGACTCATTCTATATTAAAATGAAAGTTCAGATGCTTTTTAACTGATACCTCTTTTGTGCTGTCTGACTCATAGTGTCAAAACAGATTTGCAACTGGCTTTGATCAAAATAGACATAAAACTGTCTAGAGAGCCATTTTTAAGGATTTTTTTCTGATGCCGCTGATAAACAGCGTTTTGAAGGATGCTTAAATTCACTCAGCTGTGGAAAGAAGTCCGTTAATTGCAAGCTATTAAAAAAAGAAGAAGGCAAAAGTACAAGACAGCCAAAGATGGTGCAAAATCTTTCAAAAAAGTCAGGTAATTTTCAAGTCATTGTAGAAGTCCTTTTGGATACTTGCGTAACATTTCATACTGTAACTCTGAAAATAAGTCAAAAACACAAGTCTAGCTTTCATTTAAGACTCTTTTTCCACCAAAAAAAGTCTTTAATTAGAAACTCTCTCTGAACAGAGCCAGCCCTGGGGGTAAAGAGTGTCTCTCCCTGGCCTCTGGCTGTGTGTGCGTGCCTTGCAGATTAACTGAAAGATTTCGCTCTGACTCTGTCATTGACTTTGCCTCCGGCTTCAGCACCTCAGGATCAGCGCAGGCCTTAATGAAGTGTGGCTTCCCGCTCCAGCTCATGAGTTAGAGCACACCTGGGAGACTCAGGAGGAATGAAGAGGACTTGGGGGGAAGAAAACAGACGATTGCTTGGGCTTGTAAAGGCAGGAATGCCTATGTGGAGAGAGCGAGACTGGGTGCTCTTTTAGAGAGTCTGAAGATGGAGGAGAGAGATGAGACTTTCTGTCAGGAAAGATGATGCTGCATCTTATTTTACTTCATGTATCTCATGCGAATTGAGGTGGAGGCAAAAGGCAGGCGGAAAAGAGGTGTGACAGCTACCTGTCATAAAAATCTGAACACCTTGCAAAAATAGTGACAGATACATTTTTGTTTATTAAGACCAGTGCTGGGGATTTGTTTTCCTTGTGGACAAGTCAGTCACCTGTGGAATGCATGAAGGGCAGCATGCAGTATGACAAATGATCCAGTCACAACCATCACAGCCTGACAGAAGCACTAAAACAGTGTCAGAATATTTGTGCAAAATCTCAAGTGCTTCTCTGGCGCCGGATGCTCCCCTGAAATTCACAGGACTCAGCAGAGAGAAGCCACCTAGCAGACTATACTTGCCTTTCTGTGCAGCACCAAGAGCTCAGCTTAGCCTTAAGTTTGTTTCCATCTGCGGCGAGAAAGAAAAAAAATATACCAGCTGTTTTGTCAGACACCCCTTGGCTACATGCCCACAACCACCATGATGCTTTCACATCTGGGTAATGAGAGAAAATGAGTCATTCTCTCATATCAGCTGAAAAGATCTAGAGATTTTGGTGTGTGGTTGCTCTAGCATTTTACTCCCACGCCAGGCTGAATAGTTTTGGTTACACAAGCCCATCTCTTCTCATTTGTGACCCTGCTGCTCTCTGTAGGCATGGCGGTGCTTCTCTAGTTCTAGCTTCCTTTTATGCCCTGTAATCCAAAGACGACGCCGGGCAAGACGCTGATTGGTCAGCCTATTTTGTGCTTTGTGTCACTGAACATCCTTACCAGGCTGACTGACCCGCTCCAGTGCCCAAGAAAAGGTGTCAAAACGCATCCTCTGAGATGCTTTTCTCCACTTCCATCCACCAGGTCAGTCTGCCAGATCTGTGCAGTTTGACATGAGGCGAGAGAGGACTGCGGAAGAAACAGCCGTTCTCTGCCTTCAGAGGTCTTCTTGTTTCTTGATGGAGTGCTACGAGGCTGAGCGGTGAGGGTTTAGGTAGAGTGCACATTGTATGTGCCTAAAATACTCGAGTGTCTTTTTTTACATAAGGGGTCTTTTGTTTGAATTTAAAAAGCCAGGCAACAAAACAGTGCAACTAGGTCTGCATTGAAAAGTAAATTTGACTGTTCTAATTGATTGCAGACAACAGCTAAAATCCAATTAGTGTGGCTGGCCATGCAGTTCTAATTAATTACTTTGATAGTTTAGGATTTATTAGTCCAGGCAACAAATATGACACCAAAATATGTGGAGTATGTACAAGCATGCCAGGTTCTGAAGGCAAGCAAAAGCAAGCAGAGGGGCTGACGGGCTAACACCCATGTTACTTTATCTGCTTCTAAATTTAATGTGTCAAGAATAAAAAGAAGGAAAAAAACAGATTGCTCATGAGTGCACTATAACAGATTACATCCTTGATGAAGAGTATACCCAAGCAAGCAGCAGTGATTGGACTTAATAACACAGATTTGCATTTTCCCAAACAGAGGGGGAGTCAGTCGTCATGAGGAGCGTACACAAACCCCTTTTTTCATATAGACACAATTACACAGGTTCTGCGAAGGGTTGCGTAACAGCGGCAGCAAAGCAGTGAACCCAAATGACTTTTGAAATTAGCTTCCCACAAATGACGCATGACAGCTTGAGTGCTGTAAAAACCAAACAAACCCTTTATGGATCGCATCATGCAGCTCGGCTGGGAAATCAAGAGCGCAAATGGTGCTTTTGTGCGCACGTATGTGTTCTTTCACATATGTGCTCAGAGAAGCGAGGGAGAAGAGTTCATTATCAATGATGTTTTACTGCTTCCAAGAGGTCAACCATCATGGTGTTTTTTTGGAGCTCCAAAAAACACCTTCAAGTATAAAAGCTTCCCTCTGACACAGTGCCTTTCCGATGCCCTCGATTCATAGACACAGTAGCACCAACATCACCTTGAGCCACCCTTTTCTCTTTCTTTCCAACCATGCTCTGAGCGCAGAGCCCAAAACTGCGGAGGTGTGTCGCTGGAATTTGATATTCAGAAAACAACTCACAGCTTCAAAATTTCAGATGAATCATTCCACGATATGTAAATTAGAGAAATATAAAAAGAAATTACAGAGCTCAGGGCTGGTGTTGCTTGCAGGATGAGCTGAGGACTGAGAAACTTTGCTGTTTTAAATTTCATAATAAAGGTCAGGACACACCAGAGGCGTAATTTCCAAGGGGGTTAGGGGGGTTATGGCCCCTCCAATAATCAGACCCAACCAATATAACCCCCCCCAATAAAATATGAATTATCTTGCATAAATAGGCTGTTGATTTTCTTTACTCATTTCAGGTATTACCAGCAAAATAGTTGCATGTTTAATCATCTGGGAATTTACCCAGATTTATTTATTTATTTAAACAGAGATCTTGACCCCCCCCCCAATGTTCAGCACAAAGTTACGCCGATGGGATACACACAGGAGACATGAGGGTAGTGAGGACTCTCCTGTCCTGTTTTGTCCCAGATACCGGTGCTCTGGCGGAATAGCCATTCAAATACCACCATGATACATCCCATTCACATTGACCCAGAACTACTCGGTCACTCTGTTTAGCTAGAAAACCAGAACAGTTCCCTAATCACCTAATGTTATGTTTTCTTTGACAATTCTGCAGCAAATTCTGTACAATCCTCTAGGTTATTATGTTTAAAAACATAGAAGTAATTCTGTTTAACCGTAGCGCAAAAACCACAGGAATACTTAACTGGAGGAAGACTGAAAGGAAGAGCTAAGGTGGAAGAAAGAAACAGGCGTAGTGACAGGTAGAGCGGGGAGGATGAAGAGTAAGGAATGGGTAAATTGGAAGCTGAACATCAAAGATAGAAGGTGGCAGCAGCAGAGTTTAATGGAAAGAGGTGAAACTAAAATGACAGGCGATACCTCGTCCTAATCACTCTCCCCTGGAACTAAATCTCCCCATTACCCTGACTGCAAGGTCGATGATACGCACCCAGATGTTCTCTTCTTCTGTGAATGCTCACTGTTTAGATTAACCATCGTGCCTGATTTGTTTTTCGCGTTTGTTTTTTTTCAACTATTTGTGGGCAGCGTGCTTTTGCTAAAATTCAAAATGTTAATGTTTGTGCTGGATTGCAATCAGGGTAACCGTAACTTGGCAACAGAAGTTACAATTTTTTTGGCACGCACAAAGCAGCAGTGCGGTTAAATTGTTTTGATGAATCACGTATGCATATCTCCATGATGCCGGCGGCTTTTGACACCTCAGATTGAAAATGTGTTGAGCTGCCCGCCCTGTCTTCTGTCTGTTTTAAGCAATGAGGAAAAGAGGCATTTATTCTCTGGACTTTTCATTTTCTAACACTTTGAGTTTTTCTAGTTATTTGGTGTGATCTTTTTTTTTCTTCCAATGAATCAGCAAATCACATAATGTAAAAATGACTGTGTGGAGACTGGCATGCTACTTTTGCAACAAAAAAAATCTGAGGCTCTGATTTAACTTTGAAGCTACAAACAAGTTCTGTTAAAGCTTTTACAATATATAAAATGCAGTTCAAAGATCATAATGTGAAATATCTGTTAGGTACTAGGTATTCAAGTCATAATGATGGCTTAGTTTGTTAACATCAACCTGCATTTTTCCAGATTTATTGCACATACATCTGTGTATAATTTTTAAAATACATAAATCCCACTTATAGTTGTGTGTTACAGTGTGTTTCATAAACTTTCACTCCCCAAGGGTTACTGGACTGAAAATATTTAGATTAAATTTTAATTGAAAGTGTTGTAACATTGAGCGTAGCTACAGCTCCATGCTGCAACATTAACAATGAGGCTCTATTATTTCCATGTTTTCCACAGAGGTCATCAGCTTGTTAGAATGGAGACTGAACACTATTAAATCCTGCCCACACTGGAGGGAAAAACAATGCATTGCTCTTTAATGACTTTGTATTGTCACCATTTGTGTTCCATCTAGACTGTTAGGCTATTTCTCCAAGCTGTCTTGCTCATGTAAAAGCAGCATCGTGACTATATATTTTACAGTCTATAGGGTTTGCAGAATCTGGCCCAAAGCAGAGAAAGTATCCATTGTTCTCAAGTCTATTATGTTGAAATGGAGTGGCTGTGTCATCATGACCATTTCACAATAAACAAAATATCAGTTTAATGCATTAGATGAATGTAGACAGCTAAGTGTGATCAAGCATCTACTAAGCATCGCTTTTGAACCAGGTTCAACCTGACTCGCTGTGTTTGTATGAATGCATGTTTTAGATCTCTAATCAACACTTAATTATTGGAAGTATCTGTCTGAATTCAAGTCTGTAACAGCCTGAAAACACAACACAGGCTATAAAAATGTCTGCGAATGTCCGGTGCTTAGGGGGCAGTAGTTGGACAATATTCAACTGTTTTGTTTTTTTGACGAGCAGCTAGTGACAGCTTAAGACTTACTTAAAAGTGCAGCAAATTTCAGGAGATAGATCACTGTTACCCACATAAACCGCACACACAGACGGGGAAGCTTCAGAGGATTAGCAACAATAATGTTTTATTACTTTCAACATCGAAACTCTCAATCAGGATAAAACAATTAAAGAATGGTTTTGTCTTTTGGAGCTTCTTTGTGTAATTCTAAGGGTCTTTTATTTGTCTTATCTTTGTGTGGAAGGCAGATAACGGTCTTCAAAGAGACAGGAGAAAATCTCACAGCCACACACAAACACATATTAAGTCAGATTAGATTAGCCTCAGAGGTAAAGACGCTTAATGAAAGAAGAACGATAAAAATAATTTATTGTGTATTATATAATATATTATTTTAATAATATCTGTATAATGTCTGTGCTGCACTTTGACCTCGGCCCCACCTCCAGCCTCACACACACACCCATGCACACGCTCACACGTACGAGCACAGTCCCCTTGATATGCTTTTACATGTGCAAATAGCATTCAGGCTAGCCAAGACCTGCAGCAGCCTGTTGCTAGGTTACCTCTTTAGTGATTCTTTCTCATCCTGAGTAACAAACAGCGCCACTGTTTCCTGGTACACACACGTAGTACATGCACACACACACAGACATATAGGCAGACACCGGCACACAAACATTGTCCATCTCTGTGTAGACAGAGAAAGCACCTGTCTGCTTTATGGGTTTAATCTCAGCGAGAGGGAACGAAGGGACACTCGCTTGGCCTTTAAGGTCCACTCCACCTTCAGAGGCAACAAATAGATAGATAAATGTGTGGGAAATGACTGCACCCAGGAATCATTTTTCTACAGCTATGAGGTTATTTTGAAGATTGTGGTCAAAGGAGCAGAGTTTGGGCAAGCAAAGTGCAGAGATGCATCATTCCCTTGTAGAAATCGGTGTGAACTCATTTCAGAGGAATACAGCCAACAGGGGAGACAGTGAAGGATTTCAGTATAAACTTTATTCTAAGATGATGGCAAGCCACAGAGCACCGCTTTGATTTGGAGGGGGGTGTTGAGCATACTGGGATCATAAAGCCAAAGAGGAACTTCAGCCATTATCAGTGTTATTTTTTTTAAGTGTTGTGAGTATTAAGGACGCCACAGAACCATGCAGCAGAGAATATCTGACGCCGACCTTTTTGTAGTGTCACCATCAAACGACATGAATGGACGTTTCTTATTTATACATCTACGTTTCTGTTTGTTCGTTTTTGAATTGTTTTGATATGTCCTTAATCGACCACTTAGCATTAATTTGCAGAACGCTAGCATTTTACAGTCTAAATTAGCTTACCTGTAAAAGAAAGAAGCAAACTTGAGACTACTTTCTTTTTATTTAATTTCAGACATAAATTCACCAGCCACCTTATAAGGCATGCCTAGCTGGTACTAGGTTGGACCTCATTTTGACTTCATTGCTGCCTTAATTCTTCATGTCTTAGATTAAACAAGGTCCTGGACACATTCCTCAGAGATTTTGTCCATATTGACATTATTGCATCACACAGTTGTTGCAGATTTGTCTGCAGCACATCCATGATCCAAATCTCCTGTTCTACCACATCCCAAAGATGCACAATTGGACTGAAATCTGGTGACTGTGGAGTCATTGTCATGTTCAGGAAACCAGTTTGAGATGATCTGAGTTTTGTGCCATGATTCAATATTCTCCTGGAAACAGCCATTAAAAGGTGGGTACACAGTGGTTATAAATGGGTGGACATGGTCAGCAAGAATACTCAGGTGGGCTGTGGCGTTTAAATAATGCTCAGTTGGTACTAAGGGACCGAAGGTGTGCCAAGAAATTAATCAGAATCAGAATTCTTTATTAATCCGGAAGGAAATTATCTGGTCACAGCTGCTCCAAGACAGTAAGAACAGTAACTGACAAGTTAAAGTACCAGCTCTTACTTTCTTTCTCTTTTAATTAAAATATCCCCTACATCAGCAGTCCCCAACCTTTTTTGCACCACGGACCGGTTTATGCCCGACAATATTTTCACGGACCGGCAATGAGGTGTCGCGGATGAATACAACAAAATAAAACTAGTGCCGGTACCGAAAAAAAGAAGATTTATTCATAACACACGTGAAAAGACCCAGGAAAACCGAGTTAACGATAAAAACGATAACAAAATAACGTTGAAAACCGATAAAAACCCTGAAAACCATACATTTCACACCTGAGCCTCAACTCTCGCGGCCCGGTACCAAACGACTCACGGACCGGTACCGGTCCGAGGCCCGGGGGTTGGGGACCGCTGCCCTACATCACTACACCACCAGCAGCAGTTTGAAACTTTGAACTAAGGCAGGAAGGCTCCACGCTTTCATGGTGTTTATGTCAGATTCTGACTTGACCATTTGAATTTCGGGGGAGAAACCGAGACTCATCGGACCAGACAACGTTTTTCCAATCTTCTATTCTCTAGTTTTGATGAGCCTATATAAATTGTCTACTGTAGTCTATTTGCTTCATGGCTCAATGTGTTGTGTGGTCAGAGTGCTCTTCTGCATACCTTGTTTGTAACAAGTTTCTTTGACCTCTGGCATCAATGAGACATTTTCACCCAGGGCACTGGATATATTCTCTTTTTTGGACATTCTCTGCAAATCATAGAAATGGTTGTGTGAGAAAATGCCAGTAGACCAGCCCATCTGTCTCTTTGATTACCTTTTTTCCTATTCAGTTTGAGCTTTAGTATGTTTTCTAACAGCATTTTATTTGCAATATATATCAAATTCTCCACTCACCCTGTGGGCGATCTTAATCCTTCAAACTCGGGTCCTTTACCAGAGGCATGAGAGTTTAAAGGTCCTGCACAGCATCTTTGCGGTTCCTAGGACTGTGCTCTTCTGGACAGAGATCTTGGATGTCGTTTGTGGGATCTGATGGAACCACTCACCCAATTTGGGAGTCCCTGCCCCACATGCTCTAATTACCAAGGGGACCACTGTTGCCTGTTCCACATCTTCTCCAGCTCCTCTCTTGGCTCTTGGTACTTCTCAGACTTCTCATCTTCCTTTTTTCTGATGTTGCTATGACTCGTTATAGCTACATCTGTCACTATGACCTTCTTCCTCTTCTTGTCCACTACTGCTATGCCCACTTGGTTAGCCATCATCAGATAGATCATCTGTATCTGGATCCATCTGCATCTAGAAGTCCCACAGGATCTTCATTCTCAACCTCCCTAGTCGGCTGCCACTTTACATATAGCCACATTAGAGAAATTTCCAGAAACAAGGTAATTAGGAAGAGTTAAGGAAGAGTTTAGATGTTCATTGTCACAACAGTATTATAAAAAGAAACATTTGTTTATGCAAATCTACAAGATTTCTAGATGATAAAACCAACAAGACTGTTTTTGCAGTACTGTGTGCTCACAATAGTCTTATGCACCATTTAATGTAGTGTATCAGTCATAACTGTAAAATGTCAGTCAGTAATGTTACCTTGCTACCAGATCTACGTAGGTGGAAGCTGTTCAGCTTTGTCAGTGTGATCAATCGGCGGCTCTGGTGTGGACTGGAGCCGTTAGAGCATCCCACAGACTGTACTGTGAAAATTGCCATCCTTCACAGTAAAGGGACATAAAGATTTTAGTCCAGAGTACTGCTCGTTAGAAGTAATAAATCAAGAATATTGTATATGAACACAATGCACAGATTGTATATTAACCATAATTAACTTTCAAAAAAGTTACAAGTGACAGTATAGTATGATTATCAGGTGTTTCAGGTGTGTGAAATTAGTTCTAGATACACAAGGCATGAGTTTCATAAAGTCTATTGATAGAATAATAGCTGATAAATAAGGTAGTTTAAAGCACAGCATGGACAAAAACAGGTTTAGGTTAGTAGAAATGCAACAAACCACAATCCCTGTTTAGTTTGTCATAGCTTTGTATGTGTCTGTGTGTGTGTAATTAATTCATATGGTTTTCTAACAGACTACAAGGATTCAGTCTGCACTATTGTCTCACCCTCCTGTTTCATCTCCCTCTTTCCTCCTCTCTCACCTCTTTTCCCCATCCTTTCTTACTCTGCAGCAAAAAACTGCTCCTACTTCAAACACTTTACATCGGGGGAGGAAGCTGAAGTTTTTGAAGTCAAGACCCAGAAAGGTGGGTGTTTCCTCAAAGCCACACAGGCTACATGTGTTACAACAGCTCCCAACTCTGAAAAAAAAGTATAACAGGCAGAAAGCTGTGGTTTGCCTTTTGATTTTCTATATAATAAGATAAAGCTTTAACATAAATACAGTGCACACCATTTCTCACAGAAATCAGATGAGAAATGAATCTTCTACAGCCTCAGATTTGATCTTTTTATCCCTTTTGTGTTTTCAAAGTAAATGTGATTCAGTGAAAAAGCTACTTTCTTCTTATGGTGACAAGCTGATGCTTTTAACTTCAGGTAGAGAGAAAGACACACTGCACACAGACATAAAGATATATGTTTAGAGAACACTGCTTTAGATGTTAATGATAATGTTAGTATAGGTACAGTCCACAGGTACAGTATATGTATATATATGCACTTCACAGTATACACTATATATTCTTAATTTTTAAATTCAGGTGCTTTCAGTCCAATATCCATAGGTGTATGAAATCAAGCATCTAGCCATGAATTCAGCCTTTGCAAACATCTATAAAAAATGGGTCACTCTAAAAAGCACATTGAATTTCTCTCTTCCTAGATTTTCCATCACTTACTGTGTGCTGTGTTATATGGAAGTGTTTAGCCACAAATAGGCAAACCAGGGTTGCCATGGTGGGTATAAGTCACCATTACTCTGCTGACTCAAAGACTGCAGAATCACCAACCTCCTGCAGCATTAACATTGGCAAAACTGTCTGCCAGGAGCTTCGTGGCATAGGTTTGAATGGCTGAGCAGCTCCTGTAGGTGTAATCTGTAGCTTGCCAAGTACTTTTGTCCATATAGTGTAAAGACCAGGGCAGGACATTTACAGTACCCTGTAAACACTAATGAAATTTGCTAATATCAAGAATATTTTTAAAAATAGATGAATGGGAAATGGGAAAAACAAGAATTCATAGTTTTATCTTGTAGTAGAATAATACAAGATAAATATACTTTCATATGATAAAAATATATGCAGAGATACATGAAAAAATATATGTAAAATATTTATGGCTATAGTTATTGCTTTATGTTTGGATTTTTATTGTGTATTGAGCAGTGTTTGCCTTCTGCAGATTCATGCTTTATTATGGTACTTATATGACTCCATGTAAAGGCATTTATAATATGTTTCATACAAGTATGGCTGGAAACATCACTTACAACACTGAGACCAAAAAAACCCCAAATGCAATAAACAATATATATGATTTTTTTAAAGTCTAAAAATAAATTATAACAGAAAACTTTACGCAGAATAAAATACAAGAAAAAACATCAAATTCAGACCGTCTGAAAACACCTGCTCAGCAGTGAGGCACAAACACGTAACTATGTCTGAAATGTACAAACACTGGGATGCATTCGCATACCTTCATACACACAGACAGACAAAAAGTCCTGAAAAACAACCTGCACTGGAAAGACGGAGTGTAAGGTTGTTTTACACTCGGTGTTATTCCCCAGCCGGGGTGCTGAAATGGAATAGGACGCTCCGAGGATCATTTGAGTCACAGCTGGAGTGTTACAGAGAAGAAAAGAATAGATTATCTTTATCTGGAAAACAGACAAAAAGGAAGAGGGCGGGAAGAGAGCGACAAGTTCTAATCATCTTGTTATAAGCCTTCAGCATCTTATCTGTCATGCAAGCGGCATTATTGCCAGTTTGGATAAATGGCTGTTGTTTTTAAAGTGGGGCTAATTTAAAGGCTAATTATCTGTGACATAACTCGGCTGAGCGCAGTACTGAAACAATTATTATGTAAACGATACTGTAATCCTCCCCTTCTGTTCCTACCCACTGTCTCGGTTTTTAATCACCTCCACTTTTGCTTCTTTTTCTTCCCCTGCTCTCAAAGACGACCGTGTTTACTGTATTTTCCCCTCTCTTCTTTTCCCCTTTTTGTTCATCTACTTCTTACTAATTTCTACTCATTTTTTTCTTCTCTTTCTGCAGAGTACAATATCTCAGCAGCAGCCATTGCCATCTTCAGTCTGTTCTTCATGATCCTGGGCACCCTGTGTGTAATCTTCTCCTTTGGTAAAGGGCGGGACTATCTGCTCCGGCCTGCTGGGATGTTTTTTGCCTTTGCAGGTTAGCTATTGCAGATGATTTTGCCTTGTATTTACAGCTCAATATGAGCTGTGTCAATGTCATCGTGTTGCACACCCTCTTCACTGGTGATAAATGTTACTTATGCAACTAATTTAGCAGAGTTAATAAAATTGTTTTGTGTGTGTGTGAGAGACAGAGAGACAGAGAGACAGAGAGGTGTCAAATGCCGATAGAGTTGATGTTTCTCTGAGGTGACAATTTCAAATATCTAAGTGTTAAATTACCTATGATTGGTGTGAGCTCCGATCTGTTCCAAACTTAAAATAAAACTGACAATCTTCTAGTATAAACGAGAAACTGTGACAGCGTTTGACTGAACCGTCTTGACAGCACAAATGGCATGAATGCAAATGAAGCATCTGCTTTTTCTGAAGCCGATTATAACCAGCTCTCTCTTTCTGGCACGCAGGCCTTTGCATCATCATCTCTGTCGAAGTAATGCGCCAGTCTGTGAAGCGCATGATCGCCAGTGATGAGACCATCTGGATTGAATACTACTACTCCTGGTCCTTTACCTGCGCCTGTGCCTCCTTTACGCTGCTCATCCTCAGTGGCGTCGCCCTGCTCCTCATCTCCATGCCTCACATGCCGCGTAACCCCTGGGAGACATGCATGGACGCTGAGCCTGACACCTTAGATTAGCCACAGGTGATGTAACAGCTATATCTTTAAAAAAGAAAACACACACACACACACACAACTGTAGCTATAACCAACTTTGCTCTGAAAGGAGATGTTTTCTCTTTCTGTTATTATTGCAATCAATTTTCCAAAACATTAAAAGATTTTCTGCCTGATTTCTCATGACCATATCCTTTGGTTTCATTCAGTGTTTACAAAATATTAAAATTAGCCAGAAAAGAATTTAGCATACAATGAGAGTCATGTTGTCAACACATGGTAGAACGATTGGGACCAGGAACTGTTTAAAAGTAAGTAAGTTATTATATCTGAGATGTGAGACTGATTTGCTAAGACTCATCTTTACTCTGTAATTCTAAAAGCTCCCATTACTGTTTTCTTAAAATTCATATTTTTAAGTAACTATGACTTATGTTACGGTACCAGATCTGCCGTGAAAGAAGAAAATGTCATTCTGACATTAAATAAATCAATGATTGGCAAAAGCTGTGTGACATCTGAACAGTGGATTCCTTCAAACAGTCCCAGGCGATCACCTTTATCGTGGTTTTTTTCGTCATTTTTGTCTGTATGTTAACCAGTAAATCATTCCTGAAATGTTACTCCATTAAAGGAAATTAAGTCTGAAGTTTTTCTGCTTAGCATATATTTGGCTAGTGCCGACATGTCAGCATCTTTCACACAAACTACAGGCAGCCATGGCAGTGTCTTACTGACCAAAGCAATTGTAAGGAGGATTTTGGTGCAACACTGTATAGTTCTGTGTGACCAATTTACCCCAGTGACAGCCAGAAACCTCGAGCAACAATTCACCAATCAGTCAGGCACCAGTGGTTGGTAGGCAGTCACCAGCTGGTCTCAAGGCCTGTGTGACTGGGTCTTCAGGGTTCACCTTCAAGAGCCCATATAATGCCAGGTTTTAACGAGGCGTAAATATAATAGATCAGCAGTTTGATTTTTTAATACTGGATATTGGATCCAACAAGTGGATGGCTGTAACTGAGGAATGAATCAGTCTAAAGTATTATGGTATGCTTTGTACAAATGACAGAAAGACAGATTCTTTTTCATTTGTACATCACATTTGGTTGTTTTTGACACATTAGCCTGTAAAGAAGTCCAAACTGCTGGGCAGTTACATATACATTCACAATGTATCTGGTCATCAGTCATTTATCTGACACCAGAACTGTCCAGCTGCAGTAAATCTAGTCCTTATTAAAGTAAGATCATTTTCAAATGCATTTTTATACTGAAATTCAACAAATAAATCAGAAAAGGAAAGACTGACTTTTTTTTCTTTTAAGAAAGACTGAACTAAATCTGTACCCCACCACAACAGATAGGAAGAGTGAGCCTACACGCTTTAATGAGTTGTAATGGTTGTCAGCCTTTTCATTCCTCCAACTTTCTACAATCGATCTATGGCATTGATCATCGTGAGAGAGACACCGCATCCCTGATACTCCCTTGTTGACATAAGTCATTGATTTTTGAGTCACTGTTCAAGATCCCTGGTGATTTAGGTCTAGCAGCTCTGATCCATACTGTTGTCAATAATATCTGCTGAACCTCTGGCCTGTGCTTTGTATGTTAGAAATGTTCTGTTGTTAGTCAAGACCCAGAAAAAAGTAGTTAAAACGCTGCAAACATCAATTTTAAGAACATCACTGATCATTTACATATAAGAGCAATATCTTACTCGATATATAGAGAATTTGGGCGCTGATCCCAATACTTATTTTCAAGTATGTAAGCTAAACAGTTATCCTAGAATGAAATGCTGGACTGATCTTCTAAACTTGAAAACTAGTGACACACTATAAGAACAATGTGGTTTCTTTTCTTCATTTGTCTGCATGAGTGATGGGCAAGGTGCCTGTACAGCCACATTATGGGAACCAGCAGATGGAGAACACAGCAAGATCAAAATTATACAGTGTTCAATGAATGCTGTATAATTTATTGAATGAACTGGGGGATCGGGTCTGCAACCAGTCACACTCAGTTACTTTGGTGCATCAAGACAGTGATAAAATGGCAATAAGATGGAGTCAATCTGTTATCAGTTTGCAGTTGAATAGGTTCAAGTTGGCGGTTACATCTGTTTGTGATAATATGGCAATCACAAATGTGTTACCGTATGCTGCAAACCTGTTGTTTACGTGCACAGAAATTCATATTAACTACTTACATTCAGAATTCATCCAGAACCTTGTAGATATGAAAGAGAAATTCACAAATTCCTCCACATATAGTGACATAGTTGCTGCTGGACAGCAATCCACCAGCAGCATGACATACGCACTCGGCAACCTCACGTTTATATAAGAATATAACCAGAATAAAACCAGTTGGCAACCAGCTGAGTCGTGTCCCCTGTTGACTGAAATGTTTTGGCAATCTGTCTGTGTTTATGAATTAGAAGGCAATTATTTGCACTCAGTCCAAGTTAGACCGCAGTTACTTGGAGACCAGTTTCCTCCCACCAGTTAACCCGTGCAATCATCCTGAAAGTGGTAACTGAAAGTAGTCACCAAGAGGTTTAGGGTGTTGCACGTTCAACCTCTGAGCAACCAGCTGGTCATCACAGCTACTTGCAATCTTGGTCTCCAAATAAAACCAAAAAAAAAGAAGATAAAAATCTGTGCAATCACCAGGCAACCACTGATTTTAACCAGTCATTTACGAATATACTAGAGGTTGCCATACTATTTTTACTCTAGTGTGACTAAGCCATAACAGCAGCTCCAGCCTCACTGAGCCTATCAATCCACTGCTTATTTATTAACTATTTAGAGGATTGTCACTTACAACTTATCAGTTGTGAACATTTAAAAATTTACAGTAATTTAATAATAATAATAATAATAATAATAATTTAACAATAGTCCTAGTGCTGTTGTTTTTTGAAAGTATTGTCATTGAATGTAAAATAGTCATTCAAATCATGAAGAATTTTATATCCTAGCTGTCAAAAGAAAACCGTGATCGGAAAGATGCGGCTTTTTATTCAGTTTCACAGATGAAATGAATCAGAGATGATCTCTGCAACAACAAAAACTCCAATGTCTGATTTTACCTGACGGCAGTCGTTTTGTTACAAAATGTTAACAAAAAAAAAAAGACAGTCTACATCTTATATGTTATTTCTCAGTGAGTCACTTGGCCCCGGAGTTATTCAGCTGGTGCAGGTACAGCAAAATTAAAGATCCCTGAATGATGCTGCTTCACTCAAGAACACAAGAAGACATTATTACTTTTATCTCTGAGGTCTTTCTGAGAAAGAACAATCCAATTTCACTTACACCAGTACGATATTCACGTTTGTATTTTAGGAATATTAAATAAAACTTGCATGTATCTTCATTTTATTAACTACTAATGAGGATGTGAAATGATCTTGTGAGTGCATCTGGGCATCACATTTTTACAATAATTAACAGTCGAAGAATAAATCAAGATATGTATAATAATAATAACATGTATAATAAAGCATTTATACCAGGTCTGTGAACAAGACTGACTCAGTGTTAACATAGTAATTATATAAACAAGGTGATTTTTACTTTTGATTTGTAAAATTGCTCTTATATGTCAGTGATTAGCTTTTTTAAAGAATAAGATTACATTCTTCAAAAAGTTGAGTAAAGCTTTTTAACTCTTTGTTTTTGTGCAAGTGAATGTTGCATTTTTACATTTTTGGGGGGCATATTCTTCCACATTGACCCTCAAATGTCTACTAATTTATTACTCATGCTTAATCATGTCAGTTCCTCTGTACTTACATTACTGTTGAAATCATATTAACACTAATAAAACAGGGCCTTTCCCTCCTATTATGTTTTGATATGTTTAGCTTTAGAGTGACAAAGTGGATTGTTTATTTATTTCAAAATAAAAGTGGGATTTTAAGTCCTTTCTTGACCAAACATTTGATTTTCTTTCCGTGTTTTGTTTTTTTTTCACTTTGCCTTTCCAGTTACAGTGTCTTCAGCACCACAGAGTCTTTACCTTACAGTATAAAGCAACTCGAGACATTTATTATCGTGGTATAATCATAAAACTGAATTAATAGTGAACCACGTTCAGGGAAGCTTTAAACCAGAAAATGTGCTTGAATTGAGAGACAAACCTACTGGAAAATCAAAAGCCTAACATTCAGCAAGTTAAGGTTTTTCAGGGGTGGATGTAATAGATGGATGAAAATCTTTAAATCATTCATGACATACTTAACTTACAAGAATGAGAGCAGCATGGGCAAAGCATATACTATGAGCACCTATGTGCTTTCTACATCCTACATTTGTTTGATTTTAGATTTTCCCTCATAGTTAATTAAGCAACTGCAATGATGCCTTTAGGAATAAATTCCACTTTATCATTGCATTTCAGTTATAGTTAGACTTTCAATTGTCTTTGGTTAGAAAAAAAAAGTTAATACAATGTTTGTTGAACTGCTTTTATTTTGTAGAGAAGCAGAACTGTCCAGTGAAAGACTAGAGATTTTAGTAACTGAGAATTAAATGCAGATTTAAGCCTTAAATTAAAATGTTGCATTCTGTTAGATGAGATTTCCGCACTATAAGGTGAAACATTCAAATCCTATTCAATGCATAATCATTGCATTAATAAATATAAGGAATGTCTGAGCAAGGAATTTCGGATATGAGTACCTTATTTTCAACAACTACTCCATGCATGCTAGGGAAAATGTGGATTGAAATATGCTCACCTGTCACTTCATTAGTTACACCTGTCCAACTTCATGTTAAGGCAAATATTCAATCAGCCAATCACATGGCAGCAAGTCAATGGATTTAGACATCTTAGCATCAGAGTAGGAAAGACAGTGATTTAAGAGACTTTGAACATGGCAAGGTTGTTGATGCCAGAGAGGCTGGTGTGAGCATTTCAGACATGTTGATCTACTGGGATTTTCCCACACAGCCATCTGTGGGGTTCAGAGAGAATGGTTTGAAAAAGAGAAAAATATCCAGCCTTGTTGCTGCCAGAGATCAGAGGAGTATGTGGTCAGACTGCTTCAAGCTGATGGGAAGGCAACAGTTATTATAATAACCGAGGAATGAAGACGAGTATCTTGTCTTCCTTTTAGTTGCTGTACCTGTGCCACTCCTGTCTGCTAAGAACAGAAAACAAAGGCAATAACTGCAACATGCTCACCAAAATTGAACAATAGGAAATTAGTAATAGTTGCTTGATCCGATGAGTCATATTTTCTTTTGTGAGATTTGAATTATACAGAATTGGACATAAATAGCATGAAAGCACGGATCCATCTTGCCTCATGTTGACATTTGAGGATGCTGGTGCTGTTGTAATGGTGTGGGGGATCATTTCTTTGGACACTATTGATCTCTTAAGGATCGGTTATACCCGCTGTTGTCACTATCACAAACTGTGGTGACCGCCAGAAGCAATGTAACATCAGCTGTGATCCATGCTTTGGTGTTGTTTCAGCTGGTCGTACATCTCTCAACATTTGTAATGTCACCCAGGCAGACTGACCAGTGCAGGTGTGCTAAAGTGTACAATCGTGGTGGGTTTTACTACAATTTCAATAATATATAAGCGCAGCAGCTCATAGATTTATATTATATTTAACTATTATACAGATGGAGATGTTGAAAAAGGAGAAAACTTTGAAAAAATGCAGCATTCCACTTGAAGTAGGAATTCAGAAATTCCAGGTTCTGAATAAGAATTTTCAAGTGTGTCCTCACTTCAATCTCAGAAAGTCCAGGAAGCCCCACCAACCCTGATTTCATCCTGATTTCAAGATGGTGGCAGTACACATAAACATTGGTAAAACTAAAAACCTGTGCTGCCACTCTTGTGATTTGTGACTCCTTAAATCATCCATACACAGATCGCTGTCCATCCATCTATCAGTGAATGTGCTGCAGCCGCGTTTTAAAGCACAGAAAAAGAAGCAGAAGCAAGAGAAGCAGCTTTTTTGTATTGCTAGTGATGCATGAGTGGTGCTAGCTTACCTGGAACAAAAGAAATCCAGTTTTTCTTTGCTTTTCTGGCCTTTCTACTGGAACACACCCCTCTCAGAAGTGATGTAACTCCCAGTTCTGACATCTGACTCCCACGGCAAATAAAATAGCAAAATAGCAAAAAATAGCAAACCTTCAACTAGATTGCTCCTTGTTGCAGTTTCCTATACTCCTATTCCTGATGCAGATTTTTTGTCTGGCTAGTGACACCTAATGCTCAGGAGAATACTGCAGTGAATCTGTCACAGTCTCAGCACCATCCAGAGTTGGTCTGCAATACAAACCGTGAGGGCCCCTGAGCATTGATTAAATGCCACCGCCTGAGCATGGCTGTTAAACATGTCCATCCTTTTATAACCACAGTCTACCCATCTTCTGATTGATGCCTGGAACAAGATTATGTCACTAGGCTCAAATCATGTCAAACTGGCTTCTTGAACATGACAATGAGTTCACTGTGCTCAAATGGCCTCCACAGTCACCAAATCTCAGTCCTGTGGAGCACCTTCCAAATCTCTGAGGAATGTTTTCAGCATCTTGTTGACTCTTAACAATTCTGAAAGCAAATGATGGTCCACTCCAGTACTAGCAAGCTGTGAGATATGAAGTGACCAATAAGTGTAAGTGTTAAATGTCAGTGGTTAAAAAAGTCTTACTAGAAACCCTCAAAAAGGTGCAACCACACACAGATGTGGTCGAAGAAGCGCCATAGTTTATCTCACCTTTGTCTCACTTAGTTGACAAAAACAAGCTGACGTCTGCAGCAGTCATCCGGTCCTCTGAGTCACTCCTATGAATGTAGAGCTGTCATTCCCTTTCCTGACCTCTGACTGAGTGCTGTCAAAGCTGTTACTATTCTCTACACACCACCATTACAGTACCAGTCTTTCCCATTCAGCCCTATTCCTCAGAGAGTACGAGCAGGCAAAAAGGCTTAAAATCACAGGGTTAGATTTCTTACAAGATGGGTGAATACAGACGAGAAAAAAAAGGATGAAATGAAGAAACAGGATTGAGGACAGCACAGAGAAACACATAACAACCTGAAAAGCACAGATGGACACAAGTTTGCCATGGAGACTGACTGGCAAAAGAAAACACGAGCGCCTAAAGACTCTGCCAGCAGCAAACGCTGCAAAGTAGACAGAAACAAGAGTAAGACCGCTACACAATACTGAATTACAAACATCTCTCATCCAAGTATATATGACCTGTACCTGAAGAAAAATGTCTGTGCAAGAATGAAATGAATAAACAAATAATAGGCTATCAGGTCGGTCCAAATACTGCACATAAAGCTCACATGATTTGATGATCCTGACAGTAATATGGCACAGTCAAGGCTGCACACACAGATTCAGGAGCTGAGAGCGATCAGTTCACTTTCTCACAGTTTTTTTTATACTTTTAATTCTTTTAAATATAACTTTTAAGCTTCTTAGAGAGTTATCTCCAGAATGTATGGTTGACCTGCTGATCTATGAATCTACTTGCAACTTGATACTCAGTATGTCTAGGTCAGTCTGCAAAACTAAAGCTGTCAGTCTTTTCTGTTCATGTCAATCTGATGTGTGAGAAAAGGTTTAGTGAAGCCAACACACTTCCAATAGTTCTGCTGTTGAATTTATTATCTCTCATTATATTTTATGATAGTCTATCAGTGCTTGCTGACTGTCTTTTAATTGTACTCACTTTAGCTTTCTACTACTGGTTGGACCCTCTTGTACCGTCAAAGCTGCCTTAATTCTTGTGGCACAGATGTAAAAATGTGCCAGAAACATCCCTCAGATATTTTGGTCCATATTGGCATGACTGCATCACACAGTTGCTGCACATCCATGATGTCAAGCTCCCGTTTCTCCACATCCCAAAGGTGATTTAGTAGATTGAGATCTGGTGACTGTGGCGGCCATTTGAGTACAGTCATCAGAAGATGGGTACACTGGTCTTAAAGGGATTGTCATGGTCAGCAACAATGCTCAGGTCGGCTGTGGCATTAAACCAATATTCAGTTTATACAAAGGGTACAAAATGTGCCAAGAAAGATCCCACACACCATTACACCACCACCACCAGCTGAACCAGCTGATGGATCCATGCTTTAATGTTTATGATAAAAATAAAAACAAACATTTGAATGTCGCAACAGAAACCGAGACTCATCAGACAAGGAAACGTTTTCCAACCTTCTATTGTCCAGTTTTGGTGAGCTCATTAAAATTGTAGCCTCGCTTCCTTTTCTTAGATCACAGGAGTGGCAACACTAGTGGTCATCTTCAAGGTTCGACGTGTTGTGTGCTCAGAGGTGCTCTTCTGCGAGTTTCGGTTGTACCAAGTGGTCATTTGAGTTACCATTTCCCCTTCCTCTCAGCTAGAAGCAGTCTGACCATTTTCCTCTAAACGCTGGCATTAAGCAAGCATTTTTACCCAGAGAACTGCCACTGACTGGATATTTTCTCCTTTTCAGACCATTCTCTGTAAACTCTAGAGATGACTGTGTTTGAAAATCCGAGACCCAAAGACCCAGACCAACCTGTCTGGCACCAGCAACCATGCCAACTTCACTTAAACTTTTTCAGTTTGAAGATCAGCAGGTCATCTTGACCATGTCTACATGCCTAAATGCACTAAGCTGCTGCCATGTGATTGACCGATTAGATATCTGGTTTAGCAAGCAATTGAATAGGTGTACCTAACAAATGCCTAACTGTATATAAAGTGGTTTATAACTAATTTTGATTACATTAGACAGTAATCTAATATGTTTAATCTCAGGACTATAGCAGAGCTACAAACTCAGTCACATTATCATTCTTCTTTATCCCAGAAAATCATCAGAGCTGAAATGTGTCATGCACAGTGTTTGTATGTGTGGGCGTGACAAGCTGTCCCTATTAATGCATGTGTGTCCCGGTCTTAACGGACCCTTGGGCACTGTGGCAATTACTTGCAATATATAACACAAGTAGACACTTGATGACTCACTAACAGTGGGGATTGGAATGGACAGTTCATGTCCATAAAGGCATCCATACAGCATCACAGCTACATAAGGATGATGGGAAAAAAAAGTCACATTTAAAGGGAGAAGCACAACAAATAATATCTAGAAGTGGCTGATTAGATAATCGAATGCTATTGAAAGAGGAAAAACAATCTGCCTTAAGGCAGATTGTTAACATAAATATATTCAAACTGAACCCCACATACAGATTTTATGTCTGTTAATTAGTCCTAAAAAAATCTCATACGTGCTGCACTGAAAGAACAAGTTCCAAGTTTCAACACCCAAACTGTTTCAGGGATCCAGTATGCTGCCCATTGGCATTTTTCTGATGTCAGACACACTCTCCTAGTGCTTGGCTGAATGCACACTTCAGTCCAAAGATAAGGGAGAGCAGTGTTTACCAGGATAGTTCACTTATTCTACTGAACTACAGGCTCTTTACCTCAGAGAGACGGTGACACCAACACTCGAGTTGGCCTGAAGTACATCTTTTACCACAGTTTGCTCTGCTTCTCCACTCTGCTGTATTTTTTTTCCTTCAGCCTTTGTCTCGTTGTTTCTCATGCATGGCTGTTTTCTATGAGTCTTCATCGCTGTGTCATTTTTTTGTGTGTCTTTTCCTTCTGCCCACACCTTCCATATCTTCTGTTCTGTATCTGATTTTTCTTATCTTCAGCCAGATTTTTTATCTTTTCTTTCTTTTCCCATTTCTCATCTTTGCTTTATGATCTTTTTCTCTATTTCCTTCATCTGTATGTTTCCCTCTATTGCCCGAGAGCAGATTACGCTCCCTTTTCCCCTCTGTTTTTCTTTCATTAATCACCCTGTTTCTTTGTTTTGCCTCTTCTGAGTCGGCTTCAATCTTCTCTTCTTCTCTCCTCCCCTCATATTCCTCCCGTTTCCTTTCTTCTTGGTGCTTTCCTCTGCAGGCAGTGACAGTGAGGCATTGGTTCGTCTCCTCCTTCTTTTTATCTGCTTTTTCTCAACCCCCCCCTTCCCCCTCACCCTTCACCCTCCTTCCATATCTTTCTGCTCCAGTGCGCTCTCAAGCAGGCACTCTGCTGTCTAATGACTTGGATCGGTAGTGACTGTTGAGAGGAGATAGACCTGTAATAAGGCAATCCAACCCCGCGCAAGAGTGCAAAGCACTACCGGTGCTTCATCTGTTTGTACTTTACACTGCTCTCCAGCCTCGAGGCAGCATGGAGGAAGAGGAGCTGACGGAGCATATATGAAAAAGTAAAATGTCCTCTGGGTAGAGAGTCCTTAAGTAAATCACATGTTTTCTGCTTTCATAGTAAAAAGAAAAGAGAAGGACAAGTGGTATAATTTTAGAAAAAAAAATAACAGGAGCAGTGTATTTTAATAAATAAAGCTTCTGGAGATAAGAAGATAAGAAGATCATTTTCATGTTCTTGCAAGTTTTTTTGTTGCATCTTATTGCATAGTGTTTTTATTCAGGCCAAATCTTGCAGCAGCACATTTTTTAATCAGCCCATCCTGTCTGCTGGATTAAGCCTTTAAATTAACAACTTCGGGGTCTGTGTGGAGTCTAAACAGAACACCAAAACTACTGATACTCATTCAACCCAGGTGAGAAAGCTGATATTTAAGCTTACATTTGTTGCTGTTATTACCTGGGGTCAACCATCCAAAACATCGGCCAGGGCACAAGACAGGCGAAGAAATGAGTGCTGGCAGTGTGGAGCGGGTGGAGACAAGTATCAGGGGTGATTTGTGACAGAAGGATAGCAGCAGGAGTGAAAGGGAAGCTTTATAAGATTGCAGTGAGACCTGTTATGATGTATGGTCTGGGGCTAACAGAAAGGAGGTAGATTTTCATTGAAAATGACCAGAATGGACAAAAAGACATCAGAAGGACAGCTCAGATCGAGCGTTTTGGAGACAACGTTGGAGACTCAAGTTGCCTTTTTTTGTCACAGAATAAAAAGAATCAAACAATAAATGATGAATATTTAAGCAGTTTTAGCTTGGGAAAAAAATTTGTAATTTCAACCCTCCTCTCTGGTGTGGATGAGTGTGAAAATGTGACTCTTGTGTGTTTTTTATAGCTGGACTCCTGGGGAATTGATGACATAGAGCAAGTTTGCTCAGATTGTCAGCAGCTCTGTGAAAATAACGATAATATTTTGTGTTTGAACACAACAGCTGCTATTCAGCTACATCCAAACACCAAAAAGATGAAATCTTTTATAGATTTTAAAACACACTTGAAGCAAAGAGTCTGTCCTCATGAAAACAAACCAAAACAGCCATGTAAAAAAGAACGAGAAAGGCTTCAGGGAGAAGTTCCTTTTTTCCCCCAATCTTGGACACCTGGTTAATCATTTTGTAAAGTGGATGGGTTTATCATGTTGGAAAGTGAAAAGACTGATACACCTCTTATATTTATCCATCCAGCCATTTTTTGAGACTTAACTGGGTGCAGGTTGTGGGGGCATCACTCTAAGCACAGATACCTGTATCTTCCTCCCAGCATGCCCTAAACACTTCACCTGGCAGCAGGGCCATAACCAGGGTCTAGAAATCTTTTTTTTTTCTCTTAATTTATCATATTTAAGGTGTAGCACCTGTGCTCCAATCATGAGTATAAAAGGCTATATTTCTGAAACTAAGAAACTAGGTCAGGGACCAGAAATGTTGAAAGCTTCCCTTAAGCTTTTGCAGGAGCTACTGTGTATACAGAAATATGGAAGATGAGCTCTGTGTGTATAAAACAAAAACCTTAATCCAGATTTATCCCTTCACTTGAAATTAAAGGAGCACAAGGGGGAAAGTTATTTACTCAGCAGCTCGTGCCCTACTGCGCTTTTCATTCACTCTTGTGCCTAAACAGACCAAATATCATCGTTAACCCCCTAAATGCTGCCCAGTGAGAGGCTGTGAAATATATCTGGAGCATCACAAATTTCATTGTCTTGTTTAAGAAAAAAAAAATTAAAAACTACTGAGGTCACATGGAAATCCCAGTGTCTCATCTTTGTCTCTTTCTCCCTCAATAGTGACATTTGTTTTTGTGTCATTTGTGAATGGTTTATCTTGCAGACTTACTGATGTGTGTGTGGAGGGGGAATTAAAAAACAAACAAACAAACAGCTGATTTAAGTATGAAAAAAAGTGGCATTTTTTAAAAAGTAAAACTTCCAAAAGATCAAAGAAAAAAAAATCTTTTAATTCTTTCTTTCCTCCCCGGAACAAAACGATCCACAGTCTGGTGTTTGGGAAACTCTGTGCTATAGACTATAAATAAAATACAGTCAACAATAAAAGGTTTGGACATGTTTCATGTGCATGTTTGAAGTATTTTTTTTTTTTCATTTTCAAACAAAAAAAATTGGATCAATTCACCGACTTCTATCAGCTGGCTCCTTTCAATGTGAAGGAGTAGCCGCTTTACTCTGAGCCCCTCCACCATTCGAAGGAAGCATTTCCACTGCTTGTATTTACAATCGACTCTCATATTTGTCAAGCAAACAAAACAGCATCTCATTTACTCAGCTCAGCATAAAGATGGTTTGGCAGCTACAAACATAAATCTCAGTATGAATGCATCATATGTTTTTCTTTAAGTACTGCCATAAAAAAGCATAAAAGCAAGAAATATAGCTTTTGCTTTACAGCATAGGGAACTTGTTGATCGGTGCCTGCCGGTCAACGATCAACTGTCCAGCAAAGAGCAAACTGTAGGTTACAGATCAGGCTTCTCATTTAAACATGCCTCTACAGATTTAGATTGAGATGGGAGACAAGAGTCAAAGATGAAGCTCACACTGACCAATTTTGTGTCCCAATACTGAAAGAGAAGAAGAGAAACCAGTGGAGAGAACTGAAGTCATCATATCAGTAGCCAAAGAGCTGCAAGAGTTTGAGCAGAAAGCAAAATATATTTTTAAAATACAACCGCTGCACACTAATGATCACAAGCACCAGGGATGCACACACACACACACAAAAAACATGCAAACACATACTCTGGTTGCTGCCATGGGCAACAAGGAGTAGTTAAAAGTCACACCGGGGGGAGTTTTTTCTTCTTTTTTTGTGAATTATTAATCCAAGTCTGTTTTCACAATCAATAGGGAGGAGAGGTGGAAGAAGAGGTCAGGCAATAATTGCCTAACACACACACACACAGGAAACAGTTGTTGGGATGATGAGCATGGAGGCGTTATTCAGGCCGGCCCTCGCAGGAAAATAGATTTGAGCACCACCATTATGTTTCGTTTTTCTGTTATATAAGAGAAGAGCAGTGACAGGAAGAGGAGAAATGAATAGTACTCAGACTGACAAAGCCAGCGCCGGGTAATCACGCAGAGGACAACATATTTTAGAAAAGCGTTGGGCAAACCGTAACAGACAGTTTCTTTCTCCTCTTATGAGCTTCTTTGCCTTTTATGTTGTGGTACCTGTTGCTGTTAGGTGTACCCTGTACTCTGACTTTTTACTTACTTGTTCCCATTTTCTTTTCTTTCACTCAGCTCTTTGTTTGTTCACAATAAGACTGCAAACACTTAGAAACAAAAACAGTAACAGCACCTTGATCTTGGTGTGCTCAAAAACAGGGGTGCACATAAGTGGTCCGCAGGTGCGCATGCGCTGTCAAAATAAAAGACGCGCACCAGATAAGAAGTTGCAACGCGCGTTCGCGTACATATAAAAGGCACTGTTTTTGTCTGCTGGAGTGGGATTTTCACGGCATATTCTTCACCACATCTCTGTGCGTTCATCATTTGTTTGAAGCCAGCTCACCTCCTGCAACCACTTTTCCGAGAATACGCGCTTCTTTTGCGGTTCGGACTCCTTCTGACATTTCTTTGGAGGTGGAGGAACACCAAAGTAATTGCTTAAAGGAGCTTGCTTCTTCGACATCTTTAAGAGTGCTAAACAAATGTCTGTCCTCCTCCAGAAAATCTTATGTATGCAAATGTGCGTTGCAACTTCTTATCTGGTGCGCGTCTTTTATTTTGACAGCGCATCCGCACCTGCAGACCACTTATGTGCACCCCCTGCTCTTAAACCTCTCAATACTGGAATATTACTGTTTTATATAAAACAATATCGTGCTGTCTCATTGTTCTTTTTTCGATATAATTCTGTGTAGAAGTCTTGGTCACCCCTGATTTCTTCCAAGGAGCCAGAATTTGTTGTAATTTTTTAAAGCCATCTTGAGCAGTAGTTCCCCAGGGTTTCTGAAGGTCTTTCAAAGTTTTTCAAAGGTTTGTTGAACCACTTAACACTGACCTATGAATCATTCAGGCATAAAAATGCTCCTAACTCGAGGGCTGAACCATTGCTGTGTGAGCAAACAACCAGCTTTGTCCTAAATTGTATCTTTAGGCACTTTGTTACTAGCAGCCTGTTGCAAAACCACATCACTTGTTCCCATTTCTTCAGTTGAGACTCCAAAAACAGAAAATGCCCAAGATAACACAATTGGACAGGCATCAAATTGTATTTTTGCATCAACAATGTGATTCCTAAAGAACTAACTTTGCAGTACTTGGCATGGTGTACAGGGCGTTTAAATAATCTAAAGAAAGTGGGGAAGCAGAGGACAAAAGAAGACTTGGCCTAGAAAACTGCCTAAAACTGATGAACAGTATGTGAAGGTCATGACTTTAAGAAATAGAAACCGTAAATCTCTGTTGTCTAACATTCATAGAGCGGAGCATTTCAGGAGAATTAGCAAAACTTTATTTGTGCTCAAAAATCAGACATTAATGAAAGGCCAGATCTGAAATGTGTGAAGGGTTATTTGTATTCTTAGGATTTCTGCAACCCAGAATAGATAACAAATAAATAAATACCTGAGTTCCTCATTTTATTTTGAGATTCAACTGAGTCACTGCTATTTTTGTTAAAGGTAAACAAGGAGACATGACTGACATATTTAACTTTAACAAAAGAAAGGAGACATACTACACTTGCCAGACACATTTAGCTGACGTGTGCAGCTCTGTGCCGCCAGTCGTACCTTCGAATGACGCAGAATAACCATTTCTCTCACTTGCTCGGTAAAAGCTCTCATCTGCATCTATGACTCACTCGTGCATAACGTGGGAGGAAATCACAGAAGTGCAGCCAAAGTTTCTCAATCTTAAATTTTTTTTCTCAATTTATAGTATATGCTTGCTCTTTGGTATGAGTTTCATAATCACCATGGTGACTATCAGATGAAAAATGAAGACAGAAATGGACTGGCATTTATACGGTGCTTTTCTAGTCTTACTGACCACTCAAAGAAAGAGATCGAGCTCTCATGTAGGCTGAAAAATTGGACACAGTGGTTAGGCGCCTTCTGGGTTCCCTCAATAGGATGTCGCTGCTGCTGCTGGACGCTCTGCACATATAGAGGAATAAAGTTCCTGTTGAACTTTCTTTGTGAAGCATGGGTCTTGTGCTTGTTTTGGTGCCAGTGAACAGATGGGGAGAATGTGAGACGCGGGCAGTTATTAAAAGACGGATGCAGACACAGTGACTTTCTTTTTGCTTATTTGGAGCCAGAAGAGAACATATTTGACCAACAGTTACCGTCTAACAGTAATTTGGTAAGCAGTTTGCATCTATACACTATCAGCACTTCACGCAGACAGAAATGTGCTAATTACTGTTAAATGTTATACATAAAAGACGTACTTACAGCCTATTCAGTAGAAGTCCAAAGTATGGGCAGCAGTGTTGGGACTAACGAAATACATGTACCGGCATTACATATTTAAAATACAAAACATGAGTAACTGTATTCCATTACAATTACCGTTTAAAAAGATGATATTAGAATACAGTTACTTACAGTTAAAGGGCGATCATTTCCTGTTTCATATGTTAGGCTATCCCCTCTCTTTCCCATGTCTAATTTTGGTAATTCCACACTGGTGGAAACCCAAATAAAAACACGCAATAAGCGCCTCAAATGTAAGCATCCTGGTAATGTTGGTGGCGTCAGTTACGCAATGGACCCAGAGTCAGCAGTGCACGGGCAAGAATGCATTTTATACTTGGAAATTCCAACACCATTTCAAATTTAAAGAAGAAAGGGATGGGCAAAATCTGACCGTGCAGTGCAAACTGTTTGCCAGCAACCGAGCTGCTCTCAGCGTCAAAAGACTCCACCTCCAACCTAAAGAAACATCTGGAAGCAAGTTTTTTGTTTTTTTTAATCTAACGTTAGCCTACTGCAACTACCTTGTTTTAGCTGTGGTAGCTACCTGAGTTATGTGCCACTTCAGTATCTTTGATGTTGTGACAAAGTAGGTGAGAACACCATTTGTCCATATTCTTAGTTAACATTCTTGTTTTGATTTAGTCATATCTCATATGTAGTCTGCAATAGGAAAACAGTTACTATCCCGAGTTTGTTTACGTTTTTCACTTTTACAGATTATATAACATAACATCTTGGTTTAAATTAATTCTGTCAAGTTTGTTAAGTTAACATGTTATTTATTTCAACTGTTAATTGATTTAGTTTGAACTCACCTTACCTACCTGTCTTCCAGGAACAAAAGAAGGAAATGTAGTTTCACTTCCTGTATTTATAGCTTCCCGGTTAGTCTGAGGTCAACGGAAGAGACCAGGTGAAGAAGGGGGAGAATCTTTGTAATTTAATAAAGTTGATTTTAGAGTGTGTTTATACAGAGTTGTAATATGTATTGACTATACCTTAGAGTTTTATTGCTAGGAAGGAATAGCAGTACAGGTTTGAGTATAGAAATGTTCGCCTAACTTACCAAATGGAATATTCCAGGGGTGAGTGGACTATTTAAACAGATGTTTGGGGGGAATAGGACCAGGTCAGTGCAGCTGTGTGCATTTTGGCCTTAATTTCTGTTGATTGAAGTTCAGTTCAGTTTATTTGAACTGAGTTAACTATGGAGTTGAGTTTCTTATTTATTTTTTGTAAATATTGTTTGGTCACAAAATGGTGAATAAATCACTCGCTACACTGGATAGCATCTGTCTCCTGCCATTCTTTAGCCGCTTAGGTCAAGTTCTACCACAGATGTAGTATTGCTGTGTAATTTATTGTTATTACTGAAGGCTACTCACCACCGACCTAACATTGTTAGGTGGCGTTAGCTGAGGTCAGTTCATAGACTGCAGACTGTTAGACTTGATGGATAGATTAACAACCTGCTAGCTGCAGATAATCATGTGCAGTTCTGAAGGCAGACAGAAAGAGTTTTTTATATGCGATACACTACATCACTGTCCACCCTTCTGTTACTCATTTTATATTAAGATTTAAAAATCTAGTTGGTATTGGTATGGCGAGTAGCCTTATAGTAATAGTAATAAATCACAGAGCAATAGTACATTCATGTAGTTGTTAAAAGCATGAAAATATATTAAGTAATCCGAAGTATTCAGAATACTTTACTCACACTGACTAACATTGGGCATGTATTCTGTAACCTGTAGTGGAAAACGTTTTAAAAGTAACCTTTCCAACACTGAGGGGCAGTGACCAAAATATGTGTTATTGTTGTAGTTTGATCAAAAACAAGGACCAGAGTCCTACAGAAGCAGTTCAACATACCCCCAGTGTCTTTCTGTTAACTGGATTCACTTACCCTCACACTGGCAGTCAGTATGAATGGCTACACAAAGCTGGTTATCAGTTCGTTAAGTTAACCCAGGTTTAATCACAGGAAAGTGGTGGTGTTGGCGCCATCTTACCAATCCCATCACTTATAGTAAGTATGATTTACAAGCAAAGATAAAACTATCACGTTGGAAAAATATAAATAGGTTACACATACAATACGGACTGACACAGCACAGCTGCTGCTGACGGAGCAGTGAGTGTGTGTGTGAGAAGAAAAGCGGTGTACAGTATTTTTTTAAATATTAAAAGTGCCGTATGATAGTGTGTGCGCTTTAAGCTCTTTTGTCAGACAGTCTGGAAAATAGCCAGGAAGGAAATCTGGCAAAAATCCCAACTTTATCAGACTTAGCAATATCACAACTCTGTCATTAAGACATGATGGACCATAATCTGGTGTTTTATTAAATTAATGTTTCAAAGACAGTTTTAGTTTTTATTCTTTCAGTTGCAGCCTCGGTGGTGCTCCACATCTCCATATATCCGATATATCCACTATCCTTCCTGTGCACATCTCCTCCCTCTCTGACTCCTAACCACTCAACCTGAGCTGCCCATTCTGGTCACTGCCATGAAACTCTTGTTCACCCCTCTGTCACTTGTGCCCAGTTTACATTAAAAATCATCCGAAAAGCACCAATAACACGAACATAGTTGAGACGTCCGGTTTAATGAGTCACATAAGGTGAGGTGATGCCTAGCTGACGGCTAACGCCTACAGCCACCTGTCAGTCAGTCCTCCAGTGCACTAATAATGATAGCTTTAACTTAATAAAGTTTACTTGGGTGAGCTATAAAGGAGAGAATTAGCCAGAGAGGTCATTTAAAGGTTTGTATTTCTGCTCTACAGATGAGCTTCTGGGACTGGTTCACTTTTAAACCAGCCTCACGTGGCCATTAAGGGAAAAGCTGTCTTTTTTAGCCCCTCACAGTTGGCTTCATTTTTTAGTTTTGGACAGGAAAATACATTTTCCCCTCACACACATGTTCACCGTATACCTCTTCCAGAAAACTAAACTTTTTTCAGGAGTCGACCCAGCAGACTGGGTTTGCCTTTAGCTGATCAGATGTGTGTGGTACTGCAGCTGACAGTGATTAAGCTTGGCACTCTCCCCTCATGTTTATTAGCCGTCCTACAGCCTCCTCCGGTTCCGCCAAGGGGGGCATGGCAACCATGGCTAAAGGACATTTCCTTCATAACATGCATAGCTGTTTCATGGCTGACAGCAGCTGTTAAGTGTGTGATGTCCAATAAAGAAATATGAATGGGATTAATGCTGTCTCACTATCAAGTTGCTTTATACCGTTAGGCTGTCCACCCACCGGTGATCAGTCCTCTTCTGATTTATTTTTAACTTAATCTTAATTTGCATCAGGCCTGTGCGTCATAGTTATTTAATGCGTCTTATTTTCTTTCTGTCTGTCTGACTATTCAAGGTGTTTTTTTAAGGCTCCCATTCAGCTTCTGTTCATTAACCTGCTCCAGTTTTCACTTTTAGTTCATTTTCGAGTCTCTAACCTTGAAAGAAAATTGCCAATTTTGTCATTTAAAATGTTATAGCGGTTATAGAAAAGTTATTTTAAACTATGTCAATGAAATGCCCTTTCTATTTCAAGAGATATGACATTTACCCAGCACAACCAAACTGAACAATAACAGAGTTAATTAAGTGCATCAGGTAGATGCCCTTCAGCACTGGTGGAGAATAATTATGCACCTTTACCCAAGTACTGTTCTTATACAGAGTTTACGCAACTGTGAGTTTTTCCTTTTTTATTCCACTTTATTCCTCTAGTTCATATGTCACAGATATATTCTTTGGTGGAGCTGATTGTGTTCCACAACATTTATCTGTGTTGAGTTATTAGCAATCCAGCCAGATGGTTTCATTAACATAATAGACTCATAAGCTTACAATTATCCACTATTCTACAAAAGGTATGTTGTAGGACTCAAGGAGGAAAGCAAAATAATGAGAACTGATTTGTGTGGTTCTTTTGTTTGTCCTATCTCTTTAATCAAGTATTAAAGGGATATACGCTTATTTAAAGCTATTTTACAAGGGTCTAACTTCTGGGAACCACTCATAACTAATATAAAAGATGGATGTGGGCACAGTGACTTCTGGACTTTGTTCATGCATTTTGAAAATTCAGTATTCACATATATTTGCCAGCATCATGTTGGAGCCAGAAGTTACTTTATGTGGATGAAAGGGCGGAGTGCTAATTTATAGGCAATTGCTAGTTAGCTTGGTTAGCAAGCTGCATTCATACACAATGCAGGTGTAACACACAGGCATGTGTATCAGCTAATCATCATCTCTAATAATTAGTTTTTATTGATCTCTGGCTCTCTTCCACAGCGTCTTTTGTTCTTTATCCCCATCACCCCCAACCAGCCTGGTTGGGGGTGATGGGGATAAAATGGAATCACAACCCGAGACTAATATGGATGAGGCGAGAGGTCATATAAAGGAATATTAATACAGACATCTGCTGGTTTTTCTTTCTTTCGCCCAACAATTTTTCACTGATTAGTGGCTCACCCTTCTTGAGCCTTGTTCTGCCAGAGGTTTCTTCCTGTTAAAAGGGAGTTTGTCCTTCCCACTTTCACCAGATACTTGCTCATAGGGGTTATCTTACTGTTTGGGTTTTCTCTGTGTTATTATAGTGTCTTTACCTTACAATAGACTGTTGGTGTGATTCGGCACTATATAAATACATTTTAACTAAATAGAGTTAGCAACAGGCTAATAAAGTTCATTCACCAAAACAGAAACACAATCTTCTTGGATGATTTGTACTACACAACAAGCAGCAATCTCCTAAAGGCTCCATCACACTTGTGTTGTATTTTATTGATTGATTTTTTTGGATTGATTTAATTCTGGGGGTCTTATTTTATTTATTTATTTATTTATTTATTTATTTATTAGTAATTGTCTTTCTAATTAACTTTTTTCCTTCTGTCCCTTGTCCTGTTGTAACAAGTGGAAGTCTTTGTTTTGAAAAATATCGTCATCCACATGGAAACGGTCTTGACTGTTGTGCATCTCATGTCAAAGCAACAGGTGATGATTTAAATTTAACGAAATAGAAATGTTGGTCATTCAAACAGAGATAAAGACACATATACATATATTTATTGTTTGCTTGTTTATCATACAAGGCTGTAAATATGATGTGTGATGCTGTAAAATTTGGCATTTTAACACTTGGGGTCAACTAGGACTGACCTCCCTTTAGAGCCAGGCTCAAGTGGCACTTTGAACTGCAGTTTCTGCCACTTCTGCACTGGCTTCACTTTTTAGTGAACTGCATGCTCTAAGTTCCTATAACAGTCTTCATATGTTTGTTACCATCAGTATGTAAACACGGACGCAAAAAAACTCTCTACTTAATGTGATGCAACAGAAATCGTCCTGTGACAGACTGGCAACATATAAAGGAATATTAATACAGACATCTGCTGGTTTCTTTCGTCTGCCCAACAATTTTTCACTGTTAGCACTTCATACAAAATTGAAAGGGTCAAGCTGACATTCTAAATTAAAAAAAAAATATATATATATATAATTTTAGAGTGGCATGCCAGTTTGGTGGTTGTCACTTTGGCCTCACAGCATGAAGGTCTTGGCGTCAGATTTACTGGCCAGCTGGTGTCTTTCTGTGTGGAGTCTGCATATACTCCCCATGCTCTCCGAGTACACAGGCTTCCTCCCACAGTCCAAAGACGTTTAGTTTGTGGGGTTAACTGGTGGCTCTAAATATGCCTTAGGTGTGAATGTGCGCATGAATGATCGGCTGTATCGCTCCATTAGCCCTGTGATAGACTGACAATATGTCCATGGTGTACCCCAGTTTTCACCCTATGGTAGCTGGGATAGGCTGAACTGGATAAATGGAAAAAGATGGATGGAGAGGAAAATTAGATTAGTGAAAAAGTTGAAAGCAGATGTCTGGAAACAGATTATTTTTGTGAGAAAACAAACAAAATATAACAAAATGTGTGTGTGTGTGGTAACCATTCAGTGTATATAAAAGATGGACGTAGCCTCTGAAACTTTTTTCAGATGAAGTTTGTGTTCTTAATCGCTGCTTTGTGGTCTTGGTCAATACAATTTGATGCTCATTTTGTTAATTAGGATCTCATACCATACATTTAGAAGTTGCTACTGTAGAAGTATACAATGAGACTGAGTAAGAAACATCGCTGACTCTGGATGTTTTGTTTCAAAAAACTAAGAGTGGTTGCAAAAATCCTCAGCTTAAGGTTTTAAAACAGGATTTCAGAAAGCAACAGGTGACATCACTGTGGTTATGTATATCTTTCATATACAGTTAGAGTATGACGGGCATGTGTGACTCTCTGTATGTATGTGTATATGGTGCACATTGGTTGAGGGGCTGATTTCCATTCAATCAGTGGTGTTCCTCCTGGGAGCAGGGCCTCTACATTATTAATCTGCCGCATTTCAGGCTGATGCAGGTGAGTGAGCCCGGCTATCAAAGACCACAAGGGTTTACAGTGAGGAGATGGATTCAGTGCACACCGCCAATACCTCCATACAGGCAAATGCAATTTCAGAGGCCAACCCTACAGCAGTGTGGGGAAAAACTAGTGGTGCATGTCATAACATTTCCTCAGTTTTTTATTATATATTATTCTCACGGCGATTACAGAGTCAAAATTAACCCAAGATAATGCAGCCAATATTCAGGTAAAATGCAAGCAATCTAAGGTGAGTCACAGAGCAAAGATGCAAAGAGCTAATGAAAGCGGGAAGCAATAGATTATAAGACTGCTTATTATTTATTTATTATTTTATTGGCACTATCAGTGAATTGAAATAAGCAGGACAATAAAAAGTTTCTCACCGCACCTCAGTTTCAAACTTTAAAGCTTACCAGAATTCTGTTAACGAGAAGCTGACGTTAGTGCCTGAGAGGAAAAGCTAGAGGCAGGCTGTTAACATCCGTAATACTGTGGGAAGAAACTCATCAATTCATAGTGAAGCTTTGTTCTCACTATACAGGTGAGAAGAAAGGGGAGAGGTGAAGGCTCTGTGTGTGTGTGTGTGTGTGTGTGTGTGTGTGTGTGTGTGTGTGTGTGTGTGTGTGTGTGTGTGTGTGTGTGTGTGTGTGTGTGTGTGTGTGTGTGTGTGTGTGCGCGCGCACGTGTGTCTAACTTTCATCGCAGTCTAGACACCACCTTAGAGCCCCTCGAATGAACTCATTAGCCTCCATCTGAAAGATCATTAACTCACCGTTCTGATTCTCTCTGAACTCTGCCCGCTCGCCTTCCTCTTCTATTCTTTCATTCTGTTTTCAGCCATTAATGCTGTTCTTGTCACAGATGTTCTTGTTTCTAATGCTGGCCTTGTTCTAAAAGCAACCATAATCTTCTTAATGGTCAGGTTATAGAAAGAAGCCTTATTAGTGTTTTGGTTGTGCTTCTCTAACATTATGGTAACAATTTACCGAGTTACCTGCCAAGATCTGGTGCAACACAGCTAGTGTTGTAGTACTACAAGGAAGTTGGTTAAGCTATTAGAAAATACAATTCAATTGTATTATCAAAGGCAAAATTTTCAATATGATGGAAATAAAATATGCTTGTGTCAGGAATTATAGTACGAATGTTAAATCATGGTTAAATACAGGGCAATATAAACAGATATAAATCTGGTATTATTCATACATGTACCTGTAGAAGACCCCACATATCAAACTCTTTGTAAGTTTTTTTTCTTTTCTTTCCATCTGTCCTCTGAATATATTTTGTATGGATTTGTCAGATTTCATTGTAATCGGTCTCAAGCAATAGTTCTCCAGGCTTTATGGAGGTCAGCAGACAGGTCCAGCATTGAGTGTCTACATGCATCTGTAAAACACGGTGGAGGCTCAGTCATTGCTTTGAAACTGCATTTCAGGCAGTGGTGTTTTGGATTTCTTTCAGCATGATAATGATCCCAAACACAAAGTCAATGCACTCAAAGTATACCTGGTTAGAAAAAAACACAGCGGATGACAATCAGTCATGGCGAACAGAGAACAGAATCATGACAATAATCCGGAACATTCACCCAGATGAGAGCACCCACAACAAATTCAGAGCCCTGCAATATCACAGGTCCCTAATCTCAGCATCATAGAGTCAATCTGGTATATCATGAACAAACTAAAGACAGTGAAAAAGAATAAGTCCAAAGGAGACCTGCAGTAAAAATGAGCAACATACCTTGAAGAATTGACTTCACAGCACTTTGTTGCATTTAATGCAGACATGTGAAAAATGTATCCACAGGAGTGTAATTAAAAATTCAACACAGGTGTGAAATTGTTCGAGTACCATAAGCCTTTTATCTCATGCCAGGATGTCTTTCAGGTAGTTTGATCTCCTCAAGTAAACAAACAGTACGAAACAGACTTGAGAAAGTTAAAAACAGAAATTCAAGTTTCCATACAGCTTTTGGCTCAATTTGACCTCTAACAGAACTAACTGTGGAAAGTCAGTCATTATTTATTTGCTTGAAGTGGGATCAAAACCATAAAAAACAGTTTAACTGTAGCTGCTCTCCCCTTCAAGGCTGTCTCCTTGTGCTACTTTGCAAAGTCACCTTCTTATGATGAACTGTGCCTCTCTGATTTCACCGTGGATTCATCAAACATTGACTTATACTTTAACCCAAACTGGCATCAAGTTGAAGCTCATCACAGAGAGCTGGATCTTCTGGATACTCAAAAACCACCACAGCAGTTTCTCACTAAAAGGGTTTGCTGGCTAGGAGCAAATGTCTTTATTTTATTTTATTTTATTTCATTTCATTTTTTTTTTTTTTTTTTTCTTTTTAACCTGTCCCGTTTGGTTCTTTTGCCATCAGAATTATTGTCTAAAGGCGAAGAAAGATGCCCAACGGATTTACTTTACCAAATGGACCATCCCAGCCTTGCCGTAATGGTCCATTTGATTCAACTTTTTATTGTTTATTTTATTTTCACTTGCTGAATACGGGACAGACTTGACTGGAGGAGAGAACGTGGAGAAAGAAAGAGGAAAGAAAAAACCTGAGAAGAGGGACGGGGAAAAGGGCAAAAACAAAAACCAACAGAATAAGCAGACAAAAAAAATACATATATCGATCACCTGGATCACCTGTTGAGAAAGAAAAAAAGAAAGCAAGCAGAAGAAAACGAGAGTAATAAACAACATCACAATGATATATGGGAATATGACAGTAAATACTAAATATTAAACATTATTGTGCAGCACGTGAGATCGACAGCGCACAGTGTGCTTTGAGGTAGGAGCCAAAAAGGGTGTAGTTTGTGTGTGTGATCACCCGTGTGTACACCTGTGAGCATGAAACGCTTGTTTTTAAAAGGTTCCTTCATGTAAAGATCTGCTAGAGGTGTGGGGGCCACTGCCCCGACCTCCAGGGCATGAAGCAGGTATGGAGGAGATCAAGACTCCAGACATCCAGAGGCCCCAGAACACAAGAGACCAGGGAAGACCAACAGAGGGCAGCCGCGCCACTATCCCAGAAAGAGCTGAGGAGAGTCCCAGATGAGGGGTCACTCAGCAGCCGCGGAGCAGAAGCCAGGGGGTTGCAGTGACGTGCCCGTGAGCTCCGCCGGCAGCCAGCTGTGCCTGAGTGGCGAGCCCCGGGCCGTGAGGCCGAGGGCACCCCATCCCCAAAGTGGCCCGAGCGAGCCCCAGGCTCCAGGCCCCAGTAAGCAGCCGCCAAGGAGTGAGCCGGTGGGTACCTGGGCGCCCACCCCCGGACACAGAGAACCACCAACTCACCGATGTCTGAGGGCGTCCGCCACCGGCAGGGGAAGTGGTGGGGGGAGATGGGCCTCCAAACCTTGGAGGGCCTGAGATGTCCCCAGAGAGGTGGCGTCTGATACCCAACCTGACATATAGACACAGACAAACAACAGGCACACACAGATACAAACATCTATTCCCACCCTCATGCTCTCATATACAATTGCTCAACACTCACCCAACGTGGAGACAGACATAGAGAGACACTGTACACACAATCACACTCCCCAAGCGTACTCTAAGCCCCGAGTCTAGGTACCCTTGCCCCTGGAGGGGGAAACTGCGCCCAGACCCAGGTGGTGTTACCCTTTTCCCTGCGGTGGGGAGAAGCAGACCACCCCGACTCCGCAGCAGCAGGGAGGCCCCATACACCAGACCCCAGTCGGACGGCCAACTCCTCCTCTTAGCCCCCCGCTCCAGCAGGCCGCAGAGAGAACGGGGGTGTAGGAAGACTCAAACCTCCCTCCACCCGCTCATATGTACTGTTGATGTATGTGTGTTCTAAGGTGCATTTAAAACCCAGGAGGGCATGGAGCCACCTGCCAGAGCAGCAGGTAAGCGTATAGCCCCTCCTGCTAGCCCTCAATGTCTACATGTATTTAAAATTGAGAGGTGGGCAACGACGCCAGGGGTGAGGTGTACACCCTGATGGTAGTTTGGAATCCGTGTAGCGTGCCCACCCCCAAGATCCTATATGTATGTGTAATGAGAGTGTGAGTAATGTGAATGTCTAAGGTGTGGGATAAAATTGAGGCAGAGGCAGCCAGAAGGGGACAGAGGGGGGGGATGTCTCCTCTGCACCCTGGTGACACACCCCTACCCCAAGGCCCTGCATGTGTGGGTGATTGTGGTGGAGCGGGAAGAGGGAGGCCGCTGGAGATGGGGAGGAAGGAAGGGAGGGGCAGTGACCCCTCCTGGGGCCAGCTCCCCTGCTGACCCCAGTAGGCACCCCCATGCTGTGCAACCCGCCAGGGAAAGGGGGCCCAGGCCCATCCGGACCGGGGCCCAGTGCAGCAGCGCCGCCCGGCCCCACAGAGCCCGGGACAGTCCACCTGACCCCACCACAGAGAAAACTGCACCCACCCCATCATCCACTCATCTTCCAGACTACACAAGACAATAGACGCCCAGGCTGAGATCTTCCTCCACCTCTCCTGTATCTCCCCCTCCTGTAGAGAGAGTTCCTGAAGAGAGGAAAGCTCCTGCAAGATGTGACAACCTCCCCCACCAGTTGAAGAGCCCCCCAGGTGGCTCGATGCACCGGCGGCACCCTGCGCCAGGGCCGGGCCCCCATTTCATTTCATTTTTAACATTCTTTAGGTTGCACGCCAATAATTTGTGTCCCTGACTCAAATAACCTCCAGAACATGCACCTGCTTTTCCACTATGAGATCCAGTACACTGTACAGACACACAGGTGGTCCTCCGGGGAGTCATCCATTGTTTTTGATCTTTAGGGAAAACTCATGGGACTTTCTTCTCATATACTGTAGGGCTAACGTGTGGCATATGGCATGTTTTGTTTTTTACAATACTGAGAATAGTTTGTTGGGGTTTGTCTTTCCAGTCCAGCTTTCTGTTTTTGCCCACTGTAATATTACAAGAAACACAAACAACAGAGATGAACGAGGAAACACAAAGACAGGGATTAACTTTCCAAGTGATAAACAAAAACCTGGCAACTTTTTGACATCCTCTACTCCGCACTGATTGGCTGATGTATAGCAACCAGTGTCTCCATAGTGACATGGAGGCAGCAGTTTGGCTGTGTGCAGGAGATGATCAGCAGGCCCAAAATATGCTGGGGCCACTGTGACAACAACAACAACAAAAAGTGGGGGGATAGCGGGGGGGAAAGCATTTTGTCTGTAAAAACCTGCAGGTCTGACACACAGCAGGCACACAATCACACACCGTGGTGTGAGCACACACAGCAACGCACAAGAAATAAACACATATGCACAAAAGTGCACACCACGATGCCCGCAACCCCCCGTCGAACATCACACACTAATAGCTGTGATATTGAGCAGTTGTTGTTTAATCTTGGAGGAGAAACGCAAGCTGAGCCCCAAGATGAAAAAAAGATGCCACATCTCTCACAGCAATATCTCTCTGCTGGCAATAAGTTCAGATTTCATTATACATTATGCAAGAGAAAATCTTCTCCTCTAAATGAAATGTGCATGACACCTCGATGGCTGCCTGACCCAGTAGATTGGTAAATGGGAAGTCTGAAATTGCCTGAATAAAAAGACACATTATGGCTGCCTCTTTGATAGGATGGGGCATTTTCTTCGTTGTAATGCTGCTCCTGAAGCCCCACAACCACCATCAACACCACCACGCCCTGCATGTTTGGGTTTTCTGACCAGCAATAGCAAAAGCTGAGATTGGATTTCAGTGTATCCATGGAAACAGCCTTGACATTGAAGCATCAACCACAGCTCTAAAAGGTTGCATCTGCATGATTGATAAGGATGAGAGCACATGTGGTGACAGAAGTGCATTCTTCTACACGGATAATTTGCAAATTATCATTTGAAAGTAATGAAAGGTAATGCCACTTGAAGCAGCATTCTCATAGTCCCCGATATTTCTCTGCTGTCCGTGCTTCTTCGTTCTGTTTGCTGATAAGTGCTCTGGTGATTCTTCTCACAGTAATCTTGCACTCATTGCGAATCAACACAGCCACCCCTAGAAAAAAACTTTTCAGCTTCTCAAGCGATGTTGATTTTTTAATGATTTTCTTAACATCAGCATCGTTGGACAAAAACAACAATCGCGCCACTGCATTCACCCAAAAAATGCTTGCTGCACTTTAATTAATCATTCTTTTCTTACAGATTTATACACTGGAGGAATTAACATTAGCAGTCATTCACAACCATAAGAAGAATGTTTCCCTCTTCTTAAAAAAAATCATCTAAACTCCACTTTGAATTCTGGCAAAAATGAAATAAAATATGTGAAAGCTGCAGAAATCGCACGATAAAAGTGTGTTTCACTAGTGAGACCTGAAAAAAAGGTGAGAAAACGTCTTTCAGAGGTATCATCGTGTGCAGGAAAAGGCAATTCATGGACATGAGTGCCACTTTAGTGAAGCTATAAGGAAGATCTGTATTCACTCATCACTTCTGCGTCCCTGTGCTGCCAAACTTAATTCTGTCCTCATCACTCTGGCCCAGTCTTTTTCCTGCCCGCCCTCTGTGAGCAAATTAGCCTCTGTTCTGTGTGCTTTAAATCTCACTGCTCTTTTGTCATTTTGTCTTTAAGACTGTCATTCATCATTTGCCATTTCCACCTTATCCTGGCTAGATAGAGATAGTAATCCAAGTCTCCACCTGCTTCACCACTGCCACCACCAGCATCTAGATTCCAGGAGGTCCTGTTATACTCTGTACCATCTTTGGACTCATGTTTCTCTCCTTATTGTTAGTTTTGCACTTCTTCCAAACATCATCATGGAATTTGTAGTTCTTTTTTACATCCTCAAAAACACACAAACTCAAATCTGATACCTTGACTCTCACCAGAAATCTGTATGTGTAAGTATACCAGAAAACTAAACTACATTTTCCTTATTGACGGAGATGGTGTCTGTAACAATCTGTCTCTATCTCACTATATGCCTAGCATCCTTCTCTCTTACCTCCTCACACCACTGCATGTCACCTTCACTTGTGGTCTTCATCTTTTCCACCTGCCTAGCAGCTCCATATTCAACATCCTTTTTTCAACATATCCACTGTCCCACCTCTATCTCAGCCTTGCCTCTCCAACTTTGTTTCTAGGCCACCTCAGCTTGAGCTCTTCCTCTGGTGAACTCATTTCTAATGCTGTTCATTCTGGTCACTCCCGGTGAAAATCCAAACAGCTCAACCTCCTGTCTTTTCATTAGTGCCGCTGTCTCCAAACCAAAAATCATAGCAGGTCTCACTAACATCTTGCAAACCTTCCCTCTTACTCCCGCTGCAATTCTTCTGTTACAAATCACCCCGATACTCATCTCCAACCACTCCACCCTGCTTGCACTTTGCTCTTGTACACCGTCCGTTGCTTTAGATGGTTGACTGCAAGTATTTAAACTCATCAACCTGCTCATACCTCTGCTACGTGCATCTTCACTGCTACACATGCCTCCCTCTCATTCATACACATGTATTCTGTCTTGCTTCTAATGAAGCTTATGCGCACGTTCAATAAGGAAGACCTATGGTCTCACATCTGTCTCTTCCCAGGTGCTGCCAGCTAAATCTAAGCTTTATCACTCCCACTTTCCCACGCTGTCAAGCTGTTTGACACTTATGTGCACCCCTGTATATATATATATATATATATATATATATATATATATTAGGGAAGGACCGATCCGATATTATGTATCGATATCGGTCTGATACTGACCTAAATTACTGGATCGGATATCAGAGAGAAATAAAAAATGTAATCCGATCCATTAAATATCACAAAAGCACCTCACAAAACTTGCGACATGGCGTAACCCAGCTCATGACCTGAGCACGTCGGAGCAGTATGGATCACGTGATAGAGCGGCTCTGGCGTGCGAGACCTGTCGGCGGTCTGGTTGAGCAGTTGGAGCCTCACTACGTGCTTCCAAACTGGCATTTCATCTCCGAGAAAATTATCCCAGAGAAGTAAAGCAAGCGTGTAAGTTCATCTCTGAATGTTTGTAAAGCATTCCCACGTAAAGCTTAACAACCGATATATGGAGCGACTGCCTCTTCTCTCCCTCCCCTGTTGCTACTTCAATCATGAAACTGATCAATGATCAGCTGATCGACTTTTCTGTCGCGAGTCCCATCTCTCTATTTTATTTGCTGGGAGTTGGCAACCCTATTAGTTAGGTTGTTTAATATTTCTGCTAAGTACTCTTTAAAAAACCAGAATAGGGAGGGTAGTGTAGGTTTAAGTTCATTAGATTGATCAGTGTTGCTGAACTATGAAATATTTTGTGTGCTGTGTATTTTTAGCATACAGGTATAACAGAATAGCTTTAGTGTTTTGTTTTTAAAACTTGAGTATGAACTTTTACAAAATGCAGCAAGATATTTTTTTTAAAAAAAACAGTTTTATTGATTATAAAATACACTATATCGGATTCATATCGGTATCGGCAGATATCCAAATTTATAATATCGGTATCGGACATAAAAAAGTGTTGTTATAAAAAAGTTGTGTTATTTTCCTGAAATGTCAAGATACAGATAAGATTTACTCATCCAGGGTTTGGATGTGGATTTAAAAATGGTGCAAATAACTTCAACAACACCTCAGAGGATATCCAAGCAACACCATCTAGTACTGTCCACATCAGGCCCTGCTCTCTTTTCCACTCACTGTGACATCTCTCTCGTCTCCTGAGCTCCCTTCTCTTTCAAATCTGAACTTTAAACATTTTCATTGTTGGATCTAAGCAGAACTGTTAATGTCTAATTAGATTTACTATAACCTTTTGCAAAGTTTTTAAAGTTAAATTTAAGTTTCCTCAAATTGTAATGATTTGTATTAATTTTTAAAACATTAAAAGTCAAATAGCCAGCCCAGTGAAGTTAAAGAAAGCAACAGTTCAACAGAATCAAGGACCAACATCACCTGTTTTCCAGGCTACTTCTTCTGTTTGCCTTACAGTCTAACATTGTGTCCCATCTGAACCATCTTCATACAATGTGGCAGGACTGACAAATCAGCTGAAAAGCCTGCAGGACTCCTGAGGTCCCCAAGATAACTGCACGTTACCCACCTGCAACACAGCAGCACTTTTGACTGTCACAAGCCAGCCTGTGGCTACGCCCATGTTAATGTTGGTGATCTGAAGATAATCTTAATTGGAATGAATTACCCTGAATTAATTAACACTGATTTAATCCTACATTTTTGTATTAGCTACAGTCTTTATTCAGTGGTAACTTGACACATTATTGTGCTAATCAAAGCTCAAGTGTCCATCTGGATGGAACGACTGGTAACATCTGTTAACATCTTTGTTTAATGCGTTCTCGTTTCTTTTGTGTATAGATCGTTTTAAATAAATCCCCATATGTATCACAAACTACTGCGTCTTCTATATGTTCCTTTATGCAAAGATTATAAATGAATGACGTGAACTTAAACGCCTACAGCGAGTTATGAAAGAGTTTATATCTCTCTACAGCTGGCACGTGTGTTATTTGCACACGCCGTTCAAGACTAAAGCTGCATCAGGTGACACTGGGCTTTATGCAGTAACGAACAGGTGCCGGTGCAGAAAGCGGTGAAGACTCTGACATTCCTGTGAAGACAGACTGCAATTTATCTACAGACAAACTTTGTCACCTCACGTCATAAAATCCCTCAAAGGTGTTTTGTCTTGAGTTGCTGTCAGTGTCACCCGTAATGCCATCTCTCAACTCTCAATTGCCACCTTGACAGCAAACCTTGAGAGAGCATGTTGAAAAGGTGTATTGAAGTGTGCTATAGTGTGTGTGTGTGTGTGTGTGTGTGTGTGTGTGTGTGTGTGTGTGTGTGTGTGTGTGTGTGTGTGTGTGTGTGTGTGCATGTGCATGTGCATGTGTAAGAGAGTATCTGACTGCATACAGCATGGAATACATACATGCGTGTGCTGCATAGGTGTGTAGCAAACTGTGCCACAAGGATTCTCCACAATTTCCAAAATTTATGACATAATTACTTTGCACCCTTCAGCTACTTCATCTTCAGTCTCCTAGGACTAATGAACTGGTTTCCGTTCAGTGCCCTGCAGAGGACCGGTTTGGGTATTCATTGTGCTTAATGTCTGATTTACACAAAGCACAGAACTGTTCAGTCAGCATCCTCAGACTGAGCTAATCAGATTGACTTCCTATAGGTTTACACCTAATAAGAAAATGAGATTGTGATCATGTAGTATTACAGCACCTAAGATTAGAAGAATCAGCAAAGTTCATACTTTTTATAAACATCCTAATAAATCTTCTCAGGAGACTATTATTAAACCCCAGCAGGCTGTTACATTTAAATAAATAACCATGTTTGTGTTTTTGTTAGTGATTTTAAAGATTATTAACACTTTTCACCAGTAAACACTGAACAGGTGAGCGTGCATGATGATCATGCAACTGCTTTTAATATGTACCAACTCTAAAGACATTGTTTCGCTGTCTGACTGTACATGAAGGAAAAAAATTAGGCTCTTTGAATGAAGTCAACAACTGCAGTTCTTAAAGATACTGCTGGATGCCAGTGGCACCTTTCAGCCTCTTGGTAGATGCACATATGGTATAAATTTGAAAATCCTATGTGACTTCCTTCTTATCACGTTCACATGGTTTTCAGAAAACTTAACCTCTGACCTTGACCATAAAGTTGAGGTCAGTGATCTCAAAGTCATCCAAGATATTTAGTAGATGCACTTATGGTATGATTGTGAAAGTCCTATGTGACTTCCTTCTTGAGTTATCACATTCACAAATCTCCACCACCCAGGTGAGTAAAGATGATACCCCACGTATGTCTTTGAAGGTTCTCGGTCCTCCAGGTCATCGCAGTCTAAGGAGCTTGGGAAAAAAGCGTCTGGAAGACGTTTCACCTCTCATCCGAGAAGCTTCTTCAGTGCTAGTGTCAAATGGTGGAGAGTCACAGATTTTACCCCACCAGTGTTTTATGGTTGAGGAGTTAAAACCTTTACCAGAACTCCACCCTACTGTTGGAGCACTTCTGAGCCCACACCTGTTTTCCATCTACAATACTTATCATCTTGGCAGTTAAGAAAAGGACCAGCTCCAGCCACAACTCTCCTCCAGACTTCTCTACCTTTGCAATCTTCTAGTTGCTTCATACTTTCTTACTCGTGTTTTTTTTTTTTTTAGTTTTCCCAAATGTGTTCACTCTCGGGAAGAAGCCCCTCCACTGAGTCCTCGCTGGACCATCATCCCTCAGTGTCATGGGCTGGGTGAGTCACAGTAAATTTCCACAGTCTCTGCTCTCCTCCTCTGGGTGGAGCCCTCATGGCTCCTCCTGGGGCTCCCACCTGATGGCAATCAAGGCAGCAGTATTTAAGACTCTCAACCAGCCTTTGACAGAACATCAGCTAACCCATGTTTGTGTGTGGCCTTACGCTAGCCTGGCTATTCCTAGTGTTTGTACTCACCTTCTTCTCCTGTCTCCTAGTCGGTTCACGGAAGCCATTTTGCAAACCTCATCATAGCCTTGCTTACCTGGGTGCTTGTCTTCTTCATACTACTGCTGCCAGTAAAATCCTCTGTTTCTGCCACTCTCACCTGCCTCGCGCCCTAAAGCTTGGAATCCTGGACTCACCCAGACCTCAGTCACTCACCTTCCCCTCCTGATTTTCTCCTCCTGTGAACAAGTAAGGCATCACAGCTAATTACCTGGACAAACTATTCACTGTGTTTTTGGACCCACCTGACTCTCCTGTCCTTCTATGACAGTGCCCTTGACCCACCTCTGCTTTCTCTGTCAAGTTCCCGCACCCAGCCATCATAGTGTCCCCTCACAGTTCATGTTATTTGCAACCTTCCCTTAACTCTAAGTCTCTCAGTTAACGTTCATAGTTTTTGCTCAGTTCACAGCCTTAGCTCTGTTCACCTTGTGCATCACTCATTGTTAAATAAAGTTCTTTATTTATTACTTTCTTGAGTCTCAAATTGAATCTGCATTTGAGTCCATCTCCTGTCTCGGGCCGCTCAGCCTTGACACTCAGAAACAATCACAATTTAAACTGATTTAAAACAAATCAAGCTGTCTGTGTCTGCATTGAGCTTTCGGCTACGTTCACACTGCAGGTCTTAATGCTCAATTCTGATTTTTTTGATCAAATCCGATTTATTTATTTATTTTTTTGTCTGGTTGCTCACACTAGAAATAAAATGTGACAGCAAACGCGCTCTAGTGTGAACGGTTCACGGCCCTCAAAGCCGCCCGCATGCTCAAAAGAAGACGTCACACACAGCGCGCTCTGTTTACAGAAGTAAAAATGGCCGCTACAGAGCTAGTAGGTGTTGTTGCAGCAGTCTATCAATTTCTGCACAGTCGTAACTGACAGAATTTTGACAAATTAATTGGAGGACACCGAGAAGAAAGAGAGCCCATGCTCTCTCGTTTGTATTCTCCGGCACTGATAATTGGCTTCTGTTTTGTGTCAGTGACGTAAAAGACAGATTGAATGCGACATGACCGTTCAAACAGCAGTCGCTTTCTAAAACATCAGATATGTATCAGATTCAGTACCACATACGAAAGTGACCCAGGTCGGATTTGAAAATATCGGATTTTTGCTGTTCAAACTGTCATACCATGATGGGTCGCATGGGGTCTTAAAAGTCAGATTTGATGCGTTTTCACCTGCAGTGTGAACGTAGTCTTAGAGTCCTAAAAACTAAGATGGTCCATCAGTAGGTGTTGTTAATAAAGCATCCATTCATTCATCTTGGGAGTAGCAGTCTAAGCTGCGAAGTCCAGACCTCCCTCTCCCAACTCTTATGAGGTAGAACACCGAGGTGTTCCCAAGCCAGATTGGAGGTAATCTCTGAAGCTTGTCCTGGGTCTCCCTGGGGCTTCCTCCTGGTAAAACACTGAAACACTTCACCTACGGCAGGATGGAGTATTCAGGTATCAGGAGCACAGCAGTACCATTTGTGTTACTGTAAAAATGTTTATGGTGAAACTGTTTCATGGTACTTGAAATAAATTTGACAGCTACTACAAACATATTAGCAGCGAGGAAATATCTGTCACCAACTGCATCAATACATATTTCTCAGTAATGATTTAAAATTACCTGATTTTTACATTATTGTAAGCCAGACATATAGCCATTAGTTATACAGTGCATCCCAATACTTTGGCCTAAAATTATTGATCACAGGGAACTCAGCCTGAAATCTTTTGATGCTTATAAGTGTGTGTTTTGGGTCATGTCCACTAATTAAAAGATCTGAGTTTTGCATTTCAGGTGTCCTGCAGGTTAGGGGGCTACACAGAATCTCACTGCTTTCAGGACTACTGGGACCTTAATCTGCAGTTTTAATAGAGCGTATTCATAATCTTCTGTGTTAACTAAAGGCAGCATGTGTTTACCTCTGAACATGGAACATTTTCCATCCATCTTTTTTGAGCAGTTAACTGCACAGCTCTGAGTCATCTCTGCTTTGGAGCTTGGCTCTGTTTTATGCCATGAAGAATGGTGCTTTCTGCCTCCTGGTTGCCTCTGTGAAGACGCTGAAACTTGTCTATGTGACACAGATTTTTTGCCCAAACTAAGCCAAGCACGATGCATCCCACTAAAGAGAGCATCGAGAAATAAAGAAACACGTCATGTAAAACTAGCCGAACTCTTGCAACCTTAGTAAATGTCTTTGTTTCTGTGTGGAAGTATGACAGCACTATTATTCACTTACGGTAACAAATCATGACAAAATGTAAGGTTTAGGACCTCTGAATGTGTGATACCATCTCTTTTCATTTTTGATGACCTGTAATGTGTTCTCAGCAAGAGAAGAAAAGATGAAAAGTGGAACAGCCCACAGAGAAATTTCCCACCGAGCAGTAGGAGGATCAAAGATGTCACAGTTTTAGGCTGAACCAAAATCTTTCATGTTCATGCTGACTGTTCTGAAAAGCACCTCCGTTTTGGATTTCACACGGATTAAATAGTGCCCTGCAAGAAAGACAAAAAACCCACTATTAAGACAAATGAAACCATAGACACCACCCGCCACCGCCACCCCACCTCCATTCCCCGACCCCTCCCCTGTGTCTTCACCTGGATGTAATGCAGTCATTAAGCTGCCTGGCTCGCCCATCTAGCACCGGTGTTTTCCTTCCAAGACGGATGGCTCCAATAAACCCCTTATTAATTTTGGCTTCAGCACAGCCTACACCACCGAACAAGCTGAGAAACAAGCTCCTTTTTCCACAGTAACATTGGACTGGCGGGGCTGAGTGGATAGGAAAGTGACAGTAAAGGCCGATAATGATGTTAAGCGGCAAGAGGCAAGGAAGCCAGGTCTCTTAGCAACTGTTTCTCCTCTCTGCCGACGCTCTGATATCATCAGGAATAAACAGTTTGTGTGTGTGTGTGTGTGTGTGTGTGTGTGTGTGTGTGTGTGTGTGTGTGTCTGCTTAATTGTAGCAGGTGTCATCAGTTTGACACTACAAACAGCTTAGCATAATGTCATATTATTTTCCTTTAAAATCCAATTAGAGGTGATAGATAGTTTTGTAGCTGTCCTATGGCAGCAGAGCCCAAAACATCGTGTGTGTGTGTGTGTGTGTGTGTGTGTGTGTGTGTTAACTTTCTTAAAAGTGTGTGTGGGGCTATATAAAGAATTAATCTGGAGAAGAGATAAAGAACCTTCACATTGCAACTTTAATACTGTGTGAATCGTCACCCAGCTGTTAAATCAGAAGTATTATGCTCATTCCCAGCACTCTGGCAAAATAGCTTTGTTAACTCAAACAAAGCTGTTCAAAATTAATCCATAGCCTATTTAGCCTATGCTGGTCTTATGCCGCAGCTTTGTTCAATCAAAATAATCAGTTTTAGCCTCCCTCCCTTTAAGACAACCATCGAATTAAACTAACTTGGTTCTGATTGGCTTTCCCTCACAAACACAAGGATTTAACAGCAGGTGGGCGGGGCCTCTGTGCTAACAGTCACACCTGTGGCCTTGAGATGTCTGCTCTTGCTGACATCATACAGCTCCAAAAGCAGAAAACAAGAATTGAATGAAACCTGATGTTTTGGCTCACAGGAATTACTTTTAATATTTTTATTAAGGTTATTTAATTCCAAATTAAATCAATGCAGGAAAACAACAATCATGTCAGAGACATTGTAAGAGAGCGATCGAACACTCCTGAACTGAAATCTATCAGACTATTCCAGAGAGCCCACATGGTTGTAGGCGTATAACTATCAAGAGAAAAAAAAAGAGTTTTCATACTTATTTTCAGGCAGATTAACAGTGAAAAAATATCCAGAAACATTGTAACATGTCGGCTGGGTTGCGAGACTTGCTTCAAGAAGCACTTTGACCATATTCACCAGCACCAGTGAAAACAGGCACGTTCATAAAATTCCACTGTATTCCACACCATGAAAACAAGAAGGCAAAGAAATCTAATATGTCCACGCTTTAATGACACTTCATGTCGGTGGGTCTGTCTTGAAGCACAGTAAGTAAAAAAATCATCATCAAGCTAACCATTACTTTGGAAATATGTATGCAAATTAGTTATATTGCAATCTCATTCAGTTAAATTGTGATTTTAGTTGTTCTGTAGCATTTTATCTTTGTTGACATTTGTTGGTGATTCCTGAAAGGCAACAAGAGCTCAGTCCTGTCTTTGCTCACCATTTTGTCTTTTCACCAAGCAATCGTTGCCTCAGTTGCACGTGTGCGAGGTTTCATTTTCTCTATTTGTGCTTTCAGGAGTGGTGTGAGAGCTGCACTGTGTATGCTGGCATGTTTAGATACTGTCTGAGTGTGTACCAGCGCCTTCGCACTCATTGACGCCAACATGCAAAAGAGCACATGCAAGTGCGTTGCACCCTCTTGTGTTCAGGCGTGCCAACTTCAGTTTTGCTTTTTTGCAACCTGCACAGAGAATGTGTTTAATGATTTCTGTAAACCTCAGCACTATCTGTTTTATTGAGCTTAAAGTAGCTTCAAGTATCCTTAATTCAAGCTGTTTGATTATTTTTTGTTTACTGTCTTGGGAAAAAGCTAATAATTAGGTTTATTGATTTCATCATTTAATATGAGTCCTAAAGGGAGGTAGAGTAATCCTCCAGTTCTGAACTTCTTGTTCTGCTGGGGTACATTCAGTGTTTGTGTTCTCCCTGTGGCTACTGGTGTTTTCTATGGGTGTGTCTTCTTCTTCCCAAAAATCGCTATCAAACAGGGAGTATAGCTACCAGATATAATTTAAGCTATTCCACAACATACATATGCCATTGCACAATGCTAATACATTTCAAAGAGATCACAGAAAGTAATTAATTTTACAAAGCTGTTAGTATATTTTCACTTTTATTCCCCATCTTTGGTGCTCTTCATATTCTCTTAGAGGTGACCCACAGTGACTATCTTGAAGCATTTAGGCATTAAAAATTCATAATAAGCTTGCAGACTTCACAGCTCTCCCTGTGTGTGTATAACAAACGGGGGTGGAGTGTAAATAAGAATGTGTACTGTGCTTAGAGAGAGGGCAGTGGGCTTTTCTGACCAGATTGTTTAACACAATCCTACAGAGTGAGAGGATGCCTGAGGAATGGGGAAGAAGTGTACTTGTGCCAAATTTCAAGAACAAGTGTAATGTGGAGAGCTGTAGTAACTGCAGAGGGATAAATTTGATGAGGCGTACCATGAAGGTATGGGAAAGAGCTGCTGAAGCTAAGGTAGGACAGGAAGAGAGGTGACGATAAGCAATATGGCTTCGTGTCGAAAGAGAGAACTACAGATGCAATGTCTGGTTTGGCAGTGTTGATGGAGAAGTATAGAGAAGGTCCGAAGGAGTCGCATTTTCTCTTTGTGAGTCCAGAGAAAACATATGATAGGGCGCCAAGAGAGGAACTGTGGCACTTATGAAGCGCCTTGAGGCGACTTTTGTGGTGATTTGGCGCTATATAAATAAATTTGAATTGAATTGAATTGAATTACTGTGTGAGGAAGTCAGGAGTGGCAGAGAAGCATGAGACGGTGGTAAGGTGAGCAGGAGGAGAGACAGATGGGTTCAAGGTGAGGTGTGATTGCATCAGGAATCAGCTATGAGCTCCTTCTTTGTTTGACATGGTGATGGACAGGGTGACAGATGTGCTCAGGCAGGCGACTATGAACTTTTATGTTTGTAGACATTCTGATCTGTAGTGAGAGTAGGGAGCAGGTGGAAAAGAGCCTGGAGAGGTGGAGGTATAAAAGTCAGCAACAAGATAGAATACATGTGTATGAATGAGAGGGAGACCGGTGGAATCATAAAGTTGGAACACGCAGAATTAGTGAAGGTGGACAAGTCCAAATCATCCAAAGCAACAGACAGTGGACAAGAGAGGTGAAGAATAGAGTGCAGGCAGGGTGGAGTGGGTGGAGATGAGGGTCGGGGGTCATTTGTGACAGAAGGATAGCAGCAAGAGTGAAAGGGAATGTTTACAAGATGGTAGGGAGATCTGCTGTAATGGTTTGGAGACAGCCACTCTGACAAAGAGACAGGAAGCAGAGCTGAAGGAGTTAAGATTTTGGGGGGGGATGACCAGGATACAAGTACATCTGAGGGGCAGGTAAGGTTGAGTATTTTGGAGACAAAGTTAGAGAGACAAGACTGAGGTGGTTTGAACGTGTGCAGAGGAGGGACAGTGGAGTGAAGGGATGCTGTGTGAGGAGCTGGCAGGCAGGAGAAAACAAGGAAGAACTCACAGATGCTGATGAGTAACTATAGCGACCCCTAAAGGGAGCAGCTGAAAGAAGAATAAAAAAAACTGTGTTTAAGTACACACTTACAGCACTTGTATTTTGAATAAGTAATTTTACTGATGATTTAAATCTCTGCCACTTTAAATAAAAATATTGTACCTTCACTTAACAGATTCATTAATTACAACTTTTGCTTTTAATTTGTTTGCACACAAAGCATATAAGGAGCTTATAAAATATGTATCCAAAATCTGGATGAAAATATAAACATAGTGCATATTAATACGTAAGTAGGAGGGACATCAAGGGACATTCTCCTTCATTGGGTACAATTTCTTTTAATGCTTTAATTAAAGTTTCATTGATTTTTCTTATGTACTTTTACTTAAATAATATTTAACTAATCAATATTTTCATTGGTACTTTCACTTAAAAGATCTGCATACTTCTTTTCAGCATGCCGTATCTGATCTGTTTTACAGTTTCAAAAAAAAATCATAATTGTTATGTACTGTTTAATATACAAAATACTCCAAGAGTCAGGAATCATTCTTTTTAATGACATTATAACATGTTACCGGTAAGTTTTATCATTTGTAGCAGTTAAATATTTTATCACAACTTAAATGAAGATCTCTACTGACATCTATCGTGAAGAAATGGTACTGCATGTAGAACACTTCTTATTTACATTTGAATGTCAAATATAACTTTAAATAAATTATTTTGGTTTATAAAAATTAGAGAATGAGTAACTTGGATATGCAGGTGCTCAGTTGTGAGCATGATGACCTCAAACCACAGACACGTTGGCCAGAAAACAGTACAGGAAACTCTGAGTTTGTTCAGCACGGTAGGTGTGCGCTGAATGAAACAGCCACGATTAATGGATCAGCGATTCACATGTCATGAGGTAAATTTACTGTAGGTGGAATTGATATGATTTGTGCTTTGTCACACATCTCTAAGTATGCAAGGATGTAGAGGATAAGAGTAACAGATACCAATTACATAAAAGTTTTCTCCAATAAAGAATGTGACCTTTGACCTCCTGGAAAGAACCTGCAAACCACACAGACCAGACTTCATCTAAATCAGCTTGGGGAAGTACATAAGTGCAGAGGTGAATTCTTCAATGACATTTAAAGTTCTTACTGCTGTGGCAATATTTGAAAGTGAGAAGTGCTTATGTTGGCTTAATTGTACATTTCATGTTTCTCAGGACTCTTAATGTCTTAGAGAAATACGTTTCAAGTTAGCCCCTGGACTTGTTTGGCTTATGAGAAAGACTTATTAAAGAATATAAAGTTTCCACAATCTGGTAGCAAGCTGTGTGTCACTGATGACCTCTAACTAATCAATAAAAAATAGTAATTGATTTACTACCATCAACAAAGGAAATACTGAAACCGTTCAGTCAAAAATGCCCTGCTGAGCGACGCTTAAGGACAGTGGAAATGATTTAAATGTTTTTTTAAAGTCATAATTTCAAAGTCTGCTGACTTTGTGGAAAAAAAAATAAAGATTTGTAACCTGGCTAAATTTCAGAACCTTGGTCAGCTCCAACTCAGACCAAGGTCAGCTCCACAACGGGCTGAGAAACACAACAGGGTGGAATGGCCTGGATGCTGCATATGGTCTTGCATGACCTCCCATGTGTTACTTGATCCAAATATATTTTTACTGATAATAAAGAATAAAGAATAAAAAGGGGGGCAGAATCAGTAATCTGTACAATTATGAAACGTAGTTATGCAATGCAGTTTACATGGTTTTCTGTAACGTCCTATCTGAACTGTGTCTGTCTTTTTGAATGGGTTTTAATGCGCTTTGATTTTCTGTTTCCGTGTAGGCTATCACTGCATTTACTGTGATCGGAAATCTTTGAGATCGAGCGCTTAGCACGCGCAGCTTCTGCGGGGTACAAATGTGTGTAAAAAAACAAAACAGAAATCACGCAGAACTTCCGCTGATTAGAAAAAATAATAAACAAATCTCCGTCATTGAGTTGGACTCGAGAAGTGGCTCAGGCTGCTCCTATGACAGATTTCCACTGCGGTGTGTAGTACTGCGCAGTGAAGCGGCCGCTGTGCGGTTGTTTTGCAGCGATGCTTTTACGCTGAAGGTCAGGTCCGGTTGTATTTCCTGTTGGCTGGCTCTCTGGTGCTTGACACAGCTTTTCTGTGCACGGCCGCGCATCCCTGGACGGAACAGTGAGGAGAAAACTCAAAGGACGTGGAGACACGCTGGTAGAGAGCAGCTCAGTGGACGTTATTTACACGTGAAGAGTCACGGAGAGACCAAAAAGTCTCGGTTCTTCTTCGGGACTCGAGCGGACGCACAGCCCCCTTGAAGCTGTGGTTGGAAGGGGCGACTTGTTTTGAAGTTTGTTTTGAATTTCAGACTTTTGACACTGTTATCCAGTCGCACAAACTAATGTCGTCGGACTAGTTTAGGAAAGTGACAGCTGCTGATCACAGTGGGATCGTCTCATGTCCTGGAAGGACCTCTAGTACACCTCGTGTCTGTGGAGACTCACGTAGGCACAGCGGAGCGTTGCAGGAGGTCTTCTTGATGCACAAGTGAGAAAAGCATTGAGTGATTTTTCTGGACCTCAGCTGCAGTCAGAGAATACTTTCATCGGGAGAGATCCCCAAAGAGGAAAGTTCGATCATCATCATCGTCACTGTGCTTGGACTATGTTGATGAAGGAGTACCGCATCTGCATGCCTCTCACAGTGGAGGAGGTAGGGGAAGTTTTATTGATTTTTGCAAGCCGCAGACTTGCAGATCAGCAAGTTTTGCCTGCTTTGCTTTGCTGCACTTGTTCTATTGCAAAAGCGATCGCCGCAGTATTTTAGGGAAGTTCACAATATTTTGCACCAAAGCCTCATACAAGTAAGAGCTGGAGTCGGGCAGCCACCGCGGGGTGGAGCTGCTGTTTGTCTCTCCTTCCACCCAGCTTGTTTGCGTCCAGCAGCAGCAGCAGCAGAGGGAGTCGTGTGATTAATCTTGGTAGTGAATCATGCCTCTGTTTTGCTTGTGCTCTGTGAGTAGTGTGTAGCCACAGATTGCTTTCTGCGTCTTCTTTTCCTGGAGTGATTGTATTATATTATAATGAAACTAGAATGTGCTTCTTCTTTTTTTTTTCTTTGTTTGCATGCAATCTCCCTAATGCACAAGTTCACACCTGTGCAGCTGCTGCATGTGTGGTCAAACAGTAATGATGTATTGCACACAGTGATCACGTTAGATACCTTTGCTAATCAGGTCCCCTAGTCTTCATGCTTATAATCGATCACACAGCAGAGTGGTTTTGTGAAATCCTCGTTTCCTTACTTTCCTGCTGTTTGGGCTGATTGTCTTCAAATGATTCAATCCGTACACACCTGAAACGGCACAATAGATGTTCCAGCTGAAGACTTTTATTGAGTTTGACAGTGTGCAGTTTATCATGTGGTGTTGCGTAGCTCTAAATACCTGGGTTGCCACACAGGTTCACAATGCAGAGTTGGCCACATTAAATTGCAGTTTAGTCAGCCTTGCTGTTTGTGAAGACTTGATTCACTGCAGTCAGGCGAAGCCCATTGTTGTGCTCTTGGATTGAGTGAGGATGAAATTGGAGTCATCTGTACATGCCTTTAACCAGAAAGCCAGCTTTAACAGCCCCTCCTGAGGTCTATTTATGTTTCTTGCCAAAGCACTGCTTTATCACATCGTGTCCTGAGGCTGATTGGTTCTTCTGCTTTGCATCGCTTCAGTGGTGATAAAAGAGCAACAGCTGTCCTCAGTGGCCAACTAAAGGCTATCACATCTTTTGTTGTAATGATGTAATAACGTGGCCCGGCCTAATCCATCGATCTGAGAGTGACTTGGTAAATGAGCACGTGAAATCTATTCTTTTGAACACCCAAGACACATAAATCATGCACTCATCTTCACACACACACAACTCTTTATATGAGCTCTACACAGCCCCGGACAATCATTTTAAATCGGTTCTGTTTCACAGTCGTTGGTTTTTTTAAATGCAAGCATAAAATGAAAAGCAATAAAGTTATTGTTCTTTGAGTACTCAGTGCAGCAGCAGTCAATTTTGAAGTATTGTCTTTCAGTGGAGTCAGTGGAGTGGTGCAAACTGCATAACATCCTGTTAGGTGTTCCTGTAAAAACTGGATGTATGATAAAAACACATCTTCACCTCCCAGAGTCAGTACACTGCCTTTTTTCTCATAGATTCGTGATGAGGAACGGTTCATGTAGGGCCGTGCTGTGCTGATATATTGAATGCATTTCTCACAAGAGGCATCGCATCACTCACGATTCACAGTCTCCTCAAATGGCACTGCAGTGTGAGGGCAACAGGTTTCTCTTCACATGAATACAACAAGGACTTGAAGAGCTAAAGAATTTTTATCACCAACAGACATCAACAGGCTTCTTCTGGAGAGTCTCACCTCCAAATAGCAATGAAGTCCAACCACTGCAGGGAAAACATAATTGTGCCACCACATACATATTGTTTAAGGTTCTTCACAGATCTTTGGGTGTTTAAACCTTGATTTTTAAGGCTCAAATTAAAAATGTGTATAAAAGAAAGGAAGAAAACCCACTTGTGGAATCGTATTTTGAAATGCGCTATCAACAGTCAGAGGGGTGCACATTTACTGCCTCTGTAGAAATTAAGAGGACAAATAGCAGCCATTCATCATCACCAAGTTTGAGCACTGCCATAAAAGCTGACATTTTGCCACTTTGATGGTTTCGAGCATTGAGGTTTGCGTTAACACCAAAGCCACGATCTTTCCAGGAGTGGGCGTGTCCTCAAATTTAGCCCAAGGTCAGACTGTGCCATGCTCAGAGATGCAAAAAAAACCCAAACGCTACAGCTCAGACTCTACAGGCCTCAGTTATCCTGTTAAATGTTAAAGTTCATGACAGTTCAAACAGATAAAGACAGAACGTGTGTGGCTTGTTTGGAAGGGATGCAGAGGATGCATGAACAGAGCGCAAAATGATAGAACATTTTTAAGACTGAAACTGATATTTGGTGATTTAAAAATCCGATATATCAGGTGATTTTTCTTTCAGATACTTGGATCAGCTGGTTGTTGCCAACAGGGAAGTTGAACAGTGCCATCTCTTGGGCAACCTATGCAACGTCAGCCCTCACGATTTGGTTGAAGAGTTTTTCTCCCCTTAACTTTTAATTTTTATTTATATATTTAAGACAAGCTTTACGGGGATATTCGGTGTATGCGCACAAGTCAAAATTTCAAGGTCCACATGGCCACATGGCCTTTATGTATATGGGCGATAAAGTGTTAATGTATTAAATAAAGTATTAATGATTAATTATTTGAATAAATAAACTTTTGATTTTACATATTTTAGCTGCATTTTACTTGAAAAGTATTGCTTCGTGTTTATTAAGCAAATAAATAACTTTTGTGAGTGCATACACCAAACATCGCTCCATAGCCTTGCACTCTGTGGGAGTTTAAGTGTGTTTGTTTGTGTACCTTCATACGGAGCTGCCCCACGTCACATCTAGGCCCAGACCCAAGATCTTGTTTACGTCCTCAGAGTGGAAGCTCTGCGTTCTGATAAGCGAGACGCCCGTTTCACCCCTTGTTCCCTGAGGGACTCGCCGCTTAGCCAGAAAGTGACCTGGTACACGAACGCCAGATGGAGAGAAACATGCTCACTCGACAGTCTGCCAAGAGAGAGTGTGTGTGTTGAAAAGGAGATTGATTGCTTTTGGTAATTATCTAAGTGTACTTCTAAGTATTATCTAAGTCCTTTATTTGTTTATTTATTTATTTTTGTTGCTGTGGATCAAACGGGTTAAACAGCTTTAGTGATGCAGAGCATCAGATTTTAGGAAAATGATAATCAAAGGTTGACACTCGATTCTGAATCACATTTTACAGCATTTAAAGGACAAAAGCAATCAGCATAAACAATTTTAAGATACCAATACAAGAACAACAGCAGCAGCCATATTTGCTTACTTCTACAAGAAGTAGTTTCTCACCTTTTGTGTTGTATAAAGGGGCCCATGCTTAATACTGAATCAGTGTGCACCGCATCCATCAGCCACTGCAAGAGTGAAAAGAACAAAATGCCTCCAGGCTTTTAGTCTTGGAGGCTCTTCTGTGCAGCTGCTTTACTTTCGAAGAGTTTTACACTCAGTATGGCCGAAAGCTTCAGCCTAATTTCAACATGCAGCACATATCGATTCAAATACCGCGTGCTTTAAAAATTCCACAGAACATCCCCTCCGATTATCAAGCAGTCGCTTGTGCAGTCAAATAACCCTTCCAGCTTTCAGTCAGATAAAGTTTAAGTGGCTTGTCAGTTTTCTCTTTTGTCCTGACGCATGCTGCCTCTGTGAGAGGGTTGAATAAGCAGGATAATTGGTGAAGTCACCAGTTTGACTCAAATGTTTATCTCCAGATATTCTTTTAATGCACCATCTGGTCAATGAGTCCATCTTTTAACTCACTAGTGCTTTTCTGTATAATGAATGAAGAAAATGTCTCATGTATTCTGTTTCTAGTTTCTTTGACTTTTTATGGTTGTTTGCTTCCAAAAACCGCCGATTCTTTGTAAGTTGATTGCTGCTGTGATCAGTCGGCTCTTTACCTGCTTTATGGCTGTTTATTTATCTGCACACCATTTCATCTAATGCTCCCGCTGGGGGTCTCATTAAAATCCTCGTGGCATGTTTGAATTTGTGCTCCTTCACTTTGTCTCAAATTGCTGCTACTCCGTTAAAACATTTCTTCCAAAGTCTGCTTTGTTTTTGGTTTGCTTGTTTGTTTGTTGCTCCGTAGTGCATTATTTGGAGGTCTTGCAACATTAGCATTATAGGGCTTTCAGTTAATTCCCCCATGCTGCCAGGGCTAATCTTCTGGGTGAGGAGAAAAATTAAGGCTAAATACTCTAAATGTCTTCTGGCTAAATAATAATGTTGCTACACTGGGTTTGTGTATTTTGTGATCTGGGGATTTGGGGGATTCAGATTTGTATGCACTTGCTTAGGCACCAAAGGCGAGTCCCTGCAGAGATGGTGTACAGCAGAGTGTGCACTGGAAGTGATGTATAAAGTGCTGTGATTATGCGCTCACTGGCCACTTCATTAGGTATACCTTACTAGTGCTGGTTTGGACCCTCGTTTACCTTCAGGGCTTCAGAGCTTCAGCTTGGAGATGGAAGCATTGCTCAGAGTTTTTGGTCTATATCAACAGTTGATGTAGATTTGTTGACCACACATCCATGATGTGAATCTCCTCTTCCACCACATACCATCTGCTGACCATTTGAGTACAGTCGTCACTTTTTCATACCTAAATGTATTCAGCTACTGCCATGTAACTGTCTGATTAGATAAACAGGTGCACGCTGGACTCCATACTCCACTGAACAATCTCTTCTGTGAGAGTCTTGCATTTTCGAAGGTAAAGGAGAAATTGACTAAAGAAGGCATGGCGGCAAACATTAGAGTTTCAACTCCTGATTATTTTCTCGATGAATCAGTTTGTATCACATTTTTCCGAAGCTGAAACCAATATTCTCAAATGTTGTGCTTTTCCTGACCCTGAGTCAAACCTGTAGGTGCCTGGTGTTCTGTCACTGGTACATGCCAACGTTGCGGTGTTGTTTGGTCTATGTGTGCTCTGTTGTGAATAAAAATATGGGACTGACTGCATGTTGATATACAGCAAAATGTATTTACATCTATGTGTGATGAAGGGGCCATGTTAACCATCCATTCTTTTAGAAAATAGTCTACTGTTACACTCATCAGTCAGATACTGAGTTAATGCATAACTGTATAGTGAAAATGTTTCTTATGCATGATATTGTTCTACCAACTCTACACCCATACAGTAAAAGAAGATTTAATAACTTTCGGTAGCACTTTATAATAATGTCACACTATGAAGCATCAGAATTTATAAATACTGATGTGTATGTCCATCTCTTCCTGTTACACCATGTACAGTTGTCACTGCGAGTACAACACTGCTGGTAATGATCATAATCAAAGTCATAATCATATATCTGTATTTATAAATGGCATACTAAAGAGGATTAGTGCTATATAAATGACGACTTAGAGCTTGTTTATAATAATGCGTAATATACATTTCCCTAAGGTACAGTTATACATTTACTTATATAATCTCTAAATACATTAAACAATTTTTGTGAGTCCTCTTCAGTGCAGAGTTCCTGCTGTAGTATAAATACATTTTAATCTCCTGTTAATCTCCTGCCAGGCGATGGGATGGCATCATAAAATATCATATGTATCATAATATTTTAATTTTCATGTTTTGGGATATAAATTAAACTTCATTGTCATGAGGTGAAAAAGATATGCTGCTCTTTTAGGGTCTTATAGGCGACTACATGTTAAAAATTTGTTATTTTATCCTGTTGGTAGGTGGTTGCTGGGCAACATGATGTTGTCAGAATATCTGACATAGATGGGAACCTTCAGGGGCCTAAGATGTACCTGGGTGCCAAGTTAGGTTGTTCAGCTCCTGATTGTGGACAGATAGAAAGAGATTTGGTGTATTATAATAAGATGTTTATTACACGTAAGTGGTGTTTTCAGCTGCCTGCACCTGCCTGGCCATTGAGACTCTAATCACAGCCTTCATGCAGATGCTCTAAATTAAATGAGTTCTTTGGGTAATCTTATCAAAATAAACCAGACACAATATATAGTCGAGGTCTTTGAAATATCCAGGGATAGAAGTACAAGTTGAACTAACAAAAATGTAACACAGGCACGCTTTCAGGGCAAAATACTGAGAAGGTTACTGAGTGGAAAAGGCGAGCAGGAAAAACTGACCCCACCACAGCAGCTACATAGCAACATTAATGATCTGTTAAACGTGGAGGGTCAACGGTTTTCTATTTATAGTTCGGAGCAGTGGACTAAATTAAGAGCAGTAACACTCTCAGTCAGGTGACCAGAAGTTGTAGGAACTGGGGTGACTAATGGACAGGTGAGAAATAAAATAAGTCCTGAGGGGGGGACAGAGAGTCATTGCCTGTGCCAGCGATGGCACAAGGAAAGCAGTTAGACATGTGATTTAGTGTAGGCCTGAAGTAACCTTTAATATTGACTGAATCTCAGACCACTGAGTGCATATTTATTAATTTAAAGGCACATGGTCGATAAAGGGCAACACAAAGATGGAGGTGAGACGGGAAGAATAACAGACCAACACAGTGATTTAAAAGATGATATGACACAGGCAAAGAGAAAACGAACACAAACAAAGACGCAGGCAGCTCACAGTGATGTGCAGAGAGCAACATGTCATAAAAGGACTCAATAAGGAGAGTATACTGTGCAAAAACACACTTTAAAGATCTTTGAACATTTGACAATTTATCCTAAGCTAAAGGGAAAATGTTTCTACTAAGTCATATTAGCTTCTAATCATTTTAATACCCACATTTTTCTTTTTATCGTCCTATCCTCCAAACCTGCTTATCCTTTCACAAGGAACTGATGACTTGATGATGATGCTATATTGAGAGACTGACTTCCACAAACACGGTCGATAACGCAGACTGTCGATTTCCACCTTGTGAGCTATCAATTAAGTTGGTGTTCAGCCGCATCACTAAGCAACCCTGGAGCTGATGCTTTACAGGTGAAAATAAAGGACAACATGAAGGGTCAGTAAACCAACAAAGGTTGGCCTGATAAATAAAAAGGTTTTATTTAAAGCATGTAAGGGACAGGGGAATTAGCAAGAAGGAAAAATAGGTTAAAAAAACAATTATGTTGTGTGATTGGTGGTGGAAACACCAACTTGCAGTTTGACCATGAATATAGGGAATATGCTTTTTACTTTGCCTTCGAGAACTGCACAAAATATCAAAAGCATGACAGTTTTCTTTGGTTTCCGAGATGCAGCCAGAAGAAGACTTTCTTATCCAGCATCAGTGAATATGTGGCTGATTTATTTGACGCCAGTAACTCTGCAAACGGCCTTTGTCAGCCCGGGACTTGACATCTGTAACAGTTCTGCCTTATTGCAGCTGCCTCCGGCTAAGCATTTGAAACTCACACGTGGCGACACCGAGCTTCAAACAGAGGTCCTGTGAGGTTAGAGAATGTGGCGACACATTTTTAAGTGGAACCTCTGCACGCCCATGCATACTGCTGACAGACACTGTGAAAATGTGTCCCAAAAAGCCGGTAAAATTTGCTACATCAGACATTTTGGGGAATTTATTACTTTAAAATGTATTGTGCAAATTATTTATATATATTCATATGTTTTTTTGGTTGAAAAAATTATGACACTAATAATGTAGAAGTCTCAAAAGCACAGATTGACTAGATTATCTCTGCTCACTTTGCATTAACATGGTGACATTTCTGCACATTATATTGATGATATAGTATCTATTCTGATTAATTTGTTATAATGCAATAGATTCAGCTGACAGTACCTCAGACCTTTGCATTAAAAAAAACACATTAATCTTATCAGATCCGGAAACTCTTAACCATCTGTCCCTCCATTTTCTGCCATCAGCCCACTTCTGCTCTTCCTGTCCCATTTAACCTCACTTACCGTCAACATGCTATCTAAACAAGGACAAACAATGACTCCCGAGAATAGAAGCTAGACTGGCACATTGTTAATGCGTCATTAGAGTTATGGGACAGGTGTAAGAAGAGATGTGGCGAAAGAGGGGATCAGCTGGGCTTGCTGTCCTATAATGTTATCATAATCCATTATGGGACAGATTGTACATGTGATCAGGCTCTATATGTGATAAATATGATAATGTGACGCGATCTGTCACTGACATTTTCAAAATTAAATTACACCTTAAGGCAGCTGAAATTACAGAAATATAAGCTATGAGTAATTAGTTCAAGAAAAGGTGTGTCTATTTATTACAGGTAATCTATGAGTTACCAACACAGCAGGTTCAGTATAACCAAATCAAGGAAAAGCATTAAATACATGTCACAAGATCGACAGCTGTTAAAAAAAAATTAAGGAAAGTTTCCTCATGGGATGTTGTGATTGATCAGAATTTGCCAGATTTTTTAAAGGAAAACACATTCAGTCTTTTGTTTATGTAAATAGTTAAGAAACTGCTTCTCATGAGCAGTCAGGATGGTCTGCCCGTTGTTGCAGGTGGCCTCCTTAGGCCCACCCGCAACTCAGCTGTATTCTTCCAAAAAACAAAAGCCTTGCTCTTGTATGAAATGTTATAGGCATAGCTCCTAACAGCAACCTTAATGATAACTTACTTTAATAATAATTTTGCAAAGATTTTCTGACACAACCCACCCGATTTTCCAGGCTCAGGACCCACGTGTGACCCTCGGTGGCTGGGTTTGTAGCTATCTGGCAATTACTAATAATTAAGCAGCTAACATTAACCTGTGTCAACCACGTCAGCAGCTGATGTGTGAAGTTGTGTGCCAACTGGAGCAGCTATTGGTATCAGTACTGTTGAAAAGGAGTGTCTAATCTGATAGCTTTAGTATGGATTAGTATATGAGAATCATTTTTTGTAATAATCCTAGTCGTGACATAGTTGTTGGTTTTTTTCCAGCACTGCAGCTTCTCCTCAATTGTTTGTTTTTTGAAATTTCTAGAGCACATTTAGCAGAGCTCGCTTCACAGCTGGGGTAGTGCTGTAGAGTAAAGCGGTGTGCTCCCCTGAAGTTCATATTAGTTTGGGAAGAACAGTGATGAAAATAAAAATGAAAATACACTAAGATACTAACTTGACTTCTGTTTTTTGCAAAATGGGAATGCTTTAGCTTGTCCTATGGGTGTAGTGATTTGCTGGGTGGTGTCTCACGGGATAAGGCTTGTCCCTCCCGTGGTTGTTCGACTGGATCGTGATCAGGAGTTAGTGAAGGTCAGGTGAACGCCCTTGGCTCTCGTGTTCCTCAAGCTGTTCCCGACAGTTTTTGACCATGTGGCGCTGGCAAGTTGTCCGGCTGGGGAAGGGAACGAAGTGATGATGAGGGATTACTCTTTCTACAGTAATGGGTATTTTGTCAGCATGTACATGAATGCCAAGATCCAAGATATTCCAGCAGAGCATTGCTTTGCAAAAAGAGTGCTAATTTTTGTTTCATGCTATGGCTGTTCTGTTTGTGTGCATATGAAGATTTTGTTTTCGGCCCTAAAAATTGTATTCAGACGCTAGTTTAAACTAGAAACAGAATTACAAAGTAAATGTAGGTTGCAGAGCACGGAAAAGCACAGTTTTTATTACTTTTTATTATTACTTTTAATCACCATTTATCCATGCTCTTCCTAATATTGCTACTTGACACAATGGCTGTTGTTTTTCATCATCCTATCCATTCTGTAGATAAAGCCAAACTTATTTCAGTTGTTACTGTCAACTACTGTTGTTTATGTGTCTGTACAAATATGCAAATATATGCAAACCCTCATTTTTTTAGGAGCACAATTACAGCTTTGGAGCTTGTGAACACAATAAAAAGTCTCAGATTTAAGTTTGGACTCTCAGACCTGCAGACCTCATTACTCTCTCTTGTCCACTGAATTTGCCGATGCTAATTAATTCTCTTTGGGCAACAATGTTTGTGGCGCCAATAAAAATGTTTTCCTTGGAAAGTCAGCGCAAGAGATTTGACTGATTCAGTCAATGAGCTGCATAATTATTACTTGATCCCACATGCATAAATCCAATCAGCTCCCCTAACCTGGTCATCACCCGACACTGATAAAAATGTCTCATTCACAGCTCTTGCTGCATGTACCATTAACCTTCACTACAGGGTCTCTGTGTATACCGTATCGGAACCACAGCATGTCAAAGGGCTACCTCAGCTGAAACCTGAAGACTAGAGACAGGTTGTTTAATATAATCACCATAACACACATGCACACATACACACATGCACGCGCACACACATGCAAATGTATATCTAAAGTCATCTACCATATGTGGTTGTGTGAATGGCTACATGATGTGCATACCGAAATAACAGGTACAAGTGTCCCTGGTTGCTATAGGAACATCAGCAGCTCGCAACTGATTAGAAATCTCTTTGATGATGAAGTGGCTTTGTGTTTGCGTTCTGTGAGCAGACAAACGTCAAGGTTTATGTGTGTGTTTGTGTGTGTAGATGTGAGTCCAACTGACCGGCATACACGAAGAACAACTTCTTCCTCAGGAGTCTGCATTAGTAACATTAATACTTATTTCACATAAAGGTGTTTTAATTTTAATATTTAATGATTTTATTGGGGTTCTTAAAAAAACTTGAAAATCTGGTGAACAGCTGTTTCAAATGAGACGGCGACCGTGTACCTGGAAAGTTCAGCACTGGCAGTGAAACCTCATCCAACACACCAGATGGTCTCAGTGTGTATTTATGCCTGTCTGCCGTGACTTTGTTATTCCCAGTATAGGTTTGTTTGTGTCCATGCGATGCTTATATATCTATATATATATAGATAGATTTATTCACATTAAAAGTTTGTGGTGTACAAAAAATTTAAAATATATTTAGCCAAAGCTCGACTCAACCTGAATGTTTTCAGAACTAGTAGTTGTGTCTTTAATGTTTGTCTTTTTGTTCTGTACAACATTTCTGTACAAGTGTTACTTTGTAGGAATGAGGAAGTTCTGACACACCTGTAAATGTAAAGTAGTAACACATAAGAGACCTAGAGCGATACACTAACAAACAGATTTACTAACAAACAGAACCATGTACTTCAAAATTATGCTCATTATCTCAGGGCTAATTTGTACCTGTGCACAAAGTGAGTGTTGTATTGATCCTTTGCACTTTGCACAGGGTTTTGAGAGGGTGTTGGGCTATAAGTTTGAAGCTATTTTGTAACTGATAGTGTGATTGTGATTGTGGTGGTAAAGAAGAGCTTGTGTTTGATGCCAGAATCCCTGTTACAGCCCACGTTTCAGAGACTTATCAGTGTGCAGTATATTACAGATCACTGTGCAAATGTGAATTGGCGGAATGGAAAAGACACAAGTCAGCTTCATTATCAAACAGAGGTTTGTGACATCACATATTGCATCATACTTAATGTGTAAACTTTACAAAAGTTTTACGGATTTTTTTTTTACCTTTGCACTGATAGGATTGCTTTCAATTCCACGGTACATGTGCTATGACAAGATACTATTTCATTAATGCATTTGTTAATGCAACCAACAGAGCGACCAGTGGTCATCGTCTACCCCAGAGATCAGGTGATACAAAAGGCAGAGAATACACTCATCTGCTTTATTAACCACTTCTTTCCTCCATCTATCAACATAAAGTGGAGCAAGAATGGCAAAAACATAACAGTGAAAAATCCTTTCAAGAAGTGCTTATCTAATCCTGATGGGACATTTCACATTTTGTTCACCCTCAACTTTGTCCCACAGAAGGGAGACATTTATGGCTGCACAGTGGAACATGAAGCCCTTGAGGAGCCTCTGACCAGATTTTGGGGTGAAACTAATTTCTATATTAGTAAATTTTAAGATTAGCCCTTTTCAGATTCATGAGTCTGTTAAGGTGATGGCAGTTTGTCAATCAGACATAGATGTAAATGTTGCTAATATCTTTGTTACACACAATTATAATATTTAGAGTTTAAGCTACAAAGCTCTTGCAGCATTGTTCTACAAAGATTTACTTTTTTGTTTAATTACAGAGACCGTGTCCTGCATGTAGTTAGGGAATTAATTTGCTGTTAGTTGCTAATCTATCCCGTCTCCATGGCAGGGATATTAAGTTAATAATAGTACTATTGTTCAATGTGCACAAATGCATGTAACTGTCTTGTTTGATGCTATATTTATATAATAAACTAAGGAGAAAGTCTTCTACAAATAGCTAGAAAAACTAATTTTAGCTCATTTTTACAATCTGCCTTGTAATGGGTGAATCTTATTACATATCTACACAGACTTGTTTTCACAAGCTTTATTTTTCTAACCGTTAATGCTAGCAAATCTGGTTAGCAACCAAATCCATAAACTGTATGGACAAAGATACCTGTTAATTTGTGCTAATTAATTTGCTATGCTGTAGAAAGATGTGCAGCATAAATCTTATGTTGAAAGTGATATAAATCCTACTAAGTCCAAGTAAGTGAGACTGAAGAGAGCTGTTCAAAATGAAGAATATGTCATAAGATGTTTTCAGATGAATATAAAGGAGTGTTCAAAGTAGTTACTGAGATTGATTTTGAGTTTCATGTTGTTTGTTTTTTTCAACAGAGGTTGATGCAAACACAGTGGAGCCCACTATGGATTCAACCATCTATTTTGGATTTGCCTCAGTTTTTGGGCTTCTTGGAGTTGTCACAGGGATATTCTTTATTGTCAAAGGAAAACATGCATAACCAAGCTGAAGAACACCTGCAAATTACTGTGATAACTTTACATTGTAGCAATAAAAAAGGGAAGGAGCAAAAAATGTACTCTTCTGTATGTATTGCACATAATTTACTTCATGTGATCAAGAAAAACGATGGAAAGGCCACCACAGAAAAACACTTTCATCATGTAGGTGGAGCCCTACTCGTTTGGGTGTCTGAAACTACATCCTCCATATGTTTTCACAAATAGAATACAAAAAAACCCATTTATATCTATTTTCTTTGATTCTGATCATACAGTGCGATGACAGTAGTTCAGAGCAGGTCATCTGTTAATCAAAAGGTTGGTGGACTGATCTGTGGATCCTCCAGTCTGCATGCCAAAATATCCTTGGGCAAGATACTGCAACCCATGTTTACTCATCAGAGTGTGAATGTTGGGTAGAAAGCACTTAGAAAAAACATAGACAAAGTGCTTGAATGAATAAGAGTGAATGAGACATAATGTGTAAAGCGCTTTGAGTGCGTAACTAGGGTAGAAAAGCGCTATAGAAGAATCCTGTGAATACAATAATTGTTATGCACTTATTTGGTTATGTTATATGATTGATTGGGGTTTTTTAATGAGTAGAATGGGAGACAGGAGAACTGCAATGATTTAATTTAATTTGAAATTTTAAAAATCTATTTGGCTTTTGAGATTTATTTTACAATGACCATTAATTTCCACTGAGTTGTGTAACCATTGCCAACAAGATGAGGTAAGGATGCGTTCACAGCCAACAGTTATATTCACAGTTAACATTATTAGGCAGAACTAAGCAAATGTTAACATAAGCACAGATTTATACCACTAGTACAATCCCATGACACTTTTTTTTTTTTACTATTAGCTGTTAATTTAAAATGAGATGATGATTTTATAAGGTGTTGAAGTTGCATAAATGGAAAAAAATGGTTAATTGAAGCCCATTGCTATGTGGTTGCTAGGCAACACGATGGCATTAAAAATATGCATCATTACTTCTCTTGATGCATCATTACTGAAATTTTGTGGATGTAAATTAAATGTTAATAAAATGAACAATGCTATATAAAAAAAATGAGACAATACTTTAAAATGTGTTATAGATACATTGCCCCACTAAATGGGTTATTTTATCACGTTGCTAGGTGGTTGCTAGGCAACATAATGGATTCATATTATCTGATATAGATAAGAGTTGTCAGGGGCTTTAAACACACCTCTCTCCCAAGTTTAGTTGCTGAACTCCTGATTGTGAAAGAGGGCTTTGTGGACAAAGAAACAAACACACAGACAGATTTTGTGTATTATATTGACATTATCAGCTGTTGGGTCATCAAACACTTTTGCAGATGTAAAACGCCAACTACAAACACGAGCAGAGAAATATGCTCAATTAACCATTAGCAGACAGTAACACCACTATTTTCAACTTGTCTTAATTAAACCATTGATGGTAATTCTTTATGAGGAAAGTGTTATACAAAATGGATTAATATGTTTACAAACTGGTTTCTATTTAGTGATACATTCTTATAACAGTTCAAGCGACATAGATTAGTCTTGTTTACCCCAAAATAGACTGCACATATGCTTTAAGTCACATGGGTGACATGGTTATTTAAATATAAAAAAAACATTAGCCTGCCTCTTTCCAGAACCAACAAAAATCATTTGCTGAAAAATGATTACTTATGCTTTACCACTTTATTGGTAATAAATTATAAATAATATAGACAGGAAAAGGGTGGTGCTATTCATGTCACTTATAATTTTTCTTGTCTTGTTCGTATTTGTTACCTTGTTTAACCCGCATACACGTATACGCTGATAGGAAGAGAAGCTTCTTTTTGGTTTCTATGCATATAAAAACATTTATATTCAAAAAAAATAAATTCTCCATGCTGTTTCCTCACATCAGTCTGGGTAAGTAAACAGTACTCAGTACTTTTAGGTTTAAATATGTTACACACAATTGTTTATGGTTGTAGGCTGGATTTAAAATGCTTCTCTTCTTTTGTTACAGTGTTTTCAAGTGAAGTGTTTTTGCCGTATTTTGCCTGCTGTACTTACAAAGGTCCAAACTTAGACGATATAGAGCATAACATTGTGTATCGTGTCAACAACAAATTAATGATACACTACAACAGCACAAAAGGAAACTGGACGGGATACACACCATTTGCAATGGAGAAGGCAAAGATTTTAATCACAGATCCTAAATAGGCAAAAGAAGCATATGAAAAACAAGTGCTTTGCAGAAACAACAAAGAAAGTGTAAAACAATTAAGTAAGTGTTGTTTTCTTCATCAATTTTATGACCAACAAATGCCATTAGAGGTTTCGATAGTATTTCTTGAATTTCTTTTCCTACAGGAATTGTATTGTCATATTTCATTTTTATTGTCCTATTCAGTTACAGTTATCTTAAACACATCATGGCAATTATAGGAGAAAAACACAGGTTTTGTAAATGGTCATCATGTCACATACTGCCCCCATACTGTATATTCACAACATTTGTGTTTAACAATATGTTAAATATGTAATATTATTAATAAGAATAAAACGCGCATAATTGTGGTTTCCTCAGGAAGGTCTTTCTCTTCTTCTCATCTTGAAAAAAAATGTGTTTTTTTAAGCACCACTTTAATCATAGCCTTAAACAGTAATGCAACAACATGTTACATTTAAAAAATGTAAAAAGAGAGGTAGTCCCAAATAATGTTTAATACACTAATAAATAATAAATACACTAATAATAAATACACTAATAAATAATTAATAATTATTAATAATTAGTCCAATGTTATTGAAGTAGAGTTTTGCCCAGTGTGACGCGCTAACAAAGGCTGATTTATATAATAAAGACGAAGTTCTTTTTAGACCACAGCTGTCAGGTTTACTGGTGCAGGACACAATCACAGGAGTTACACTGATGAAATTCAAAAGGGGGTTTATTTACAATAAGCACACCTAGTGACATATATACATATATACAATGAAAGGGGGGAAAGGAGCTCCAGGGAATCCGAGGGAATGTCCAGGGCAGGGAAATGTCCACACTCCTCTTCACACAATCGTTGACTTACTTCAGTCCAATCCACGGCAAAAGCTCACCCGTGCTCAAAGTCATCCACACGGGAACCACGGGGAAAGGTAACAGGCAGGGGTCCAGGGAAGTCCGTACAAAGAGGAAAACTGGTGTTAGCAGAGAGCACTAGGAAACACAAGGGAAGTCACTGTAATTAAATCATGTATGATCCGCACAAAATTCACCAAGTTAACACTTGTTAAACTCATTCTTGTTGAGATGACATGATACTATCTTGCAAGAGTGTTTACATGTTGGGACTCGCGGTAAGCCTTAGAAGTACACGCTCACAAAATATTTCCATGCAGTTATCAGTAACCTACTGAGTACCTGTGAAGATTATCTTTATGATGAGAATTTGGGCAAAAAAAGATCATAACATACAAAAAGCAGAAAGGTAAAACCAAAATCAAAAATTTTGTTTTTTAATCTTACTATAGTTTTTTTTCTCTGCTCAGGTCCTAATAGTCATGGCTATTGATATATATACAGATAAATATAAATATGTAAACAAAACTCAGTAGTTCTGATGTGCCAGCTATTTTCACTTGTGTTTACTTTTGTTAAACTGGTTCATCTAGTGTCACAGGACTCATTTGATAAGTGATATGAATGAGGAAGCTTTGTGTAACGCAGTCAGCCTTCTGCAGCGAATACAGAGCTTCAGCAGCACTCTGAAAAAAATACAAAGTAAACATGTTTCTCAAAATTATACTTTTTTTCTCAGGAACAGTTTGCCTCTCTGCAGAAAGTAAGTATGTGTTTCCTTATAACCGATATTCAAATCAAAATGTATTTGGGATTTTTCTCATAGTCAGTAATGTATGTTTTTTTTAAAAATGCTTCAAAGCTTTTGAATGTTTACAGTTTTATATATTTATGTGCAAATATGACCTATATCATCATCAGAGTTTAACACTAGTGCTAAAAGGTAGATAAAGAGAACCCAATTAATATACTGCTCTGCACTCATTCTCTTCTCCTGTGGTTGATTGCGCCTGCCTGTGTAATTAGTAATTTGAATGCATAATACTGTGTTTCTCATGGTGCAGGGCTGTTGACCCAGTGCTTTTGAGTTTGTGGATTTGTGGACTTTTCTTTAATCTATTTACGATGGATTAGTTCCTGGTTATACTTTTGTTATATTTCTACTTCTGGTCATTTTGGCCCATTGGCATTTTAAAAATCCTATGTTTCATGACTTTTCCTAAAATGGTCTTATGCATCAGAGTCTGAATTTTGGGGGGTTGTGGGACCTAAAGAAAAAAATATATGACCACTTTTAACTTGACCCACCACTGACATTATTTTGACCCCATAGAAATTAATGTAAAACCATTGCTGTGGTATGCCAGCCAGGTTGCCTAACTGTTGCTTAAAAACCTGCTGCAGTTTTGGTGACTGGATGCAGATGTGTATGAGATGATTATTGAGAGAAGAAATGAGAAATTAGACTAAACAGATAAAACACACAGCATCAAAAAAATAAGTGAAATTATGACAAAGAAGACAGGGAGATTCAGATGGAAGAGTCATTTAGTGTTTACCTGGTTATTCCTTACTGGATCAATTTCCTAAAGATCCAGAATGTTCAAAATAACATGTAATAGTTTTGTCGTAATTGGTTTCTTCATTTTTTTAACTTCTTTTAATCATGTGTTTTTATTATGTTTTGTTTTAGTTAAAAGCATAAATTACTATATCTAAATGATTCACAAACTCTCAAAGATGACTGTTAGCTTTTGTTGCTAAACTTGTTTGTTTCATTTTTCTAGGAAACCATGAATTTTGTCACACATACGGATGCTTTGAATCCAGTGATACTCAGCTCTTTTTAACACTGGATGGTGATGAAGTCTACTATGCAGACTTTACAAAAGAGCTTCTGATTTGGGAGAGCAAAATACCAACGACTTTGCGTCCTGAACAGGCTTACAAATATGAAGTAAAATATCGAGCGACGTGCAAGGAGGATGTGCAGAAATGGAAAAAAGACAAGTCAACTATAAAGAAGAAAGGTTATACTGAACATCTTGTCAATCACTGTCCACTTTTGGCACACTACAAATACTAAGTGATATTTCTTTAAAATTTATATTGTGTTATATTAACTCTCAGAGCCACCAAAGATTTTCCTCTATCCAAGAGATGAAATAATTAAAGAAGAAGGAAATACCCTCATCTGCTTCATCAACTACTTCTTTCCATCTTCCATCCACATAAAGTGGACTAAGAACAATGTAGAAGTTGAAGTGGAAGATCCTTTCATCAAGTGTTTATCCAATCCAGATGGGACATTTTATATTTTCTCCTACCTTGACTTTGTGCCCGAAGACGGTGACATCTACAGCTGCAGTGTGGAGCACGAAGCCTTGACAGAGCGTCTGACAAAGTTTTGGGGTGAGAAGAAGCTCCATATTATGCTGAAAAAAAACCTTGTCATTTCATTTCAGCTTTTAACGTAAAATATTTAATCTTTTAATCCACAGTGGTTGAAATAGATGAGTCTGGTAATGGTCCGGATGTGTTCTGTGGACTTGGCCTGTGCCTGGGAGTGATGGGAGTTGTTGCAGGAGCATTCCTGTATGTGAAAGCGAGCCAATATCGGGGTCTTCAGACTCTCGCTGGTTAAGACAGTCATTAGCACTCTGATTGTATAATCCTTGGTTGTTTTGCACTTGTCTCTTGTTTTAACACAAAGAAGAAGAAGACCAGATTACAACTATCTACCACGAGGTAGATGCAAAAATTCTAATATGCAATAAAAACCAAGAAAAATGTATCAATGAAGCTGAAAGACTTGTCATTCTGTGATGCTCCTCGTTTGTCTTTGTTTTGTAACTTGTTCATTTACTGTGTTTTACACATTCATCACTGTTTATACAATACATGAGTAATAATAAATCTAAAACTATTTGCACTATCTCATTTTTCTTTGTATTTAGCATTACTAATTTAGTCATTACTAATATTTAGTTGTTAATATTTACTTATTATTACTTTCTTTTAATCGTGTGACTGGAACCTGCAAAGTAAGAATTTAATTGCTCTGCGTAACCATTTATGTTTTGCGGTGTACATGACAATAAACTTCTTGAATCTTGAATCTTGGATCTAAAAATCATATTTTTAATTGCCTCACTCTAGCAGATATTTACATTTAGTTCCTTTCAGTAAATACAATATTTCCACACAAATTGCAGTTACTATAAAAGTGCAGTGATTTTGAAGACCACGATTACTATGATTGGCCTGGTGTGTGAGAACGTGTTGAAAATGTCCTGCTGCTGAATTCCCAAGTTTGTGAATTTGATAACTAAAGGACAAGGCAATGAAGGTTTTTGAAAATGTTTCATCTACTAAGAATCTCAGTGGTTTGAATTAGTCACTTTCACCTTAAGGTCAAGTTCTCTGAAAATCTTGTGAGTGCATTAACTCATAAAGTAAGTTAGGATTTTTAAATTGATAACATATGTCCATCTACTAGGAGGCTGAGGGGTACCACTGCCAGCTGCAAATATTTTTTTAAATTTTTTATGGTAATCTGTAAGATACAGACATGGGGAGGGGTATCTATAGGAATCCCATTATGAGATTAGAGAGAATCATGCTATACTGCTGTAGTTTTGACTCTCACTGCGTGAACTGTTTGCATCTGAGCAACAGATTGAGACTACAATGGCATGAAGGTGCTTTCTTCTCAGAACTGAATATCTATTGAGGATGTTTTTATTTGTTCTGATATTACTGATGACACAACTTCGGTCTCGCAAGAGACGCAAAGATAATCTTCATTTTCCTTTTGCTCTCAGAAGAGTGATGTACAGTAATAAAAGAACCCACAGAAACTACTGAAATAATCTCTCAAATATCTAATAAGTGGAACTTTCCCACAGGTTTACAATAGCTCTTAACGGACTCTATTTTCGCTTTGGGGGTGAGGATGGTGGCTAGGTTGGATTGTTTGAGGCAAGGCAAGATAGGACCCAAATGCAGGATGTTCAGATGTTCTAACTTAAACTCAAAAACAGCTTTATTGCCAGATTCACAGAGTACAATAACTTAACTGGGAAGGTGCTAAAGATTAAACTAAACAGATAGAACACAGAGCATCGGGGAATGAGTGAAATTTTGACAAAGAACAGAGGGAGATTCAGACAATATAAACACAGTATAAACACTAGCCTCCTCCAAAAGTATGTCGCTTTTCTTACCTGCTAACAGTTTATATTGATAACAGCTGGAAATGTGTGTGGCACACTCATACAGCAAAAAAGTTTTTAAATTTTTCCCCTAGTTCATCATTACATGTAGTGCTACACCTCTTGTCCTGACCTGCAACATGCTTCACATAGTTTCCATTAACCTCTGGAGAAGTTCCTGTCTTCAAGAAAGAGAATAACTTTTGTTACAAGTGTGAGCATAGGCTTTTTACTGTCATGTGTGTGCGTGCTGTGAGATACACAGATGTGGGAGTGTCATTTGAAGCAGAGTGGCTGCACAGCCTCCTCCAAGCCATTTAGGTGTTTCAACGTCCTTGCAGGATGTTATTATATTTATAGATTTCATTTCTCAAAACAACAAGTAAGCACTGATTCTGAGTTATATGAAAAATTATGTTGTCCATTATGATATGATGAATGATATGAGTGAATAATTTGCATTCATTTGGAGATGAATCCAAGTTTGCCACAAGTTTTGTGTTTCTGCATGCTTTGTAAATTTAATATAAATTAAACAACCATCTTATATAGCAGTAGATATTTTAAAGAATATTTTGCTGGTAGTCTATTATCAGGTTGTAAGCCACATCTACTGCTCATTTCCTCATTCCAAAAGAGAGTTTGCAGAAGGGAGGGTTCATACTTTTATTTGGCATACCTGCACTTCTTTCCTTGTGTCTGTAAACCTGTAAACCAGGTGAACCTTGCACATTGGAGAAATTTTATTCCTGTTTGTGAGGAAACATGTCCATTTATCATTTTTATTTTTACTTATTTTTTTCTTCTTTAAGTCTGGGTAAGTTGTTTCTATTTTTGTTTGCTGTATCAGGCAGATGTTGAGCCATTATTAAAGTTATTAATGTGACAACAATGTATTTCTCTCCCAGTTTTCTCAGATCACGATTATTACCAGTCCAGAGCTTGTTGTACTTTCAAAGGTCCAGACTATGAAGATATTGAGTATACCATTATGCTTAGTTTCAACAAGAACTTTATGATGGAGTTCAACAGCACAAGAGGCAACTGGACAGGATTCACACCCTATTCAATGGATGTTGCAAAACATACCAATAATCCCATTGAAAAAGCTATAAGAGAATTTGAAAAAAAAATATTGTGTCTGGACAACAGAAATGCCATCCGGACCATTGGTATGATTAATTTTCTTCTATTATTACATCAAATAAATGAACTAAATGCAGTTTCTTGTGCTGAGTACAGTATATGTACAAACACCATTTTATTTTTCCTGACCACATTACAGTATGTAGAAAATAGAAAAGAAACAGTTGCAACTCATTAAAACTACAGGAATGATTTACTGACACGTAAAAATACTCAGTTAATTTTACTGTTATTCCGTAACAAATGAATACTACCAGAACCTTTCTGAACCTACACTGTAAAAGTCCACCTCAACAAAATAGTACAGACTAGCTATTTAGCTACATAGCTAGTAGGTGCACAGTGTGTGTAATATGTGATGACCGAACAAATAAATATCTAATATCATATACACTAGTCTGTGAGCCCCTAAGAGGCTGGGGTTTTATCTTCTCTTAGTCCGGGTGATCAAACACACTAGTTGGAAAGACAGCATATATTGACCCATGGAAATCTTCAACTGAGCTCCATGCAATATGTGTAAAGGCGGCAGTGTTGGTTTTTGTCTTGCTTGCAATGTCATGGTGGCAACTAGTTAGTGTAGGTAGCTACTGCCAAACTAAATACTAAAGACTGTTGATTTCTTATGACGAAGGTTCTTAAGCCACACCACCCATTCAACTCTGCTTTCATTTTGATGGTATGTACATTCTTGTAAATAGTTTCATTTTCTTTATTTCTGATGACAGGTATTTACCATAGATGTAGGTTTCAATACACACAGTGTGGAAAAATTATGGCTTTACCCTTTAAAGCCTGAATCATTCAATAATAGCCAGAAAATTCTAACTTTGTGAAAGTGAAGTGTTTATTGAACCTTCTAAACCTTTTTGATTTAATGATAAATTGTTTCTTGTTCTTCACCTCCCACACAAAGACATTATTTAACCATCCAGTCCCCAAAATCTGTAGTTTCTTTGTTTTTCCCCTATGGATAGATGATCCAAGTAGTCTTGGCTTGAGGCAGGTGACAAAAACACTTTTGTCATGCCGTACTACTGATTGTCCACTATTTGTGGTCACAATGAAGTAATGTTTTGCCCACCAGGGTACTGAGTCTATGTGTGTCTGTGTGTTGTTCGTTTTGTGTTTGTCTTTTTTATAATAGAAAGTACAAAACTACTTTATTGTTTCCAGTTAATCAGACAGCTGCTCCCATCATTAAAATGAAATCTGTGAAGCAGTCTGCTGGAGGTCACCCAGCCATGCTTGTGTGCAGCGCCTTCAACTTTTATCCTAAACAAATCCGAATGACGTGGTTGCGTAACCAAAAGCAAGTGACTGCAGGTGTCAGTTACTCTGAGGTGATGCCTGATGGGGACTGGTTATACCAGACTCAATCTTACCTGGAGTACACCCCAGCTCATGGAGAAAAAATCACCTGTGTAGTTGAACACATGAGTCTCCCTGAGCCAGCACTTGTGGTTTGGGGTAAGTATTCCTATGTGATGCAAAGTTGAAAACAGATTAAAAGAACAAAAACTCAAGATGCATGAATGTAAACATAGTTTTCTCACTGTTTCAGACCCCTCCCTTCCTGTGGCAGAACGTAATAAAATTGTTATTGGACTCTGTGGACTCTTGCTTGGTTTCGTTGCAGTGATCTCTGGATTGCTCTACTACAAGAAAACATCTGCTTCGTACACTGTTTTCTGCCACAGTAAGAACAATAAAGGAAGTCGAATGTATTATCAAGTGTGTTTATTAATGATAAACATTTGCCAGTGTGATGAATATATGTTCTTTCTCATTTTAACAGGGCGAGTGCTTGTTCCTGTGGAACAGCTACTTGCAGAGGGAGCAACTTAAGACTCTGATCAAATATGTCTTACTGTTCAAGATGATCTGAACATTGCAGTTCTGTGTGTCTCAGGTTTTGGTGTGGTCACTTTTAGGTTACTGTTTGGGGTGTTGGGTGGGGCTTTACAGCTTGAGCCTATAAGCCATTAAACAGTGCGGATTTCTAATATACAATGTATTTTACAGCATACATGCTGGAGCTGTTTCAAGTTTGTCAGCATCCGGTTACAAACTCCTCTGCCTAAAAGGAAGCAACCAACATTGTCCCCTTTATGCTTGTACCAAGAACAGGAAACTTTTTTTAGTTACAGATTGGGAAGGTGAATTTAAGTAACAAAAAGATATCCTCGGTATGCTGAACATGCGTCATAGTACAGGTTCCCGATACTTTTCCTGGTAAAGAAAACAAACAAAAATATAAGTAAACTTAAATTTAGGGTTTTGTTAGTGCAGCTTGGCTCTCGGCATGTTAATATTTTGTCCCGTGGCTCATTTTAGACTTTTAAGTAATTGACACATGACACAATAAACAGGTTTTGTAGCGCTCACTGTGGAGTCCTTTTCATTATTACTGTTACAGTGTGTTTGTGTTTTTGCTACAATATTTATTCAAACGAAATGTAAATCTTCACTGTATTCAATAGTGGTCGCACAGGAAACTCCTTAACTAATTAATATGTATAACAATTAGTCAAATGTTATTCGAGTAAAGTTGTTTCTAATGTTCCCAGTGTGATGCGCTAACAAAGGCTGTTTTTTTGTTTTGTGTTTTTGTTTTGCTGCATGGTTAAACAATGAGGAAAGATAACTGTTTGGCACAGGTATTGTTGCCTAGCCAGTAAGTTTAGTTGGTTGGCTGATATCCAGTGTCTTTTTCCAGCCTAAGAGTGTTGGTCTTTTTTTTACTGCGTTCATTTGGGCACATTGGATTTTACTTTTATTTATTTAATTTTTTTTACATGCCAAAAACTAAGAAAGTATCACTGCTTTTTGAAACTAAACTCCCCAAACTGCTATTTTTATAACAAGATAACAAAACAACCTAACAATGTGCTTTTTTTGCTCATTTTTTCCAATCATTCTCTACCTCACCACTGCTGTGAGTTTACTGAGCTCTCTCCATGCATAATGAATGACATGGGTTTTTCCCAAACAATCTGAAATTCAAGTTGTACCAAAACACTCCAGACTGAAACAGAAGTGACAAAAGGCTTGTGTAACAATAAGGTGCTTGCCAAAAAAAGAAATGACTTCTCCAAGAAAACCACCTGGTTCTTGCTCAAAGCTTAGTTGGAGGTGAACAGAGTGATGGATTTAAACTGACTGTGAATATTGTTTTATTGCTGGTAAATTGGTCTTGAGCATCTATAGCGACAAAATGAAATCAATCAAAAATCAGTGTAGCAGCTAATGCGTGTCACGCCCAAGGCTGAACAGTTCTTTGTTTTTCTCAGTAAAATCCACCTTAATTTGTTCCTTTTTAAATTGCTCTTACATGAGTAGACTTAAACATGTTCAGAACGTTTGAGTCTCTCAACCTGTGTTTACCTCTAGTACTTAATGATGAAATAGATTTAATCCAGTAGAAGCATTTGCCAGTGAACAAAAATTGTGGAACATTGCTACTTTCAGCTGTGCCCTTATTCACAAGAGGTCACCACAGCAGGTAGTGCCACATGTTTGATTTGGCAGATTTATACAACAGACGCCCTTCCTGACTTCCCCTGCAGGGATTTCTGGGTCCTCCTGGGATTGAATCAGGCAGGCAAATGTGTAGACCTCTATACGAAAAAAACAGTATGTTTCCTGGTGCATTTATTGAAGCAGTTTAGTGTCAGTTTGTGTAATTCAACTAAATTTGGACTGTTGGTAGATGGTTACTAGGCAACATGACAACATTATAATATATTATTCATAATAAAACTTTTGTGGATATAAATTAGATATTGTTGTGAAATTAAAATCATACAATGCAGTGTTGCAGGTGCATAAAAGCTGCAAATGAATAATTTTTGCCTGTTGGTAGGTAGCTGCCAAACAGCATGATGACATCATAATAACCGATATAGATAAGAACCTTCAGGGATGTACCTCTAATAAACAGTAATAAAATGAACCACATCAACAATTTAAATGGCCAATCGTCACTTGTTTTTGGCACAGCCAAAGCATTGCTACTAAATATGGAGTAGAGAAACATACTTTAACTGTTTCAGGTGGATACTTGATATTTTGTGGATGGTTTGACACAATCCAGTCCCCTCATCAAACATGGAAATCTGTTACATTAGATCCACTGTCAGACCGAACGTAAAAACTTTTACAGAGCTGTCTGAAATCTCTGACTCTATTAGTAGCACTCTGTTACATTAGCAAATCAGCATTTCCAATATGAAATTAAAATAAAGTGCTCAGCACACAGCAAACAGTGATGGCATTTCCCGGCTAAATGGGAGGATTGGCTCATTTGAATTGCCCCAAAAGTATTGCTGTGATTGATGTCATTGTGTTATTCATAAACTATAAAGCCAAATTTTGATCGTGACACATATTGGTGATTCACTACCACTTCACAATTGTGTTTTTACAGCCTTAATAATCCCTGGACTGTAGTAACACTTGCAAACACAGTTGTATGTTAGATGATATCCCACACATGTCAATTAACAGGACTAACATAGGGGTGAAGGCATATTACTAAAGATGACTTAAACCACTTAGAAAGCTACACACAAACATCAAACATTTGTCATTGCTGTTTTATCCACGTATTGGTCATCCTTTTGAAAGCATTGTGACTGCACTGCAGTCTCTGCCAGCACAGTGACTGCAGTACCGTCGAGGTCAAATGTGTTACCGATTCAGAGGTATTATCAAAAGTGTTATTACACGGTTTGAAGTGAGGCGCTGTGTTCAACCATGCTTATGCTGTGAGACAGAGGGGGAGGAAAAATAGCATCAGAGGATGGAAATGGCAAAGCAACATAAAGGAGTGTCAGCAGAGGAAAAGTTGAAGGAGAAACTGATATGCATCGAGGAGGGTATGAATGCAGAAAGGAACAGGAGTAAAAGGGAGGGCAAGAAACAGCTGCCCTCAATCAAGGCTTGTTATGTAATGTCTCACAATCTGTCAGCTTCCCAAACATCTTTCTTCAGCTGCTCTTCCATTTTTTTTTAAATCTCCCATCCATGCTCATCATCTCTACTTTTTAAGGACACTCTTACAGTCCTCTCTCCTGTTTCATGCCTGGATATCAGCACATTATTCTCATCAGCCACTCAATGTGCTGCCAGGCAGGGGGTAAAGATGATGCATAGCGGAGTGATCCATAGTGAGTGATCTTGATGTTATGTAATCTTTGGTTCAGTGACCTCAGACGCTGCAGAGTTGGAGAAAGAGAAGCTAAAGAGTTAGAGAGGAGGGGGGAAAAGATGGTATAGAGGGGAAGCACGACGGGAGAGTGCTCTCTCCCACCTGCAGCAATCAGTATTAATAAATTTCACCTCACCACACACCTTTGACATAGTTTATGCAACACACTCTTGTTCACAGCAGGAGCTGTAAGAAGACTTGTTTTTCAGGTGTGCTGTTTCCACTGCTAAATTCACCCAGTGGTGCTTGTTTTATAAACTACAAATTAAAATTTATAACTCTGCAATCTGCTGAGATCAACTGTGGACGACTGTGAAAAAAATAAAAGCTGGTTATATAAAAATACTCTGCTCACATTGCTTTCTGTTTAAAATTTCTATCATTGCTTGTTTATTCTCCCCCCAAAGGGAGGGAGTATGTAGTCGGTTTGTTTGTTTGTTAGCAGTGTAGCCTCCAGAGTTTTCAAGATGTCGTTTTCAAATTTTGTGCGATGACAGAAACCAATAACAGCCCGAGCTGATTTAATTTTGTTTGAAAGGGTCAAGGTCGAGCTCAAGGCCACATCAAATGGGAAAATCTGTAAAAAATGTTGTATTATCTACAGTCTTTTATGGATCATCTTCAAACTTACAGCATACTACGCATCAGGGAGCGTGACCTTGGTTGGCTAATAGTTTGATTTTGACCTTCATTGTGAGCGCCCAAGGTCAAAGTTGAACTTGGAAAAAAGAATTTCAAGAAACCATATCGAGTAATGTGTCATATGAAAGGGAATGGAGAGAGCTGTAAAACACACGTTTAATTTTTTCAATATGATGCCCTAGAACCTCACAGTGATGCCATAAAATGTTTATACTCACACACTGCATGAATATATCTTAAAATCTCACATTTTTACAGCTTATAGAAGCCAAGATTTCAGTCAATTCCCCTCAAATCATATGGGTTAATATAAAAAAATACACTGTTTTGGTATGTAATGCTTCAAGGCCAAAGGTCATGGTTGCATGAAAATGCTTTTGTTTCCACTGGATTACATTATTCAATATATCAGTCAATGGGGGGATATAAACACTTTTTTTAGCTCTTTAAAACATTTTTTAATGAAGCATTATGACTTCACAATGACACAAAAAGCTTAATATACTGCACTAGATTTGCAGTATTAATGCTGACATCAGCACAAATGATCTATGAAAACAATGCAGATGTCATTATTGGGGATTTCCAAAAATCATGCTGATGTCAGCAGGTTGTAAAAAAATAAACGCCCTAAAACATCAACGTTTTACAATAGCGGAGTGTATATTTGGATTAGTATGAGCTTCGTAATTACTTCAAACTTAATTCTGCTCACTCTGTATTTTTATAGATCAGTGCAAGAAGTATACATACTAACAATATACTTATACAATATACTATAATACTATAATATGCGTTTTTTTGCCAGCATTTTAAAAATCAGTTTGATTCACAGCCAAAAGTGAGAAAAATGTCTTTAAAGTGCTTAGACATCTTCTCTCAGCCTTCCTTTTATTAACTGATCCATGATAGTAACATACCATGTTTAGTTCCATTAATTTATTAATACATTTAAAGGGCATAAATCATAATCCATGCATGAAACCTCCTGTATTCCCTGCAGAAAAGGCCCTGACACCAGCTTCTCTTGCTCTGTCACTCTAATTTTCTCTCAGCGGCTGCACTGCCCGAGTGCTCGAGTGAGGCTATCACACTGGGAAAGGCAGCTGTCCCCGTGTGCAGCACAGAATTCATTAGTGTTGAGCTACTGTAACAGTTTGCCTCAGTGAGCCAGCTGCCACCCTTTGCATCCTCCCACACTGCCTGTGTCACCTCTGTGGAGAGTGAATTCATCAAACCTTTGCAGGGAGTTTAAGCTCACCTTCACATTTTGCTGAATCAGCACCAGAGAAGAAAATACAGTCACTCATATGCACTTACTCTCGACAGCATGCCCACGTTTGTGCTGAAACGGCAGAATGTGTGCCAGTGTCTGTGTGTGTGTGTTCTCGTACATCAGCAGTTACAGCTTTAGAGCTGTAAGAAATTTTACAAACCGAGGAAATGTTGGAGTAGAGAGATGCTGTTTAGGCTGTTAGAAAGTATTCATCTTAGATGTATAGGATTAGTGTTTTATAACACAGGTATGATTTGCCCAGTGATTTGAATAAGGCAGAATAAGCTGACTTAAAGTTAAAGCAATTACTGAAAGCCAGTTCAGGACAGGTTTGGTTTATTAGTTTTCTAATTTAGTTTAGTTGAAGTTTAGTTGAGTCTAAGGTGTCAGGTTAAGTCAAAATGCAATTTGAATAAAACAACTGTTTAAAATTACATATCGGGTCCCAGCGTGGATAAAACTGAGTAGGGTTCAAACCTCCCACTGCCTTTGCACACTTCCTCTATCGGTTCTCTTTTTGGGAATCTGCCTCAAGTGGTCATTCGAGGAACTGCAGTTTAATTTTTTTAGACTTGTAGGATTTGCTGCTTAATAAGAATTAGCTAAACTTGTTTTATGCCCGAACCTGCCTCCGTTATTTCTCTCTTGCCTATTTTCAAATTGAGAAAAAAACCTGATGTCAGGAATATTTTCTGTAAGCTCTAAACAGGACTTTTTAGGCCATCTTTTTCATCGGTTGTGCGTTACATGTAAGCTAGTAAGCTGTCATTCTCTTTAATAGTAATAGATTTTTTGTGATTTTGTTTTATTGCTGTGAAATTGTCCATTTTAAAAATTTTCCGCTGCTTTGTTTCTAACTATGCTAGCAGAAAGATTGTTTGTTTGCTTTTTTTAGTTTTCAGCAGCGTCTTTCTCTTTCTCCTTCTGTTTTCAGCATGCTTCTATCCCTACACTGATTGGACATGAGCGAGACCGTCTTAGTAACGTCTACTGCAGATTCACCATGCATTTATCCTGTTTGTATCACTCTTTAAGGCACAGGTCTTATATGGAACTCCCACACCTCTGAAACAGCTCTGCCCTGGAGCCAAATATCCTTTATGACAGAATATGAGCACAGGCAGCTCCACAGCAGTCCTCCTGATAGTATTTTTAATGGAGTTCTTTGATCTGATGTATGATATTTAGGAGTTCTGCATTTGCTCTGATGCTAGCTCGCGGCATGATCAAAATTATTGAAACCATGTGCAATGAACTTGTTGCCTTTTAATGACAAGGATATGGTCTACGAACACGTACAGTCAGTTGCCATCTTCACTGCAAATAAATAAACAAGAAAACCAGATCTTTTAGGAGAAAAATTGCATCACAACCATGATGGAGAATGCAACAAAACAAGTTGGAAAACAGCTGAAACTATGAGACAGGAGACGTATAACTGGATGCAAAGCACAAGAGAAAAGAGGTCATCAAAATAAAACAGCAACTACCTAACAGTGAGACCTTATGAGCTTGACACTAAAGGAATAAGAAACAAGGCATGTAAACACGAAGAAATAACAGAGAGATAAATATAACCAATACAGAGCCATAAAACAAAGATACAAAACCAGAAAAACCCTTAAACATCCCCAAAACTTAAAACCCAGGTACCATGACGGTATAAGGACATGACTACTGACATTCCAGCACAGCCAGAACCTCACAGATCTGAAACAGAAATTCCCCCACAAATAGGACAAAAAGTAATTTAACTACACAATGACATAGGCACATGGCAATTTTGCTTTTATGTAACCAGAATACAACCAGGTGGTCATCAAGTGAGTCACTCTCCTACTGCAAAGAGACTCATCACAGACGACTTTTACTCAACAATGTAGACTGACTGACTGCAACATGCCAGGCTGCAAGGTAATTGCCCGTGCAGTTGCTTTGCCATGAAAAATGGCTGTCCAGAGAATGCAGGCTGTTGCACGCTCCGCCTCTGGGTGACCAGTTGCAATGAGTCACTAACAGCGAAAAGTGCTGCAGTCGTCCGACAGCCACAGATTTGTCCTGGTCGCACAGAGGTTGCTGGTGTGACCATTAAGAGGAGAGGATGTGACCTCAGGGAAGAGCTGTTGTTTTTAAAAATGTATTTATTCACAGCGCTGAAAGCATTTGTGGTCCAAGTTCGAATATATTTGTTAGGCATGGTTTGATAAATTAGCAGCAGCGTTTGCCAGAATCATTAAATACATCTCCATGTACATTTTGAAAATGTTTTTCTTGGCCGGTGTTTGTGTGCTGACAGAGGGTGTTTATATCTGCATGTGCCCTCTGATGCTATAATAATTCATCCACCATATGTGCAGATGAGATAGAACAATATGGATGGATTTCACAAGTAGATAGTTTAAAGCTTTTCATACCACAGCTGTAAGAATTGAAATGATAATTTTCTATAAATATATAAAATCTGGCTTTATTGATCAGCTTAGATGAGTTTACAAAAAGCAAATCCACTTCTTTGGCATGTGTCCAGATACACACTTGCACACCCAGAAACGGACATAAAAATTAAAGCTATTTATCTCGACAGGAGCGCAGTCATTTATCCAAGAATACTGAGCGCTGTGAGCAGCAATTACTCTGTCAGTGGTTGAATTTTAATTACATTTTAGCACTGTGCCCGGTATTGTCTCATGTGTGTAAGTGTAATTGTGTCTGTGTGTGTCCTTATCTTACAGTAGCACACTGTAGCACAATGACCACAGTTCCCCAACACCTGCTGTTGCGTTAGAGCGGGGAGCCAAAAAACCAGAGAGAGACACACACAGAGTGTGATCACAGTAAAAGGCTTAATGCTTTCATCTTAAAATGAATATACTCTGTCTTTTAAATGCATGACCACAGACAGCCAGCCAAAGACTGGAAAGAAGATGAAACAGCTGGCCTCGCTCTGTCCGAAGGTAGCAAAATCCACCTATCAGTATTTCTAAAGCTTAAACTTCTTAAGGAAAAAGAAGCCCAAAAAGTCAAATTTTTGCTTTAGAGTTCTTTAATCTCTCCCGCCTACTGCAGCCCTCTTCTTCCTCAACTCTATTCTTTTGATATGTACAATAAGGCACCATTCGTTCTGCACTTTTACTGTAATTTTGTTCCATTTTCTTGGGTCACGCTGGCCAAAAAAAGAGAAATTTTGCCACCAGCACCAGGGGCAGCTCCATGAGTAATCACGGTCCACTACTTTAATTTCAAGTTTTCCATTACTTGAGTGCCAAAGGTGACTGAACTCTACGTGGCTTTTACCAGGTAATGAGCTAAGAGCAAAGTTTGGAGGTGAGCAAGAATAGGAGTTCAGAAAGTAAAAGGTTGGATTTTAGTGTATAGGTGGAGACGAGGTAAAGAGGAACGAGACAGGAGGAGGTGTAAATAGGAGAAGAAGGCAGATAAATCAAAGGGCACATGGGAAAAGAAAGTATACCTCAGCTGAAGAGAGCTCATATTTTTCCTTGCTGTCACCCTTGATCCTGCCCAGAGGCTCTAGAGGGAGAAAGAGAGAGATAAAAAGAGATTATTCATGGCCACTCTAACCAAGGCAAGGGCCACTTCTCCCTTCCAGTCATTAGAGCGAGATTTCCAAAGACAACAATGAAAAGCAGCCCCTCATTCATCAGCTGCAGCTTTCAGGTAACCAGCAGACGGGGAGCCGGATACAATGCCTGGCAGGGAGCACAATGGCCGGGCTGTTTACACAACATGTCCAAACCCAAATTAGTCAAAGAGGGAAACAGAAAACATGGTGCTTAATGGTAATACACTGCTGCTAGTCATCAGTATGATGGGAGGGATGTTCAGAGGTCCTCTTGAGTGGGCACTCTGCCTTGATGTTTTTCATCCAGCGCGGAGATTTATGTCAGCTCTTCAACCATCTCTCATGTTTCAGCTACAACAGGAATATCTTGATATGTACAACAATCTCCTTTATCCTTCTTTAGCTGCCTCAGTGTCGGAATTCTGGATTTCATGTCATGAACTGGACAAAAGAATCTCTCAGGTTTTCTTTGTATTTTAAATGAATAACACACTTTTGTAAAGTGGTTATCGTGGGTTGATTTGGTCATGAAATATGTTGATGAGTCCAAAAGCAGCCAGTGTCCAAAGAAAAACCTTTTGAGAAAGCCTGGAAAACTACTGTACAGGCCCACTTAATCAAACATTACAAGAAAGTCTGACTGCTTAGAAGCAATATATGAAGAAGTGAGGAGTGAGTAAAGACTTCTGCAGTATACATAAGTATATATCTGTTGATCCAGTTGTTTAAACTTGCATTAAACGACTTTGAGACAACACAGCATTCTGTTATATCACATTAATGATGTCTTAGCCAACTAAGACATCTTATTTACACATTTAGTTACATTACTGCTAAATGTAAGTGTTTGATCTCTTTTTAAATCATGGGGAAAATATGTGCCCTTTCAGCTGCTGACTGCTCCACTGAGCTCAACATTAGCAGGCTGTACAGATGAAACAATTAGATAACAGACAAGGAAAAGCTCCGTGAAGAACTTAACTCTCTGTGGGTTCATTACTCGAAGCAGCCAGCTTTAACCAGTAAGACTTTTTTTTATGAATCACTTTATTCCGTGTTGTTTTATGCACAAATTTTGACAGATTTACTTAAACGTGAGGACCCAAAAACAGGATGCAGGAGTCAAGATAATAAATCTAAAAAAACAGTTGTTTGATGTCAGCGGAAAAGTGCACAGCGGGTGAAGACAAGAGGATAAACAGACCGTAACTAGGACCCGGAAATTACACATTGACAAACACAGATGAGGAAACAAAGGAGGCATTATGAGAAACTGGACATATTGAGTTCCTGGAAAAAATACGACGCAAAAATTTCTCCAGAAAAGGAGAAGCTTTGCATTCATAGTAGAATTTGTGCCTCAGTGCTGCAGCCGACATGTTTTAAAAGGCACAATTTTAATTGTGGAAGTAAATTTTTCCCATTTGGGGTTTGTGTTGCACTTTTTCACAGTTTCACTACAGCTTGGACAGTTTCTGTAGACAAGCCTGTCGCTTCCATGCAAACTACAGGCAACTGCAGCAATCTGCGAGTGAAATATGCATGGGAATTCATGTGGAATACACATTTACAGGTTATCCTTGCTATTTTTGCATATCCACTATATGGACTTCAACATACTTATAGGTTAAACTGCACTATTTTGACGCAGGCAACTTTTTTTTTTTGTAATGTTGATCTATAGACTGTATGATAATAAAAGTCTATCTATCTCTGTGGGTTTCTAGGGGGAAATGGGGGTCATTAACTGGTCTCTAGGCCTGTGTAACTGGAGCTTTAACATTAGTTTTCCTGGTAATCTTCATCCATCTCCAGCAACCACTTACAACATGTTGGTGAGCTTTAATTTTTCCCTTACGACCAGCGTTTGCCAGATGGTCAAGGATCTGTGTCTAAACCTGTGTAAACAGGACCTTTTTCACTTGATCTTAAATTGTCACCATGATTGTCCCGTACAAAGTGGCTGTCAAGTTAATGTCACATGGTAAGCGGTCACATATCTGCAAAATCTCACTGTATACGCCTGTCTTCTCCTTGTCTACACTAGCACCCTTGTGTGCGCTCCCTGTTTAGTTCTCTGGACTTTTGGCTTTCAGTTAGTTTCCTGGTGAGACTCTTTTTTTGGACTTTGACATCAATCTGAGCAAAAGGTTCATTTTCAGTTACTCAGCCTGCTCTTGATGCCCTTTGTCCTGCAAAACATGACACCAAAACTCAAATGCCTGATGAAATCCAAAGTCCAAGTAACTCTCCTGTTTTTTTCTCTCAGCAACAATCCAAAATCCCGCAGTATAAGTTAGCACGTATGATGAAAAGAAGCAACAAATATTCATATCTCTTAAACTAGAACCAGCTCGTTCTTTGCCTCTTTTGATGTGCTGATTACCAAATCAGCTGCAAGAAGAGCTCAAAATGTGGGCAGGCTCGTGTGTTTGTGTGTGACTAAAAACAGGTTCCCCATCTATTATGCCTGGTCTCTTACTGTGTCATTGCAGTGGAAAAACTATGCCAGACTCCAACAGCTGTGCTGTCAGAAACTCACAGCCATCCACATTTCAGCTGGGAATTCTCTGTCACAGCTCATTGCTCTCCTCTGATGGAAAAATTTGGCATTGTGATATAAGAAGTTTACTGGTATACATGAGCTCTGTTTTTTTTCCACTACACTATCACATTTCACTCCACTCCACTCCTTGCTTTATGTGGCTGGATGTAGAGTCACAAGTCAACAGCCCAGACGATCCTATTTTCCATTAGCTTAACACAGCTATCCTTGGTTGGAGCAGTGTGTGTGTGTGGGTGGATGTTTGTGGGTGTGTATAGAGTCCTGCATGAGCCCTTGGCATTCCATCAGCGCGACATAAGTCACCATCAGGGCAGTATCAGTTTCCCCAGCGCGTAAATAGTCCCATGAGCAGTTAGAAATTCTCGCTCCTGTGCTCGTCGTTTTCCAAATGTATGGAAAATAGTTGCCGTGTGACACCCCCCCACCCAGCCCGTCAAGGTGGCCAAAAGTGACACTGGCCCAAGTGGGTCAGTGAGTGATGAGTGAAGGATTGTGTGTGCTGACTGATGTGTCACAAGAGACCATGGGATGGGGTCGTGTAACTGTCTGTTGCCACTGTTACTATTGTTGTGCCGCTTGGTCCTGACCTGACACGAGGCCTTTATCACTGTGCTGCAGACAGCTCCTAATCCAGCTGCTTTCTTTTGCTATGGTGACTGCCCCCAGGTGTCAGGAGCGTGCAGGTGCTGTAATCCTGGTATTTTCTCTCCCACATTTATTTTTATGGCTTCTATAAAATCAGACGGTTGGGTCAGTTCCTGGACTTTCACCAAGAAGATTTTGTTTCCGTTAACTTTGGCCGCCTCAGCATGCTAATTCAGATGTGTAAAATGTTAATTGCCTCCCTATATTTGAGAAAGTTTCCTTTATGTTTTTGGTCTTCTTTTGTGTTTCAGTACCGGATCGGCCAGCTGTATATGATCAGCAAACACAGTCATGAACAGAGTGAACGTGGAGAAGGTGTGGAGGTGGTGCAGAATGAGCCTTATGAGGACCCAGAGCACGGATCGGGCCAGTTCACAGAGAAACGGATCTACCTTAACAAGTGAGTCTCCTTTCCCACCAACAGTGGGCTTGAAAAAACAAATAAATAAAAAAGTATTTGGACTATAAACCACTGAGCAAACGTCTAAATCACTTTCATAAGGGGTTCTAACTTAAGCTTTATGTTACTTAAACATCCAACATATCGACTGATGAACCACAGCATGCTGTGTACACTCTTATTTTGTTGCACATATCTATACACCTTTGCACAAACCTATATACTAACATATATACTGTCAAATTCCATGTATATATGTAAAGTATATAGCTTATATACTGTGTATACTATGTATTTATTTCATAATTTTTTCCAAAGGCTTTGCACTGAGCACCATTGTAAAAATAAATATAAATACACTATACATGTAGTTATTGTCTGTGTCATGTTGCTATTATCTGTGTTGTCTATTCTATTAATGCTTTGAGAGCGAAGAAAAAAATAGAGCCCAGTTCCTTGTATGTGTACGCATTCTTTGACAATAAAAGGCGATTCTGACTGTCTAGCACTTTCTCTGACACTAATAATTCTCAGCATTGAAGCAGTTTCCATTTATTAAGCTGCTGCTGCTTAGTTGTTACGTGATTTGACAAGTTAAAGACAAGCTGACTTATTTGCCTCTGCATAGCTGTCACTGAACTCATTCTCTCAGCGCGTTAACACACGATTAGCCACTGGTGACATGTCTAATGATCTGCTCTGTTGAAATTAAAAGCTAAATAGAAGTGGTTACAAATGAGTCAAATATCAGATATAATAAAATACAGAGAGCGATGCTAATTGTTGCTTCTGCGTTTCAGGAATGAAAAAAGTGAAAAGTATAATTAACCGTACCTTTTCTCTTCAGGCCCATTTTCTGGCTCAGTCCTTTGTTCCTGTGTTTTGCTGAACTTGATAAGCGTGAAATTGAGGATTTGATTTTCTGTTATGTAAATTAAAAGTGAATTTGTTGCTGTGTGAGTACTGTGGTGTATCTAGTTAAAAATGCTGGCCACTCTCTGAGTTCACTTATTCAAGTTAAAATAAAGGATTATATACAGACAGAGTAGATTAGATGCTTTGATTTTATCATTGCAATGTCTCATATTGATGTATCATATAATTACAACGATTCATGGTCGAAAATAAGTGTACTGTGTATAAAAGTAATCTGCTGCCTATACATTCATAGAGGCCTCAAATGCTCTTTTATCTTAGCTGTTTTTTGTGCATTAATCACCGATTATACCCAGGGCCGTAATTCAGTTAACTCAAGGCCAGTCACATAGTGCAGACTCACTGTAACCTGCTCAGTGAGGTCTAGGCCAAAGACTTGGCAGCAGCACACATACAACAATATAGCCAACTTCTTTTAAAGTATTGGAGTTCAAACTATAAATTTCATTAGTGTGAACAAAGAACAGGGTGATCTGTAGTGCACGGGAGCTGGGGTGAATTTGGAGATACAACTAACCGTGGATGACATTTTTTGTACAGGATAATAACAGTGAACTCAGTCATCAAACTAATTAAATTTACCAAGTTGACAGAAACAATAAACAAAAAGAAAACAGCCTAATTTGAGGCTTTGGTTACATTTGTAAGCATAGACTGTATATTAACAATGTACTCCTTTTGAGTCAGAAGTGACCTTGTTGTCAGTGTATGGGTGGGTCTGACAGATACCAATACCTCTACCAGTACTAAAGAGTGCTGGTCCAGTTAACCACATAGCAGGCAACATTATTTGCCAGATACATAAGAAGGGGTTAAAGTGGGATTTTGCACGTGGATGAATCCCAAGGAGCATTGTGGGGGAAAAATCACTTGGAAACACATCAAATAATAACTTGTGAGCTGAAAACTACAGAGTTTAACTTAAGCTAGCACACACACTGATACAAATTGCACAGAACTGTTGGCATCTTTGTCATATTGTTTGAAAACATTGGATTTGAAATTATATGTCACTTAAAAAAATACTCTGTGTAATCTATTTATGTTCAGTCCACTTCTATATCACTAGCTAGATGCTAGCTCAAAGTAATGGGACAACAACTTTACTGACATGTGCATCATGAATGCCTGACAAAGGGTGTGTGGAGGTTGTAAAGAAGCCCTCTCAATGCCGTCAGCTAAAAGCAATGCCAGCTACATGACTTGAATAATGAACTCACTCATGAGTCTTTCTTTCAGAAAAAAACATTTTCACAGAAGTCTATGGAGTCCTGTGAAAAACTAAAGTAAGTAAACCCTATGGTTCAGTAGCTTTTTAAACCACCTTCAGTAAGCAATAACTTTAGAGACTTAATCAGTCTCTTACATCATCATGTAGGGAATTTAGTCCTCTCCTCTTTACATCGTTCCTTCAGTTCATTTAGCTTCATAGAGATTTTATATGCCCAACTCTCTTGAAGTCTTGCATTTCACACAAAACATTTTAGTCCAGTTAAGGTCCGGACTTTAACTGGGCCATTGCAGTACCTTGAGTCTTTTTTTTTCCCAACTATTCTGTTGTAGATTTGCTGCTTTGCTTGGGATTATTTTCCTGCTGTAAGACAGGTTTAGCTGACTGTGTCATGTGAACAGACGTGTGACAAAGAGAACGTGGACTCAGATGCAGGACTCAGTAGGCTGACATAACTCAAAATCACAGCTGTATTTTATTGCTGATAAAAACGCAAATGAAACAAAAACCAAAAACAGGAACAACCTGCCAGCTAAAGATTTACACACCATGAAGGAGGACCAAACAAAGAGCAGAGGCAGACAGTATATACCAGTAGGGGATTAGGACTGAGTGGAGACACCTGGGGAACACAGCTGAATAAAATCTGGCTGACAAGACAGGGGAAGATAAACCAAACATCATGCACAGAAGAAGAGGGACTGTCAAAATAAAACAGAAACCATGTAGGAACTTGACAGGACAAACCAGGAAACCAGAGAACAGAACACTGAGACCAGACAAACACATGGGCATGACTGGTGAGACACACAGAGGCAGGAAAAACAGCAATGAACTAGAATATAAACACACTACAATACAATGTACAGAGGATAGTATACATGACCAGGGAAAATGCATGACCTTGGGGCAATTTACTGGGATGTTCACTCCTGGGAAGATTGTGGCTTGTGGTGTGTTAACACGCACCTGAATGCTTGAGAGCAACAAACTGCTTTTATGGAGGTGCTCACTTGCTGATGATCAGTAAATCAAGTGCATTTGATTAGCAGCTCCTGGCTGCTCCATACCCTCCTAAGTGAAGCAGTAAGCTTGTACTTACTTTTCTACAAGACTGGATGTGATTCTGTGAAACAGTTTTTCACTGTTTCAGATCCTTCCGGTCTGCTTAAGCCCTGATTATAATCATGAAAAAGCTCCAAAAGGCACCAACAATGCAGTATTTGAAGAGATTAAACTGGAACAATCTATTACATAAACTAGATGTCTAAATGTGTCTATCCATTAATCCATTAAAATGTAGTGAATTGTTGCGCAGGTAAAGCAATAATGTTACTTCCTGTCATTATTGTTATTATTTTAACAATTGGTATGTTTTCCTTATTGACTTCACCTATTAAAGCTCAAATTGCGTAACACCGATGTCATTTCATATAATCTTATTCTGGTAAGATAGATTCTGTGAGACAAGATTGAGCCACTCACTGCCAAAAGTCAGACTGTGAGATAAAAAGCGATCCACGCGAAGAATACCAAAGAAGACTGAGGTGGAAGTTTTTGTGCTCTGAAGTGACAAGTAAGTGGGCCTTTGGGAAATATAAAGTGTCACTGACAAGCTCAGTGAAGAGTAGGGCAGAGTGTGGTGTGCGTTTAGCCGAGTGTGATAGTGTGTGTGTGCACAGAGAGATGAGGTCAGTGTAAATGATGGATAATTTGAGCAGTCGCTGTCGGACACCGAGCGGAGCCTGCATCCCTCCACCCACAAACCACCTGTTACCATGTTATAGCTGCATTCTGTGCATGTGCGTGTGTGCGTGCATGTGTTTGTGTGCATGTGTGTGTGTGTGTGTGTGTGGCTTGCAAATAAGGCAGTGTGAGGACATGTGGCTAGTCTGCTGTGTCTGGACATTCCCTTGGCTGTTTGACAGGTTATTAGAAGGGGACTGAAGGAAACTGTCTGCCTCATGTTCCCGTAGTTTATACAGAGTCTTAAGCCATTTGCAGATACACACTGCAGCCCTGAGCATTGATTGGACTTATCTAACAGAGGTGCACGTGAGAACTCAAATGTCCAGCACAGTCACACGGGACATTAGTCAGTTGCTTTAACCTGCCTGCACCTTTTGTAAAACGTATGCATAATGTCGCATTCTGCAAACACTAATATTTTGGTGCTGTGCCTGCCTGCAGGTGAGTGGGCGTCATGTGTCCTGCCTCCTGCTGTCTCTATCTAGGCAGCTCCCTCTCCTAAAACAGAGAGTATCTCCAGTAGCAGAGCGTTTCCTGCTGCATGCCCAGTGTGAAAAAGGACAACTTTTAAAATATCCTAATCTTATTCTTCTGAAATTATCCAAAGTTCTTGTGTAAAATGGCTTTAGTGACAAACCAGCTCCGTTTCCATATTCACTTACATCTAGCAGACATAGAAAAAGAAAAAGAGAAGAGGTTAGAAATGTGGGAGTTAAATAATCAGTGGTTAAGAGAGAATTTTTCTGAAAGGTACAACTTAATGATGACTTTGAGTCCAATTATGCTGCTATTTGCTGCGCTTTGATTGTCTGCTTTTCAGGGAGCAGAAATCTGGACTAAATGTGATTTGGGCTGCAGTGAACTTTTTCTGATGGCACTCAGTAATGACTGTCTGCAACCCTTCTTTTCTCTCGGCGTCTATTGGCAATCAGGACTTACTGTTCCAAATGTCAAAGTCTCAAAAGTCAATCTTCTCCATTCACTGGTATTCACTGGTAAATTTGTGTATTTCTCAGATTTCTGACATGGCAATTTCCTTCCAGCTCACCAAAGCCCTGATGTTCCCTTTCCGCAGCAATCTTTTTTTTTCTTCTTTTTTTTTTTTTTTGATTAGACATCCAATGAGGTGCTCGGCTACTTGGCTGTCAGCATTTAGAATCCATTTGTGCTGAGTATAGCCCTCCCTCTGTATTTCCTCTATTTGCCTTCCATGCCCTTTTCTATATCTATCACAATGAACGCTGGTGAAACTCCCCTGCAGGGTACAGGGTGTAATCAACTTCCCCAAGGGACCATCATGGCTGCCCTGTACAGCCTCCATTATGACTCCACACAGCTGGATGCTTCTTGTTGCCTGTTCCGAATGATCGCCCAAAGAAGAAGAGTGGAGAAACTTTAAGAGAGGACTACCATGCTGTACACAAACTATTTGTCTAATCTGTTCTCTTTCTTCTTCTTCTCCACTTTACTAACCTATCCACTCGTCTATCTTTGACAGCAAGCTCCCCAGTTGGGCCAGAGCAGTGGTCCCCAAGATCTTCTATGTCACAGAGAAGGCTTGGAACTATTACCCATACACTATCACAGGTAATGCTTTAATTATACGCCTTAGTCTGCTCTAAAAGAATTTAGAAGAATTGGTGCAATGATATAGAATCACTAATTTCTCAATAATTAGCATCACTGTTGTGTGGATGATACACTTAAAAATCACACTTTAATTCCGACCACAACATTAGAGCTAGGCTGATATGTTGGCATATATTTGCTAATACCAATATCGGTAATGTCATTTGTACGGCTGATAAATGAAAAATTGAAAAGTAACGAAGAGATGGGAGAAATACCATTCAACCATGTTCTGAGTGTTGATGTTGCATAGTTTGCCCACCAGAGGGCACTCTGCAACGTTCCTGTTGGCCTGTTCGGAATGGCACCAACACAACGTTAACACCTGCTGGGCGGAGCTTTGCAAATGAGAAAGTTGACAACAAATTGGCTAGTTGCCATTTCTGCAGGTCATGTACATCTTGATTTTTGTAACCTGCTGCCTTGTGCCGCCGTAGCTGCTTTAAAGACACGAGTGTACGACTGTGTCATTTTTCTTTACCACTTTAATTACAATAAAACAAGATTAATTTTAAACTTGGTTGTCATTTTTCTTAGTATTTACACATAAGTACCTACATATAGTATGAAATGATGGGGAAATCTGTTTATGTTTCATTAAGAAATTAATTCTTTTGGCCTATTTCATTGTCAAGTGTTGTGTTTTTTTCATGACCTGGTAATTTCTACAGTGTAATATCGTTCCGTTTTTACATTTCCAGAATAAATTTGGCACCAACAAGGTGTCGGTATTTATCTGTCAGATTTTTTTTCTTTGATTTATTTAAAAATATGTGCTGTAATGTGCTTTCTATCAAATGTGTAAATTAAAGCGATAGCATTAGGTTGTAAAAAAGCTTATAGCAGAGCTAGAACAGCTTTAAATGTCACACTAATACCGATAGATGGCAACCAGTAAACATCATATTGCATTTGGGATTTTTGTATGTACAGTGTGTTTATATGACAGACTAAATATGCGCTCAGCAGGACCGTGCATGTCAAAAACAATCAGTGTCACACAGATTTTTAAAAATGGGGCAATATCATAGTGAAATGGGCTCCTCTCATGTGCTTTTACTGGAAATGAAGTGCTACTGAGCTGAGGCTTAATGGTTCTTTTTTTTTTCATTGTGAACTGAAGTATTTTTTTCTTCTCTCCTCTCGTCTTATCTCTCTCACTCTCTTTCATGCCTTTGTCCCCCCCCCCCTCAAACCCCCATTCCCATCCATTATACTGATGGCCTCTGCTGATGATATGGTCAGAGTACACGGTGAGTAGTTTCGGTGTACCTGCACACAGACACACACTCATACACACACAAAGCCACTTTGATCGACCAGCTGCCTAGAAGATCTCATGTTGTAGAGTTTAAGGGTGAGTGTTAGAAGAGGAGCGGGTTATGTTTGTTGAGCCCCAAATCCAGCACATCTCTGACAACACCCAACACTATCAGTATGAAGGACATCAGTGCATGCTGAGCAGCATGTACTGCTAGAAGACAGTTGTAATACTTTAATATTGTGATATTTGATACTTACTGGTTGTAATGATCATCAGGGCATTTACAGCATGAGGCAATGTCCATATTAACCCAAGTCCTTCCTGTGAGTTCACAAAATACATGGGCACAAATATGCACTTTAATATTTGAAAATATCAGAAATGTGGGTACTGAGCTGGACCTGTCTCAGCTTTACTTCCTGGAACAAGAGAAATAGGGAAACAGAGAACACGTGTCCACTGCTCTAGAGTCCAGTGGCGATGCCACAGCATCCGTCGCTTTGCAGTGCACTTGGTGATGTAAGGCTTGGATGCTGCTGCTCATCCATGGAAACCCATTCCATAAAGCTCTCTGTGCACTGTTGGTGAGCTAATCTGAAGGCCACATGAAGTTTGTAGGTCTGTCGTGATTAACTCTGCAGAAGGTTGGCGACCTCTGTGGACTGTGTGCTGTGTAGAAACATGTAGTGACTGACTTTGCACAGCAACAACACCATAATGCACTTAAACTCAACACGGAAAGTAAGTCTGCTATGAAATCAACACAACAGATGACTCAAAATAGGAACAAAGAGCCAAAGCTGAAGCTTACAAGGAACATGAAAATCAAATATGACAACAAACAATAAACTTAAGAACCAAAGAACCTCAGAGTTAAATACCCAGGACCCAGAACAAGTGGCACTACACCATATAGCTCAGTTTGAAACATTATGTTTGTTTAAGTAGTTTAACCTCTTAAGTCACACAAATCTAGTTTTTATTTATCATGACGAATGACATGTTGAGATTGTGAGTATATGAATGTAAGAGAAAGAGAAATGTGCCCATCTTATTATTCTGACCTTTTTTTCATCAGATTGTGCTCACAGCAAGTGAAGTCTTTACCAAAACCACCGTGCATATCTGAAACAAATGTAATTTCACGTCTGATCCCCAGTGTGATCTGATACCTTGATTAAATCCAAACAAAATTTATTCTCTTTTATTATTACCTTCTGTTTTTTTCCCCTCTCTTTCTCTTTTTGACGTTGGGGATTTTTTGCTGCGCATAATTATGGAAAATGAGAATAACACAAAAACATCAAGTTTAATTTACACCCAAGTAATGGGATGAAAATGGAAATGAAGATTATGAATATCGTCTCAACTGTCAATTTAAAAGTGAACCTGCGAGACAGCAATAATCATCATTAGCTGCTGGCAGCTGATGGCACCAGGCAGTGAAGGGTAACACAGATGTCGAGGCATCCCTGTGGAAGGAGTGTAATCCCTCCAGCGTGCAGAGATCTGTTCTGAAGTTAGCTTCCAGTTAGATGGACATGGAATATCTCCACAGGGAGAATCTCAGGACAAATCCTGAAAAAAAAAATCATCCAAGTTGCTTTTGGATAAATGAGCTCCTCAGTCTGTCCCTAAGATTGAGCCCAGACACTCGTATCTGAATTGAATTGTTTTATTCAATACTTCCAAGCACATGAGAGTATCAAACATACTTGTTAGAGCTTCAGATTCGTGTCCAGATCCCTGCTTCAACAACAGCCGCACCCCTGCTGCTCCAGTCTGTTTGTCAATATGAGCTAATCAGGGGAACTTTTCATTAAAGACATTAACAGAAACCCCACAGCTCTCAGCTGTTTGAATGTTTAACTGACTGTTGCCAACAAAAAGCACTAATGATTTGCACCGGGACATTAAGAAGACATGCCCTAAGACATGCCCGCCCAGACACACACATGCACATACACACACACGGCCTCTCTATGTGTAAAGCAGCAGGAATGCATCAGTGAACCACATATAAAATCAGCAGCAGGCCATTTCTTCAGCCTCGCTGAGATTATGCAACTGCCTCTGCAGCATCTGGATGTTTCAGGGAGGTCATGCCAGCTCATGTGAAACTGTGAAACTTTTCTTGAGTTAACAGCCTTAAGAATATGAGCGTTGTGGCAGCAGCTGCTGTGATTTTGGATGCATGTCACATCATTACCTCTTACTCTGACTGCAGAGTACTTAAAGTATACAACACATTACTCCTACAGGAGCTCCTCTCCCATGTGGAAACCCATACCACGAAGCCAGCAGTGCACAGATTTGGTGCTGATGTTAATGCGTCAGGAGGTTTGGAGCTCTGCAGTCATTCATGGCTGAGTTGCCATGGTTTCTGTATCACTTACAGCTGATTGTGATCTAAGATGGAAGACATTTCACCAGCTGACTTGTTGCAGTGGTGGCATCTTATTACAGGACCACACTTGTAACGACAAGGCAGACTGCATGGAGAGGTGCTTGATTTTACACACTGTGACTGAAAAAAAAACTGCTCACTGTGATGATCTCGGACATTTATTTCTAGCATTAAATTAGGTTTTAAAGGAATATCTTCATTGTTCATCTGTAAATGACAAACACCTTTTTAATACTGACCAATTTGACTTGAAACAGCAGGTCAGTTGTTACTTATGTAGGTTCAAATTAGTCTCATTAACCTACTAATTGATGTTAGAGCTGCTGTGAAAGGAGTGTTGTCTTCCTTTAGGTGTGTAGACATTTATCCTCTGTCACCATCATCAGTATCAGAAACACAGAGACACCCACACACAAACACACCTCGCACAGTTTTCTTGTTTCTCTTTAAGACTCACAAGGCCACTGAATTGTACTGAGTAACTACAATAAGGCCTCTCGCTCCACATCACTGTGAATATACCATGTGTAGCATCACTTATTGATGCCATATATAAACACAAACACTGGCTTTTGCATTTACACCTCATGCATCCAGTATTCATCCTTCTCCACTGTATAATGATTGTGTTGAGCTTTAATTTGGTTAAAGACAGTGAAAATGGACAAAAACACTAAAGTGTGCGGGTGTGATGCAGTTTTAAATCTCCAGAGTGAGAGAATAATCATTACTGCTTTGGTTTTGTGTAATAAAACCCAAGATATAAGCCCCTGTCAGACACACAGTCCACTCCATTAATCTGATCTGGCATCTGAGCGTGTTGGCATCTTGTGCTTTCAGCAGAGCACAAAGCTAAAATGCAACAAAGTTAAAGAGTAAGCTACTGCAAGACTACATGCACACATATTGACCTAAAGGATGTTGTCACTTTAGCAGACTGATGAACCTTAACAGTGTTAACAGTCTCTGAAAAAGGGCTGTAGAGACAGTCTCACATGTCCTCGTGTGTGATGTGACCTGGAACAAACAACATTAAGCAATGCAGTTATTAACAGAGAAACTCAAGCGGTGTTTATTTCTCACTTTTTCCTCCCTTCAGTGCTCCTTCCTGCCCAAGTTTTCCATCCACATTGAGACCAAATATGAGGACAACAAAGGGAACAATGATAATGTGAGTAAAGCTCCGAGTGCCATGCGGTTGGAAGTGAATCGTGGGAACAAAGCTGCATCTGAAAGAAAGAGGATAGAATTTAGTTTCTCTCTTTTCATGTACCTTTTCCCCTTTGTGCTCTTTTCTGTCTGCTTTGTTGCCTCATCTTGTTGCTTCTTCTGTTTTCCCCAAAATCAAAACTAACGAATTCTCTTTGTCAGAGGGTTATTGCATCATTGTGTGTCAAGGACATCAGGAGGATTTTCAGTCATTCTGCTGTTCTGATTTCTTCAGGGAGTGATTGCGACCGTTAACATGAATGTTTTTGTCTTTGCGTTCATTTGTATCTTTGACAATCAGCGCAGTTGTCGAAAAGTAGGTCTCTTTTTCAATCTGTCATTATGATAATTTCTCATAGATACTTTGCCAGATAGACACATCTGAACAATAGGTGGACAAACTGAATCTCTATCTGTAACGAGCAAAGTTTTTGGTTAACAGCTCTTTGGGAATCACTTTGTTGGTGCAAAAATACAATTTTATGCCTGTGAAACCTCAGTGTCTTTGGCATTTTTCATAGAATTAATTCACAGAAAAAATGTGTTTTTCAAGACAGGCTGCTAGTAAGAAAGTGCCTAAAGACAAAATTTAAAATTGGTTCTTTGCTAAGTTGTTTGTTATGTGTAGAAACAAGAATGGTCCAAAAAACATTCCCCGGAAAATGGTCACGTAGACGGACTAGACTGAAAGCAAGTGAAAAAGCAGCCTGTTGTCTTAAGACCAACATTAAAAAACCTTCAGAAATTCTGGAGAACTAATGTTTAAGACCATTTTTAAAAATTACAAGAAAGTCTGGCTCCTTGGAAGTAAAATATAAAGAAATAAGAGCTGGTTAAAAACTTTTGCACAGAACTATAGCTATAAAATAGATTGACTGTAATTTTCTTTTATTAAATCAACCTGACCAGGTAAAAGCACTTCAATTGATCTCCACCTCACCTTCAGAGCAACACTTGGTATTGGCAGTGGAGGCAAGTCTGACTGTTACACAATATTACTTGAATATACAATGTAGTAGGAAGGAAAAGGCTGCTGCCCCACCTAGTGGTGGATTATGGGAGTTGCAAGAACATCACGATGGTTTCACAGATGGTCAAAATCTCACATTTGAAACTGATTGTAACAAATGTGGGTGCAGGCAAACTCAATAGAAGGGTCTTTCCGCTCTCATGTTAACACCCCACCGGTTCCACCATTTGTGCAGTCACCGCTATTCGCTCTTTATTCCAGCCTCCCTCATTTCTTGGTAGTCGTCTCCCTGCCCTTTTCCCCTGACTCTATACCCACGTGAAAGATTCAAAGAATGCAGGAAGTTTAATTAACGTCCGTGACTCAGGAACACTTTCACTGCTCTGAAAGGAGCGGATAACTAGTCAACATTGCTTTGCTGCGTCTGTGTCCCGTGAGTCACACAGGAGGAAATCATTGACCACTTGGTGTGACTCACATTCCTACTCACAGTTTGTTTAGCCTATTGTTTGAGGGTAAAGCTAGAAGGACGGGACGTTCTCAGGAAATTATCTTTTTGTCTAACGTAAACCCTTTCAACCTCTGCTTTCCTGTACAGCAATATGATGTGTGACTAAAATGACTCCCAGCATTTACGTGATGCGTGAAGCTGCCTTTATAAATCCACCAAGTGACGGCACTTCATCCCACAGCATTTGTCAACACCATTGATTGAGCTGTCCTCACATACTGAACTGTTCTCTGTTCCTCAGATCTTTGGCAGTGAGCCTAGAGAAGAGGAGATGGAGGTGTGTTTGTTGGACATCGCCTACGATGAGATCCCCGAGCGCCACTACAAGGAGTCGGAGGTGAGGAGAGCAACGCCACTGACCTCAGGATGTGGAGTGAATGAATACTTGCAGCCACGGCACAGATACTGTGGAAGAAAGTGGAAAGAAGGGTGAATAGGAGGGAGGAGGAGAGAAGTCAACAACTGAGATGTGAGGAGAAGGGAACAGAATAGGGTGTTATCTTTTCTCCACCAGCACCAGCTCGTGCTTGACCACCAGCTGGCCATCTGCCTCCTCTGAGCAATGGAAGGAAGGGAAACGCATGTTTATGTGTGGGGGAGGTGATGGGCATTAGCTCTGGAGATTTGACATTTGTATGCGCGTGCGTTCGCTCATCTATCAGGACGTGATGGTCATAAAAAGCTGAGCTATTAATAACCAAGAGGGGTCATGACAGCGCTGCAGTTTTATTATTGACGCCCTCACTTTCACACATGCACCTCCCACCGATCTTTGTGCTCCTCTGCTTTTAACCACTGAGAGCTAAGAATAGCACAGACATGCTGTCCAGAGCTAAACATAGAGGATAAGTCAGATGTCTAATGTAAATATTATTTTAAAAACAGATCCACTGTGTCAAATGTCCAAGTTTAAAAGAGACGGGGTTAAAAACAAAGGAGAAAAAAGTCAGAGGTCTGACAGCAGGTGCTCATGATGCAAACACATGCAACCAGTGTCCACAAGACAAGAAATAATTTCCAGTGCTGAAGATAAAAAGACGTTATTGTAGTGTCTAAACTTTTTTTTTTACTAAATAAAACCAGCATGCATCACACTGAGAAATCAGTTAATAAAAAAAATGAAGGATCTTTAAAACCACATTTGGCTCAATACAGCTCAACACATGCATGAGTGTCAGATGCCTGGTTTTAATGTAATTTGATGTAATCTTAATCAACAAAAAGCCTCTCTGCCCCACTGATATTAGTTCAAGCCATAGCTCGTATATAAAAGATGGATATCACCTATTTTGTGTTTGTGTTCTGCTGTTATTAAAGCCTGGAGGTGGTGTTCACAGTCACAACTTAGTCACGTCTGTTTTATAATCTGTTTTACTCCAAGTATGAACATAATTTACAAAATAAACCTCATGATGTATGAAAGAAGGTATTAAAATAACATTTGAGACCATAAACTGACAAATGCTTTTGAGTTTTTTGCCGTTTGTGTGAGCGTGGCACAGTCTGGCCTTGGGTGAGTTTGCTGCATCGTCCGCTCCTGGGAGGACTGTGGCAATGCTCCAGACCTGCAAACTGCCAAAAACCTCTGTTTTCATAGAGATCCTCACACTTGCTGGTGATTTGACTGGATGCAGCATATATGATGCAGTATATAGAATCAAACTGCTTGCAGCCAGAGGATTTGCTCCCTGCTGGTCACCAGAAAGAAATCATATTTAAAGCACTTTGACTTTGGCTTCACTTTTTAGACCTTCTTGAAATACAATCTACAGTTAACGAAACTTGTTCAGCAAAACCAGGAGGAAAAGTAAGTGAAGTAAAATATCTTTGGAGAGATATTTGCTTATTAAAAAATGTGCTTAAAAGCGATTAATCTCTCATTAGCATTTCTCATCTTTCCGTCTCTCAATACACTTGATGAAACATTTTATACGCAGACAAATATAACAGACGTCTTCCACCTCCTCTACAAGTACTTTCCCAGCAGGGATAGAGACACTCTGTCACACTCGGATGCATGACTCTAAGACAAATGAGCATCACAGCATAATTAGTCCACTGGGAGCAGTGATTAATGCGTGTAAAGTTTCTGAGACTCCCACTGTGCTTCTTAGCTACACCCTGCATTAGCCTCATAAATAAAAGCAGATGATCCTGTCCTGTAGGCAAAGAGGAGGAAATTGATGTGTGTGAGAGAGATTAGATGGCAGGAAGTATAGTTTTAATTTTAAGTATTGGTTGGAAAACAGTTCAACAAATTTTCCTTATCGTCTTATGTAAATTTTTTGAGGATTATCGACATAAGATTGTTTTTTATTTAACTCCTGGGGGAAAATGAGTTGTTTTTCTGAAGCTGGTGTCTTGTGGCCTTGTAGGACCTTCGGTATTTTAAGTCAAAGAAGACGAATCGGGGGCTTCTGCAGGAAGGATGGCTCGACACCCAGGACCCCATCATGTGCTCCTACAAACTGGTCACTGTCAAATTTGAAGTCTGGGGCCTGCAAACCCGTGTGGAGCAGTTTGTACACAAGGTCAGGACAAACCATTTTTGGGGGCAAGAGACACGTTGTGGATGAGTTTCAGCCTGCTTATATCATCGTCTGAGCCAAAGGCGTCCCATTTTCTGCTCTGAAAACATGTGATACACGGCTGTGAGCCAAATCAGCAGTTCCATTATCACCTTCCACAATATCTGCCCTGTTCACATCCCACAGCTTGCCTTGCAGCACCACCTCCCTTTTACTTGGCTGCAGAGTTTAAACTTTGTATCTCTCATTTCCCAAATCCATTTTGCTACAGCATCTGTCCCTCGGGTCAGCTGTCCCTGCACTATCCTTGCCCAAGGCGCCCACACACACACACACACACACACACACAAATTGGAGGCAGGTTCATTACTCACAGGCTAACACCAGGAGTGTCCCACATAAATCATAATCCTCTAGGGGTGAACAGAAAATTTTTGAAGTGAGAAATGAAGTGAAACTCTCGGTATCCTTTAGAGTGAATGCAGTCTGATTTACAGTTTCTCTCCTTGAACTTCCTCCCTGCCTCTGTCCCTGTATGAATTCATTTTCCTGTGATCTTGCCTCCTTTGCTTCCCTTTTCTCTCTTTTTATTTTTTGGAATCTTCCTCAGGTGATCCGAGACGTGCTGCTTTTAGGACACAGGCAGGCCTTTGCCTGGGTGGATGAGTGGATTGGTAAGTGCGCAGGAGATGACAGTCTTTAGAAAACTTGGGTTATTTTCATGTGCAGGCACTGACTTATCTCACGATTGCACCCACTTCACATAAATTATTCCATTTCAAGGTGGAGATCAAAGACTGTATGCAAAGGATGGACATAGCTAGCATGACATTATCAGTTTGTTTATTATCAACTTTTAGCATTGTGACCATCTCCATCTGGTGTTTTTGGAGTTTGAAATATTTGGATATATTTGTCATATTTGGACATGAGCATAGCGTGCTAAGTTATCAACTAAATGCTAGCAAGCTCTTTTTAGCAGGGTGTATGCATGGGTAGCGTGCACAGGAACAGATACCTGATAATAATTCTAAATAGGATAAATATTAGAATCTCCACCACCGAAAACAGAGAAAAGACTTCCTGAATGGCCTGTTAGGACAATTAACCACAAATGATAACATATAAAATGTTCCACACAGTAGATGGGTGACTCCAATTAGCTGTAGTGTCACCTCTGCTAATTGGTTATGCCACATCCTACCTCCTCCTACAGAAGTGCAGCTGGTTTGGGTATTTTAGAAACTATATTTTAGAAACTTGGATTTTTCATCTTGTTAATATCAGAGGTTAGAAGAGAGTGCCCAGACTGTTTTTATAGGAAGACAGCATTAACTCAATTTCTCTTTATAGTTAAAGTAAGAAGAACAGCATCTCTGATTGTGCAACATGTCAAACCGTAGAGCAGATGAACAACAGCAAAAGACCACAGCTGTGACTACTGTCAGCTAAGAACGGGAAACTGAGAGTACAGTTTTCTCCTGACACGTCTTTCCCTTGAAGCAGTTAGTTGTAAGACCTTGAGAAACCTGTGCGCAACTCCACTAATATTTCCACATTTGCAGCCTCACCACATTAAATAAATCTGCAAAGTCCCATTTCCAAAAAAACTCGAGATGCTGTGTACATTGAAAATACAAAGAACGCAATCACTTGTAAATCTTAAACTCGTATTTTATTCACTGTAGAACACAGAAACCATATCAAACGTACCAAAGTAAGAAAAACATTAGCTCATTTTGAATCTGATGGCAGCAACACGTCTCAAAACAGTTGGGACAGGGCCCTGTTTACTGCTGTGTAGCATCCTCTCTTTTTTAACCATGAACATCTGGGAACTTAAGGATACGAGCTGCTTGATTTTCTAGCTTCTCAACAGTCCTGGGTCTTCTTAGCTCCATTTCATATTTCATGATGGGCCAAATGGTTTTAAGAGGTGAAAGGTCTGAACCGCAGCCAGGCCAGTTCAGCACCCCACTTCTACTACTACTAAGCTCTGTTGTGAAACACATCTGTTTAAATATTTGGTGTGCTTTCTATGTTTTATTGTTAATAAAGTATGGGTTTATTAGAATTGCAGATCACTGTGCTTATATCACATAAAAACTGCATTCAAATCTAATAAAAACAATTCTACAGATTCCTTGTCTCTCTTATATGTCACTGCTCCAACCCAACAGACATGACCATGGATGAAGTAAGAGAGTACGAGCGTGCCACGCAGGAAGCCACCAACCTGAAGATTGGCACTTTCCCCCCTACCATTTCCATCTCAGAGAACCCCCTGCCATCTAGCACCCGCAGCGGACCCAACAGCGCCCCGTCCACTCCCCTCTCCACCGAAGCCCCTGATTTCCTGTCAGTGCCCAAAGAGCGACCCCGGAAGAAGTCAGCTCCAGAGACCTTGACCCTGCCTGATCCAGGCCGCAGGGATTCACTCTTCAAGCTTCCAAGCTTTTTCTCCTGGAACTCCAGTCCGCAACCAGAATGAGAGCGGGGCTAAGCCGCTGTTAAACACCCCTGACCTGCGTATTAGTGGAGGATGCCTACCCAGCACATCCTGCAATGTTCCCTCAGCCATCTGAAGAAGAAGTGACTGTCCCGGTGATCCCAGCCCCTCAGCCGACTCGCCGGCGTTCCAGCAAAGCCAACAGCTCTCAGACTGCCTTTACAGGTACAGCTAGGCATCCACAGCAAGGCCCGCCAAGTGTAAAGGTGTAGTAAATCCCAGCGAGAGTCCAACAAAAGCACCTGCAGGCTCCTCATCCTTTACTTCTCCTTAGAAAACAGCCAGTCTGCACCTTTCATTAATCAGTATGGAGTCCAATTAGCCTGACTGAGTGTAGCATACATTCCTGAAATCGTTTTATCCCACAGAGTGTCACCTTGTTTTCATCCAAGCTCAGGGTGTGTTGGTGAAAAGATATCTAGAGACTCAGTGCACATAAACTTAACATTTGTTATCTGCTTTATCTTTAAACATCTCTGGCTTTGTTCATTTATTTGGTAACTGAATTATGTAGTTGGGACTCTTGTTGGCCACTGTAACAGTCGAGTATTATGGTTTTCACAGTCAGATGTAAGGTGATTGTGTATTCTTGTATATACTGTATGAAAAATATAAATGTGACTAATTCAAAAAGAATATCATATCAAGTGATGAAGCTGCTCTGACTGTAATGTGTCTCAGCAGCCATGAGGTCTTCATGAAACAGCATGATTCTTGACTACCGGGGCTGCCCTTAAATATTTGTGAACTGAATGTTTTCCTTATCTGAGCCTCATATGTGATGTCGTGTTTTACAGGAGTTTTTACAGACTTGGTCATGTGGTGTTGTTTTGCTGCTGTATTGACTTCATTGTGGTTTTATTGTGTTCATTTACTGTCATACTATTGATGGGTTTTGTATTCAGTACATTAAAGTAAATACTGCTGCATCTGTTACTGTGTGAAGAGTTTGTCAATGTGATCTATCTGAATGGAAAGACAGTCGTGTGGCTCATTCAAATGCAACTTTGGAAACCAAGTCATGCTGTATAAATTAGAATTAGAATCAGAATACTTTATTGATCTCAGAGGAAATTTTGTGGCCAGATATGCTCCAAGACAGTAAGAACAGTAACTAGCAAGTTAAATTAGCAGTATTAAATAAGACAATATATTGCAAAATAGCTCTAATATATAAATATCTCAACATATTACATGAAATTGTATATAGATGAAGCTGAAACTGAGGTCCCCTTCTTATCATACTGCAGATAATTTATCTGAATTTCAGGAGCAAGGCCACACCTCCATACACACCGCTTTCTGATATGTCTACATGCTCAACCTTTGCTACCTTTTTCAATTCATACACTTCTCATTAGTACAGGCAATCGCCTCTGAGGCCTTTCCCACCAAAGCAATATCTGCTAGAAACACTGTCAAACCTAAATGAGGATGTTGTCACAGCTAATGAACTCTGTTATTTTCCCTGTAGAGGATAAGCAGATATTAAGGAGGTACAACTACTGCGCTGTGTACTTATGCTTTAGCTGGAGGAATTGTAAGAGAGTAAGCAGTATGTGTGCATTTATGCAAACAGAGAGTATGCATCCAACATGCTCACATTCAGTTATTTTATTTATTTTAAATATATAAACCCAGGTGTGAGCTCTTTGTCCTCACTTATTCATTTTTCATCATTTAGGGGGCATGTGATGAACCATGACCATGTACCAAACTTCAATACATAAACTGTTTTTTTTTTTGTTTTTTTTTTAATCTTTAAAGGTGTCAAAAGGCGTACGATTCATACGCACACCTCTAGTGAACACTGTGTTCATCCTGGTCTACACATCACACACGCAAACACAATTCCTTAATCAAAACTTTATTGAAAAAATAATAACATCATAGTGTTCAGCAGACACATCGACACAACTGCTTTAACAGTTTAACGTAACACAACAAACTAACTGAACTCTCAGTTAGCAGTCCCTCCCATACCCAGTGCTGTTTTGTCCTCCATAGTATATAATGCAATAAATATTAAGTGCTTTTTTTTGTCTGTGCACAAAACCAACACACAATCCCAAAGCTAAAGCAAAAATTTGTTGTATTCTCTTCTTGCAACTTAATGAAGTCAAACAGTTTGTGTAAAATGACACAAAATGCTCAAAGTGTGTAAAGTTCAGTTTGAACATTCAATGCTAACACTTATCTTTTTTAAGCAAGTATCCACAAACCTTGAAATCCCACATTAAATTCATGTTTAATAAAAAAAAAAAAAAAAAAAAAAAAAATCCAGCTCTTTTACGACACACACTCAAATGACATCACAAAAACAAACATAATGTAGTAATTTTTCTGTCCTGATATGTAAACACAACAGAAACAAATGATGATATTGACCCAGTTGACACATTTTTTCAGTGCAAGAAAATAACAAGGCATAAGTTAGTTTCCAATGTGCGTGATTTTGTGTGTTGCTTCCCCGCCCCCTTCATCATCTTCTGTTAAAGTCTTTGGTGATGACATTTGTTCCCCGTTTCTCCTTGAAGTTATGCATGGCGTTGAGGAAAAATTCATACCAAAAAAAGGTGAAGCCTGTTGAAAGCGCAGCTTTTACGAGACTGGGGGACAGGCCTTTGAAGAATCCTCGGAAGCCCTCCTCTTTGGCTATTTGAACCATGCAGTCGAGCAGACCTCTGTAGCTCCGCACCTGCACAGAACAGACAGAGGACAATGCTTCACCATCAAACCCAGAGCGCTTAATCAAATATGATGAAACATGCTGTTGAGGAGCTTACCTGTCCAAAGTGAGCTCTGGCTGCTTCAAAGCCCCCCACCTGCAGTCTCTTCTTGAACAGATCGAAGGGGTACGTGATTGTTTTGCTGATCATTCCAGCTCCACTCCCACAGACCAGACTTTTTAAGTTTCCTTGAATATGAACATAAAAAGTGACAGGATTTTAAACTCAACCCTGTGCATGTGTAAACGCTGCACAATTAAGAGTTTCCACTCACCTCCCGAGTTCCCAGCTTTGGGTCGTGGAGCCAACAACTTTTTAAAGATGTTGTAGAAGAAGAACTGCAGGCCAGCGTAAGGAAACACAGCCAAGAGCGTTGGTGACAGGCCACGGTAAAATGTTAGAGTTCCTTCTGATCGCCACATTGTAGACACAGCATGTCGCAGGTTCCTGTACACCTGGAAATATAAAACTGGGTTTCAGCAGTATACAGTGAGTGATTCTGCCTAAGGCAGGAATGAGAGAATATTTAACATGCTTTATGAATATTTCATCGTTGTAAGACTTGAAATGGCATTCAATGCTGTTGGTAGTGTGGGAAACAAAAACCTGTGTCCAAATCCTCAAATATTTCTACATTCGCCTAATTAAACACATTTGGATATCTCTGTCCTCAACAGACAAGTGAGCAAAAATCAATACTGGATGCCCGTGATCATTTCGGGTCCTCGGGCGGCATGATTCTGTCATGGAAATCAGTGCATGGGCTCAGGAACACTTCCAGAAATCATTGCATGATCCACAAATGTAGGTTAGAGCTCCATCGTGCAAAGATAAAGTCATATGTAAATGCCACCTTCTTCTCTGAACCAAAGCTCATTTAAAATGGATTTTGGCAAAGTGGAAAACCTGTTCTCTGGACAGACTAATCAAAACGTTTTACTTTTTTTGGAAAATATTGACGCTGCATTCTGCAGACTAAAGAGCAGAGGCACCATCTGCGTTGTTATCAGAGCTCAGTTCACAAGTCTGCACCTCTGGTATGGCGGTGCGTTAGTGTCTCTGGAATTGCCACAACTGCGCCACTGATGCTGAAAAAATATATACAGGTTGTAGAGCGATATGTGTTTCCACTTAGGCAACGTCTTTTTCAGAGAAGGTCCTGCATACTTCAGCAAGACATATGCTAAACTAAATACTGCATCTATTTGTATGTAAAGGTTTTAGAACAACCTTTACATACAAAATCCAGCAGCTGGTCTCTTCAGTTCCCAGACAATTACAGCTTGAACAGCCTCTTACAAAGTGGTAAACAATATGTTATGAGATACGTTTCTGTTATCAAATTTAAAATGATTTAACATTTTTCATTAAAATTTCTCAGCTTAAACACTTACTATATTTTCTGTACTCTTTAGTGAAAAAAATGTGACTTTATAAGATGTGCAAGTCATTGCATTCTGTTTTTATTTACATTTTTCACAATGTACCAAGTTTTTTTGAAACTGGGACTGTAAAATAAAAACCTGCATGACGAGCTGATGTATGAAATTCTGTCAAACATTGACAGCGACAGGATCAGCAATGATTAGTCCCACCTTGGGTTCTCCCTGAGCTGCAAAGCGTGTCCGCAGTGTGTCCAGAGGCTGGCAAACCACTGTGGCAGAGCAGGCTGCCAAGCCGCCACAGACGAAATGAACGCCTGCTGTCTGGCTGTCATACGGCGTTTTCTCATGGACCAACTCTGTCAGAAACTCAAAACTCGCAAACTGCAAATTGGACACAATAAAAGCAACTGTGTTGTTGAGATTGTTTACAGTAATATAATTGTTCCGCTTAGCCTGCAGTTCACAGTTCACACTTTGTACCTGGACAGCTCCGTAGCAGATGGAGAGGAGCTGTGCCGGGATGTGGCCCTTCCAGAAAGCAGACAGTCCCTCCTCTGAATGAATGCGGCGTGTTGCCTGAAATATCCCATAGTACTTTCCCTCTGGTGTTTTTGAAGACACGCGCTCTATCTGCAGCTACAGGGGGGAAATACAGATAAGAACACAACACAACCTGCATCTATCAGGCTTCAAGAGTTGTGTGAAGAGATTAAGGTTTTTATTTCAAATACACTTTACTGTGTGAACAGTGTGGTAATGAATGCAAATGTTTGCACATGCTTTTAGTACAGTCACCAATTGAAATGTGCAGTTACTGAAGAAAATACTGAAGGTCATAGCTGCTATTTCACTGTAATCTTCAAAGTCAACATGAATTCTCACTTCTGTCCCAGATCCTTACCTGAAATCTGATTTTAATTACGTCAAAAGGACTGATGAGGGCTCTGGTGACCATCCCGGCAGCTGAACCAGCGAAGGCTGCCTCCTCTGGGGACAGAGGTGCACTCTGGACACCAGGGTCATAGCCCACCATGTCTCTACAGCCTTAGGTTTCTAGAAACTCTAATGAAACAAATGACCAACCCTTTGTTCAGTTTAACACAGTTAAAAACAAACTTTAATTCAAGTTTAAATAGATAAAGATAATCTTAACTGCATCATGTTGGATGATAGGAGCTTGTTTTGTATGTATAATCTTAAGAACAGGTGTTTCAAAACTGTATTAAAGTGAGTATTTTGATATTTATAACAGCAGCTACATGCTAGATGTTATAAAACCTCCAGTTTGGTTTTGGGGGATGGACTTTAGAATAATACACAGTATTATATAACTCCTCTTTTCTATATACTTTTCAATGAAAATGAGAAATGGGTGCAGCAATTTACTGAAACATACTAACATACATGGGAATGCAGTAGATTTTCTGTAGATTTTTTTTTTTTTACTGTTCTAACAAGCTTGAAAGTCAATGTTTGGTATGACCACCTTTCTTATACATTACAGCCTGAAGTCTCTTAGAAAAGCTTTCTTGTAATTTCTTTAAGTAGTTTTCAGGAGAAGTTCCCCATCCATGTTTGGGATCACTGTCATTCTGAAAGCCTCCACCATGTTTTACAGATGGCTTTTCTCCTTGTCTCCCTTCCTTAAGCATGGCTTCTTGACATTCACCCTTACACTGAGACTATTTACAAGGAGACTTCAGTGAAAAGTTGATGGATCACCTGCAGGGCCAGTTGGATATCTCGTGCCCTGTGTCGGTCTTTCCTATTTCTTAAGGACATGGCTTTCATTTGCTACCCACCAGTCCAGTTTCCTCAAGGATACGCAACACTGGATGATAACTTAATTCGTGTGCCCTTTTATGCCTGAATGACTCATATGCCAGTGTTCAGTGGTTCAACAAACAAACAAACAAACAAACAAAGTTTTATAAGCCTTGGGGAATTATTGATAACACCACTGAAAAAATGTCAAGTATGTCTGCCTCCTCCGAAGTAAAATATAAAGAAACGAAACGTGGGGTGGCTCAAGACTTTTTCCCAGCAGCTGTTTCCTTGACATTACATTTACAGCTCCACCCATGTCATTCGTCATTTGTTAGGTGTCTGTTAATGGCTCGTTTTCTTCCATGGTCACCATTTATATAACTATAACACAACCATAAAATGCCATAAAGACCAGAAAAGTTAAAAAGAAAAAAAAAACAGACATGTGGAGGACATATAATAAGACCTTGGAACTAGCTAAGCTAAGCTAAGATAAACTAAGAACAGAGCAGGGATTAACTTGACAATAATGGTAACAGAAGCAGACAAATATCACCGTACCTTCATAAATACCACATCAGCTCCAACGGTGAACCTCAACTAGTGCAGTTCAAAATTAGTAGAACAGGAACAGGTTTCTACTACTTGCTAGCACGCTCCTAATATTACTGCCGGGTCGGAAGAGATTCTCCAAGACGAAATATCACGTCAAGATAAGTTCCTGCCTCACTGCACCGTGACAAATTCAGCAAGCAACTACTTAAAACTCACATCCTCTTTTATTTAAGACATCTATAGTGTAGACAGGTGTCGAAAGTACAAGAATAAGGGCTTCGTTTACGTTAACTTTGGGTTAGGGGAAGACCATAGGGTCTGCGGCGAAGAAAAGAAAGGAGGGACTCATCTTTCTGTTGATACTTCATCTTCGAAAGGTTGGGGTTGCGTCGAGGAAAGGCTGCCTACCAGAGCATACCTCTACCTGAGCGTAGATGTGACGAATTGGCATTAAATAGGTATAATTGTCACATAATTATCCTCCATTTGTTGGTCAATTATTTAACCACCGTTTTCTTTCAGTTCGGGAAAGTATTTACCCGTTTGTACCTTTCAGCGGGCGGTTATAACGCAAGTGTAGGCTGGGTATTAAACTCCACTTTGATTCGTTAGCGTCAATGCTAGCCATTAACGTTTGGTTTCCACTCCAGCTGTAACGGTTGTTGTTAATGTTGAAAACAAAGCTACCGTTAGACGAAATTTTACGTGTTCTTACACTAAACTAACGTTACCTAGTTGAATATGGAAGTAACATTGGTGTGTCACATCACAAGTTGAAGATAACTTGGCTCATGCTTGGTTGGGTGTTCGGTGAACTTTTTAGTTGACCTGGGTTGTATAATCCCCTCCATCCCTCAGTGAATGAGCTGCGGCCGGGGGCCAGCCAATTTGATGACTGTACAGGATTTTGCATGTATTGTGGTCACCAAAAGTGCCCGAATGTCTCCGGCTGTGGCCTTTTGATCTGTCTTTGAAAAGCTTATATTCTGCATGAAAACACCTGCAGTAACTGTCTGATTTCCACAGGTGACAGCCCTCCCGTGTAATTTGTTTACTTGCATCTGTAATGGAAAACTCTGCTGAAGACTACCGGATCCAGTCATTTGACCTGGACACGCAGAGGTTACTAAAAACAGCCTTGAAAGGTCAGCCTTTAACTTCTTCATGTGTGTCATTTTTGGATGCTGTTAAAAAAAAAAAAAAAGCGCTTAAACATATGCTCTCTTTTTCAGATCCATCTCTGGTGAACCTGGAGAAAGTATCCAACATCATTGTGGATCAGTCTTTGAAGGACACCGTGTTCAGCAAAGAGGCTGGGCGTATTTGCTACACTATAGTGCAGGTCAGTAAGACCCAGCTATATATTGCATTCAGGCTCCCACTTTTTGTCCACCCTACCACTGTTATCTGCCTGACACTTTGCTTGACACTTTCTGCAGGCTGAAGCCAAGCAGAACAATGGAAACGTGTTCAGGAGACACTTGTTGAACCGACTCCAGCAGGAGTTCAAAGAACGCGAGGAGATGAGGGCACGCTCTCTGCAGGAGTGGGTGTGCTATGTCACGTTCATCTGCAACATCTTCGACTACCTCAAAGTAAGAGCCAGAGAGAGTTTTGAGTTTTAACATTTAGGAAGGGGAAACACAAAGCAGCTTTGTTAAATCACTCCAATTAAAAGTGGAACCTTTTCATTGCCCTTATTAAGAGGACATCCTGCTTTTTTTTCTTCTATGTCCACACTGCAGATGAACACCTCCTATAGCTGCATTTTGGGGGTCCTAATATGTTCACTGCAGCACATTTAAGTGTCCAGGAACAACCACTAAAATTTGAACAGATGCTAATTATGCTGCTTCAAAAATCTAGGTCATGTCTCATGTAGTAAGGGGTTTATTCATTGGCAGTGTAAAGATGAGCCTGAAAGGTGTGGTCCTAACACACTCAGGTTTCATCCATGCTTGGAGCCACTGGCATTTTAAACAGAGTGATCCTTATTGGAAGACTACTCAATCCTGGCTTTTGTGTAAGAGAAATCAGAGTCAAGGACTTACCACAGTTTCCTTTTGTGTTATGTTGATAATACTGAGCTGCTGTAAGGACTCTCCACACTGTGTTTCTTAGGTGAACAACATGCCGATGGTGGCCCTGGTTCATCCTGTGTACGACTGCCTGATGAGGTTGGCCAAACCAGACGCTCTAATGAATGAGGATGAGGTGAGGAAGATATCTGTAGAAAGTATTTATCAGTCATTTGTATATAAGTGTAAAAGTGCTATAGTGGTTTTCAGGACTGATTGGGGGAGTGGGGTTGTTTTGTATAGTCAGTCGATATACCTCCTGTTCCACGGGGTGTTTTTGTCTGACTACAAATGCATATAAATCCCAAAAGGCCAATAAAAAAACTAAATTATCTCAATTGATTGCTGAAGCTTTCGTAATTGCATTTTGGCCAATGAACTTCCACTTTTTTTCTGCATAGTAGAAGAGTCACCTTTCATTTTAAAGGTTAAAAAGACTTTAATAGCCATTTTTCTACAAAGTAGCCAAAGGGTTGTAATTTTGAGGAAGACCTCAGTCAGTTTTTGGCTCCACATTGTTGTGTACAAATGTTTACAAATATGTGTGTATAAAAAGAGAGATTATTTCATGACTTTTAACTTAATTTCAGTTGAATTTTAAATTCTATATAATACAGATACGTGGCAAAGGCATACTTTTTAGTTCTTAATTTATGCTACCACGCTTGTGTGTGTATTTGCCTATGAAGCGCCTACACAGAAGATTTTCAACGACTGCAAATGTGCACCCATGCCATCCTCCAGCATCCTAACTGCACATTGTTTGACATGGATGACACTGTGTTGATTAGTTGAGAAGTGGGCCAGAGAAGCACAAAAAACCCCATCAAAGATTAAAAAAAATGCAGTATGAGAAACATAGGCAATGGCCTCTTTTAGTTTTACTTCAGCTCTTTGTAGGCTTCAACTTCACTCTTCTCTGTGGCTGGGTGGTGACCAATAACAGCACATGTAAGTGTAGTCCACAGATCTGTTGTAGCACATAATATTTATACTGCCCACATCTGGGCAGTCCATAGCTGCCGACAGTTTACCCTAACTACCGCAAAACCATAATCTCCCCTTTAGTGTGACATTCATTTTTACTGAGGCGTCTCCACCTTTCTCCACAGGTGGACTGTCTGGTGGTGCAGCTGCATCGCATCGGAGAGCAGCTGGAGAAGGCGGACAGCCAGCGGATGAATGACCTGTTCTTCCTCCTGCGGGACGGCTTTCTGCTCCAGGAGAGCCTCACGTCCATGGCCCGCCTGCTGCTGCTGGAGATCCTGGAATTCAGGGCCGGAGGTTGGATGCTCAGCAGCACCGCTCACAAGTACTACTACAGTGAAATAGCTGACTAGGACTCAAGGAGCAGGGCGCTGAGCACTAGAGCCTTCAAGCACCTTGGACACCTCTCAAGCGCCACTGATTACAAAACCAGCTTTTTGAGGATAGATAGCAATATCTTCCAGGCAATCTGAGGAGGAGTTTGAGAAGATGGTGATTTCTCTAAAAAGACTGATTCAATGTTCCTGAAGCGTGCTGTGGAATGTGCAATAGGTCACGCGGAGCTGAAGTTGAGTTAACGAGGTTTGACCACATTCAGGTTCACTTTGTCTTTGTTTCAAAGACATTTGTGTTCAGGTTTGATGCAGCTAGAGGAGCTGAGGCAACTTTTTTTTTACATTTTTAATCATTCTAGCATTCCTGTTTTGAGAGAATATTCTAACCTTAGTTTGTTTACCAAATCCAAATGACATTCCAGTCAGATGAAACCTGATTTGATTATTTTGATATTTTAGTGTAAAATTAAAATTTTGAAAAGGTTTTAAATTGCGGTGGGAAGAGTTTCTGCCTACTTTGTTCTGTAAAACTCCTGTTAGTGATCAGTTTGGCAGAGTCTTAATTCAGGGATTTATTTTATTTTTTGTTACTAACAGCAGACCAAGCGATTGGTTAAACCGCTTTTCTGCAGAAACATCACTCAGATTCCTTGATATAAAATATTTGTTAAACAAGCTGCGTCCATGTAACGTGAATACCATCACATGGTACCAACGACTCCATAAAGACTGACATGTTTATTTTTACCTTAAGAAGCTGAGGGCAGAGTGTTTTCTCCTCCTTTATCAGAGCTCCTTTTGCAGGTCAGTTACGATTGCAAAGCTCATAAAAAAAGTGTTTTTTCAAAACGATTTAACTTCTCTTTACACCAGCAACACTACATTTGATAGTCCACCATGGCTTTCAGGAGTTTGCTCAGGCACAGGTGCCCTGCTGTTAAAATATTTCATCTTTCAAATGTGGTGGTTTTCATAACCACAATCTGTAGAATGTATGTTGAAATTTGACTCTAAGGCAGTCTGACAATGATAAAAACAAAGAAGTTACTTAAAAGCCGCTCACAGATGCACTGAAGTATTTTGTCTCCTAAAATAATTTTCTTTGTTAGTGTAGGGATTTAAATTTCAGCTGTTTTTTTTTCTTACAGATTCTTGGGTCAAATCAACAAAACCAAGAAAAAAATAAGTTTGTGTGTTAAACTGCAATGAGTCAAAGAAGGACTTAACCAAATCCCTTAATGACTCCACAGACCTGACTGTAACATGAATCTATTTTTTACTACACTTTCCATTTTTTCTTTTTTATGATTGGGTTGTGCATTAAATGAAAGTTTGTTCTAATAAATCTTTGTAAGTTTGTATTTTTTGCGTTTATTATTGCAAATACAACACACTTGTACACAGTACAGCTTCCTTAATACAAAAGTGACAGTAAGCCATGTTCAGTTCTTTATACACGCTTCATCTCTCTGACAGCATTTTACAGTCCATATGATTTTCACGTCTCAGCACTTTGAGCGGCTGCAGCTCTTTGCAGCCGACCTGACTTCTGTCCAGTCTGTTAGTCATCAGATTTCAGTCGACGCCATTGCGCTGCTTTCTACCACCAGCGGTAGTGAGCATAGGCTCTGTTGGCTTCAGCCATCTTGTGCAGCTCGTACTTCTTCTTGATCACGTTGCCCTCTTTGCCAAAGGCCGCCAGCAGCTCCTGGGAGAGTTTTTCATACATGTGCGTGCGTCGGTGTTTGTTGTCCTGGCACTCTGTGATCATCCACTTCATTGCGAGGAAGCGTCGCCTGTTGTCCGTGAGTGGAATGGGCACCTGGGTGAGGTCAGAGGCCAAGAGGAATGCAATTACTCGCCTTTATGCTTTGCGGATATAAGATCAGCAAATGTGTCTAAAAACCAAACCACAAAGACAAACTGTGCGTTCCATTTTTAAAGTGTGGAAGCTTTCGAAAAGCATCTTTTGTCCTGTCTCCCTCCTCTCATCAGTTATGGCAGATGACTGCCTCTCCCTGATGCCAAATCAGCTGGAGATTTCTTCCTGTTAAAGGGGAGTTTTTCCTTCCCACTGTCACCAAATACTTTCTCATAAGGGTCATGTGACTGTTGGGCTTTTCTCTATATTATTGTAGTCTTTATGTTGCCTTGAGGCAACTTGTGACTTGGCTCTATATAAATAAAACTGAATTGAATCTTATTTTTCTGAGTTTTCTGTGCAGGCAATGGTGTGTGTCATTACTGACCTGGTAGTACTTTCCACCTTTCTGTATGCTGGCTAGCCCAACGACAGGCTTGCAGTTCTCCAGAGCCTGATGGAAGATGGTGTAGGGGTTACACTCGATCACTTCCCTCTCCCCCTCAGAAGCTTTGTGATACTTCTCCACCTGCTTCTTCTTTATGTTCTCCAGCGTCTAAACACGAGACAAACAGTAGTTATCTATTTACCGTTTATTTAGACTGCTGTTGACATGTCTGGTATTTATTATTAAATTGGTTTTTTTTTTACCTGTGTCATTATCTCTCTAGCCAAAACCTTGTTTCCATGTTTCATCATCATGTTGATGAATTTACTGAAAAACAAAGACAAAAATCATCACCTGACATGAACGTTCCTATACACACATCTTTCCTGTTGTTGTGAGCTGAGATGTGAGTCTACCTGATGACTGGGTCATCAAAAACAGAGCTTGTGACTCCGCTGGTGGCTGCCTTGATGGGCCTGAGGGCCTTGAGCTCGCGTTGTTCCTTCTCCTCGGCACTCAGCTCCGTCTCTGGTCGGCTGTAGGCCTCCTTGCTGACTTCAGGCTCCAGATAATAAGGGTTGTATCTGCTCCATCTCACCAGGAACACTCTGAAAACAAATGACAGGACGGAGTTTCACAAAGTTACTGGGTAGTTTGTGCCTGCAGACAGACCTCACTGTCAGCTGAAGAAAAAAAAACTTAAACTAATCCTAATCTATCAAACAAAATCCTTTTTGTGTTTCTCTAAAGCAAATGGTTATGATTGGGGTCATCACCAATTATACCTCACAGAGTTAATCAATTGGACCATTTACAAGGAATCTATCACATTAAAACTGTTCAAATTTCTTTTCACTTTCCTATGGTCACGTATCCTTGAAAACCCTGCTGTAAAACACAAGGCTAAGACCCAAGTACACAGTAAACAGGACCACTAAATAAATCCAATAACAGACTGTCAATACACAGCAGAAATGTCTCTGTGAATCAGGGATTTCTTCATTATTTGTCAGTCAATCACCAAAAATTATAGTATTTCTTCTTCTTCTTCTTTTTAATTTGGGTTCACTCAGCTTCTTCCCAGAATTATATAGCTGTGAACTAAATATCTGGGTTACAGGCTGCTGGTCAAACAAAGCAAGATACTCTAAAAGATGTCCACAGTCACCACCCACTTCATTTGACACACCTTGCTAGTACTGGCACCTTGCTAGTTGCCCTTTGTATTAATTTTCAATTTTTTTGGCATAAATTCAAAAAGGTGTTGGAAACATTCCTCAGAGATTTGGGTCCATATTGACATGACAGCACACACAGTTGCTGCAGATTTGTCACACATCCATCATGTGAATCTCTTGTTCTATCACAAACTAACGATGGTTTATTGGAGATGAGATCTGGTGACTGTGGCAACTTTGAGATCATGTGAGCTTTGTGACTTGGACCATTCAGAAAGCAGCAATCAGAAGATGATTAACTCTGGTCATAAAGAGATGGACATGATCAGCAAAAACACTTAGGCAGGCCCTGGTGTTTAAATGAAAGTTGGTGCTAAGGTGCTCAAGGAAAAATATCCACTACACCAATGCTGACCCTACCATCCAAACGGCGCAGCAGAAATCAAGACTCATTGCACCAGGTAACGCATTTCCAATCTTTTTTGTCCAATTTTGTTGAGTCTGTGTAAATTGTAGCCTCATTTTCCTGTTCTTAGCTGACAGAGATGGCACCCGGTGTGGACTTCTGCTACTGGAGCTCATCTGCTTCACCTGTCTTCCTCCTTCTGATGGTCAGTTTGAACTTAAGCAGGTCGTCTTGACCATGTCTAAATGAACTCAGTTGGTGCCATGTGATTGGCTGATTAGATATTTTGTTAACAAGCAGCTGAACAGGTGTACCTAAAAACAAACGGCCGATGAGTATATTTGCTGATTTGTTTTATAAATAATAAAAAATAAGTGAAAACGTGCAGATATTAATTATATGTGGGATCCATTTGTCATTATTTCCAAAACGTCTATAGGATAAAATAATGTATTAATAAAGAAGAAAAATTGACAATTCTGTCTTAATAAAAATAAAAATGTGCTAAACGCTGCACCCGTGCCTTCACCTCTTTGGAGGACTGTTTAAATGTAACACCACAGCTAGTTAGTTTATTTTGTAGCCACTTAAATTATATTAATGTATAAATAACGTACAACTCAAAACCGCCTGCTAATGTGTGCGTGTTCGTAAAAGACTTTTTTTTCTTTTTACCTCGGCGTCCAAGGTTTTAATAATCCTGAGATGGAAGCAGCCATCTTGAAAGTGTGAGCGTCGGTTAGGACCCCGGGTTAGTAGTCTCGCAGGTGCCTTTGGAATAAAAACAAAAATGTTGCTTTCTGAAAATTCTCATTTGACATTTTTAGTCCCAAAATTGAAGAATTATATATTTTTTTAAATAAGATATGTTGTCTTTTTGTGAAAATAATTCCGACAATTATTTTCTTCGGACTCTCGCGGACACGCCGGTGACATCACGCGATGTTTGTAGTGCTATGGCGTACCAGGAAGGGGAGTCGCTTGAATCTTGGCTCAGTGAGTTATTAATCCCATTTTTATTAATTAAATAGCATGGCTAATTAGCTAGACGTGTTGCTCCGCTGTGACGGCAGAGAAAATCAGCGTGTGCAGAAGCTGTCAGCACCTCGTCGAAAGCGGCTTTCCTGCAGTTTGAGCAGAGATCCAGGCTGCCAGCCCAGTCCAATCAGTGTCTGCATGTTTAGCTGAATGGGTGGAGAGCTGTAATAAACACAAGTCTGTGCCCGTGACAGCTCAGTGCGTGCAGTGATTGTGCAGAGGCGCGGAGCTCCGCGGATAGTTACCCCTCGCTGTACAGCTTTAGCGCAGCTTTCATGGCAGAAACAGATGGGTGTGGGTGATGAATGAACAGCACTGGAAACTGTGGACAATGCATCTGTTATTACACAGGGGATGAGTTGTAACAGTCACTGCATTGTTGGGGTCAGCACACGGGACTCACATGTGTATATATAGTCAATGTATATACATACGTGTGTGTATGTAAATATAAGTATATATATATATGATGTGTGTTTGTGTGTAACAAATATTGCTGTGTTTTTGTTTGGCTTTTGAGATTTGGGTTGTGCAAACATTTAAATAGAAGGTATTGTGAAGATTAAACCAATTAACCCAGGTTACTCAATAAGTTTGTTTACCCAAGACGGGGGTGAGTCAGTGTGTGCTGTATGTGGATGACTGGAAATCTGAGGTGGTGGATAAAGTGGTGCAAGGACTGAATAACCTAAAAAACTAAAAGGATCAGCCATGTCTTTTGTCAATCTGCAGAGTAAACATTGCAGAGAGGGAAGCAAGGGGTTTGAGCCCTCAAAGCTTATCACATTTCAGATTTCTCTTAGTAATTAGCCACAAAAACTTAAGAACCCCCCAACCCCAAATGTGAATGATAAATATTTATTGATAATGAAGCAGTGAGCAAGGCCGCAGGCTTGAATTGGGGGAGACTTTCACTGAGGATTGATGCCAGATACCTTTAGACTGGTTAAGGGCGGGGTGGGGCAGGATAACAAGGGCAAACAGGTGTGTGGCGCAAGTAGTTATTTATAGACGCATGACCAGGAGGGGAGTGTTTGGGGCTGTGGTTGGTCTCCTGATTTATCGCCAATGAAATAAAAATTATATACAGGTCTGTGTTTTTAGTTTCAGTCTTTAAAAACTTGGTTGTAGAGAAAGAATAAGGAGGCGATGGTGTAGATGCTTGTGAGATGTCTGTGAGTCTGTTGACTTCAGGTTTTGTGTTTATGTGTCTTTCATATTCCCAAATAAAAACAGATTAATATTAAATACATAAAATATAAAACTAGGGACGCAGTGGTTGTGAATTCTGGGTTGATACTGATGTTTAAATGAACATTTTGGCCAATAACAAATCCTGATATTTATGTTGATTTTTTTGTTTTATGTTATTATTTGGGTTTTTTTGGTTCAGAGCTTTTCTTTTCTTCCTCATCATCACAATGGGTCAGACTAAACTCTCTGTAAACAAAGTATTCAGCTGATTAGCCTCAATACTAATACATCACTGATAACCACTATCAACAGTCCGATAATATCAGATTCTTTAGAAATATCGGTCAGAGATGATCTTTAATGCAGAATAACTACTTTTTAGCCTGCTTGTTCTGACTTTGTAAGCAGGATTTTTACTTGGAGTGAGTAAATATCGAGCCTTTATGTTAATGTGCAGTTTTCTGATCCAATTTCTGTTTTATTTATATAATGCCAAATCACAACTACAGTCGCCTCCAGGCGTAGAATAATACAGAGAAAACCCCAACAATCAGGCAATCCCCTTTAAGCAGGCACATGGTGACAGTGGGAAGGAAAAACTCCCTTTTCACTGGAAGGAACCCATCAGATTCACTGATAGAAGATGCTCCTTAAAGGCATATGTTTAGTTGGTGCAATGGTCTTTCTCTAACAGATAAAGCCACCCATCCAACAAACCGGCAAGAGGATTGGGAGTACATCATTGGCTTCTGTGATCAGATCAACAAGGAACTGGAAGGGTACGTCTAATTCATTTTTATTTTTTTCAACTAGCACAGGAATATATTTATGGATTTTTTTTTTTCCTTCCATCCGGTCTCTTTTTCTTGCAGTCCCCAGATAGCCGTAACGCTGCTCGTACACAAAATCCACTCTCCACAAGAATGGGAAGCCCTTCAAGCTCTGACAGTAAGAAATGCTGCACAGAACCGTCAGCAAGCACATTTTTACGAACTACTAAACCAACCATTCACATAAATGTCGTGTGGGCAGGTGCTGGAGGCGTGTATGAAGAACTGCGGCAGACGGTTTCACAATGAAGTCGGAAAATATAGATTTTTGAATGAGCTGATTAAAGTTGTTTCTCCAAAGGTGGGTCGTCTTCAGGTAGGTTTCGTGCTGATAAAACATGTGCTGAGTGGCTAATGAGTCATTGCTTTGTATTTCCAGTACATGGGCGACAGTGCGCCTGAGAAGGTGAAATTGAAGATTGTTGAAATGCTGTACAGCTGGACCGTCGCTTTTCCCAGTGAAACCAAGATCGGTGAAGCCTACCAGACGCTGAAGAGACAGGGTATGTGTGGATGTGGATCAGTCAGATTAGCATAAAGGATATAAAGACACATCTTCCTCAGTCCTGTCCTTGCTCACTTTGACAGGCCTCGTGGCACATGACCCAGAGTTACCGCTGGACAGGACTCTGATTCCTTCTCCTCCAACGCGACCTAAACATCCTGTGTTTGACAATGAGGACATGGGCAAGGTGAGAGATTGCCTCATCCTATTGAAATCATTTGTCTTAGTGTAAACATACTCCGTGTACTTATATTATTACAACAAGCAGACTGATGTCTGTGTCTGTGTAGCTGCTTGCTGAGCTTCTCCGGAGTAAAAACCCAGAAGATCTTCAGGAAGCCAACAGATTGATCAAAAACATGGTGAAAGAGGTGAGACATGTCAGACCCTTTTGAATGAGACTATTTACTGCAGCCATTGTGTTCTTTTTCAAATGCACTTCGCACTGTTTGTTTGATGTAAAACCCTGTATTGTTTTGGGGGTTTTTGCCAGGATGAGGCACGGGTGCAGAAGGTTACAAAGCGAATGCACACACTGGAGGAGGTGAACATCAACGTCAAGTTACTGACCGAGATGCTGTCCCACTACAATAAAGACAGTTCCACTGACTCTGACAAGGAGATTATTAAGGTGTGGGCCCATGCCATAGACTGTATACAAAAGATGGAGGTGACCACTGCAATTTAACCCACTGGCTTGTGCGCTGCCTTTTTGAGATTGATTTTAGTCACCACAAGTGACCATAACTGGACAAGATGGTGCAGCTTTGAGTTATCAGCCAGCTAGGTTTGTCCGAAAACTAAATCAATAGACTGCAGGATGAATCGCACAGACACAGTCACATGCTAATTATTGCAAATGAAATAATATCTTCATTTAAAAATTGGAAGCACATTCTTATTGGATTTGATGAGTACAGTTAAGTGAATGGATAGCTATGCAATGCTATACTGAATAAAAATGCTCAAAAACGCACAAACACCATAAACACAGCAGACACTTCCAGTTCAGTTATTTGATTTAGCTCAGGTGAACCCTAGCAAGGAACTAACAACTAAAGCCTCCTGTGCTGATGACCCACCGGTCATTCATGTTGGAGGGGTGATGATTGGGGCTTGTTTTGCAGCCCCAGGGCACCTTGCAGTCATTTTGCCCATGAACCTTTCTGTTTACCAAAGTATTCTGGAGACAGTTGGGAGGCCATCCGTCTGACAGCTGAAGCTTGGCTGAAATTGTGTCATGCAACAGAACAATGACCCCAAGCACAGCAGTTAATGTACAACAGAATGTCTAAAGTTGTTGTGAAGGGGAAAATTACCTATACAGGACACAAACATGTTTTTTTTCTACTGAAAATTTGGAAATTTTAACCTCGTATTTGGAACCAGCCTCAAGTGGCCATTTGAGGAACTGTCGTTTTTGGCACTTTGGGTGGAAGTTGCTGGTTGGTCCCTGCAGAAAAAAAGCACACATACAATTCAACAGGATCATCTTCTTTATTTTTTATTCAACAATCAGAAAATGGAAAAAGTTGGAACAGATATTTTCAATTCAGTATTTAAAGGCACAGATAAAGTTATATTCATGCTTTGCACTCTAGTAATTTGCTTTATCATTTCATTGTGGGTTGAATGCACAGTGTTTTTGATAAAATATAGTTTGAACCTGATGTTTTCATTTGATATTTTAAAATTCTTTAATGTCTGTCAAGTTTCTAACAACAGCAGTACACAGCAGCTGGTGTTACATCTGCACGTTAACCATAAAGCACGTCCTTTGTGTCACCTCTCAGGAGCTCTACGAGCGCTGTGACAAGCTGAGACGAGCTGCTTTCAAAATGGCCACTGAGACAGAGGACAATGACACCAGTTTAGGTTTGTCACATTGGTCTCGGTTTGACTGAGCAAGCCCTGTCTTCACTTTTTGTGCATAAAATCTATAATCGCTGACCTTTGGCTCCTCAGGTGACATCCTCCAGGCCAGCGACGACCTCTCCAGGGTCATCAATGCCTATAAGAAGATTGTTGAGGGGCAACCAATCAACGGCGACAGCGAAGAACCTCTGTCGACAGCTGGTCACAGCGAGAGCGGTCAGAGATTTATTTTTTTTTATGTTTTTTTTTTTTTTTCTAAAAACTTGATTGCCCTTTTGTATCTAATACATCTGCTGCATTCTCTTTTCATGTCTGTGTCGCTCAGCAGAAACCACAGATACACTGATCGACCTCGCCGGCCTTGATGTTCCGAGCCCTCCACAGCCTGCTGTTCCACCACCCCAGCCCTCACATCCTGTCGTTGCTGATCTCACAGTGATCCCCATCCCCGTCCTGCCTCCTCCTCCCAAACGCCTCGCTGGCAGTCAGGGCAGCAGCCCGAGTCATCCCCCTGCCAACAAGGCCTCCACTGCCCTCTCTCTCCTGGATGATGAGCTACTGTCTCTCGGTAGAGCATCCCCAACGTGTCTCATTGAATTAAAGGAGCAGTTTGACAGTTTTGGAAATCTGCTTTTATTGTGTTTTAGTGAAACGCTAAATGAGAAAACCATCTAATGAGTCATGTTTTTGTTGTATCTTATGAGAGATGATGAAAAAAAAGTCTTGTATGATGACAAATGCCTCCATCGTCTCCCAGGACTGAATGACCCTCCTACCTCTCAGAGCAGCCAATCAAAACCAAAGCTGGATGAAATCTCCAACCAGTGGACTTCCTTGCAGGTACTCTAGGATAACTAACTGCAGATATGTAGTCAGTGTGTAACAGAATAGAGTAAATTATCTTTCGTCTTCCTGTCCTTGTCCTCCACAGGCCCCAGCAACAAGCGTTGGTATGTTTGGCAGCGTAGCTTGTTCAGGTCCAGTGGTGCCACCAGCTGAGCCAGCTGTCACCCACAGTCTACAGAACCTGCAGGATCTGGCCATGATGGGCTTTTCAGATCACAAGAGGTGATCTATTCATGTTTTTCCCTCCACTGTTTATTTGAAACCAGTATTTTAAATTCTCAAGGTAGCAAAGTTTCTGTAATTCTGTCTCGTAAAGCACTAATCTGAGGATATTTTGGCATAAGTATCCTATACTTTTCAAGAACACCACTGTGAGGTCTTATTGGGATTTATTAAATGGGGTTTTCAGTTTATCCAACCAGACGACGGCCAGAGTAACCAGCTTTGGAGTGCCTGTAGCAGCACCGCCCCTCGTACCTGTGCAGGGCTCTCCATCTTCAGCGGCTCTTCTCCAAGGACCCTTGCCTGGCTCTCCAGCCTTGGCCCATGTGAAGGCTCACAGCTTCGACTCAGCCCCAGGAAGTCCGCTGTTCCGCTCTCTGTCCCCTTGCCACCCTCCACTCCAGGGCAGCCCGGCTAGACCCAATGAAATCTCCCTGAGCAACGTACACGTCCCCCTGGAGGCCATCAGACCGAGTAAGAGACAAAGACAGGGCTCAGCAGCTAAGAGGGTAGTTAATGGCTGCCTTTGCTTGACTGGCTATTCTCTGTGTGTCCTCAGGTAAAGTCTTACCTGTGACTGCATATGACAAGGATGGCGTTCGCGTGCTGCTCAACTTTGCTTCTGACTGTCCCCCTGGGCGGCCTGACGTGTTGGTAATGGTGGTGTCGATGCTTAATACAGCACCCCTGCCTGTTCACAGTGTGGTCCTACAAGCTGCTGTGCCCAAGGTAAAGACATTAACACATCTGTTCTTTCATTGTGAGCATCACCTAGTGTTTGCTTTTGATTGGCTCCTACATTGTGACCTATCACCTACTCATTTCCTAAAGGATAACTGGAAAAGTCTCTCTTTAGATCTCTTGAAATGTTTTGTCTTATCCTCCAACCACAGGATTCATACGTAAGTCAGTGCTGCTTTTTTGGCTTTTAAGTACTTTTTATGGACTTTTTCATTCCTTCTATTACTTTTGTACTATTCAAGGTATTTGGGATGAGTAGAGGTTTTATTGAAATCCGAAGTGACAGGCTGAATTTCTAAAGCTTGAAAACAGTTTAGCTCTATCAGATCACTTCATTTTTCATATTCTGAAATGTTATTGGATGATTGGATGTTTCTTGTCCAATAACACCTTCTAAAATGTTTAACACAGATTTAAAACCTTTCCAAGAACATACTCCAATCAGCCAATAATCTTAAAACTACCTACCTAATGTTGTGGATGTCTTCCTTCTGCCATTAAAATAGCTCTGACCCATTGGTGCATAGACAGTTCCTCAACTAGCAACAGGTCAGTGCCTTTGGCTCTTTGTTCGTGGCAGTTTTTGCACTGTGTCAGGGTGCATTGTCCAGCTGGGGGAGACGCTGATGGAGGGAATGATTTGCCATAGAGGGGCATTCTTGGTCTGTTTCCCAAGCTTTACTGTAGAATATTGCATTATTAGGGATTGATAGACTGATTGGGGACACTGAGTCGATTTACCGATCAGTCTACATCTCTACCCTCACCTGTAGTCACAAGCTTTGGATGTTGACAGAAAGAATACATTACGCAGATACAAGCAGCAGAAATTAGCTTTCATTTCTGTGACTGGGTGAAGGGTGACTGGCCTCTCCCTTGGAGACAGGGTGAGGAGTTCAGTGATTCTGAAGGGACTGAGAGTAGAGCTGCTCTTCTGCTTCAAAAGGAGACAATTGAGGTGGTTTGAGCATCTGACGAGGAGGCTCCTGGGCACCTTCTGGCTGAGGTGTTCTGGGCATATCTGACTGGGAAGGAGGTCCACTGGAGACCTTGATGCACACGCTGAAGAGATTACACCTCTCAGGTGTCCTGGGAATGCCTTGGTGTTCCGCTGGATGAGCACTGCTTAGGCTGCTGCTTCCCTGCAAAAGTGATGGATGGATGGATGGACTATTTGAACTGAAAGAAACTTTAATTGGTCGCTAATCCACAATGTCTTAAGTTCATCTTTCACTTGTGATGTCTGTTGCTCAGTCTCTTTCCTTAAGTCATCTTTCATGATTGATAATCAATTCCATCCCTCTCTTAATCTAAGTTCATGCAAAGCTGATATGAGGCTTCAATAGTCTTCAGTCTTCATAGTGTGAAATGTCCCTTTGCCACTTACAGCAACACAAAGAAAAATTGTGAATCCTCTAATAAAGGCATAAAAGAACAGCGTTGACTCTTCCTTTTGTCTTCCACCAGTCGATGAAGCTGAAGCTGCAGCCCCCGTCGGGAACAGAACTGGCACCCTTTAACCCCATTCTACCTCCAGCCTCCATTACTCAGATCATGCTGCTGGCTAATCCAGCAAAGGTAGATTACATAATAACACTTCCAGCTGCAACAATATACAAACAATACATAAACTATGTGGACAAAAGTGTTGGACTACGCCGCTTAATCTTCGAATTTAGGTGTTTTAAGCAGTCTTTCTGTACAAGTTGGTCATTCTAAATTTCAGTGTGGTGCTGTGATGGGGTGTGGCCACTGCAACAAGTCAGTTTCTGTTCCAGCATGACTTTGCCCCAGTGTACAAAACAAAGTGCATAAAGGATCTGTTTGGTGATTGGCCAGCGGAGAATCCTTTGGGATCAACTAGAGCAAAGATTGTCAGACAGGTCCTCTTGTTCAACATCATTGTCTCACATCACAGATACTCCAAAATCCTGTACAAAGTCTTCCCCTAAGAGTGGAAGCTGTTACAACTGCAAATATATGCCTATGGATTTGGAATGGGATGCCATAAAAGCTCCTGTAGCTCTAATGTATAGGTAGCCCAACACTTTATTCAAAATAGTGCATTTTCAGAGCTGCAAATCCTTCTGCAGGAGTGTGTAAGTTTGCATGTTCTTTGCTTGTTGTCCTTGCAGGATAAGGTGCGTCTGCGCTACAAGCTGGCTTTTACTCTTGGAGACCGCCCGTGCAACGAGGTCGGAGAGGTTGACCAGTTCCCCGCTCCAGAGATGTGGGGTCATCTATAGCAGCGGTGGAGGCCAACTGCTCAGCAGGGACAGGCCGGTTCATACTCCATGATGGTGTGTGTGTGTGTGTGTGTGTGTGTGTGTGTGTGTGTGTGTTCATATCCATCCCAGAGAGACCGGAGGGGGAACTTTTGTTATATTCTTCACTTCAGCTTTACATTCCTTACAATGGTTCATGTTTTGGACGTTGTTATTGCTGAGATGCTAAAAGCAAACACTAAAAGTTTATTGATGCAGTGCTTGCAGATAGCTAACAAAGCAAAGATAGACACTGGTGCTTATAGGCTATTGACAGATATTTTAATGCATTTTCCCTAAGGGGAAATGGTTTGAAACTGCAATGACTAATGCATTAGAGACTTAAAATGTTGGGTTGATCACAACAAATATTTTAAAAGAAAATAACCTTGAAGTTAGCAGAGCCTGCGCTGCAGATGTGCTTCTATTTATTCGTGTTGCTGAACATTTATACTTGAATATATCCTGAGAGTTGAAGATTAGGTTGACATGAATGATTCAGTCAGATATCATTGCTGCAGAAAGAGAAGAGGGGCGTGTGGTTTGGATTATTCTGTCCAGCAGGATTTTGGATATGTGTGAGTAAATTGTGTTGCTAATGTAGCCCTGTGCTAGGTTATGAAGGAAACGTTGTGCAACAGCACTTAGATGGTAATGTGTAATTGCAGAAATGCAGTTAGGAGTCCAACACTGGTTTTATTTCATGTTTTCATTTTGAAGATAAATGATTCTCAGTTAGTGGTTGTCCATAGTTTGGTTTTGTATTATTAAAAATGTTTACTCCCCTCCTACCAGGCTCAGTATTGGGAGTATTTCTGTCATAGTTATTTTCTGTTCCTGGTACGACAGTGGATCGCTAAACCCCAAAAATGTGAACTGAACCAACCTGAATCTGAATCCAGAACGAAGCGGATTATTATCCAGTATGCAGTAGTGGGATGGAGTGACACTGTACTTAGTCCTCTCCGACCCCTTTCACTTTCTGCACACCGAAGATGTGGATAAAATGTATATTTTTGTTCAGAGATCCACACTGAGATCCTGTTATGCCGTCATCAGATTCAATAGGAAGAATCTGTGAACTGTCATCTACAGACCTCTTGGCAGACCTGCCGGCTTTAAAACTTGGACTTTGCTACAAAAAAAGGTCCTGCAGCCACCTCAGCCTGTTTTGCAATTGATAAGTTTACATTTTTTAAGTTATCTCAAAATTTCAACGTAATAACTTAGACTGCTGAAATTTAAACAAACTTCCGTAATATTTGGATGAAGTCACTTTTCTTTCAGGCCTGCTTCACAGAGGGTAGACCAGATAATCTTGCTCTGTGAACTATAACCAGTGACTTACCAAAAGCAATTTGCCAACTACAGTCTGTCAAGTGTTGATAGTAAAGAGTGACATTCATGTTGCTGCTGTAACATGTTTGATAGATGGTGGTCTATATGACAGGTTCACTAATCTGGGCTGAGGTATTACCAGGTTCTGTTGGTGGTCTTTGGGTTCACAGCCATCTTCCTGACAAACACCCAAATTGTCATGTGGGCTGAACTATTTCAAAACAGAATCCAGGTTGTTTCAGTTTTTCTTGTTTAAAGTAACCCGGGCCAGTATTATCCAGGGACATCTCAAAGCTTTAAATATTTTTATACCCATACTAAGAATTGTTTTATCAAAGACTTTAGCTTTTTTCTGGCACGCAGTGCAAGTTTTCGGACCTTACATACGCTCCAAAACACACATTTAGACAATGTTTGATCCATTCATATTTCCACATCTCAACATAAAGAGGACCAACCAAACTACAATTTGAAGCACCACAATGAAGGCGCTGAATACTTGAGAGTTCATGACTTTATTCATTTAAAATGAACTCACAACATTAAGGGGTCTGAACACTTTGACTTCACTGCATCCCATCTCTGATCGTTCTCTATTCATCATACTGGATGTACAGAAGTGTGTTTACTGTACATAGCATCTAATGTAATAATGTAATGTACCTGCTGTTTGGTGTATGACAACTTCTGTGAAAATGTGACTTGTAGATTTTGGGAGTGTTAGGACTGTATATATAAGGTATGATGTGTCATTTCTTTGCTGCATGAAAAAAATCATAATAAAATAAAGAGTCTTCATGGATGTTTGATGTTCTGAAGTCATTTTGCTTGAGAAACCTTCTCCAAAAAGGTCAGATTTCAAATAAGTATCATGAAGTGTTTTATTATCAAAGAGCACATTGTGATTTAATGATTCTTTAATATATACAGTACAAAAATGCAAACAATAGCTTTCTCGTTAAAGTCACACTTTTATGTTTCCACCGTTCCTTCTTTGACTATGGCTTGAGCCAGATTCCTGGCCAGAGCGAGTCTCAGGAGCTCCACTTTGGTCACCTCTACGTCTTCCTCCTGCAACGACAAAAACACTCAAATAAAAAGATGAAGCAATCTTTAAGACCTCCAGAGTGACATCTGCCTACGTGTCATCTTAAAATTAAAACAGAGTGGTGATAGCAGCACCAAATATTAAACCATGCGGTTAGAAGCAGCAACTAGAGAGCTTTTAGTCTGATTGTGTGGGAGGGATTAAGGCCGTGTGAGGACATGCATACCTGCATAGGCCTGTCTGTGCTGGAAGCAGTGATGTTCAGTGAGGAGGTGAGCTCCTCTAAACAGAACATCAGCTCGTAGGTTTGATCTGCTGTGAAGATCACCTGAGAAGAAGAATGTTGTTGTAGGGCAGCAGCAACTGATTCAGATGTACAACTCTGGTTACACCATGATTAGGACATCAAAGTTTATGTTGTTCAGTTTAAATCCGCACCATAACAGTTTGGGGGACACTGTAGTTTATTGTGGTGATAACATGAATGGTATCATGCAGACTACAGTGGAAAATATCTCGATCGTACATTTCAGCGTCAGATTTCTTGTAATTATCACACCAATTTTGTCCAAATCGAAAACTGGACTTGTTACTGGTGACTAACCTCTTTCTGCTCCAGCAGTGGCAGAGCATCGGTCAGCAGAGTCATCCAGAAGCTTTGTGGAGCAATCTTTGCAGTCATCAGGGAGAGGAGCAGCTTTGCCGCCTCCCTGAAACGCTTCTCTCCGTACAGCTTGTGGAACTCGCGGTACTTTCCTGGGAATGAACATAAAGCAGAGTTTTCACACTCAGATGTGCTCAAATTATCCAGGAGATTTTGTGTACGTTCCTTCTCAGTTCACAATCAGCAATAATCTATAGGAACGCATTTTCTCTGTGTTTATCTTATGTTTTTCCTGATTTTTCAGTAGTAAAACACACCATCACATGCTGTTGCATTAAACAGCAGCCAGCTTTATTTAGACGTCTGTGTGCACATTTATGTGTCTGAGACTCATGTGAATTGAAGCTGGCCTGACTGAATGTCCTGTCACTTCATGAACTTGTGAGAATGACGCAGTGGCTGAGTCACAAGTGGAGCGGTGCTACTAATGCTCCAGCAAGTGTGAGTTCCCCGAGCATACCAAGAAAAGTCAGCCTGTCGCTGAGGAGCATCGCCGGGCCCAAGTTATCAATCAGGTCCAGATCAGAGAAGGTCCCTTTGGCACAATAATCCTGTAGGAACCTAAAACACAAGTATACACATAAACACACCACAGAACCCATAACACAAACATTCAGAGGGCTGAAGGGTTTGTTGATGGTATAGGAACATGTTCACAGTGGAAGCAGTACTACACAGGAAGAGACCACACTTCCTGCTAAGGCCAATAGGGAGAGAGGGGGGTGGGGGGTAAAGTAACAGTATCTGGGATCTTTACAATTATAATGAAAGAAACTAACCTCTCTGAAATCAGGGTGGCAAATGCAGCATCTTTGGCTCTTATACTCCATGAGAGAGCAGAGCCCAGCCTATTGTTCCTCAGAGCCCGCATAGCCATGATCTTACAGATACTCCGCACTGCATAAACACACAAAAAAAAAAAATTATGTTTTAGGTCTCTCCTGCACTGGAAAAACAAAAACAGCCCCATCTTTGTGTCTAAGAGTTAAGAAGCAATGTGTTACCTTGTTCTGACATTTGCCTCTGCTCACAAATCCTCAGCACTTTGAGAGCTTTACGCTCCGTTTCTAAAGGGACGCGCTCTATCTGAAGCTCCAGGTAGACACGACCAAACTCTGGACAGTGATCAAAGTAATCCACAGCCAACTGCCAAAGGCTAAACACAGAAAAACATGCTCAATCATGACAGTGATAACCTACACTTTAGCTTACCCTGTACTAGGTCAATTAGAGGAAATGATTCTTTAACTAGATTAACAGGATAAAAATAACTGTTCTGAGAGCCACATTAGTCACACCCTGTGTAAATCTAAACAAAAACAAATATATTATACATCATTACACTGAACCTTGGGATGAGCGTACCTGTGATGAGTGAAGAGACCAGAAGCATATTCTAGAAGGAGAAACTCTCTCAAGTTGGAGCCAAAGCTGAACACACACACACACACACACACACGTGTAAGGTGTGGTAAATATTGGCTAATGAAGTGTACAATCAAATTAAAAGGTAAACAAGTTAAAAAACAGACAAACTGCATCCTTACTGGAGGTTATGAGACTGCAGGAGTTTGCAATGATCCAACAAATCTGTCAAATGGGCCACGAACCACCAGTTGTTGAGAGCAATGCTAAAAGGAAACAATTAAGGAAGTTTATGAACCACCACACGTTTGTAGGCTGCATGTAACACACACGTATGGCAGGATGTAAAAAAAAAAAAAAAAAAAAAAGTTGTCTTACCTGCACTCCTTGATGACTTGATGGATGTCAAACTCAAAGGCAGCAAGTAAGATGTTGTCCAGAGGCTCTGAGACGCTCCTTGAGTCCAGAAACATCGTCATGCACGACTGCAGTGCGCACACATGCAAACAAGATACACAAACAATAAATCAGGGGCTGCTGCACATTCTTTACAATCAAATATCAAATTTCAAACTGGAAAATAATAGAGCTACGTGCACTGGTTTGAAATTTGTAACAGACGATGTAACACGCAAATATAAAAATAATGCAATACTTTTTAAGACTAAGCCAGCAGTGATTCTAAAATGCTGAATGATGTGAGAATATGGTGTACCTGAGCATAATAGTGCAACTCTGTGGGTTTCACTGTGGGGTGGCAGAAGAGAAGTCTCGTGACCAGAAAGTGATACCAGGTACCCAGTAGCTCCTTGTGATCCAGCAAAGTGTCTTCATCTCCCAGAAGGATCTAGGATGAAACGGGGTGGGGACATTTAAAAAATAAATACATAAATATTATTTTTTTTTTAAATTGCCTAACTGTTGTTGGATGTTTGCACTGACCCTGCAATAATGAACTTATCCATGAATAACTTACACAGAACATCCTCACTAACCTTGCAGATGACCTCCAGATGTCGGTTGCTGGCAAACGAGTTGTCCTGCAGGCAGCGGTCCACCTCCTCGTGCCAGTGCCTCCACTTTACATCAAACTCTGTGAGCGTCTGAGTGCCACCAGGCTGAGGGAGCATTACATAAAATTCAGAGGTGTGAGTCAGCACGGTTCGGCTCATGAGCTCATCTTGTGTTTAGGCTGCGTTAGAGAAATCGCTGCACTGAATGAACACAAATATGTTGTACTTAATCCCTTTACTGTCTGAATGATGTATGTGAAAGCAACAGAAACTTTAGTGAGGAAGGTTTGAACAGATTTGTGGATTTCATTTCACCGCCAGCAAAATAAAGAGGCTTAAATTCAGTTTAGTCAGCAGCAGCACATTCAATGTTTGATACTCTCTAACTTAAAGGAGACCATTTTATTATTATTTTATATCATCATACTGTGTATTTGCAGCCTAGAGGTTCAAGTCAGGTTCTTTCATTATTTAATGTCATTTTCATTTCCCTGCTATCATTTCCTCTAATGTCACACCCACAGCCCCATTAAGAAAACATCAAGAACCTGTGTGATTCATTTCTGACTGTAAAATTAACAGTGCACACTTTCACAATAATCCTATTTAGAAGCATGATTAAAACAATTTCAGCTATCATTCAAAGGAAATAAACCACTGCATTTTCATCTTACATTGTAGAAGGGCATCTTGCTGAGCAAGGTATCCATCTGCTTGTACATGCTCCTGGCAGCAGGCTGTAAGGTGCCCTGTTTCACCAGCATCTGTCTGACTTCTTCCAACCTGCCCTGCAGCACATAACTCACCACCTGCACAGCACACACATGTGATCACTCAGGTCTCTCCAGAGAATTCATAACAGACAAAACACAGATGAAGCAGCAAATGCAGAACACCAACAGTGCAGATGTAATTTTAAAGATGTAACATGCTGCACCTACCACGTCCCAGTAGTCGTGGTGCTCAGCAGGGCTCTCACTTTGGAGCACCTCTCTGGCCCTCTCGTCCACGTCAGCCTTATGTAACCTTACCCAGTCCAGCAGGTGGAGCAACAGGGAGCCTGCTGAAAACACAGACACAGCCATGTTGCAGATACGTTTGTTTGGGTGTTTCTACAACCCCAAAAATCCAGTCATAAGATGCGGATTCCAACCTGGAGCAGCATCGATGAACAGCACTTCACACAGATTCCAGATCAGTTCTATGGCCAAAAGAATGGACACCTTTAACAAAACAAAGCAGATCAGGGTCAGGATAATGCCACTAAACAATGCAACGAAATGTACATCTGAGTAAAAAACTGAATGTGGATTCTTCCTCACTAACTGAGCATTAATGTCCCCTTTCAAATACAGGCAGTTTGACTGTGGTCATAAAACCCACAGAGCTGTGCCACGCTACTCAATTAAATCATGACATTATTAGTCAATTACTGACAGAGACACTCACACATGCTCTGTATGTGGACTAGTCCAGATAACGTTACTGCCACACAAACATTAGTACTTACCTGATTTCCACACTGCGTGGCCAACTCTACATTTCTGGTAGAAACTGCAAAAAAGAAAAGTTGTTTAGTGAGTAATCACACACATTTCCTTTGTTTTTATTGTATAAACAAGACTATAAAATAGAAATTTGAAAAAACTGCCAAAACTTTTATGGTTACATCAAATTGAAATTTTTGCCAAAAGAAGTATATTTCAACAGTATTACCTGCAACTTGCTGAAGTTCCTCCATACAAGCACGGATCACGGATCGATAATTTTTGCTGATACTAACAAATCTAAGGAGTAAGGCAGAGGTAAAATTGTAAAACATACAATGTGGGTGCTGCTTTGTGTGACTTTTTCAACTATTGTTATGCCACCGATATGCAATCCAACAATATGAACAAACAGAGGTGGGATTGCACCACGCGTCCTTACTGGGGTTTTTTACTCTTGCTAGGGAGTTCCTCTCTAATTGTCTGCAGGCCGACGAAGATGTGGTGAGACTCGTTAAAAAGCTTGCGTAAAATGGGGGAATATATGTCCTCATCTTTCCTGATCTCATGGATGAATGAGCAACCTGATCCTGAAGCACCTGAAACAAAGGCAGGTGGTGAAAGAACAACAGTAATATTATAGTTATTGTCATTACACATATAAAACAAAATTTAAATGTCTGAAAAAAATGGCTCAAAATATGTTTATTGAAAAATGTATATATGCACATGTCTAAAAGTAATCATAAAAACTATAGTAAAACACATCAAACAGTGCTATGAAAAAGTTACTTAAACAATAAACTAAATTAAAACAATTCTGCCAAGATGAGTGGGTACAGCGATGTGAAAGACTCGCTGCCAGTTATCCCAAATGCTTGATTGCATTACTTGCTGCCAACAGTGGCACAGCCAGTTACTAAGTTTGGGGGCAATTACCTTTTTAAGAAAAAAACAAAAACAAAACAAAACACAACAACAGGGCCTGATAGCACTGATTGCCTTTTATATTTCATCTGGTCATCAAAAATCAAAATGTGTTTGATAATATGAAACATGTAAGTGTGACAAACACGCAAAAAAAATAAGACATCAACAAGCGGAAAATACTTTTTCACAACATTGTAGCAGACATTTCACAGGCATTCACTACACCATTCATTCTCTTAAAGGAGAAAAGGAGAAACAGAGGGAAACTGTGAAAGCATACATGGTGTCCTGTGCTAATTTTGAAACATACCTGATGCTTTGTATAGTGTCTCATATACAAGAATATCACCAGGACCCCATGCAAATCCCATGTGCTTTCCATCACTGATTGCAGGGATATTCTGCAATTAAAAAAGGAGAAACACTGTTACTACACTGAAAATGATGTGAATAACATGATGAGGGTTAAAATTAAATCATTCCGTTTCAGATTTAATTATAATATTATGTGAGAAGGTTGAGTGGTGACTGAGACATGGTCTAGCTATATTACTAACTCAAACTGTAGTTAATGCTGCTCGTAATTCTAACTCATCTTCTTATAATCTTGCCACTTTTATACTTGTGACATGGCTGAGTGTGTGCCCCTTTCCATTTCTTGACAACTTACAATATAAATATTCAAACGGGTCGTTAAAATAGGTGTTTGCGAAAGTTAGCCTGTTAGCAAAGCCATTTAGTGCCAATGAGGAGTTAAAAGCACTAAGCTACAATGGCTACTTACAGTAATAGTGGGCTCAACGTCTACCTCCTCCATCTGGGAACAATATCATCGACACAGAAAAGACAACAATGTGAACTTTTTTGGCTATAAACACGCCATGAACTGCAAATGTGGACCGGTACTGCTTACGCGCCTCGCTCTTTCAGTCGAAAGCACCTGCTGCGCATGCGTTACGATGTCACCGAAAGGGGTGCCCGTCTACCTGCCTGTTTTTCCGTCGGCTGAGCTTGACTCGGGATTTTGGATTTATCGCGACAAATGCAGAAAATACAGCTTATCACTAACCTTATAACTGCCTCCCCGGACTCACCTACGAGAGGTCATTACCAGCATTAAGAAGCTGGGTTTGTCTTTTGCTATCCACGAACATGCTACCCACACTAATGTCTCCAATTGAATCTGTGAAGAATCAGTGCAGCTTTGCCCTGTACTGTTACAGTTTGAGTTCGTAAAGGCCACCATTGGTTCAGTACACTTACACATCACCATCAGGCAAAAACAAAAAAACAAGATGGCCACTGGTATTTAAAGGGTTAAAACGAAAAAGGAAATGGAAAAGTGCACATTTGGCTCTCCCCATGCAGTGAGGATCATGTGTGGTGATGCTGACTGAACTATGCTGCACCCATGCGAGCTCAGCAGGGCGATAAGGGGTATTTAATGAGATAACCGCTTCTCAAAACCTGAAAACAAAAGGGAAAACATCGCCGTGCGCGTGCACGTGCATCTGCCTGCCTTTTTAACGCGCATTGTGACTCTCCCGCCCTTGCCCAGACTGCGCTTTCAACCTCGTGACTACTCGGTGTCCACTCAACGCTCGTTGAGGTGGACGCGCATGGGCGCGTGGCCGCGCACGTTCGGTTGTAATAGTCTAAACGGGCACGTGTACGTGCGCGTACTCGTGTTCTTTGTGTGGCAGTGTAGAGAAGCGCCAAAAGAGTGACCATGGCTGATGAAAAACCAAAGGTGAGTGTCTCCACAGTGGATTGAAATGCCAGTTTACTCCGCCTGATTTTTTTTGACACGTGCGTGTGTAAAAATACGGTTATTTCCGCATGTTCCGCTGTGCCTTTTTGCAAAGTTACAAGCTGAAATTCAACTACTAGCTGTACCTACTTTGATAGACCGGAAGGTTTGTGAACGCGCATCCAATGGCGCGCGGACCTCTTTCTGCTTGATAACACACAGCCAACCAGCTGGTGTCATCCCCACTGCATGCCTCATTTCGCCTGTGTGTGTGTGTGTGTGTGTGTGTGTGTGTGTGTGTGTGTGTGTGTGTGTGTGTGTGTGTGTGTGTGTGTGTGTGTTTGTTTGTTTGTTTGCGTTTGCTTGCGTTTGCTTGCGTTTGCGTGCTTGTGCCACTGTGGGAGAGTGTACCGGTGAGAATCTGTTGGTGCCACTGAAACTATATGAATCATCACTGTGGTGATCTCAGGCTCACTCTGAGTCTGCAGGCGAAGCGAAAAGGGAGGATTTAAGATTTAAATTTTTTAAATTTTAAATTTTGTTTAATCCGAGAAATAGTTTGTATACAGTATTGTGCAAAAGTCTTGAGCCATCCCTCATTACTCTCTGTTTTGCCTACTCAGTGATCATACCCAAGTTTTCCAGGTCTTTCGTGTTTTTTCCTATTTGGAAAACACATTTCTTTAACTTACTTTTTTTATGCCACAAAAGGCTTAAAATTGTGTTTTTGCACCAACAAAGTGATTCCCACTTTGGGAAAAGACCTAGCATATCTCAGCACTGTGTGCAGTGTGTCCTTACATTTTAGGAAATTGGACAAGTGGAGGACAAAAAAGGTTACAGACTTTAAGATGAACAGATGATCAGCATCTGAAATTCATGCCCATAAGAAATGGGAAAAATTCGGCAAAAACCTGACACAGGACCTGAGGCATGCACCTGGACCTTCAGATGATCCATCTACTGTCCTCTGAAGCCTCATCAGAAATGGCAAGAAGCCATTTTCAAGGAAGAGAAAAACGAGGAGAAAAAGCTGAGGTATCAAAATTAGACAAGAACTGAGATTTATAATTTTTTTTGATTTAAATCATCAATATGTACAGAGGAGGTCAAGAGAGAGGTACAGCAGTGAGTGTCTACATCCATCTGTCAAACACAGTGGAGGCTCTGTCATGGTTTGGGTCTGCATTTCAGCCAATGGTGTTGGGGATCTTGTCACAGCTGATGGAAACACAGAAAAGTACCGTCAGATTTTGATCCACCGTGTAATCATCTGGAAAGCATCTGATTGGCAAAAGGCTCATTTTTGAGCGCAGTAAAAGCACACCTTGGATAAAAAGAAAATAATTTTTTTTAAAAACAGTGGAACACAATGTCGGTGATGGGTTGGTCTCCCCAGAACCTGAACCTCAACATTATTGAAATAGTGTAGCATCATGTTGAAAGAGATTAGACCAAAAAGCAGTCAACATCCAAAGAAGAGCTTTGAACGTCCTTCAAGAACCTTGGATAACTACCTAGACCAGGGGTCTGCAACCTTTTACACCCAAAGAGCCACTTGGACCCGGTTTCCACGCAAAAGAAAACTCTGGGAGCCGCAAATACTTTTTGACATCTAAAATGAAGATAACACTGTATATATTGTTTTTTATCTTTATGCTTTGTGTGAACAACTGAGGTGTGCTGCTTATGAAATCCATGAAGTGCTACAGAGAAAATTACATTTTATTTATGTAATTAACACATTTTGAACTCTTAAAGAAATATAACAAAAGCAAAGACACCCAGCTGAACTAAAATGATCCAGCAAACAAAAACTGTTGTCAGCCGCCACCCTTATATCGCCTTTGGGCTGTTGGAGCCTTGACCTGACTCTTAAAAAAATAATTGGAAAAAAGCTCTATGCTGCTGAAAATGAAAAATAGATATTTGCAAAATTCTGCCTAAATATGTATTTTACCTGGTTAATGCGCGGCGGCGGGCGTGGTTTGCAGCGCCGCTGCAGGGGAGGCGGACGCACCTGAGCGACACCGCAATCACGCCCGCCGCCTTTACGCCTGCGCTATCTGTGCTGTTGTGTTGTTGGTGGTGTATGTCGGGCTGTGAGCTGAAAAGCTACAGCCGGCTGTATCGCGATACACAGCAACCGTGTGTGAAAAGTGCTCAATAAAGAGATGCTCAAAAGCGTGTTCATGGAAACATCGTCGGGTCTGCCGTGATTTGTTTACAATGAGACTTCTGCTCCTGAACCTCTGTGCACAGAGTCCGCAAATCGAGGCTGTACGAAGTCAGTTTACGCAGGACTGTAAGCTGTCATCTGTCAGGCGTGAGCGGTGTTTGTCTTTAACATAGTTCACGGTGGAGAACAGCTGCTGACATAATGTGGATCCGAAGATCCATAGTTGGCCTACCTGGGGTTGAAAGTCTCGATAAATGCATGGTGTTTCGGCGGGTACACCGGCTTCCGCGAGTGTGACGCTTATTTTGAGCCATGAAAAAATAATAGAATATAATTTTATTTTTATATTTCAATATCACAATAATCTTCCAATTTAGAACTACGAGTTAAAAAGAACTAACATAAATAAAATACACTTCAGCTAAATACTTCTAATTTATTTTCCCAAACTAGGCGGAGCCGCAGTATAAGGACTAAAGAGCCGCATGCGGCCCCGGAGCCGCGGGTTGCCGACCCCTGACCTAGACTACTTAAAGAAATTACAAGAAGGCTTTCCTTGGAGAGTTCAGGCTGTGTTGGAACAATAAAGTCTGGTCATATGAAATATTGATTTTCAAGCTCATACTGTATTCTCAAATACGTTTGCATGTTTCAATAAATTGCTGCAACTATTTGCCATTATCCTAACAAAATATAAGAAATGAGTGGTGGCTCAACACTTTTGCACAGCACTGTATATCTAAACAATTTCAAAATATGCAAATCAAACTGGTCGCGCATTCTCCAGTCCTGGGGAATTTTACGCCTTTGGGCTTATCAACCTTCCTTTTATGGATGCTGACATATCTTTCTGGCAGTTACACATTGTGAAAGTGAAGTCAAACTCATAGCAGTGCTGCTTTTGTACAGCTCAGTCTTTTCCTACTCTGTTTTGGCGATAATGACATGGCTGGGTTGATACTGACATTTGCCTGCTTTCTTCCTCCAAAAGAAAATTGATCAAGAATCAATAAAGAATTAGCACAATTGATAATGTCATGGATATTAATAAGCTCTTGCCAATATTCTTCCCTAGCCACCTGGTGAGCTGTTTAGGTGTGAATTCATTATTTCATCACGCTTCTGCAAAATTAAAAGACCACCGGAGGCACTAAAGGGACTGAAATTACGCATTTAATAATAACAGAAAATACCGTGCAGCCCTTTCTCCCTGCAAACCTGTAACTAGTGCAATGTTCTGGTTAGTCAAAGCCATTTTTTTTGTTCCTTCACTGTGTTTCTCTCTGTGCTTTTATCCCTCAGGAATCAGTGAAGACAGAAAACAATGAACACATAAACCTGAAGGTAGCGGGTCAGGATGGATCTGTAGTGCAGTTCAAGATCAAAAGACACACACCGCTCATCAAACTCATGAAGGCCTACTGCGAGAGACAGGTGATTATGGCCCTGAGGCATTACACTAACACTGATCATTTCCTAAATGGGCATAGATCTTTATAAGCAGAGTGTAGCTACAGTTAAATAGACTCCTTGTTATTTTCTGTTCTCACCACATGGGGGGAACTCGACTTGGAGTATTATTTCCCCAGAAATATCTGTCGAGTGCTCCTCTGTACACCTCTGCTACTAATCATATATACACTTGATGTAATTGATAGTTAGCTGTTGGATTGTATTCTAAATAATATGTTTAGGTGTTATTAACAATAATCCTGCTTTCTTTTAATTGACCTTTTCCCTGCATCGCTGCACACCATTTACAGTTGGCAAAAAGACACGGGTGTATAGAAATAACATTTACTGGGAGAGTTGCCTGCCCTCTGTGGAGCAAGGCTTGCAAGTGCTTACAGGTTATGCTGTTTTAACATCATAAGGAAATCATTACTGGAGTTACTTAATGTTTTAGAGGCCCGACTTTGAAGTTTGCACACAGTTAATCGTGTTTTACAACCGAATAGGATACAATTAAACCATTTACTTTCAATTCTTTGACACTTTTCACACATGCATTTAATGACTGCAGATTATATGTTTGTATTCTAGATGCCAAAAAAAGCAGTTATGCCAGGGCATCTTAAAATTTACCGTAAAATATATGCAGGCATTTTAAAAAGAAGGTTTTCATAGGACTATGTGCGATCCTCTGAAAAACTAAGTACACCTTTACTACTTCAATAGGGATCAAGGGGACAAGTAGCAGCCAGGTGTTGCTAATCAACTTGTACTTGATTAACTCATGCCAACTATTAAGCGAGGTGGAGGGGTCACGATTTGGGTTTGTTTTTAAGCCACAGAGCCACAGGCCGTTTGTCTGACAGCTAAAGCTTGGCCAAAAGTCTCAAATACTTTAATCACATTTAACAGACACATCACGTGCTAAAAGATCCATCCATCCATCAGACAGTAACTCATCACGGTTGTTGTTTCACTTTTCCTTGAAAAGGTTTCCATTGCAGTTCTTCTCTTCCTCCTCAAATGCAGTTAAGGTCTACAGCTTTAATGCAAATACCACCTTGATAGCATAGCTTTAACGCTTTACGTGGCTCTTGCATCCCTTAAATGAACCTCCCTTATCGTCATCTGTGATTTCACAGTAATCGCAGAAGACATCTAATCTTTTCCTCCTGCTGTTATGGATTAGCTCAGATTTTAAGCTGTTCTCTGCCAAGCTACTTGCTGTAATGGCATGCAGGAATTTTGACTTTTGTATGAATTAGCACTGCACTGAGCATCACTCTGATTCTCTATTAATTGCAGCTGTGTTTGCATTGCTACAAAAGCAATTCCCAAGGTTTTCTAAAAGAGCTGTGCACAAAAGTAAAAAAATATGTAATAGAACATGAGGTCTGAGATCCTTTTTATTTGAAAGTCAAATAAGGGTTCAACTTTGTGGAAGAATGGAAACCCAATCACAGTGTTATCTGTTCCTTGGACTCCCATCAGGGTAAAAGAGATGTTTGTCACACAGCTCTTTTTTTTTAAAAGTACAGCCAGAACCAGATGGTTATCATTATTCCTTCATTTCTGCTTCACAGCAAGACATGTTTTTTTTTCTATGTCTCTGAAACGTCAGCTGCCTTATCTTCAACATGAGCGTATTATTGTCTGCATTTTAATTTTTTACGCGTTAGCCTATACAGAGCTTCATATGAGATTAACAACAAGATTTTACACGTTTATCTTTTCAGGGACTGTCAATGAGGCAAATCAGGTTCAGATTTGACGGGCAGCCAATAAACGAGACAGACACACCAGCACAGGTAAGGCCGTATCAATGAGTTAAACATACTTCATGCACTTCCCATGATGATTAGTGCTTGTGATAGCAGTATTTCTTAATAACCGCGGGCATTGGGGGTTTCTCCAGGCTGAAAGTTGTTCGTTTAAAGTCACAGTGCTGCCATGAGGAGCCTCAGGCTGTCACAAAGAGCTAAATTTAAGTTGTTTTTGAATATGTCGCTGTGCAGATGCCAGTTGTATTCACTGCAGTTTGTGGCTGGAGTAGCCACAACTTGCATGTTATTGCAGTGCAATCCAAGCTTGTCCACAGTGCAGCCTTCAAAGCCAAATACAGTGTGTCATTTTATTGTTACAGTGGTGCTATTTTGTGTATGCAAATGGGAAGTTTTTCATTTGTACAGGGCATACTGTCACCCTCTAGGTCAACAAATTAGCATCCTCCTTTTCCTCTTTGCACTACAGATATTTTCCCTCACATCAATTTTTGCTTAAATTACTCAAACATTATGAAATTCATGGGCTTATACGTTTTTGGGTTGTTGTTTTTTTTCCCTTAACAGTTGGAAATGGAAGATGAAGACACGATCGATGTGTTTCAACAACAGACGGGCGGACAGATTTAATCGGCCACGTGCATCACCACTTTCTTCCTGGACACCACCAACTTTCCTGGCCTCCGAGGCACACAGCGCCTGCTTCTTCGCAGCTCGTCTCAACAGAATTCCACGCAGAAGAAGTTTCCCGTTTCTCTGCTACACATAACTGCTGTATATTTTCATTCGCGCCCCTTTTACTCTTCTTTGTACATAAGCCACATCCACGTCACCCTGAGTTCAGATTTTGTTTTTCCATGCTGTATTGTGATAAGTGTTAAGGACTTCCCTTCCAGACTGTTAATACTGGTGATAGAGTGAGCATTAAGTAAAACTGACTTTATTGATCAAAATTTGCTCAGCTAATCTTGGTCGTTGGCCAGCAAATCTGTTCTTAAAGTGTACAATTTTTGGGACTGGCTGTCACTTAGTGAACCATATGCCAAGTATGGGGATCACGGGATATGCTGACATTTGGGTTCTGTCATATTCACAAAACATATTTGATTTTATACATTTTTTTTTAAATAGTACTGGATGTGTAGAGGAATGTTCTGAGAAATCGTTTTTGCTAGGCCACTTCAAATTTTGGGAAGCCCTAAGAGATGTTTCAGCAAAATAAACATCTGTATTGTCTATTAAGATGCTTGTTGAAATAAAGCTATTGTCTTTTTCCAAACTTTCACCATATTTTTCTATTATTTAACAATATAATTGTGTGTGCGTGTGTTTTGCATGTTTGTTGCACTTAAATGTTTCAGATCATTCAGATGGTTTTTTTTAATGATTTCTTTCATTAGGAGAACAAAGTTATCCAAACCTTTACTGCCCTGTGGGAAGAGGTAATTGACCCCTACACCTAAAAACCAGTTGAGCCACCATTGACAACGAGAACTTCAATCAAATGTTTGCAGAAACTGGCAATGAGTCTTTCACTGTGGAGGAGTTTTGGCCCACTCGTCTTTGCAGAATTGTTTTAATTGAGCTTCACTGAAGGGTTTTCATGGATAAATTGGCTGTTTAAGGTCACACCAAAGAGTCTGAATTAGATTGACTTTGACTATCCCACACCAAAACCTTCATTTTGTGTTTTTAAGCTATTCGGAGGAGGACTTGCTGTTGCATTTGGATCATTGTCCAAAACAGGCTGAACAAGCGCTGAGCTTCAGGGCGCAAACTGATGGTTTTGGAGAATTCTCCTTCATGATTTTCTGGTAGAGTAAAATTTATGGTTAAATCAATAAATTTGTCATTTTAACCCTTTCATGCACAACTTATGACAGCCTCAATCAGGATTTTTTTTTAAGTATTTTGATTCATCTTTAGGCATGAAAAAAAGATTTTTGAACTTCATTTTTTTAAAAACATGTACTTTTCAACGAGTTTGTTACATGTCCACTGAGGTGGACAACATAGGTTTTGACTTATGAATTTGGTACAGAGTGACACATCAGTGTTCAATGTAGTGGTTTATGTGCAAATATACCATCAACACTGACAAAAATACAAGAAAACAGCCTTTGAATAGCTGTCCACTGTGGTGACCACTATGCGTGAAAGGGTTAAAGCAGCAAAGCAGCCACCATGTTTATTATTGGTAGATGTTATTTAAAAAAACAAAAACGTGTTAGCGTTATCTTCAGAAACCTTCATCAGTCCAGAGGATATGTTCTCAAATCTTGAGGATGATTGAGATGTTTTTGGCAAATGTGAGATGAGCCTTTGTGGCTTTTTTGGTCAGTAGTGATTTTCTCCTCGAACTCTCCCATGGATGCTATTTTTGCCCAATCTCCTTCTTATTGTTGAATCATGAACTCTGACCTTAATTGAGGTTAGTGATGCCTATAGCTCTTTAGATGCTGTTCTGGGTCCTTTTTTGATCTCCTGGATGAGGCATTGATCTGCTCTTGGAGGAATTTGGGTGGGGGGACCACTCCTGGGAACATTCACCACTATTCCAAGTTTTCTACATTTGTGGATAATGGCTTTCACTGTGGTTTGCTGAAGTCCCAAAGCCTTAGAAATGGCTTTGTAGCCCTTTCCAGACTGATAGATGACAATGACTTTGTTTCTCAGCTGTTTCTTTAGACTGTAGCACAATTTGTTGCTCTTTGAGATCTTTTGGCCTACTTCACTTAGTCAGACAGGTTCTGTTTAAGTGATTTATTGATTCAGCAAGTCTGGCAGTAAATTGGGTGTGTCTTAATAAATTGAACTCAGTTTTCCAAAACATTTAGTAAATTGTAGTTACCAAAAGTTACCAAATCTACGGCTAGGTAGGATTTGGTAACTTTTTTTCCCTTAACAAATGAAGTCATGATTTAAAGACTACAGTTTGTATTTACTCGAGCTATCTTTGTCTGATTTAAATTTGTCTGAAAATCTGAAACAGGTAAGTGTAAATAATATTTAAGAAATCGGGAAAGGGGCAAGTATTTTTTCGATGCACTGTAATTATGATCTTAATGAGCCAGTAATTTAAATGGGAAGTTGAAAGTGTACCAATTTTCTAACTTTTTTATTCTTTAAAATAATTTTGCAGATCGCCGCAATCAGCACTATTAAATGAAAATGGGGGAAAAAGAGCCCTCGGGGTTGTGGTCTCTTCTGTCCGATCCCTCACAGGAACCCGAGACCTGCCACCAACAAGCTATCCGACTGCTGAAGTTCTGTCCAATGAGAGGCGAGTTCTGTCCTGTTCTGTCCAATCACAACGTGTCTAATACTGGTGGGTTGGGTCTGGTGGGCTGGCACCGCAGAACCAGCGGATCTGTTCTTCGTTATGTTTTTCAGTGTCGGGTGGAGTCTACATCCCGTCGCATCCCTGCGGGCAAGGAGGAGGATTTATCCCCCCCACCATTACTTTTTTAATTGACTGTTTCTTACTGCCAGACATCGAAATACTCCAAAAAAGATGACGACGACAACCACCTTTCAAGGAGTGGACCCTAGTGCTAAAAGTAGTTCCAGGTAAAAAGGAGCCGAAAGCCTTTTCACGGAGGAACAAAAGAAGTAGGATGCGGGCAAAGCCTCTCAGCTAGCAAACGCCTCTTTTATTCGTTTTTGCTCAAAGGCAGCTTGCTACAGAATATCACAGGCTGTGTTAGCCCGGTGGTGGTTGGCGAGGGATTTTTCTGGATTTAGCTAAACTGTCACATAGTCTAGCTAATTAAGATAATCTTATTGGGTGTCTGATGCACCATACCCTTTAGCTACACGAAGTTAGTGAGGTTAGCATGCCTGGGTTTCGGAAACAAACTGCTCGACAGGATCTTTTCCACATTTCTGTTTAAGGAGAAGTGGACAAAGCTGCCTAACGCCAGCTCCCTGCTGGCTGCTCTAGACTGCGAAATAACTTTTTTTTTTTAATAGTTCAAGTCACCACTTTTTTTCTTTCCTTCTGTGGAGATCTGTGAGTGTGCTGCGCTTGGAGTTGTTAACGTCTTGTTAACTTGTTCTTTTTTGTTGCATTTTATCTAACAAAACAAAAAGAAAGAAAGAAAAGAAACAATAGAGTCCATTTGATTGATTACAGGAAAGATCCCAGACTAGACCGCGGTCTGCTTATGTCATTATCTCTTGAATTTTGGTTCAAGGAAGTTTAGGGAAACTCGTTAAGCGGGGTCGCGAGCCTGATGCCCGGTTTTACACTCAGTTTAAGAGTCATCCTCCAAGCATGCGCTGAGTCTTTTCCTGTAAGTGATGATGCGTGTCGGCTTCATGCATTCCTCCCTTTTTTTTCCCTTTTCTCTTTTTTCTTGCAGGGAAGAGTGCAAACCTTAAAATTATGGCCGCCTTTATAATGAGGCATGATTTCAGGGCGTGCTAGAGATTTCTATACTGCCACTGTTAGCCTTTGCTGAGTCTGAGTGAGCATGTCAAATGTCGGTCAGTCCGCATGCTGCTTTCGGATGATGCAGGGGGCTTGGGTGGGGGCTCTGAGCTAGTTAAGCCTGTAAATCTTTCCTTAGCTCTTCTGCCTTTCCCCTCTTAAAGCCCCCTTTAGCGAGCTGCTGGTCATTTCTGCTTCTGGACGAGATCAGTAGAGCAGCAGCTTGAATTAGGCTAAACTCAAAGGCCTCCTATCCTGCCTTATCAGACATGCCATCTTTGGCTCTGGACCTTAGCTGTATCCTACCCAGCTTCACCTGCCTTAAAGCGCTCTAAGGCTTCCAAACATGAATGCCATTTCATTCATGTTATTTGCAGGTTCATTCTAGGGTGGGGTCTGCTGCCAGCCAGCTCAAAGCTTTCCCCCACCGTCGCAATCTGTGTGTGTATGTGGAAAGCATGATCTCATCCTCTCTGGCTGGGAGGTGAAGTCTGGTTTAGGCATTATATGTTGTCACAGCCAAGAATTAAATGTGCAAATTCACGTTGTTGCATACTGGGCTGTGTGAGATGTGTTTTTTTTCCCCCTCGTCTTGGTTGCTTTCTTTGTAGCTGTGCTTCAAGAGCAGAGTTGTTTTTTAGACTCCCATCTGCCTGCCTGGCCCTCGGACAGCTGCTCGGTGTGTCAGCTGGTGACTTCAGGGGGCTCCAGGAGAGGAGAGTTTGCTGGTGGAAAGAAAAAAAAAAAAGAGGGAGGGGTCCAGCAGTGGCTCTGCAAGCACATCGGTGTCTGTCGTCCACCCCAGCTGCCCTTGAGCACAGCGAGGAGAAAAAGGGTTTCCCTACTTGTTGTTGAATTCCTTTTGTTCGGTTCATGGTGGAAGAAAGTCTGTGGAAAGTACGCTTTGTTTGTCATCTGTTTATCTGGATCCCGGCTTTCTGTGCTGTTCTAGAACAGTCCCAATACTACGTGACCTATATTTAGCGTAAACCTCAGACCTTTCACTTCCATTGTGCGATTGTGACCAAAATAAACATCAGATTTGATGAATAAATGCGATCATTGTGTAATTATTCCACCTAGAAACAGACACAAGCCCTCATATGTCACTGCAAAGGAATCCGCGCTGAGGAGAGGCAGCAGCTAGCCAGCTAACTCTGTGATTATATGCGACTGGAGTCAGCTGCAGGGTAGAGATTGGGACTGTCTGTCTGACAGGCTGACAGCCGGGGCTTAGAGAGTGGGGGGACCTTGCTGGTATCTCTCATGGGTTTTTTTTTTCTCCTTTCTTTCTTGTGTGGTATATTTAGGGTGGAGTAGAGAGTAGGTAGGTTGCATGTAGCTTGGGGCATCCTCATGTTTTATTTCACTAATTGATTTTATCTTTTTTTTTCTCTTTTTGCACTGTGCATCTGATCAGTGGCGTGTGACGTGAAGGCCTTGTGTTTCAGTTTGAAGCGAGAGGTTATGGAGCAGGGGGGAGATAGGAGCATGGTGGGCAGGGTGTCATTCCGGCTGACGTCAAAATTGTGTCATTTTGTTGCTTCTAAGGGTACTACGACCGCCTGGAGGGGACTCTAGCTTCTCCTTTGGCACAGATGACAACACAACGCCCCAGCGCAAGAACAAGATGGCCTCCAGCATCTTTGCAGAACCTGATGACCCTCATGCTCATCGGAGGAACAATCCACCTAGTAATTCACTCTAACATTTATTTCTTGATTGATAGATTTTGCATGTGACTGTATCAGAGCTGAAATCAAGGTTTACAGGTTGGATTTACACGAACTGTGGTTTTACACCAGGGAGCTTGTATAAACACACACGAAGAGCAAGTTCTATCTTGCAAAAGCAGACAGAAACCTTAAGTAAGGAGAAAAAAACAAAAACTCCATGGAATTAATTGTTCTAACTTGAGCTAGGAACAGATAGAGATCCAAAATTTTTCCGTTTGGGTTGTCAGAAAGAGCATCCCACAAGAGTAATAGCACAAAAAAGAGAAAAATCCCCAGAGTACTACGTAAGGGTAATTCGAAGCGAGGGTTTATTAAATGGGGCTGAGGATCAGTCCTCTATGGAAAGAAATGCGTCAGTTAAAAATGTGTCAGTGGGTGAAATTAGCGTCCCTCTGCAGCCATGGAGGACATCTTATTTTGAGTGTGCAAGAAGACGCAGAAAAATGCAGCCGGGGCCACGAGACCTGTGAGTGGCACTGTGAGTTTTCAAGGTCACAGCAAACATACAGCCAGAGGAAGTAGGTGAAATATTAATGTGGCCTGACAGTGCCAGGCAAGGTTTGAATCTTTTATTATGCATTTGGCTTCACTGATTGTAATTAAAGATGGTCCCGTTAGTCAGAATTGGCTCGTGTGGCTCAAAGATTTAATACATTGCATAAAGAGGGAAAAAATTCGAGCTCTGTGGCATTTCTGCAGATTTGCTTTTTAGCTCAGGGCCTCACAAGCCTGAGATCACATGTTTTCACACTGGCCACTTTGTGGAAAACTGTTTACATGGCGTATCAGATTTTCTGGGTGAGTGTGGACGATGAAGAATTTGGCCTAAAATCGTTACATCAGCCTCTGACCTCTGCAGCCAGCAGCTGCTTACAGCAAAGCCTTTTCCTGCTTGCATTGTTTCACTTTGGGTCAAGTTGAGGAGAGCCTACCACAGCTGTCCCACTTTAACGGATGCAACTGGATGAGGAGGATATAAATTTCTGCTTGAATGACCAAGGTTAATAACAATATAAAGCCTTATAAGCATTGTGCGATCTATTATGTGGCCTGTGTTTGAACCCATGCTGCAGATGAACAGGTTTCATTGTTTGCTTTGGCATGCAGCCCTGTGTACATCCTTTTTTTTTTTTTTTTTCTTCTAAAGATCAAATACACCTTTTCATGTTTCAACCAACGAGAGCCACTTTGTAAAGTACTTTGTGCTTCTGCCTTTGGCACATTTATAACTTTAGCTATGATAGCTCGGTCTTAAATGAAGGTTGTCCTTTAATGCCTGTATCTGATTCCTAACTGTCATGGTGTGGCTTTTTACTAAAAGGCAAATATAAGAAAAAATTTAACTTATTTTTGTTTTAACTATACTTTGATGGTTTACTTTTAAAGATTTGTCTCGTATTCTGTTTTACTGACATAGAAGCAGATTGTTGTTCAGCCAGGATGTTCCCTAGGATTTTAAAGGGGACCTATTTTTCTAACTTTCAGCAATATTCATTATTCTAATTCTTATTACTATTGGGGTTATACAAGAGAAATGATCATTGTTTAACTTGTATTGGGCTTCATTGAAGCCTCTGGGGTCATCCACTGTCTGAAAGCTTTTTAACTCCTTCCTCGCTCCCTTTAAGCTGCCTTTGTTCTGATTGGTTGGAACTTACAAATGGCAGGTGAGGCTTCTGGGCTCACAGCCAGAGCCATGTGTCTGAGATGACCATATTAGGTATGTTGGCTCTCTTTGAAGTCATAAAGAGACAAGATTTGAAAGGGGGAAAAAAACTACTGACCTCATTATGGTCATGGTCATGTTTATGTGAGAAAATAAGAAAATGTATGGCAAGTACAATTTAATTTAAGGTTTTAAGATACCAAAGCTGTGGGTATGTGCAAGTAACCTCAGCTTCTGACCACATGAGTGCTTACATGAAATAAGAGGGGGAAAACGAGACTACCATCAGCCGCATGATTGCTGTTGCTGTCTGGAAGCTCAGTAGGCTCAGTGTTATAATATATTTATGCCATAGACCCAAGAGATCTATAAGGTTAAGTAGAAGCCTATCGCAATGACAACATAATGCATCTCTCTCTGGTCCATCAATCTACTTAAATCCTCTTCCGTTTCATATTTGTTGACTGTCCAGGGAATTTATTAGACTCCTTAATGTGGAGCCGGTAATGAAGAAGCGCTTGTTGAGTGCTGATTCACTTCACTCTATTAACAACAATGGCCACTCCTCTTCTTCTTTGCTTTCCGTTGTTCTCCTCATGACAAAGACGGTCTGTCCCCTCCCTGGCCCTCGGGGTTTATAGCTGTTACCTTATGTGGCTTGAGCTAGCACAGCCTGCTTCCCCACAGTGGGCCAACACAGGATTTTTAAAGCTCTTTCTGCTAAAGGAGAGTGCAGGCGCTGCAGGGTTTTGTGAGTTTTGGCATTCAGGTTGTCTGCCTGGAAGCGTTCCACTTCGTTTCTGGGTCTGTTGCAGACGCCCAAGCGGATTTAGTGATGTTTCCTGTTTAGTTCCCAATGATTTTTTTTCTTTTCTTGTGTTATTTGAGTCTCTAATCAAGCTGATGTTTTATCACTGAATCTGAGAAATCTGAGAAAATGAGTATTGTGATGAGCATGGTAGATTGGTGGGGCTAGAGAGATTTGGGTCTGGGGTGGCTTTGTCACTAATTGGATTAGTGTCCATATGGTATGACTGTGCTGCTCTGGAGCCTTACTCATGTTTTGCCATTAGGGTTTCCTGTTAAGCTTCAGTGTAATCTCCTGCCCAAAAAAGAGGAGAGAAAAAAAACAAACAATTAAAGGGCCACGAGTGTTAGAGTGTTACATCATTTTCTAAATAGTCTGTAAGCAGTTTTTTTCCTGTCTGTCCCTTATCTGCCTAGGCGGGGCGCCTACAGGAACCCTGTGCGGCGAGCCCTCGGCCCCACTGAGGCGAGTACAGCAGCCTCTCCTCTTCCCCAAGAACCCTCAGCCGGAGCTGACCACCATCCACAACTCTGGGGCCGCCTTGGTCTGGAACCAGAGACGAGAGGTACCAGCCGTTCACCCTTTCAAGACTTTGTTTCCAAAACAGAGCCGCAGCCAAGTACGGGGCTGAAAAAAAAAAACACTGTCATAGATTAACTTTAATTCTAAACAGTTCAGTGGAAAAAGTCATTGGGGGGAAAGATGAGTTCACAACTGCTGCCAAGAGAGTTTTGTTAAATCTGTGACAGAGAACAACGAAGCACAGCATCCCAGAGAGCGAGAGATGAGAGCAGCGAATCATTCGCTTCACTTTATCTAAAATGTCTTCAAGTCACAAGATCTGCCGTCATTCTTTATTCGTTTTTCTAACTTTATTTCTTTCAAGCTGTTTTTATGTGTAATTAAGAGAAATTGTAAGATTGCATTAACTTGATCAGTGTAACTTGGGTCCAAAAAAACAGTTTCCAGTGGTTAGGCCTGGCATTGAGCCAGCTTGTCCCCAGCGGGCTGCCGGGCTGTTAATACATCTGTGGAAACCCTGGTGTTTATCGTCTGTTTGAAACAGACCCAGGATATATTGTTGGGTAGATATCCTCCACTGACATTTGTAATCCCTTTTAATGTGTGAATGAGGCGGCCCTCGCTTTGTCGACATGGGTAGAATCCAAATAAAGACGCAGAGAAAACACAACGGCCCACTCCACCTACCAACCCAGAAACATATCACTAGGGCCAGAAATCACAGCAGTGGTGTCATTAATCATTTGCAATTACAAGTGCTTGCACAAAAGTTCCCGTATATGCAACTGCCTTGTGGATGTTCTGTATTATTTTCCTGGCAGCGTTCCTTTTCTTTTTTTGGGTTTGTGGTTGTATATAAAACGCTTCTTCTCAAACGAAGAAACGTTAGCAGAGGAGCCAGGTCGGGGAGAGATGTGACATTCCTGTCTTGTGTTTTCATTGCAGGTTGAGAACGGCCAAGAACAAGGAAATGATGGTAAGTGTCTTGAGCACTCGGGTGTTTTTATAAAAAGGCTTTCAGGTTTCTGTCACAGTCTGACTATGTCTAAACAGAACTGCATGACTTGGTCGGTGAAAAGCTCCGCGGTATAGCACTCGAACAGATGAGTTAATTTCACTCTCCCCTCCTCTGCAAAGATCAGATTATGGCGACTGATCTGGTCTGGTATGCTGCTCCTGGCATACAGTCTTCTTTTTTCAGTGTGGAGTACACATGTTCTCCCTTTCTGAGTCAACACAACGTGGGCTCTTTGATGTGGTTTTTCCTTGTCATGATGGCATGTCGGTCTGTAGTCAAGCAGCTGTTGTTTGATAGCAGGCTCCGCTAAGTATGAAAAGCTTTTTATTAACCTCCAGGTGCATGTTTGCAACAGAATTCATGGCTCCACAGATAATGGGAAGGTTTCGACCGCATACCATAATGAAAATTAAAATCAAAGCTCACTTTCTGCACAGCCTTTGAATGACTGGAATGCACGTGTGTTAGTGTGCGCGCACTTTGAAGTGTGTTGTGTATAAATATTCGCAATTACATGCCATCAAAAACTTTTCAAGCACTTAAGCCAGTTCATTACTGCCCTCTAAGTTAGTTTCTTCTCCCAGCAGACGAGCCAGTAGTGCACACTTTTGATAAGACAAGGGCGAACAGAGAGATTAAATATATCAGCTTCTGGATCCACATTCAGCACACCTAATGTCTTTGATGCTGTTCCGAGTTAATGCTACAGGCCTTCCACACTCTTGGGGTTCAAACGGAGCATATTCAGCAGTTGAGTGTGCATTATACCTCTTTAAAACAAAAAGGAACATGTTGCCCTCATTTCTAAGATTTAAATGAAAGGTCTCCATGCAATGTGCTAATGTTTTTGCACCAATTCAGGCAGTAATGGATAAAAAGACGGTGATGCTTTAATGCTGTGATTTTACTCATTTAAAGAGGGCTGCCCTGAACTACTCCACCGAGCCCACAGAGCTAAAGTGTGGAGACTGTTTTTAGCCACAATTTGCATAAAACCAGCTTTAACCCTTTCCATCTCAGCAGTGTTCAGTGCTGATAGATGCAGTGAGCTGATAAGTTTGCACTGGCTCCAACCAGGAGGACACATATTTGTGTTTGCATAATTGCTAAACTGCAATACTTAAAAGAAGTGACACAGTTTGAAATTTTAGCCAACATTAAAAGTAAAAGGACAGAAGAATTATATTTCTGCAGTGAATCTAGTTCAAGCCATTGGCAGCAGTTATACCTGTGCCTGTGTCATCGTGCCCCAGAAGCGTGTAGTTATGTTTCTGTGCACATTTCATGTCTACAGTGTAGATTTAACACAGATGTATGAATCCACTATTATCCTTGTTATTTTTATTGTTATCATTTTGCCTGCTTTGTCAAATTTTGCTAGATGTCGATTTCCTGTCATAGGGCCCAGTTTTTCCAGTGATAGAAGGATGGTTTTTTTGTTTTTGTTTTTTTGTTTTTTCAGTTTTTCAGTCATCCTAAAGAATCATTTACTACTGGAGAGTCCCCTCACTCTTATATTAAAAGTGGGGTCACTGTGATGCAGTTATTGCTCCATAGTCTGTCTTGGATTGCTGACAGTAGTCCATATTTTGCTCTGGAGAGCCGCTGTGAGCGTGAGGTCCACCCCAAACTGGAACATCTGGAAAAACTGCAGAACAAAATAAGAGCCACATCACCCATTGTTGTGGTCTGCACAATAACACGTTATCCCCCCCCCTCTTTTTTTGCTGTAGAGTGTCCTGAAGATGTGGAGCAAGATCAGCAAGAGGATCAAGATCAGCAGCAGAAGGAGATGCCACAGCCCTCCGCCCCGTCGGGAGGTGCCAGCGCTGCTTCAGGCGGCCGAAGAAACCCCCCTGGTGGCAAGTCCAGCCTCATCCTGGGTTGAGACCAGTCAGTTTGTTGGGTTTTTTTCTTTTTTTTTTCATTTGAGCGCTTGTTTTTTGTTTTTTGTTTTTTTTGAAGACAAATACCCCCAACCACCATTCTCTTCCCCCTCATCAACATCTCTGTTTCTCCCCCCCTCCTCCAACACCACCACCATCTCCACCTCCTTCACATGCACTCATGCCGTCACGTCCATGGACCCCCGTGTCCTCTCCCTCCACCTGCAAACCTTTTGTTTTGATCCTTTTTTCTATTAAAAAAGAAAACTGTTGACAAAAGCACTTTATGTATCTCCCCTCTCCTCCCCTTTCCATTTCAGCCCATCCTGTAGCGCATTTCGCCTGCTGGGAAAGGCATGACGTTTAGCTTGTCCCTCATTCTCCCCCCTGGTGTAAATGGTAAAAAAAAATGATTAAAAAAAAAGATTTGATGCGTGGATTTCTAAATACAATAAAGATTCATATTAATTTGCTGTGGCTTGTTTTGTTTTTTCTTTATTGTTATCTTGTAATAGTCTAGGATAAGATATAGAAAATGTAGACGTAAAAGGATCTGCTAAGTCTCCATTTCAGTGCATAGATGTCTGAGAGCAAGGCGCTGAGTATTATTTATACTCATTGTAATGGAGCCTGAAGACAGCAGCCACAGAGAGCAAAGAAAGGCTCTGTGTCTGGAAATCTGCCCAGCCGAAAAAAGGGAAAAAATCACGATGGCCTCTGCCAGTTATGTCAAAAGAGAAACTGCACTATCTCTTCATGACATCATACACTGGATATTTGGCTCTGGTTACAGTGTGCTTGATTTAGGAGAGGTGTTTTTGCTCTGACTCCGACTTTTTAAAGCAAAAGTCTTTTTTTTCCCGAAAGGTGAAAAGTGATTCATACAAGATGTAATGTTACTTTTAGAACATGGCCATTACCAGCACTGCTCAGAGATGGCTTTATTTGGTCTTAGCCTGAGCACTTTAACTTCTTAAGCATCATTAGTAATACACAAAGCACAGAAGTAATTCTCTTAAAAAGCACTTGGTGCTTGGGGTTTTGTTAAACACATCAGACTTGTAAAATATCAGCTCCGCTCTTTTACTCCTGAATTAAATACCTCGCCAATTGTGTTCTGGTGAATTGCACCCACAGGGATTTAGATTCACTGGAATGCTTTTTTTGGAAAATAAAAAGATGCCTTCAACTCGATTAGAGGCAGCTTTACGCATTAAGTAGTTTGAAATTTACAATTCTGCTGTATTTGAGAAGATATTTGTGGTATACAGTAAAAATATACATGCAATTTAATAGAACTGGGTTAAAAGTGTTGTTAACAGCAACTGTGCAAGTACAGTTGCTTTTTGAATGATTAAAAGTCCGCTCCTGGAATACAGGAAAACCTGTTTAGCTCCACTTTAATGCAAATATCTAAAAGCAGTTCACTGGGTGAAAATACTGTTTGTACCAGATGTCAGATTGTTTCAGGATGATCAGAAGGAAGAAACAACTCCAAAAAGGTCCCAACTCATTACGACCAAAATACACATCTCTCAACCTTGAAGCAGACAGGCTACAGCAGCAGAAGACCACTCTATGTGCCACTGAGGATACAATTCGCATGATATCAATAATATTTGGACAAGATCACAAAAATGTTGCCTGGTCTGATGAGTCTGCTGCATTTGAATGGTAGGGGCAGAAATCGGCATTAAGAGGTTGAATGCATGGATACATCCTGCCTTTGATCAATGGTTCAGGCTGCTGTAGGCACCACAGCCTACTAATGAAAGTCTAGCAGCCCGTGACTGTACGATAAGCAGAAAGAACGAGGCAGAGGACTGGTGAGTGTCAGAACCACCATCCAGGACAAGACAACGAACATCCACGAGGACATGAGGAAGATGGCCACAACTGACCACGTGCTTAGTGAATACATGAGGCAGAAGAAACCAGAGAAAGAAGAGGAACAAGGAGAAGAACCATTATGTAAGGACACATCCATGCACGCTATGTGCCGTCAAATACATAAAGTGACTGACATCCAGAAATCGTTCCAATGGCTGGAGAAAGCTGGACTGAAAGACAGCACAGAGGCACTAATCAGGGCAGCACAGAAACAAGCTCTGAGCACAAGATCCATAGAGGGTGGGGTCTATCACACCAGGCAAGACCCCAGGTGCAGGCTGTGTAAAGATGCCCCTGAGACAATTCAGCACATAACAGCAGGGTGCAAGATGCTAGCAGGCAAAGGCCGGCATAGTATACAGAAACATCTGTACTGAGTATGGCCTGGAAGTCCCGAGGTCAAAGTGGGAAACACACCCTAGGGTGGTTAAGAATGACAGAGCCAGATGGACAAAGTGGTGATGGCTAACCACCTGGACATAGAAGTGGAAGACAAGCAGAGGAAGACAGCTGTAGTGGTATATGTGGTGATACCAAGTGATAGCAACATCAGAGAAAACGGACGATGAGAAGCTCGAAAAGTACCAAGGGCTGAGAGAAGAGCTCAAGGAGATGTGGACGGTGAAGGCAACAGTGATCCCAGTGGTAAATGAAGCACTCAGTGCGAGAGGGAATTTTACACACACACACACACACACACACACACACACACACACACACACACAGAGAACCCATGATTCTGAGCTATGAGGTGCTAGAAACATCACTACCTGTAATGATCCCTTCTAAACATATGGGAGGATACATCAAGGAATTACAGCAGCCCGTCTTGATTGAATGGTGGTCTGTTGTGGACTCGATGACTCTAAGCCTCTTACTATGAATCCTTGGGGGTCTAGAAGGCAGATCCTTCTGTACAGATCAGACATGATTAATCTGATCTTTACTCACTGACTTGAAGTTTCTGGCTGTCACAGCACTCTTGAGACATAACGGACGACAGAAATGGGTCATTATAAAGTTTATGGCGACCACACCAGAGTATTTGAGGCTAGTGTTTTTGCTGGGCCCACCTGATTAACCAGACTACATAATTTTACTGTATCGCTCATGCACTCAGGTCATAGACCTGCGTTTGTCTACGCAGGTCTATGACCTGAATACAAGTTATCAAGAATATTTCGAGCATTACTGACAACACTGGCTCCTTCAGAGCCAAACTGTGAGCTGTTCGTAGAGTTCTGTGGCACAGAGGTATGTTTCAGCCCTCATCTGCCGAGAAAGGCATGCACGGGTCACTCAAGATCAGGAAAAGAACTTCCTGCCCTGGAGAAATGCCAGGATGCCGGAGTGCACTCAATGAAGGCTTGTTTTCTCTAAGTGCTGCATCCACAGGGAAAGTCCTGTGCTTTTTATTACAGCCTATCACACAGAATCAGCCTAGATCCCTGGTGCTTTCCACAGTTTACTTCTGATGCACATATGACCACCGGTGGGAAGTAACAAGGTACAATTCAAGCGCTGTCTTTCAATGTGCTGTGCACTCATGTAGACATTTCTTTCACCACATATTTCTAATGACTTTTGAAGCATAGACAGTGACGTTTAACAGTTTATAAAACTGAGTCATGCTGCAGATGGTTAGATTGTAACAATGCAGTGTGTTAGTGCATAAATACTAACAATAAAACAACGGGGTCACATGTAATAATGTAACACCTCTTCAGGCACTTTAAGATTATAATATTTACTAATACTTCTATCAGATTTTGCATGTAGGTTTCCTGCATTTTCTTACCTGTACATTCCTGCTTCTACAAACAAGAGGTGCTCATACTTCATAGACCCTTTAGAAATGCACTCATTTGGAATTTGCATTATTTGAGTCATAGCAAAGAAAAACTGCAGCGCTGTGGTTCACCCTTTTTTCTCCTGGTCAGCGGCTAATCAGTAAAACTGCTTTGGAAACAGACTCCCCTTTCTATCCCCCCCGATCATCCTACTAATCTTTATAGAAAGACGGGAGATTACCATTTTCCTCCCCCACAGCCATATGCCAACTTATTTAACTGATGCCTGTGATGAATGTTTAAGCATCCTTGCTCATTTGCAACTTAAGTGTATTGACAGGACCATTAAAGCATGTGCAGTCCAGATGAGGTCTCCCTGTGTCTCGGGAGGATCCGAAAGGATGCGTGAGCACGGAAGCAGATTGGGAAAATGAGGTGAGTCATCTCTGAGTGACAATCAGGCAATCAATACCTCCGTGCAGTCATACTGGCCTGACTCAGCAACCTTTCTAGGCTGCTTAAAGGAAAATTGTGCGATTATCTCAAAACTATACATGGAAGAGCCGGATTAAAGCTGCTGAGCTGCCTTTGTGCAGTCGCTGTGAACAGAGATAAATCATCCTGATTATCTTGCAAATTCAAAAAACCTCCCACTCACCAGGAGCACAAACAGGAAGCACTGGTAGGCAAATGGGGCAGGGCTGTTTCCGCAGGCACAAAGGCCACATAAAAGCCCTGCTCGCAGCATCTGCTTCCAATCACATTGAACCTGCTTAACTGGATGAGACTGGAGGAAGGGAACTGATGGAGAAAAGAGTGATGGGGTGGACAGGGACCTTTTTTTTTTTATCCAGTCCCTGAGGAGAAACTGACAGAGCAAAAAGGAGAGGGGCTGTTTTCTGTAGTTATTGATTGACTGGTTGAGCCTACAGTTCTCTCAGGTCGGTGCTTTTTGAGGTCATTTCTTCAACCTACTTTGGTCATCTTTTTATATCTTGCACTCTGCCTGTGACGACTGAAAGGCTTGGCAGCAGGACTTGATGATGATTCTCCATCTGTCCTTGAAAAACGTGGCTGGATATTTCTGCTTTAATATGTACATGTTAGATTTTTTTCTTTGCTGCTTCATACTCCGGTCCCTGTGATATAACGGTCAATGGGCGAGCTCCCAAACGCACATCCATTTTTTTTTTCCAGTGTGGTTGTGGTTTGCACTGAGGCCCCTGTGGGGATTTTAACAGCAGGATCTTGTTTGTTGCTTGTTAGAAACATCAGCTTTAAAGCACTTTTAAAAAAAATGAATGTGCTATTGTCGATTTTGGAATTAAAGTGAACATAATCTGCTGTTCCTTTGAAAAAGGTTTGACAGCGTGAGCGTGACACGGTTACTTCAAAGACAGTCAGTATGTGCAAAACATTATTTTTAAATCATTTTTGTTGTGTGCGACAATAAAGATTTAACCAACTTCAAAAATATTACAGATAACTGTAAAACACTCACTGTTGCACCTCTCTCCTGGCCTTATCAGTCCCTCAAATTTGGTGTCATTAATTCATAAGACCTGTTCGAACAGATTTTCAGTCCAGTTGTTGTGCAATTTGGCATACGTCACCCTTTTGTCCCTGTTTCACTTTCTTAAAAATGACTTCTTAACAACGACCCCTCCTCTGAGACCATTTGAGGCTTCAGTGAACAGCAATGAATCAACAGCTCTTTGCTAGCAGAGTACTTTCAGATTTTGAAAGCAGGACTTTTAATTCAGCATTACTGCTTGTGCCAAAGTTTTAAAAAGGTTTTTGTGCCACTAGAGGGCGATGCACAAGCTACTCTGACACTAAACTCCTTTCAGCATGATTTTTAGAAAAAACCCATAAATAACGCAATGATGATATTTTACAGAGCTTTAATGGAACATGGTCTGTGTTCATGTATGTCACATATGAGGTATGAGAAACTGAATATAAGACAATTTAAGACATTAAAAAAAAACATCAGTTGGTCTGTTTTGTGATTTTTTATTCAGGGGTAGGTTGTTTTTTGCTTTTTGCAAAACCAGTTAGTGTCTGGTTTCACAATGTCACATGCAGTGAAACAAAAAGCAGTTTTTCTTTGAGGAATTAGATTTTCTGTGGAACATAACTATCACTGTTGACATGTCTGCCATCTGGTTACAGCTGATAACCCTCCTCTGTCTGTCTTTTGGGACCCCAAGCAGAGCAGGTAAGACTGACTTTTACTCAAGAATTGATAAAAGTGTCTTTCTTTGTGTAGAGCTGTGTGAGCCAGTGAACTGCTTTCCCTATGTGAAAACTGAAGGATGGCATTAACTGTGTTTTGTGCTTCTCTCACTACATCACACTGTTTCTCCATTTTTCACGTTTTGCTTTACTCCAAACTCTTAATGTTTAAAAACTCCAAAAACTTAACAAGTAAAAAGCACAAAGGACAAGCACAGACAGCCTAACATCCACTTTCACTTCTAGTGTAACCGATCGGATCTTCAGTCTTATTTTAATGCTCTGCCACTCACAACATATGAAACATATCTACCCGCAAACACTACTGTGTATGAAAAGTATTTTTAGAAATGTGTCAGGAGGTGTGAGTAAAAACATGCACACATTTCCTGCTGAATAATTAGACTTCGACTGAGCCTTCAGTGACACTCACTGTCAGCATGTCTGCTGTCTGCCTCTTCACTCTCATCCTTTGTCTCTATGGCACAGCTAGGACTGCTGCAGGTAAGGCTGAGACAGGTGTGTTACAGTAAATGATGTAAGGAGGAAGAGTTCATTCATGTTGATCAAACTGTATTGTGAGATATGACTGTAAGTATTGTCTCTTTTTATATGCAGATGGTCATGGAGTGGTACGGATAAATGTTGGAAAGCAAGTCACCATCCAGTGCAAAAGTGCTTCTAATCAGGATATGCTGTTTTTGAAGAAAGGCCTCAATGAGGAGGAGGACATTTATTTCACAGATTCAAATAAATCTACTATTAACCAAAAATTTACTGACAGACTTCAGTTTCATGGGAAATTACCCAATGTGGATATTCTGATCAAAAACCTGACCCTGGATGATACAGGACCGTACTGGTGCGTGTACAAATCGACCGACCAGAAATATGAGCTCAAAACCACAAGAGGCAGTGGGTCTGTGCTGCTGGTGGTGACAGGTGAGTCTGAGTGTTTGTTTTAATTCAAAGGCCATGCAGGAGTACAATATGTACAAAAATCCACCAAATGAGTGAGTCAGTAAGTTCACACATATTCTTAAACAGTGTTACAGAAACTGAGCACTTCTCTTTTTGTGTGGTCTGCAGTGCTGTCAAAATGTATTTGCTGCCTTCCTGATTTCCTAGTTTTTCTTTTGCATATTTACCACACTTAAATGTTTCTGATCATCAAACAAATATTAATATTAAATAACTATAACATGAGTAGATGGAATTTTTGAATGACGATTTCATTTGTTAAGGGAAAGAAGCTATCCAAACCTACCTGGTACTGTGTGAAAAGTTCTTTAGATGCTGTTCTGGGTTCTTTTGTGACTTCCTGGATGAGTCGTTGCTGCACTCTTGGAATAATTTTGGTTAAACATTTTTTGATTAGCTGAAAAAAAAATGCAGGTGTGACAAATATGCAAATAAACAAATCGAGAAGAGGGCAAACATTTTTTAATAGGGAAGGAGAATTTGTAATTCTTTTGCAGGAACATCAAAATAGAAGTGTACAGACATAAAACATATTTTACAGACAGTTAGACTTAATTGCAACTTCACAGTAAAAGCACTGAAGTAATATATGAATATATTTTCTAGAAAACAGACCTTCACCTACGGTGCCTGAGTGTGAACAAACACAGGGTGACTCGCCCCTGGTCTCTGTGGTGAAATGTACTGCTGTGTTGATAGCTGTCCTCACGGCCTTTCTCATAGGGACCATCATCAAGGTATAAGCACATTTAAAACCATATAAGTAGAACCAAACATCACTTTTTTTTGCATTGTCCAATTTTACAACATGTCTGACCAGCAAATGCATAAAATTTTGAATAACATTTTTTTCAAAGAAGATGAGCTAATGACAAAAGAGTAAAAAAGAGTGAAACCTTCAGAGCTTGCACAGATCATAACCATAGTTATATTAATAATCACAGTATAATAATGTACAACAGCCCCACAACTCACTATATGTTTTCCTTCCAGAACAAACGCAACAAAGCAAGAAGAAGACGAGATGAGACCATTTAAACTCTGCACCAGAGTGCTGAAGATCAAGCTTTGTGGTAACTCAGTCTATTTTCACTCCTCAGGTCTTGTATGTGTCTCAGTGAAAGATGGGTAACAGTGAATGAGAATATAAAGCGGTACAACAAAAGAACAACTGGCACTGATGCTGCAGATTATTTAGAAATGCTTTGTATGAAAATAGATAATATAAGTCCATCACAGTTAAGCTCAAATATTGGGTTTTGTTTTACTTTTTTAAAATTATTGTACTGACATGAACATGTTTAAATTCATGTCACTTTTCCTGTTTGATTTTAATGTTTTTATTTACATATAAATGATTGTGGAGGATTAATTTTGTAAATCAGTGGTTTTCAGATTGTGGCCTGGGTCCTTCTGTTGGGCTCAGAGCAACTGTGAGTGGGAAAATAATGAGGGGAAACTATGTAAGTTGAATAATTGTGGAAAATAAACGTTTAATTGAATAAAATTTAATCTGGTTGCTTTTTTTTAAACCAAGAAAACAAACCTGACCAAAATGGCGCAAAGAGACTCAGACACTGAACTGCTGTCATCCTTCCAGCATGATTTATAGACTTTCTGAACATACTCCAAATAACCCAATGATAATATTTTAGAGGTTTAATGAGACATAATCTGTGTCCATGTACATCACATACATTTGTAATTTGAAGTGTAATCCAGTCCCTGAGGAGAAACTGACAGAGCAAAAAGGAGAGGGGCTGTTTTCTGTAGTTATTGATTGACTGGTTGAGCCTACGGTTCTCTCAGGTCGGTGCTTTTTGAGGTCATTTCTTCAACCTACTTTGGTCATCTTTTTATATCTTGCACTCTGCCTGTGACGACTGAAAGGCTTGGCAGCAGGACTTGATGATGATTCTCCATCTGTCCTTGAAAAACGTGGCTGGATATTTCTGCTTTAATATGTACATGTTAGATCTTTTTCTTTGCTGCTTCATACTCCGGTCCCTGTGATTTAACGGTCAATGGGCGAGCTCCCAAACGCACATCCATTTTTTTTTCCAGTGTGGTTGTGGTTTGCACTGAGGCCCCTGTGGGGTTTTTAAAAGCAGGATCTTGTTTGTTGCTTGTTAGAAACATCAGCTTTAAAGCACTTTTAAAAAAAATGAATGTGCTATTGTCAATTTTGGAATTAAAGTGAACATAATCTGCTGTTCCTTTGAAAAAGGTTTGACAGCGTGAGCGTGACACGGTTACTTCAAAGACAGTCAGTATGTGCAAAACATTATTTTTAAATCATTTTTGTTGTTGTGTGCGACAATAAACATTTAACCAACTTCAAAAATATTAAACTTAATACATGCATGCTTGTATTAATTGTATTATGCTTTTACTGCATTGGCTGTGTCTGGAATCATTGCCATAATGAAAAATGAAGCCATTACCAATCAGATGCTTTCCAGATGATACTGCATGGTGGATCAAAGTCTGATGTGTTCATTATTCCATCAATTTTGACAAGATCCCTAACATCACTGGCTGAAATGCAGCCCAGACAGAACCTCGACAGTGTTTTACAGATAACTGTAAAACACTCACTGTTGCACCTCTCTCCTGACCTCCTCAGTACACTGAAATTTGGAGTCATTAATCCATAAGACCTGTTCGAACAGATTTTCAGTCCAGTTGTTGTGCAATTTGGCATACGTCACCCTTTTGTCCCTGTTTCACTGTCTTAAAAATGACTTCTTAACAACGACCCCTCCTCTGAGACCATTTGAGGCTTCAGTGAACAGCAGATGAATCAACAGGTCTTTGCTAGCAGAGTACTTTCAGATTTTGAAAGCAGGACTTCTAATTCAGCATTACTGCTTGTGCCAAAGTTTTAAAAAGGTTTTTTGTGCCACTAGAGGGCGATGCACAAGCTACTCTGACACTAAACTCCTTTCAGCATGATTTTTAGAAAAAACCCATAAATAATGCAATGATGATATTTTACAGAGCTTTAATGGAACATGGTCTGTGTTCATGTATGTCACATATGAGGTATGAGAAACTGAATATAAGACAATTTAAGACATTAAAAAAAAACATCAGTTGGTCTGTTTTGTGATTTTTTATTCAGGGGTAGGTTGTTTTTTGCTTTTTGCAAAACCAGTTAGTGTCTGGTTTCACAATGTCACGTGCAGTGAAACCAAAAGCAGTTTTTCTTTAAGGAATTAGATTTTGTGTGAAACATAACTATCAGTGTCGACATGTCTGCCGTCTGGTTACAGCTGATAACCCTCCTATGTCTCTCTTTTGGGACCCCAAGCAGGGCAGGTAAGACTGACTTTTACTCAATAATTGATAAAAGTGTCTTTCTTTGGGTAGAGCTGTGTGAGCCAGTGAACTGCTTTCCCTATGTGAAAACTGAAGGATGGCGTTAACCGTGTTTTTCTATCACCACATGACACTGTCTCACCATTTTTCACATTTTGCTTTACTCCAAACTCTAAAAGATGCTTAAAAACTTAAAAAGTAAAAAGCACAAAAGACAAGCACAGACAGCCTAACATCCACTTTCACTTCTAATGTAACCGATCGGATCTTCAGTCTTATTTTATTGCCACTCACAACATATGTAACTGTGAAGGTGGACCCCGCCGTATAAACACAAGAGCACCTGGTGTGGTGATAGCACGTTTATTTTTATTGTAATAGTTCACTGTGGTTTTGGCACACGCTCGGGACACAGGCACTCCTGCTCAGCTGTCACGTCCACTCACCCGCCCTCCTCAACTGTCACTGCAACATAAAAAGAGTCACAATCAACCAGGTGTCCATGGCTGTGTCCCAATTCAGGGTCTGCACGCTTGAAGTACGCGCACTACGCGCAGTGGCGGTCCTAGCCTGTTTGGCGCCCTGGGCGAACACTCCTATCACCTATCACCTTAAATCTTCACTCAAAGACAAGTATCTTTGACAGTGTATATACAGATGTATTATGCATAAGAGACAAATATTGTTCGTTTAATATGTTGGCATTATTACATTTGGCTCAATGCTTACATACATGTGTAAAAAGGAAAATGTACGAGCTGTGATAACTGTGTCTGATAGAATGAAGAGTAGACTGATAACTTTAGGTTTCTGAATATTAAACTTGTTACTGCCTTTCATAGTGTGTAACTTGAAGGCCCTGAGTACTTTCTCCCACACTGAAAACACTGGAATGATCAAATTATTTGAACATTACCTAATAAGACTGATTCAGGACAGACAATTAGTTATTTTAAACTTTTCTAGCAGTCCTTCACAAACAGGGAACAGTCTGTCTATTCTCTCCATCTGTCAGCTGCTGCTGGCTCTTCCTCCTCCTCTTCCTCACACACTGTTTAAAATAACATGATATATATATCATAATAATCTGACAATACTATAATATTGGCCATATTATATTTACATTACCACAGTGAGATGATTTTAGTCTCATGAACAACATTAGCTAATTGTTATTTACTAATCTTAAAATGACTGTTCAGTACAGAAATGAAGCCCATCAATCATGTTTTACAGTCCTGTGGTCTCAGATACTCAACTAATCAAAGTGATGTCATGACAAAAATGAATGACCAACAAAACATTCTTTCTCCTTCATTTCTGTCAAACAAAGCTGTATGTAACGTTTCTCGCGGTTAGTATCATGGTTGCTAGGCAACCTGAGCAGCACACGAAGGCTAGACCATCCCATTTCACAAGCCTCTCACTTCCGCATTTCTCGTACTTATAGTACGCACCGTACGTAGTACGCGTAGTGCGCGTACTTCAAGCGTGCAGACCCTGAATTGGGACACAGCCCATGACACACCTGTTCACCCCGCCTCCATGCCGGCCCGGGAGCTCACTGTGCCACTCCTCCTCTGCAGCGGGCCAGAGACCACACCCACGCCACAGTATAGTGCAGGGCCGTGCAGAGACGTTTAAAGGGGCAGGTGCTCAAAGCTAAAAAGGGGCACATTGAACCAGGCTGAATAACAACAACAACACACATTCATCAAGAATCTAATATGGGATCGCATCATACTATATCACTGTTGTGAGGCAAAGCAAACGTAGCCTGTATTGCTGCTGCTCCTACTGCTGATAGTGCTGGAGGGCAGGGCTGTGTTGATCTGAGACTGTAGACATTAAAAAGTCCATAGGAGAGATAGCTGATTAAACAAGTGTCATGAGATAATAACAAAATTCAAAGATTGGTGACAGCGCTTGGAACCATAAGGCAACAAAAAACTGAGAAATAAACAAGGCTCTGCCTGTGAATCACTCTTTGCCTCTCTTCCTCCTTCCATCCCCTCATTTCATCTATCACTCTCCACTTGCTGTCCATCTGAGAACACGGCACAACTTGCTATTGCAATAAACTATTATTTAATTATCCACACCTAACAACTCTTACACTTAATAAAATGATGACAGAAAAGTGTTATAGAAGCAAAACATTTCAGTTGTGCTTATTATTATTTTTATACTGGAATACCTCTCCAACAACTGGTACATGTGTTAATGTTACCTGTGCTCTTTGTAATCCAGCTGCTGAGGGATCCACTGCCTTTAGTAGCCTCACACAGCTCCTACTGTTTCCTCCTCATGTCCTTACCAGCCATGTCTGGACAATGTTATATTATGAGTAATAATTCAAAAATCCATATACATAAAACACACACATGCATGCACACACAGTGACATTTTAGACCTTCTTCAGAATACTGTATATACTGTGGGCACAAGTTTCCATCATGGTGCTGATCCAGAATCCTTCCCTTATTATTTATTACTAGAGCTACAATAATAAAGCAATGAGGGAAAAAAATTAATAAATTTATAATAATGTATTTATGATGATTCCATTTGTTTCACTATCCACTCTGTGCAGGCAGAAAGCTTATTACATTTTTAAACTGTAGAGATACAATAATTTTGCTGCTGTAAAATCAGCATTTTGTCTTATTTAAAATATAAATCTAATATAATCTGTTTCTTAATGTATGTTCTTTAAAATACGACGTGTTTTTTAAATATTATAATTATAATAATCCATTATTATGTGGACATGCATATTAGATCGTTTTAAGTGAAATATAATCCCTCCAGAAAGGCAGGAAAAGCCCTGTAACTTACTTTAAAACTAAATATGTTCCCTAAAACGGTGACAGAGCTACAGACCCATGACACCTTTACCCAGTGAGCCAGCAGCTATGACCAGCACTACTTGTGCAGTTAATAAAAGGACAGGTAAAGTTTGTCGCGCTGTTGCACACACAGCACGCTCATTTGTTTCAGTTCGTCAGTTGCCACAAGACAGCTTACCAACGTGTACGTAATAAGCTAATACTCCTGTGTGCTTTAGACTACAGTGTGCGCTGTACACCTACTTACTGGTTTTGTCGCATCAGTCTGTGTGTCTGACGTAATTTGTGTTTCTCCTACAGCTCCGGACCGCAAAAATGCGCGTGCTCTTTGTGAGCTCGTTCCCGTCTCGTAACCAGCGCGTTCTGCCGTCAAGGGCGATCATTGGTTAATGGTGATCATGTGACTGATGCAAGCCAGATCCTTTTATTTAGCAAAACTGTGATTAATAGTTAAATATTATTGTTGAGGGGCACAGACAGGACTCCACACGCACACACACATTTAAAAATAAAATTAAATTAAAAATTAAAAAAAAAATTGCCTCAACAAAAGGGCACTTTGGGCACCCATCAGGAAAGGGGCGGGTGCTCAAGCCCCTTCCGCTCCCCCCTCTGCACGTGCCTGGTATAGTGTATAAAAAGTATTTTTAGAAATGATGTCAGGAGGTGTGGGTAAAAACATGCACACATTTCCTGCTGCATAATTAGACTTCGACTGAGCCTTCAGTGACACTCGCTGTCAGCATGTCTGCTGTCTGCCTCTTCATTCTCATCCTTTGTCTCTATGGCACAGCTAGGACTGCTGCAGGTAAGGTTGAGACAGGTGTGTTACAGTAAATGATGTAAGGAGGAAGAGTTCATTCATGTTGATCAAACTGTATTGTGAGATGTGACTGTAAGTATTGTCTCTTTTTATATGCAGATGGTCATGGAGTGGTACGGATAAATGTTGGAGAGCAAGTCACCATCCAGTGCAGAAGTGCTTCTAATCAGGATATGCTGTATTTGAAGAAAGGCCTCAATGAGGAGGAGGACATTTATTTCACAGATTCATATAAATCTACTATTAACCAAAAATTTACTGACAGACTTCAATTTCATGGGAAATTACCCAATGTGGATATTCTCATCAAAAACTTGACCCTGAACGATACAGGACCGTACTGGTGCGTGTACAAAATGACCGACAAGAACTATGAGCTCAAAGCCACAAAAGGCAGTGGGTCTGTGCTGCTGGTGGTGACAGGTGAGTCTGAGTGTTTGTTTTAATTCAAAAGCCATGCAGGAGTACAATATGTACAAAAATCCACCAAGTGAGTGAGTCAGTAAGTTCACACATATTCTTAAACAGTGTTACAGAAACTGAGCACTTCTCCTTTTGTGTGGTCTGCAGTGCTGTCAAAATGTATTTGCTCCCTTCCTGATTTCCTAGTTTTTCCTGCACATTTACAACACTAAAATGTTTCTGATCATCAAACAAATTTTAATATAAAAAAATGTTAACCTGAGTAGATGGAATTTTTGAATGACGATTTCATGTATTAATGGGAAAACGCTATCCAAACCTACCTGGTACTGTGCAGTGGTGGTCCTAGCCTGTTTGGCGCCCTGGGCGAACACTCCGTCTGGCGCCCCCCCCCCCAACACACACACACACACACACACACACACACATATGAAGAGAGAGAGAGAGAGTATGCATAGTATGGAAACGGCTACTAAACAGACATCATAATTCGTCATACAATGAGAACAGGACAAATCAACAATTGACAATGACTAATTAGTATTATATTATTGTATATATTGTTTGGAGTTTAGTCTGTTACTGTTACTATTTTTACCATTTCTTCTTGGAGCAACTGTAACCCACATAATTTCCTTAGGGATTAATAAAGTATTCTGATTCTGAATGTTTTAGGATACATGACCTGCCATTATCCAATGACACACCTGCTTACCTGCATCTTTTGCTCGTTTCTCCTTGTAGGAGCCATAATTAAATGTATTGAATTTTAATGATCACTGGGTTTTTATTTGTTTCGTTGCTATGGTGATGTGTAACGGGAGTCACGTGGCTGCTAGTGGCGACATTAAGAGGGCGTTGTCAGTCTGTCATTCACTGGTTTGATTTTGACAGAGAGAAGGGCTGGGTAGAACGAGTTTCCCCTTGTTGCATTAGAGCCTGTGATGTTTTAAGACTGAATCGCGAGCCGATCACATTACTCTGTAAACTTTTCAAGCACTTTAATAAACAAGCAAGCAATTCCACCTCTCGCATTATTGCGTAAAGTTGACAGCGCGTCAGGCAAATAGGCTCAGTCCCCGGCCTCTTCTTTTCTTTTTTTAAACTTTAAAACGGGTGTGTGTGAGACTTTAAATCAACAAAATATAAAACATATATTTTAAATTGTTATTGATCCCTTTACCCTGAGTCCTAAAGTGTATATTTATTTTTTTACTCTTAAATATTTATTGTCCGTTTTCTTGCACTGCTGTAACTGGAGCCTCGTCGTCTCGTCTCTCTATGTACTGTACTGTGTGTAGCGGAGATGACAATAAAGTTTACTTTGACTTCAGCAGCGAGCAGGCGCACCGAGGGCTCTCGCGCTCACTTTTCGCGTATAGAATTTTGAAAAAACATCGGTGTAAATTATAAGTCTGTATCATGATGTCTGGTGTTTTCGTGTTGTTGGTTTGTTTTTATTTTCTTTTATTTTGCGAGTTGGTTATTAGATGCTGCTCCAGCCAGCCAGAGAATCCCCCGCAGCCCCGCCCTCTCCTCCCTGTGCCGCAAGCAGCAGGCTCACCTCGCAAACGGAGGGCGCCCTTACTCCCAGCAAATGGGTGATAGAAAACCGATCGGTGCCTGTGTCATCCCCAGTATGCGCTGGCTGATGTCGGGGCAGCATGAGTACTAGCAATTTTTTTTTTTTGCCGATGCCCGTGATGCCGCCCCCCACCACGATGCCGCCCCGGGCAACTGCCCGTGTCGCCCGTATCTAAAACTGCTACTGGTACTGTGTGAAAAGTTGTTTAGATGCTGTTCTGGGTTCTTTTGTAACTTCCTTGAATGAGTTGCTTTCTGCACTCTTGGAATAATTTTGGTTACAATTTGTTTGTTGAGCTGAAAAATGTAAGTGTGACAAATATGCAAAGAAACAAATCAGTGAAAATGTTTCTGTACAAAAGAAAAATTTGTGATTTTTCAGAATTTTTTTGTAGGAACATCAAAATTGAATTGGACAGATATTTTACAGACAGACTTAATTGCAACTTCACAATAAAAAGACTGAAGTAATATCTAAATATATTTTCTAGAAAACAGACTTTCACCTACGGTGCCTCAGTGTGACCAATCACAGGGTGACCTGCCCCTGATCCTGGCCTCTGTGGTGATCTGTGCTGGTGTGCTGATTGTCATCCTCGTGGCCTCTCTCATCTGTATCATCATCAAGGTATAAGCATGTTTAAAACCACAGAAGTAGAACCACACATCACTGTAATAGAATAATAATGTATTACAATAAATGACTGTACAGCTAGACCAGCAACAGGCCAGAAATGAATTTCATATTAAAACTGATTTTTTTTCTTTCTTTTCTTTTCTTTTTTTTTTTTGCATTGCCCAATTTTACAACATGTCTGACCACCAAATGTATAAAATTTGCTGGTCAGACATTATCTTTTAAGAAGATAGACTAATGACAAAAAAGCAGAAAAGAGTGAAACCCCAGCAAACAGAGTTTGCACAGATCATAGACATAGTTATATTAATAATCACAGTATAATAATGTACAACAGCCCCACAACTCACTATATGTTTTCCTTCCAGAACAAACGCAACAAAGCAAGAAGAAGATGAGACCATTTAAACTCTGCACCAGAGTGCTGAAGATCAAGCTTTGTGGTAACTCAGTCTATTTTCACTCCTCAGGTCTTCTATGTGTCTCAGTGAAAGATGGGTAACAGTGAATGAGAATATAAAACGGTACAACAAAAGAACAACTGGCACTGACGCTGCAGATTATTTAGAAATGCTTTGTATGAAAATAGATAATATAACTCCATCACAGTTAAGCTCAAATATTGGGTTTTGGTTTTTCTTACATTGTACTGACATGAACATGTTTAAATTCATGTCACTTTTCCTGTTTGATTTTCATGTTTTTTACATATAAATGATTGTGGAGGATTAATTTTGTAAATCAGTGGTTTTCAGACTGTGGCCTGGGTCCTTCTGTTGGGCTCAGAGCAACTGTGAGTGGGGAAATAATGAGGGGAAACTATGTAAGTTGAATAATTGTGGAAAATAAACGTTTAATTGAACAAAATTTAATCTGGTTGCTTTTTTTTAAACCAAGAAAACAAACCTGACCAAAATGGCGCGAAGAGACTCAGACACTGAACTGCTGTCATCCTTCCAGCATGATTTATAGACTTTCTGAACATACTCCAAATAACCCAATGATAATATTTTAGAGGTTTAATGAGACATAATCTGTGTCCATGTACATCACATACATTTGTAATTTGAAGTGTCTGACCTGGAAGTCGGAGTTAAAGATATTTATTGTCACTTGTGTATATTTTGACTACAGCTAAAAGTTCAGTGTCTGGTTTTGCAACGTGATGTGCTTTGTGAAAAAAGCAGTGAAACCAAAAGTAGTTTTTCTTTGAGGAATTAGATTTTGTGTGGACTTTACATAGCCATCAGTACCAGAAACGCTATTATGTAAAACTATTCTTAGAACTGTGTCAGGTGGTGTGGGTAAAAACATGCAAAGAGTTAGACTTGAGTGACACTCGCTGTCAGCATGTCTGTGTCTGCCTCTTCATTCTTATCCTTTGTCTCTATGGCACAGCTGCAGGTGAGGCTGAGACAGGTGTGTTATAGTAAATGATGATGACTCTAAGCACTGTCTCTTTTTTATGGAGATGTGGAAGGAGTGATACGGAGAAATGTTGGACAAATGTCATGGTTCTGGGTCATGTTGACCCAGCATTTTTAGTTTCATGCCTCTTTGTATTATGATGCTCTGAACTCAATAATGAGTAGCTCCTCCATTATTGCCTTTGCCATCAGAACTACTTGACAGAAAATTACAATGAATCCACATTTTTGCATCTGCCTTTTGTTTTGTAACTTTTCCCCAGCCACAAATAAACGGCTCACCTCTTGTTAAATTATAGTTTGTTAAGTGTCTGCGTTTGGGTCCTCCTCTCTTCACACAGTCTGCCAGCGCAGACCTTGACAGAGAGGCTTCAATGAGGAGGAGGACATTTTTTTCACTGATTCACAAAAATCTGCAATTAACCAAAGATTTACTGAGAGACTTCAGTTTCATTGGAAATTCCCCAATGTGGATATTCTCATCAAAAACCTGACCCTAAAAGATACAGGGCCGTGCAGGTGCGTGTACAAAATAACTAACAGGAACTATGCAGTTAAAACCACAAGCGGCTCAGGGTCTGTGCTTCTCGTGGTGACAGGGGAGCCTCATTCGTTCATTTATTCTTCTCGAAACACCTTCTGAGCTGAACATATTCCCCCAGACATTTTCTTCACAGTTCAACACAGGGGCTTACAATAAAATCCACCAAAGCAGCATAGAGAAAGTCACTGTGTTTCATCTAATGAGTTTCATTTCAGCAAGTCTACAAGCATTAAACAGACCAGTGTTAAAAAGAATGAGCATCTCTGGGGTTTTTTTTTTTGGTTTTTTGTGGTCTGCAATGCTGTGAAAATGTATGCCCACTTCCTGGTTTCTTAGGTTTATGCATATTTCTCACACTTATCTTATTTAAGATCCTCAAACAAATTTTAGTAATAGACAAAACAAACACGCAATACAGTTTTTCAATGATGAGCTATTTAATTAAAGGAAAAAATCTATCCAAACCTACCTGAAATATGTGACAGTAATTGTACTGTGCAGGAATTGTTCTAATTCAGCCACACTGAAATGATTTTTGGTTATGAAGATCCTGTTAAGATCATGCTGAAACATCTCAATCTAATTTAAGTCCAGATTTTGAATAAGCCATTCCAAACCCTTTTTGTTTTGTTCTTTTTGAAACTGATGGCCAGAAATATTCTTTCAGGATTTTCTGGCAGTGAACAGAATTCATGGTTTGATCAATTACAGCAACTTACTGAGATCCTGACACAGCAAAGCAGCCCCAGACCATCACACTACCACCACCATGTTTGACTGTTGGCAAGATGTTCCTTTTATGAAATGCTGTTAATTTGACACCAGATGTAACAAGATGCAAAACTTTCAAATAGCCCAGTTTTTGTCTCGTCAGTCCACAGAATATCCGAAAGTCTTGGGGATCATCAAGATGTTTTTTGGCAAATATGAGACGAACCTTTGATCTTTTTTCTCAGCTGTGATTTTCTCCTTGAAATCCTCCCATAGATGCCATTTTTGCCCAGTTTCTTTCTTATTGTTGAATCGTGAACTCTGACCTAACCGAGCCCAGTGAGGAATCATTTTAGTAGGCTGACCACTCCTTGGATGATGAACTGCTGTTCCAGGTCTTTCCCATTTGTGCATAATGGCTCTCACTGTAGTTCACTGGAGTCCAAAACCTTAGAAATCCTTTGTAACCTGTTCCACACTGATAGACATCAATGTCTTTGTGTCTCATTTGTTTCCATAGATTGTGGCATGATGTGTTGATTTTTGCAATCTTTGAGCCTATCTCACTTTGTCAGACAGCTTTTGTTTATTCAACAGGTCTGAAACATTTATGGCTATGTGCTCAGTGAAAAGATTCCCAGAAGCTGTCCCATTATGTACACTAGAAGCCAGAACTGTTATAAAGGACCTGATTAAGTTATTTTCTACCTTTGGGCTCCCAAAAATTGTTCAATCTGACCAAGGAATGAACTTTAAGTCAAAAGTGTTTGCACAAGTTATAGATGAGCTACAGGTTAAACATGGAAAATCCAGTCTGTACCACTCGGGGAGTCAGGGTGTCCTGGAAAGATTTCACCAAACCCTGGAAACTATGCTGCACAAGTTCTGCCTGGAGTATGGCAGACAGTGGGATGAGGGTGTGCCATTATTGCAGTTTGACATTAGGGAAGCCACTCAAGAATCCTTACGGTTCAGTCCCTCAGATCTAGTGTTTGGTTATGTGGTCCGATGCCCCCTTTGGCTCCTTAAGGAGAAATGGTTGTCGGAAACTTCTGAAACTCAACATAATGTTCTCGATTAGGTTGGCAGTCTTCACGAGAGACTCCACTTTGCATGTCAGTTAGCACAGGAAAATTTGACGCATGCACAGACTAAGATCAAGGCTCATTATGATAAAAACAAAAAAAACTGTAACAGAAGTGTCCGGCCTGGAGAGAAAGTGTTGGTGTTATCTATAGTAGGATCCAGCTTCCAAGCCAAGTTCGCTGGTCCATGTCTAGTAGAACGGAAAATCAGTGACAATAAATATGTGATCCAAACCCCACATAGACAGAGAAAGTTAGAGGTTTGCCACATTAACATGTTGAAATCATATTACTCAAGAAACCACTTGGTTGCGCCAGTCCCTGTGTGCAGCACTAGTGTCATGATGCGCTGGTTAGCAGCCCGCTGAAAAAGTCTGAGATCTTAAATAATCCAGAAACCAAACCAAGTTTAGACACACTTTCTCATTCAATGTATTTTCTTTATTTTACTACTTTCTACGTTGCAGATACATCCTGAGGACATAAAGCTTATGGGTAAGTTCAGTAAGGAAGATCTATGGTCTCACATCTGTCCTCTAAGCTTTATCACTCCCACTTTCCCACGGTGTCAAGCTGTTTCTGTCATCACTGGTCTGGTCCAATCACCTTCTCTTGGCCTTGTCCAGCCTAATGATCATTCATGGTGCATACTTTTTTAATCTCACTGCACATCTGTCATTCTCCTTTGCAGGCGCCTTTGTGCATCCCACCTCCTCTCCATCTCCACCTCTCATCACTCAAGCTTCATTCAAGCCACCTTCATCTCCACCATTTTAGATTCCTGAAAGTAGCCACCCTTTGCTTTGTTGACATTGCTGCAAACCCTTGGCCTTCTCTCAATGAGCTTCATGAAGAAGTCACCTGAAATGGTTTTCACTCCACAGGTCTGCCGTGTCAGGGTTCATTTGTGGAATTTCTTCTTAATGGGGTTGGAAGCATTAGTTGTTTTGTGCAGAAGTGAGGTTGGTACACAGGTGACAGCCCTATTTGACAGCTGTTAGAATCCATATTATAGCAAGAACCAATCAGCAAAGTAAAGAGAAATGACAGTCTATCATTACTTTAAGAACTGAAGGTTAGTAAGTCTGGAAAATTGGTAAAACTTTGAATGTGTCCCGAAAACCTATCAAGCACTCGATGAAACTGGTTGAAATGAGGACTGCCCCAGGAAAGGAAGACCAAGAGTCATCTCTGCTGCTGAGGATAAATTCATCCGAGTCAGCAGCCTCAGGAATGGCAAGGTAACAGTACCTCAGATTAGAGCCCAGATAAATGCCACACAGAGTTCCAGGAGCATTTGTCACGGCTCGAGACGAGAGGTGGACTCAAATGCAGATTCAACCGGAGGCTCAGAGTGTAGTGAACAAAGAACTTTATTAACTATGATGAGATGCACAAAGTAAATGAGGCTAGAGCTATGAACATGAACTAAGTGACTCAGAACTACGAAGCGTCACTATGGCGGCAGGGTGTGGGAACTTGACAGGGGAAACTGCGGCTGGCCTGGGGCACTGTAACAGAAGGAGAGGGGAGTACCGAGGAGAACAAGGTCAGTAAAAATACTTTGATTAACTTGAGAAACGTGAGGCCACAAACTAACATGGGTTAGCAGAAGACGAAGACTAGTTGTGAGAGCCGGTCTTATGTACTGCCATTCTTAATTGCCACCAGGTGAGACTCCAGGGAGGAGCAATGAGGGTTCCACCCAGAGGAGGAGAGCGGATGCTTTGGAAAATTACTGTGACTCACCCAGACCATGACAGCAGACACATCTCCACATCAACTGCTCAGAGGAGACTGCGCGAATCAGGACTTTATGGCCAAGTAGCTGCTAAGAAACCACTACTAAGGAAAAGCAACAAGCAGAAGAGATTTGTTTGGGCCAAGAAACACAATGAGTCATTTTAGAACAGATCGAGATCGGGCCTTTTGGAAAAAAAAGAAAGGAACAGAAAAACTTCCCTCAGTTTTAATGATTCAGAGGTAACTTTAAAAAACACAAAACAGCCAAAGACGTTCCTGTTCAGATGGACATTTGATTTAACTATGTGTCTGACCCTGTGTTGTTCAAGAATCTGTTTCATTGTTTAGATTTATTTCTTTTTTCTTTTAGAGTCAGGCACCCTGTCTGTTAAAGATGCTTTATAAATCAACTTTGCTTGCTTTTCTAATAAAATATGAAATTCTTATTATTTTTGTTTAAAATCATTTTTTTTTTTATGTTTATCAGGAATTCAAACAAAATGTTTTACAGGGGAAACCTGACCAAAGCAGACTTGAGGGACAAAAATATTTGCAGTGACATTTTTACCATTAACACATTCTTTATGATACCCATGAATTCATCTGTGGATATGAATGTGTGCAGTTCTTAAATCTCCCTGCTTATCAAACAAAAGAAACATTTGTGGATTTCTGTCTGGATGGAAGCTTTTGCAGAGGTTTTAACAGGGTTGTCTGTCTCCATGGCTCGTAAAAGTTCAGCTTTCAGACTCATTTTAATCACTTGTTCTTGCTTTTGCACTCATAAAGACATAATCACATGTGGATTTGGAGAGACTTTGTCTGTACCCGGAGCCTGAGTAGCAGAAGAAAAGCATTCCCAGTAAATACATCTGGGAATGCACCCATGAAAGTAACCTCAGCGAACACGAGCCAGCAACCCGTGAGAACAGTCAACTCTTACCTGTCATACCACTCTGTGGTAATCGGCCTTAAACTGACAAAAAGAAAAAGACTTGAAACCACTGTTTGGATATCAGCTTTGGTAATATTTTGATAATATTATTATGTAATATTAGCAACAAATTCTTACCTGTTATGAATACAGAAGTCTTAATTAAAGTCTTGTCGAGCTTTTGAGTCTTTTGCACTAACTGTGACACTCCCCTTTAGTCCAGCAGCTACTTGTCTCCCATCAAGGACCAGAGGTTGGTCCACAATGTGCACGTGCAAAGCAAGCAGAAAAAACCCTGCTGGCATCTCAGCTTGAAAAGCTTAAGCCTTTGTTGACGGGACACCCTGTGGATCTCAGTAGGGTGAAAGACAAGCCTGCTTCCTGTGACTATAGCCAACTGCAGCCACAAGATGGTAGTAAAGTAAAGGCTGAATGCAAGCAGGGAGTTTTATGACAGACTGATGAAAGATGACGCTTTGGTTTTAATTGATGTCTATTCTGAGATTCCACCAGGCGAGCACTAGTGAAATCTGAAGCACACATATATTGTTTCTACAGAAGAAGAGATAAGTAGCATCCAGGTGCTGCCAATCAAATGTACTTGATCAAATGATTATCATCAGATGTGAGCCCCTCTATAAAAGCAGAATTTATGGCAGTTTACTGATCTGGAAAATTGTTAAACAATGCCACAATTTTCCCTGGAGTGGATTCCCGAGTGAATTCACCCCAGACTGTGCAATGCTCAGAGAAACTGCAAAGAAAGCAAGCGCTAACTGGGCTTCAGTTAGCACGTTAAATGCCAACTGTTCATGGCAGCACAATTAGAAAAAGTAGCATGATGTGTGTTAAATGGTTGCCAGGGTCTCTGACCTGGGTGCCCTGCAGTCATTGAGTCAACCATGAACTCTTCTGTATACTAAAGTATTTTAGAGTCAAATGTGAGGCCATGTGTCTGACAGTTAAAGCTCGTCTGAAATTATATCATGCAGTAGGATGAATGTATAACAGAATGACTTAAAAAGAAAACAATGCTATTGGAATGACCCAGTAAAAGTTCAGACCTCAAGCTTATCAAGATGCTCAGTGGGAAATTAAGACTGCTGTACGTAAACAAATGTCTGCAAACCTCAGCGAACTGAAACTACACTGCAAAAAACAGTGGGCCAAAATCTCACCACAACAATGTGCAATACTGATAAAGTCATACAGGAAACAATTAATTCAAGTTAGTGTTTTACAAGGTGGCTCAATGAGCTGCTGAATTATGTAGTGTGCTTAGTTTCTCACAGAACTGCTTAGAGGGCTGTGAAAACTTCGCAAGATAAACATCATTCTGCAGTAGTCTGTGGTTAGCACCAAATAGCTGTTTCTCTGCTGCTAGGGGGCAATGTAAGTGTCTAAAAATGGCCCTCCAGCCTCTGTTGACAATCTCCTGGCCTACTTTGACATGATTTGTCCACACTGCATAAACATAAATAGTCTAAATCACCCAGAGATAATACTTCAGAGAGGTTTTATGAAGAACAGTCTAATTTTTATTTCGATCACACACATTTATAGTGACCCGAGGAACTGAGGAATTTTATCATTAAATAAAAGCTCTTGATTTTTGCAGAAAAGCAGATCTAACCTATTTGTTTGTCAGGTGTCTTTGTCCTGTTGCATCTTTTCCCCCTTTGAGGGACTGCAAGCTCCTAAAACATATGAAGCAATGACAATACCTTGCCTGAAAACCAGAAAAGTTTAAAATGCTACATTGGTTTGACCTCAGATTAAAGGTGGCTTTAATGCTCTGCCAGTGATAGTGAATGCAAGGTGCTTGAATTTTCATTGTCACTCACTGATACCACTACGTCACGTGTTGCTTTCAAGAACTGTGTCAGGCGCTGTGGGTAAAAACATGCACACATTTCCTGTTGAATAGTTAGACTTCAGCTCAACCTGGAGTGACACTCACTGTCAGCATGTCTGCTGTCTACCTCTTCATTCTCATCCTTTGTCTCTATGGCACAGCTAGGACTGCTGCAGGTAAGGCTGAGACAGGTGTGTTACAGTAAATGATGTAAGGAGGAAGAGTTCATTCATGTTGATCAAACTGTATTGTGAGATATGATTGTAAGTATTGTCTCTTTTTATATGCAGATGGTTATGGAGTGGTACGGATAAATGTTGGAAAGCAAATCACCATCCAGTGCAAAAGTGCTTCTAATCAGGATATGCTGTATTTGAAGAAAGGCCTCAATGAGGAGGAGGACATTTATTTCACAGATTCAAATAAATCTACTATTAACCAAAAATTTACTGACAGACTTCAGTTTCATGGGAAATTACCCAATGTGGATATTCTCATCAAAAACCTGACCCTGGATGATACAGGACCGTACTGGTGTGTGTACAAATCGACCGACCAGAAATATGAGCTCAAAACCACAAAAGGCAGTGGGTCTGTGCTGCTGGTGGTGACAGGTGAGTCTGAACAGTTTATTTATGCTTCTGCAAAACTTACTGAGCTGAAAGTATTCCACTGGACATTTCTTTTGTCCAAAAACCATGTAAGAGTTCAACATGTGCTTTACAACAAAATCCACCAAAGTATTGTAGAGGAAGATGTAGAACTAATGCCTCATGTGATCCATCAATCAATATCAGACTGTTTATATTTATTGTTATTTATATTAGAGGCAGAAAGTGTTTTATTTCATTTTAAACAGACTGATGTTACAGAAATGGTGCGTTTCTGCTTTTGTGTGGCTCTAAATTTGATTTCTCTGAATTTCTTTTTTTAATTTGTGATGTCAGAATGGAAAAAATACAGATGGAGGGAAAAATCCTAATGAAACAGAAATATTTACAACTTTACATTAAAAACAATTTAATAACATATGAATATAATTTCTAGAAAGCAAATCAACTGATTCATTAGCAGATCAACGGTATGAGTGCCCTGAGCAGTCCCAGAGTGACCTGGTCCTGGTCACTGTGGTCATCTGTGCAGCTGTGCTCATTGTCGTCCTCACTGTCTTCCTCATATGGATCATCCTCAAGGTATGTGTTTTGATGTGACTGCACGTGTGTGTGTGACTTGTAAATGCTAAAACATCATAAGTCATATAATCATAAAATGCCTCTTTAGAAATCGTATTGTTACAAAGATGAAGAGAGACTGAAATCTCAGCAACAAGCTTCACAAAATTCAGGGAATAATAATCAAATCGCTTAACGTGACCTGCAAATAACAGTCGGCATTGTGTTTTTCCTTCCAGACCAGGCCCTTGCGCAGCACAGTGAAAAAAAGACAAGTCCCGGTCAACGACGTTTATGAGGATATGCGCGGCACAATCAGGCGCTGAAGAGTTTACAGAGCCGACGCCGTGAACTCTCGGCACCACTGTGGTGTAAGCTCGGTCTGTTCTCACGCTTCATGTCCTGTGTGGGTGTCTGTTAAAGAGCAACAGTGAGGTAAAATGGTGCAACAGAAGAACACTTGCTCTGTAGATTATTTGTAATCTTTATAAGAGGATTGTCAGCATTGAGGCTTGTCCGTGGTATTTTGGGATGTACCCAGACGGAGAGGTTTTGGTTCACTTTTTTTTCAACTATAAATATGTTAATCTTTGTTGTCAGTTTTTCCAAAAACGTAGCTTTTTTGTACTAAACTTTTTTTAAAATATAATTTAATGCAATATGTGATGTCTTTGGGGTGTACAGTCGCTGCAGCGTGAGTCAGGGTGGGTGGGACACTCACCTGGGGTGGGGTGGACTGAATGAATTGAATTAATATGTGTTTGTGTACATGTGTTGATTTTTACAGCATCTGAAGAGGGAAAAAAGACAGAAAACAGTTCATGCAAATAAAGACACGAATGTCTTGTAAAATACTATGTATTTTCATCTTAATAAACTATCTGCCATTCATATGAATCTACTTAGTTTTTATTTATTTAATTTTTAGTAAGACGTGGGACTGAGATCACTACAGAAGTACCAACTCACAGCACAATACAACAATGTTACAACGTGTTAATACAGCACCAGATATGTTGGTGTGCAATGTCTACATGTCTTCATACATTAGCGTGATTTTAACAACAGGACCGTGTTCGTTACTCAAACTAATCAAACTAAAGTAATGCTATTACTATTACTTTAAAGTCACGCATAAAAACTGTTATAATTTTAAAATGTTTCCATCATATCCTAAAGAAGTAACACTTTAGCTCTTAAAGCTTATGTTCATTTCCACTGTAAAAGATTTATAATACAACTGTGACGTCATTTTTCTAAATGGTTGTTAATTTTTTTTTTTTTTTTTAAATAACTAAAAAACCTACCGCGGGGTTGCTATAAATTAAAGTAATTTCCTCACCTCCAGGCAGCTGGATGTCAGAAACTTACTGTAAAAAGTATTTTCAGTAACACACTCTATTTTTCATTACAGTAATTAAAAAAATCACTCTGATGTTGTGAAACCCTCTAGACCACAACCCTGAGAGGAAAAAACTCTAATCAAAATACCACATGAAAACGTATTTTTAGCTGCTTACTTTACAGTCAGGGACTGTGAGGCAGAGGGCAACAAAACAAGTCAGAGGACAGGGCACTTAAAAATGTCTCAGATATATGTAAATGAATAACAATAATCATTTATACTAACCTTTCAGTATTTTAAAAGAAATCTTCTCTCTCATTGGCCAATTTTTCTCAGCCAGGTTACCACGGTGAATGGAATTGCAGTAGTCTCAGGTACTTTCCCACACTCCTTTGGCATTTACAGTAATTTAGTGTTTAGACATATTACAGTATCTTACTGTGCAGTGGTGTGAAGAAGTGTTTGCCCACTTCTTGATTTACTTTTTTGGGGGGTGTTTTTCATACTTTTCAGATCATCAAACACATTTACATATTAGAAAAAGATAACGCAAGTAAACACAATGCAGTTTCTAAATGAAGGTGTTTTTTATTGGGGGGAGCTGTAACTCTTTACAGCTCTGTGGAGGAATTTTGGCCCACTCATCTTTGCAGAATTGTTGTAATTCAGCCACAGTGGAGGGTTTCCAATTGAGATGCTGTGGTGGTGCCACAGAATCTCAGTCGGATTCAGGTCAGGACTTTAACTAGGCCACTCCAAAGTCTTCATTTAGTTTCTTAAGCCATCCAGAGATAGACTTTTTAGTGTGTTTTGGATCAATGTCCTGCTGCAGAAGCTAAGTGCGCATCAGCTTGAGGTCATCAACAGATGCTGGACATTCTCCTCCAGGATGTTTTGGTAGATGGCAGAATTCATGGTTTTCCAGGTCCTGAGGCAGTAAAACAGCCCCAGCTCATCACACTACCACCACCATATTTTACCGTTGGTATGATGTTCCTTTTTGGAAATGCTGTTTTACTTTTACGCCAGATGTAATGGGAAACACGCCTTCCAAAAACTTTTGTGTCGTCAGAGTATTTTTCCAAAAGTTCTGGAAATTATAAAAATGTTTTCTGGCAAAACTGAGATGAGTCTTTATGTTCCTTTTGCTCAGCAGTGGTTTTAGTCTTGGAAATCTGTCATGCAGGCCGTTTTCCCCCACTGTCTTTCTTTTCGTGGATTCATGAACACTGACCTTAACTGAGGGAACTGATGCCTGCAGTTCTTTGAATGTTGGTCTGGGATGTGTTGCGATATCTTGGATGAGTCGTTGCTGCACTCTTGGGGTAATTTTGGTCGGCCGGGGAAGCTTCTTCACTGTTCCATGTTTTTGCCATTTGTGGATAATGGCGCTCACAGTGGTTCACTTCAGTCCCAAAGCTTTAGAAATGGCTTTATAACCTTTTCCAGACTGAGCGATATCAGTTACTTTGTTTCTCATTTGTTCCTGAATTTCCTTGGATCGCAGCATGACGTCTGGCTTTTGAGGATCTTTTGGTCTTCTCTACTTTGTCAGGCAGGTCCTAGTTAAACGATTTCTTGATAGAGATTAGGTGTGGCAGTAATCAGGCCTGGGTGTGGCTAGGGAAAATGAACTCAGCTTTCCAAGCCATGTAAGTTTGGATTTTGTTCCCCCCTGAAGTGAAATATTTAAGTGTGATAAACATACAAAAAAAAAAAGGAAATCAGGAAGGCGGCAAACACATTTTCACACCACTGTAGGCTGTAGTTTAATACAAAACGGAGCTCAGTTTATGCTCAGACTTGCAGTGTGCAATGAAGCGGTATAAGAACTGCAGGATAATGTGGGTAACTGAAGAAATTACTAAATGATAGCCACATCATCCCTGGGTAAATCTGTAAAATCTCTAAATTTGCCTTCACAGCACTCAACCTGCCATACAGGTTCGAATAATTTCATAACTATTTTACAACTGTCCCATGGCTTGAATTTAAACCCGTCTTCAGTCACTGACATCCCGAATCAAATCAAAGATGTTTTTTTCCTACTTTTTTCTCATTTTAATGCCTCTCCCACTATTCATTTGTTAAACGAGGATAAATCAGAGTATTAAATCCTAGAAAATTAAAGTCAACCTCAAACCAAATAAAGACAAACAACCATTTGTAAAATTCAGCATGATAATTTATTGCCAGCATTGAGTCAAGCCAGTGCATGTGTTCTCTTAAGCAAACAGTGGATTTTCAAACACTGTAAGTCAAGTGGCACTTCAAACAAAATAAGTCAAGACAAGTTTTACTTAAGCACAGGGCTGAGATGTGCCATATGAGTCAACAATAACCCAAGAAAAACAAAAAAAAGCATCTCATTTGGCACTATTGTGCAAGTGCCACAGTTGGATGTTGTGTAGCATGACTGTGGTCACAAAATGTGTCTGCCTCTGAAGCACGGAAGAGCAACCAAAGCCTGCGAGTGTGAATTTGGGTTTAAATGATTGTGGGTTAAATGTCAATGTATGCTAGTGCAAGCTGCGTGCGTGCATGTGTCTGTTTACAGGCAGACCACTTTCAAGAAGTCCAGCGAGGTGTGGAAAACGTGCTTTTTGAGGTGCGCCAGAGACGGAAACCGAGACTGCTTGAAGAAAAACAAGTGAGAGCCAAGGACCCGAGAGCACCCCCCACCACAGTTTCATACGGCCTTTACAAAAAAAAAAAATACCATCTTGTTCACAAGTGTGGATGAATTCAGGCAGATTTGCACAAGTACAAAAAATTTGTTATTGAGCAACTGCAGCAGTTTTTGTACCTGTCATAACCTGTAACAGGAAACAGCATGTGTACTGATGTTCTAAACCTGAAGTCCTAAAATATTGCAAACATCAGTAAAAGATAATAATCGGCTGCAGTGTTACACTCCCAGTGGGTGTTTACAAAAACAACAACAAAAAAAAACAGATGCGACTTGAAGCTCCATCTGCAGACAGTCTGCTTTAACATAACCTCCTTCACACTTCCCTTTCAGGTTTCAGAGTCTGAGCTGTTGATCAGGGGTTAAGGAATAAAAGAGCTGTACACACGTAAATGCGTTACTCACTTCTCGTGCTTTTTGTTTTTTTCCAGCATTTTGTCAGAAGCTGTTTTCTGTAATTAGGGTAATAGTGGAAACCGGTGACATTTACTCGGTGTTTTTTTTTAAAGATGTGTAGGCAGGTGTCGAAGGGTGAAAGGGTTGGATTCGCACTGTGTGGCTGAAAATAGCACTCTGATCGGTGTTTTCCATATTTTCAAGTTAATGCTCTCTCATTTGTGCATCAGCTGTGAACCCACAGATCCAACCTCGATAAGACTCACCTGGGGCCCAGCTTCAGTAGCAGGATGTGGCTTTGGCCTAACATCAGAAGAGGCCCAAGCCAGTTTTGTAAACGTCAACATAAATATGATCTTTTTTTAAAAGATTAAAGGTGTATAATCATAATTTTATACTCACTGTTATTAGTTTTCCTCTGATTCTGGATAATAAAAACAATTTACTTATTATTAAGCAGCTACACATCCAGCGGTGTGGGTTTTACACTATCCTGATTGTGCTGATGCAGCATGTGCGAGTTCAATCATATAACCAGGAAAGCTGGGGCAAAGTGTCTGCTGCAGATGCTCGACTCGATTCTGCGCGGCAGGAAAGCCAAAAAGCTTGTCACCGTGACATTTGATTCTTTGTGTCGGTGGATACTGCGGTGGAGATGTTTTATTAGTAATTAGCACACAGTGGCTGCGATATAATGTGAAGCTTGTGATTTAACTGTAACACATCAGTGTTTACGCAGTCGGTTTGGGTTATTATGGTGGAAAGTAATAAAGCGCAATGCATTTTTAATGCTGTTTTTTTAATATTTAAAATTTGTATTAAATTCGCATGTGATACAACTGTTTATTAATTAATTTGTAATATATTTATTTAATTTTGAATAAAAGAAAACAATTTAAGATGGAGACAGCAAAAAAACTAGAAGAGGAAGAAGAAGATGCTGCGGTTTCAAAACCACACTCTGCAAGTGTTATAAAAGCAGCAGTCTATGTGCATTGTTATCATCCGGACCTGTCAGCCACGGAAAACACTGCATTACAAAAAACTACCTCATTTGTTCTCCTCAGCTCTGAAATGCTTACAGGGTGTTGTTAAAGGAAGAGATGATGTAACACACCAAAATTCAAAAACAATGTCAGCGTCAAAGTTTCATATCATTTTGTTAACATCTTACATTTTGTTATTATTCACGTTTTACACTGCATTCTAGCTGTGCAGCTGAGATAACTTGGCAGTGATGAAGCAGCCAACAGCAGCCAAAGCAGGTAGACAGGAGCAGCTTTAAGCTGATTTATTGGTGAAACTGAAGCTTGCTGTGGGGCAAACAGAAGCGGAGAGCAAGCCTGAGATCACAGACAACAAAAAATGGTCTAAGCATAGTGTTGTAGACTGGTGTGTGTGTCTGTGTGTGTGTAAAACCACACCATGTCATGTGTATATTACATAAGGATGGAAGATCAAGGCAAACAGGTCGGTTTAATATTTCACAGGTTAGTCAGCTACAAACTGTATTCTTAGAAGCTGCTTAATCAATAGTTTTATATGTTCAGTGTCACGACTCAAAGAGCACAACGTCCTGCATTAAAAGCAAAGTTAAAGGCCAAAGCAGGAGTCTAAGATCCCACTGAACAATGGAGTTCACTTACTTCCTGAAGGCCCATCGAGTTTGCTCCATCTGGTACACAGAGCTTCTGAATTAGCACTTATGGAACGTTATCCATTAACTGCGGAAGGCCGGATGAGGTTTGTGGCCGCTGAAGGCAAACAAAGGGGTCACGTCTCCTAATGTGAGCCAAGACATCAGCACACACAGAGTGAACTGCTTTAAATTAAAGCACTTAAAAACTGACCTGGTTATCTTCTTATTTACTGTAAGCTGTTATGTTTTCCTACATTGCAGATTTATTCTTACCTAAACCTTTAGTGGCAGCTTAAACCCAGAGGATTGAGGCTCAGGGTTCTCCAAGTTCATTTTAATCTGCATAGATACTGACGACAAAAAAAGAAAGGAAAAAAAGAAAGCCTCTGAGACCTGACATAACAGAGCTGCATCAACCTTTTGAAGTGAAGAAAAAAACAGAAACACTTGATCATGAGTGTGCATCATGCATACATTTATTTGGTTTCAGAGATGACTCATTTGACTTGTTTGTGCCACTTCTCTGGAAAACCTACATTTTAAAGATAGTTGTGAGCGGTGAAAAACACAGCAGTTTAACATAGTAGATTTGTTTCTGGGTTTTGCTGGTTTGGCCTTACTCGGTCTAGTGTGACTGGCAGATTGTTATTTTAGGATAACACCACTCTAGTTCCTCATTTCTAACGGTGTAGTTATTAAAGGTGCTAAGATATTGCTAAAAACATGTAACCACGCTAGAATTTACAGTAAAACTCAGAATGCAGGATGGGGCCCCATCTGTTCAGAGTATGCACTTATTCTTGTGATGGATAATATATCTAGTTCAGAGTCTTATTTTTTTCTGGGTCACACAGCTTGCACGTTCACCCAGTTGTCACCGTCAGCGCAGTGCAAAGCATCAGGAAGGCGTGTTTCCGCAGTGAGCAAAGGTGCTCTTAAACAAGCTCTGAAAAACACCTCGTTTTTTTCTTTTTTTTAAAAAACATTATTATCAAAGGACAGTTTTGGTAAAGGTGGAAGCTGCTGAGCCAGCAAGTCAGTTACAAGAAGTACAAGATTTGCTAACAAGTGACAAAACAAGTGACATAAGTCATGCTCGTTTTGACAGTTAAAGCACTTTTGATATTATGTCCACAGATGGACTTTTTTTCAACTAGTTTCATCTGGAGTATCTTAAAAATTCATGGTGTATAACTACTATTTAAACCATTTGTCCACTTTTAATAACCACAACATTTAACGCTAAGTCAATGTGACCACTAAATTATTTATCCTTCATGTTTAGCTAAAGGTTTTGTATTTATCCACACTTTTGCTATTTTATTCATAATTTTATTTAGCAGTTTAGCTACTATAGTATTCATCCATACTGTTAGGTACAATTTCAACTGTTAGAAATCCTCTAAACAAGCAAACTTTTACAACCATTGTTTTATTCATTTTTCGTTTTTCGTTACTTTATTTAAACTAGTAGATTTAAAGGTACAGTGTGTAAAGTCCCACCACTAGAGGTCAGTATATTCACCTGAGTTCTGTTTTCCCACCCCTCCTGAATTTAAGTGCGTAATCCTAGCTGTGGTGGCTGGTGTAGGACAGACGTGTTTTAAGTGTCTGGGTTGTAGATTTATGGAAACGATATTTGCAAATTAGAATTTTAAGAGCTAAAAACAGTTTTTTGTTAAAAAACAAACAAACAAACAAATCTTTCTAATGGTTCTAGCTGTAGTGTTATGCCTATGACTGTGCTTTAATCCCCCCAAAAGGATCAAAAACATGACATTTAGACCATTGGGTTGAATTAGCGGTCAAGCAGAAGACGGGGGACTTTGGGGTCACTTTTAAAATCCTTCTCTCTGTGTAACTGTGCCACTATTTACTCTTGTTTTATCTGTCACGTTGTCTCCTTCCTTCGCATTTTCACTTCTTTGGTGATCAAGGAGGCATGAAGTAAAATTTGCCTCCGCAGGACACGAAAGCCTGCAACTTTTTTTCACCTCCACCTTTGCCGAGCTGTGTCCTCGGCCGGTCTCCAGGCACATTAGGCAGAAGAGTGATGTCCATCTCGGCTGCTGTGTTCAAGATGGCAGAGAAACATAGTGGCTTCCACACATGAACTCTGTGTATTTTTAATGAATTGAGTTTATGAGAATCCATTAGCTTGTTGGAATACAAGTTACACACTAATCAAGGTAGACTTATGAGTGCAATATCTTTTTATCAGATTAAAAATAAGTCATTATAGCCTGCTGCTAGGTGGCTGCTAGGCAACGCAATAGCATCATAATACACAACGCATAGTTCACCTTTTGTGAACATAATGAGATGTTGTTGTGAAACTCAAACAAGTGGGTGCTTTCATAAGATGTGGTATGTGCTAAATGCTAAAAACAGGTCATTTCAACCCATTTCAAGTGGTTACCACACAACATGATGCTGCCATAATATCTGATCTAGATAAAAACCTTCAGGTGCCAACTGGGTACCTGTGTGCCAAGTCTGGTTGCTTAACTTCTTAATGTGTAGAGGAAGTGGTTGGACAAAGAAATAAACAAACAGATGGACAGAGATTTTGTGTCCTCTAGCATGGCGGATATGACAGGCCATGTCCTTTAAAACAAATAAATGAATAAATAAATAACGTTAAGCTGTACATAAGAGCACACTCCTGAGAGGAAAAGGAGGAGGAGGAGCCACAGGCAGCAGCCACAAGAGGTCTCTGCAGCTCAGACGTGCGGATCTTTGCGGTAGGATGTGAAGTCAGGCCCCACGAACACGAAGCAGGTTGCTGCAGTTTGACATTTGGAATTTGGAGAGGCTGAAGGTCACGGGCGCAGCTGAGTACTTGGAGTGATGTGGGCTCCACTGCTCGCGTGTCTCTACCCAGCCGTAAGATTTATACTACAAACAAAATGCGCCCCCCCCCCACCGCCTCCACCTCCACCTCCACGCACCACCCGGCCACATCCTTACACTAAACACACACACAAAGCTGCCCACACAGTACCTGAGGTGGTGTGTGTGTGTGTGTGAGAGAGATGCTAGCAACTGATAAATTATCACACACAGAGAATCTGAGAGATAGAGGGTATTGTAAGGTTTTTAATTATCGTGTCATATTGCGCAATAGTCCAGACCTGCGCACTGGTGAATTTTCGGATCACCAAACTTTCCAGTTCACCAGTTAACTGTGCTTCAAATAATTCTTCTCCACACCTTCCCAAATATCGCGCTCAGTTATTCCACCTCTGAGCTTTGATAGGTGAAAGCCCTCACTGTTACAGTAAACCACTCCCGCTCATGGATTGGGCGTGCGTTAGGAGCGCAGGTGTGATTGTATCCACTTCCAGCAGAGTGTCTTCCCAAGTAGTTAGAGTTAGACATAAAGGCGGAATAAATTTAGTATTAGCTGCACCACGGAGGCTTCATTGCAGTTGTTTAGTATACCGTCTATTAGTGGCGAACAAGAGACGCACAAAGAGAAACAACCTGGAAAAGTTACGGATGCAAACGTGAACTTGACACATTCTGAGAAACCAGAGCGGATAATCAAGCTTAGACTGTCAAAGTGAAGAACCCCCTTAACCACCAGGAGAGGAAACATCTCACAGAATCATGAAGAAATCTTCATTCACAGGTAAGTCTAGCTCTTAAATGTGGTGACAGCTTTCAGGAACTCGTTATCTCGTGAGATATCACCAAACCCTTTTATAGCCTGATTGCAGAGAGGAGGCTGTGTCTTGTAAACTGTGCGTGTTTAGGTGCCAGTGTGACTGTAGAATGGAAAAAAAGAGGGTTTCAGGTAAACATTAAACAGCTCTAACAATTAATAACCCACGTTTTTTTTTCTAAAAGTGCTTCTTTTGAATTCCCCCTTTGCCAGAAGAAAGAAAGAGGGGGGCCCACACATGGATCTGTGGGTGTGGCTGTAAAGCATTTCTTGCATGTTTGTGCTCTCAGACTTTACCCTTCAAAAATAGGCTACGACGTCATGACAGAAAGGTGGTGCACAGACCCTGGCCTGGTTTTTTGTTTTTTCGAATGTGAGTTTCTTTCATGCTCAGACGAACAAGATGAAAGCTGCTCTGTGTTTGTCACCAAAGCAGGTCATATTTCATTCACAGTGAAATACTACAATACCCTACAGTCAGATTATACGTCAGTTGGCTTGTTAATCTGCTTGATTGATAGTTTTACGGTGTAGCTCCTTCACTCCTCCCAACTAATGCCTGAAGAGTGATCTGATTTGTGCATCAGACAAGTTCAGTGGTTCAGTTTACTTTGAGACTGGCTGGACCTGATTATGGTTGTTGTGACACTGTGGAGGCAAAGACTTGAAGCGAGGATGCTTCTTTAAAGGACAATGTCCCCCGTCACAAGGAAAGTAAACCATAAGTGCATGTGACCTCCCTTTATGCTCTCTTTTCACCTTCCTTTGTTGCAGCTTTCCTCTTAATTCCCCCCTCTTTCTTCTTAAGGCACTGCCTACTATCGCCCACATCTTCTACATTCCCTCACCCCCTCCTTCCACGAAAACACACACACACACACACACACACACACACACATACGTGTTTTCGTGAAATATCAGGACCTATGACAAAAATGTGACAAATGGGAACGTGCCTTTCTGAAGGTCCTAGAGGCATGGGAATCACACAAAGTTTGACCCATGCTTCCAGGAACACGCCCATCTGTTGAGATTTTGGCTAGGGTGAAATTTTGGTCAAACCTGAATTTAATGCTACTTGTGAGGACACTGTCAGGTTTATGTGACTTATGAGTACCATAAGGTCACACACTGATATTTCATGTTTAGGTGAATTGTGAAGCCCATGGAAACACATAATTTTCAAGTATATATGACTTATAAGGACCAGGTAAGGGTAGGTTCTGTATTTTTAAGCTTGGCTCCTTTTGAGATTACAATATAATAGGCATGGATGCACAATAGTAATGCTCACCAGTCGGGTAACTTCTGACAGAAATATCAGACATTTATGTGTTAATAAAACAGTAAATATGAGCTGTGTAGAGACTTAAAAAAAGACATAGGTCAAATGTGGTCAGTCTACTTTTTAAGTCTTAATATTGTAATGCATTAATTCATTTTGTAGTGAATGTTCATGTCAATAAAAACGTGGAACATTATCTGCCTTTCTTATCATTTAATTGGAAAAAGCACCCAGCATAAACCACAGATTTATGAGTAAGAACAATGCAATACAGAAAACTACAATATTGACATAACTGTGGAAGCAACAAAGTATCTCTCTTGGTTGTTTCTTTTTTTTCCTTGCATCTTTCTTTTAATGCAATGATCCTGTTGTGGATGTAGTACTTTATGGCAACCCAGTCTCTGCCTTTACGAGCTGCCGGCTCTGCTTGGAAGCAGCAGTCACATTCCTTTTACCTGGTACTTTGCAGCAACCTTTACTTCATCATTTGTCCACTTGCTTCTCACCTTCCCAGCTGTCATAAATGGAAACAAAAGAAAATATCTTAATGTGAATGCAAGAAAAGATAGAAAATATTCTAGTTTATAGTTTATAATGTGAATACAAAATGTTCTTAAACCTTGCTTTCTACTGGAGCACTTTAAAGGAGCAATGTAACACAAACTAGAGTTGTTGGTTCTACCAATTGAGAAAGGCTACAAAAACACATTCATGTCCTTCACAGCTTAAAACAATATGAGGACAATGTAACACAAAAACATCAAATTTAGTAGGAATAAATATCAAGCTGATGCTTTAAAGGAAAGTTAGAACTAACAAATGGTACGCCAATTTCTTTCTCCTAAGATCTTCACAAAGAAGTAAAGCTAATGTTGATTTTGGGAAACTTTGACTCAAACTGATTGTTTTAATACAATCAAAGTGCATTTAATTTATGCACTAGGCCCAACTGACACATAAACTTGATTACTAAATACAAAAAACATGATGTGTAACCTGTTGGAAGAATGAAGTGGGTATGTCACTCACCAATTGGTCTGTATGAGGCTGAGACAGGACCTCAGCACTTGGTGTCTGCAACAAAAGACAACAATATAACGTCAGAAACATTCTCTAGTATAAATCCCGACTAGATGATCAACTACAGATCATATTTGTAGCAGTGAACATTATTCACAGAAGGATCCGACTTCCTTATACAAGATTCTATAGAAACTTAACACTGTACAGTTCTGCTACCAACAATATGAGGACAGTGTAACACACACTAGAGTTGTTGGTCCAACCACATGAGGAAGGCAACTGAAACACACTCATGTCCTTCACAGCTTAAAACAATATGAGGACATTGTAACACACACTACAATCACTGGTCCTACCATATGAGGACTTCTTCTTAAACACACTCATGTCCTTCACAGCTTAAAACAATATGAGGACAGTGTAACACACACACTACAATCACTGGTCCTACCACATGAGGACTTCTACTTAAACACACTCATGTCCTTCACAGCTTAAAACAATATGAGGACATGACGACTGAACACATGTAGAGTTCATGTTCCTGACTTCTAACTTCTCCTGCTGTTGTCAATAAAAGCTCTAAACCCAACACTGATGTAAAGCCATCTATTTCCCCAGAAATTAAATCATGTAAACTGATCAGCGGGAGGTTAAATGGACAAAACATGTGTAAAAGGACAAAAATATCAAATGTAGTCAGAATAAAGATCAAGCTGATGCTTTAAGGGTAAGTTTGGACTAACAAATGGTATAGACCAGGGGTGCCCAATCCCAGTCCTCGAGAGCTACTGCCCTGCAGCTTTTAGATGCGTCCTTGTTCGAGCACACCTGAATCAAATGAATGGCTCGTTATCAGGCCTTTGCCAGACTTGATGGCATGCCAATTGGTAATCCAACTATTTGATTCAGCTGTGTTGGAGTAGGGATGCATCTAAAAGCTGCAGGACAGTAGCTCTCGAGGACTGGGATTGGGCACCCCTGGTATAGACAATTGCTTTCTCCTAATGCTAATGTTGATTTTGGGAAACTTTTCCTCAAACTGATTGTATTAAAACAATCAAAGTGCATTTCATTTATGCACTAGGCCCAACTGGCACATATACTTGATACCAAATACAAAAACATGATGTGTAACCTGTTGGAAGAATGAAGTGGGTATGTCACTCACCGATTGGTCTGTATGAGGCTGAGACAGGACCTCAGCACTTGGTGTCTGCAACAAAAGACAACAATATAACGTCAGAAACATTCTCTAGGATAAATCCCGACTAGATAATTAACTACAGATCATATTTGTAGCAGTGAACATTATTACAGAAGGATCTGACTTCCTTATACCAGATTCTAAAGAAACTTAACACTGTACAGTTCTGCTACCAACAATATGAGGACAGTGTAACACACACACTACAATCACTGGTCCTACCATATGAGGACTTCTACTTAAACACACTCATGTCCTTCACAGCTTAAAACAATATGAGGACATGACGACTGAACACATGTAGAGTTCATGTTCCTGACTTCTAACTTCTCCTGCTGTTGTCAATAAAAGCTCTAAACCCAACACTGATGTAAAGCCATCTATTTCCCCAGAAATTAAATCATGTAAACTGATCAGCGGGAGGTTAAATGGACAAAAACGTGTAAAAGGACAAAAATATCAAATGTAGTCAGAATAAAGATCAAGCTGATGCTAAAAGGAAAGTTTGGACTAACAAATGGTATAGACAATTACTTTCTCCTAATGCTAATGTTGATTTTGGTTAACTTTGACTGAAACTGATTGTTTTAATACAATTAAAGTGCATTTCATTTATGCACTAGGCCCATCTGACACATATACTTGATACCAAATACAAAAATATGATGTGTAACCTGTTGGAAGAATGAAGTGGGTAAGTCACTCACCGATTGGTCTGTATGAGGCTGAGACAGGACCTCAGCACTTGGTGTCTGCAACAAAAGACAACAATATAACGTCAGAAACATTCTCTAGTATAAATCCCAACTAGATGATCAACTACAGATCATATTTGTAGCAGTGAACATTATTACAGAAGGATCCGACTTCCTTATACCAGATTCTAAAGAAACTTAACACTGTACAGTTCTGCTACCAACAATATGAGGACAGTGTAACACACACTAGAGTTGTTGGTCCAACCACATGAAGAAGGCAACTGAAACACACTCATGTCCTTCACAGCTTAAAACAATATGAGGACAGTGTAACACACACTACAATCACTGGTCCTACCATATGAGGACTTCTACTTAAACACACTCATGTCCTTCACAGCTTAAAACAATATGAGGACATGACGACTGAACACATGTAGAGTTCATGTTCCTGACTTCTAACTTCTCCTGCTGTTGTCAATAAAAGCTCTAAACCCAACACTGATGTAAAGCCATCTATTTCCCCAGAAATTAAATCATGTAAACTGATCAGCGGGAGGTTAAATGGACAAAAACATGTGTAAAAGGACAAAAATATCAAATGTAGTCAGAATAAAGATCACGCTGATGCTTTAAAGGAAAGTTTGGACTAACAAATGGTATAGACAATTACTTTCTCCTAATGCTAATGTTGATTTTGGTTAACTTTGACTGAAACTGATTGTTTTAATACAATCAAAGTGCATTTCATTTATGCACTAGGCCCAACTGGCACATATACTTGATACCAAATACAAAAACATGATGTGTAACCTGTTGGAAGAATGAAGTGGGTATGTCACTCACCAATTGGTCTGTATGAGGCTGAGACAGGACCTCAGCACTTGGTGTCTGCAACAAAAGACAACAATATAACGTCAGAAACATTCTCTAGGATAAATCCCGACTAGATAATTAACTACAGATCATATTTGTAGCAGTGAACATTATTACAGAAGGATCCGACTTCCTTATACCAGATTCTAAAGAAACTTAACACTGTACAGTTCTGCTACCAACAATATGAGGACAGTGTAACACACACTAGAGTTGTTGGTCCAACCACATGAAGAAGGCAACTGAAACACACTCATGTCCTTCACAGCTTAAAACAATATGAGGACATGACGACTGAACACATGTAGAGTTCATGTTCCTGACTTCTAACTTCTCCTGCTGTTGTCAATAAAAGCTCTAAACCCAACACTGATGTAAAGCCATCTATTTCCCCAGAAATTAAATCATGTAAACTGATCAGCAGGAGGTTAAATGGACAAAAACATGTGTAAAAGGACAAAAATATCAAATGTAGTCAGAATAAAGATCACGCTGATGCTTTAAGGGAAAGTTTGGACTAACAAATGGTATAGACAATTACTTTCTCCTAATGCTAATGTTGATTTTGGTTAACTTTGACTGAAACTGATTGTTTTAATACAATTAAAGTGCATTTCATTTATGCACTAGGCCCATCTGACACATATACTTGATACCAAATACAAAAACATGATGTGTAACCTGTTGGAAGAATGAAGTGGGTAAGTCACTCACCGATTGGTCTGTATGAGGCTGAGACAGGACCTCAGCACTTGGTGTCTGCAACAAAAGACAATATAACGTCAGAAACATTCTCTAGTATAAATCCCGACTAGATGATCAACTACAGATCATATTTGTAGCAGTGAACATTATTCACAGAAGGATCTGACTTCCTTATACCAGATTCTATAGAAACTTAACACTGTACAGTTCTGCTACACACAATATGAGGACAGTGTAACACACACTAGAGTTGTTGGTCCAACCACATGAAGAAGGCAACTGAAACACACTCATGTCCTTCACAGCTTAAAACAATATGAGGACATGACGACTGAACACATGTAGAGTTCATGTTCCTGACTTCTAACTTCTCCTGCTGTTGTCAATAAAAGCTCTAAACCCAACACTGATGTAAAGCCATCTATTTCCCCAGAAATTAAATCATGTAAACTGATCAGCGGGAGGTTAAATGGACAAAAACATGTGTAAAAGGACAAAAATATCAAATGTAGTCAGAATAAAGATCACGCTGATGCTTAAAAGGAAAGTTTGGACTAACAAATGGTATAGACAATTACTTTCTCCTAATGCTAATGTTGATTTTGGTTAACTTTGACTGAAACTGATTGTTTTAATACAATTAAAGTGCATTTAATTTATGCACTAGGCCCATCTGACACATATACTTGATACCAAATACAAAAACATGATGTGTAACCTGTTGGAAGAATGAAGTGGGTAAGTCACTCACCGATTGGTCTGTATGAGGCTGAGACAGGACCTCAGCACTTGGTGTCTGCAACAAAAGACAACAATATAACGTCAGAAACATTCTCTAGTATAAATCCCGACTAGATGATCAACTACAGATCATATTTGTAGCAGTGAACATTATTACAGAAGGATCCGACTTCCTTATACCAGATTCTAAAGAAACTTAACACTGTACAGTTCTGCTACCAACAATATGAGGACAGTGTAACACACACTAGAGTTGTTGGTCCAACCACATGAGGAAGGCAACTGAAACACACTCATGTCCTTCACAGCTTAAAACAATATGAGGACAGTGTAACACACACTACAATCACTGGTCCTACCATATGAGGACTTCTTCTTAAACACACTCATGTCCTTCACAGCTTAAAACAATATGAGGACATGACGACTGAACACATGTAGAGTTCATGTTCCTGACTTCTAACTTCTTCTGCTGTTGTCAATAAAAGCTCCAAACCCAACACTGATTTAAAGGCATCTATTTCCCCAGAAATTAAATCATGTAAACTGATCAGCGGGAGGTTAAATGGACAAAAACATGTGTAAAAGGACAAAAATATCAAATGTAGTCAGAATAAAGATCACGCTGATGCTTTAAGGAAAGTTTGGACTAACAAATGGTATAGACAATTACTTTCTCCTAATGCTAATGTTGATTTTGGTTAACTTTGACTGAAACTGATTGTTTTAATACAATTAAAGTGCATTTCATTTATGCACTAGGCCCATCTGACACATATACTTGATACCAAATACAAAAATATGATGTGTAACCTGTTGGAAGAATGAAGTGGGTAAGTCACTCACCGATTGGTCTGTATGAGGCTGAGACAGGACCTCAGCACTTGGTGTCTGCAACAAAAGACAACAATATAACGTCAGAAACATTCTCTAGGATAAATCCCGACTAGATAATTAACTACAGATCATATTTGTAGCAGTGAACATTATTACAGAAGGATCCGACTTCCTTATACCAGATTCTAAAGAAACTTAACACTGTACAGTTCTGCTACCAACAATATGAGGACAGTGTAACACACACTAGAGTTGTTGGTCCAACCACATGAAGAAGGCAACTGAAACACACTCATGTCCTTCACAGCTTAAAACAATATGAGGACATGACGACTGAACACATGTAGAGTTCATGTTCCTGACTTCTAACTTCTCCTGCTGTTGTCAATAAAAGCTCTAAACCCAACACTGATGTAAAGCCATCTATTTCCCCAGAAATTAAATCATGTAAACTGATCAGCAGGAGGTTAAATGGACAAAAACATGTGTAAAAGGACAAAAATATCAAATGTAGTCAGAATAAAGATCAAGCTGATGCTTAAAGGAAAGTTTGGACTAACAAATGGTATAGACAATTACTTTCTCCTAATGCTAATGTTGATTTTGGTTAACTTTGACTGAAACTGATTGTTTTAATACAATTAAAGTGCATTTCATTTATGCACTAGGCCCATCTGACACATATACTTGATACCAAATACAAAAACATGATGTGTAACCTGTTGGAAGAATGAAGTGGGTAAGTCACTCACCGATTGGTCTGTATGAGGCTGAGACAGGACCTCAGCACTTGGTGTCTGCAACAAAAGACAATATAACGTCAGAAACATTCTCTAGTATAAATCCCGACTAGATGATCAACTACAGATCATATTTGTAGCAGTGAACATTATTCACAGAAGGATCTGACTTCCTTATACCAGATTCTATAGAAACTTAACACTGTACAGTTCTGCTACACACAATATGAGGACAGTGTAACACACACTAGAGTTGTTGGTCCAACCACATGAAGAAGGCAACTGAAACACACTCATGTCCTTCACAGCTTAAAACAATATGAGGACATGACGACTGAACACATGTAGAGTTCATGTTCCTGACTTCTAACTTCTCCTGCTGTTGTCAATAAAAGCTCTAAACCCAACACTGATGTAAAGCCATCTATTTCCCCAGAAATTAAATCATGTAAACTGATCAGCGGGAGGTTAAATGGACAAAAACATGTGTAAAAGGACAAAAATATCAAATGTAGTCAGAATAAAGATCAAGCTGATGCTTAAAGGAAAGTTTGGACTAACAAATGGTATAGACAATTACTTTCTCCTAATGCTAATGTTGATTTTGGTTAACTTTGACTGAAACTGATTGTTTTAATACAATTAAAGTGCATTTCATTTATGCACTAGGCCCATCTGACACATATACTTGATACCAAATACAAAAACATGATGTGTAACCTGTTGGAAGAATGAAGTGGGTATGTCACTCACCGATTGGTCTGTATGAGGCTGAGACAGGACCTCAGCACTTGGTGTCTGCAACAAAAGACAACAATATAACGTCAGAAACATTCTCTAGTATAAATCCCGACTAGATGATCAACTACAGATCATATTTGTAGCAGTGAACATTATTACAGAAGGATCCGACTTCCTTATACCAGATTCTAAAGAAACTTAACACTGTACAGTTCTGCTACCAACAATATGAGGACAGTGTAACACACACTAGAGTTGTTGGTCCAACCACATGAGGAAGGCAACTGAAACACACTCATGTCCTTCACAGCTTAAAACAATATGAGGACAGTGTAACACACACTACAATCACTGGTCCTACCATATGAGGACTTCTTCTTAAACACACTCATGTCCTTCACAGCTTAAAACAATATGAGGACATGACGACTGAACACATGTAGAGTTCATGTTCCTGACTTCTAACTTCTTCTGCTGTTGTCAATAAAAGCTCCAAACCCAACACTGATTTAAAGGCATCTATTTCCCCAGAAATTAAATCATGTAAACTGATCAGCGGGAGGTTAAATGGACAAAAACATGTGTAAAAGGACAAAAATATCAAATGTAGTCAGAATAAAGATCACGCTGATGCTTTACGGGAAAGTTTGGACTAACAAATGGTATAGACAATTACTTTCTCCTAATGCTAATGTTGATTTTGGTTAACTTTGACTGAAACTGATTGTTTTAATACAATTAAAGTGCATTTCATTTATGCACTAGGCCCATCTGACACATATACTTGATACCAAATACAAAAATATGATGTGTAACCTGTTGGAAGAATGAAGTGGGTAAGTATGAGGCTGAGACAGGACCTCAGCACTTGGTGTCTGCAACAAAAGACAACAATATAACGTCAGAAACATTCTCTAGTATAAATCCCGACTAGATAATTAACTACAGATCATATTTGTATCAGTGAACATTATTACAGAAGGATCCGACTTCCTTATACCAGATTCTAAAGAAACTTAACACTGTACAGTTCTGCTACCCACAATATGAGGACAGTGTAACACACACTAGAGTTGTTGATCCAACCACATGAGGAAGGCAACTGAAACACACTCATGTCCTTCACAGCTTAAAACAATATGAGGACAGTGTAACACACACACTACAATCACTGGTCCTACCATATGAGGACTTCTACTTTCCTGTTGGAGGTTGAGACAGGATGGAAGGAGAGCAGGAAGTAGCTGGCACAAATGATTCTATTGACACAACAGGTCAGTGAGATTAATGAACTGAACACAACAGACTCTTTCAAAATAAAACAGGAAAAATGGCATGAAAATACAAACGTTGTAATATACAACCCTAACATAAACTCCTTAAAACAATGTTAATAACGTTAAGCCAAACTCAACTAACCCGCCACTAAACATAAGAAACTCAAAAACCTTAGAATAACGTCAGAAACGCTGGGCCAGAGACCCAGACCCTATTGGTTTGTGCTAAATACGAAAACATTATTATTAACATTTAAATCCCCCAAACATATCTTGTGTTGAAAAAAAAAAAAATGTGTGTTGCAGTTAGCTACACTTAAAAAGAGCTTAGACTGACTGTCTGTGCAGTTGAAGATGCAGAGCACGTGCAAGGCCACAGGTCCCTTTAACTCCAGTGGGAATTTAAAACAGTTAAATTAAACTTCTAATATCTATTGTTGAAGATAAATCTTAAGTAATTTTTAGCATTTATCATCATTCATCACACAGTTTGTTCAAATCGATTGTGTATTGTTTTAGTTCCGTTTAACTAGCGTTAATTAGCTTGTTAAACATACACTTTACCTTGCTAAATGTGCGTCGAGTCATGGATATCAAAGGTAAATACATACGTCAAGACAAATCTCTGCTGAGTGCTGAAGGTCCCGGATGTGCAGTTCACTCAGAGCTCCGGCGAGTTTGTATCTTGCCGTGACCAGCAGCTCTTTGGTTGAGGCTTTCGAACAATCAGATGCAGCGTTACTCACTTGTTGTCCAATCACAGACGTCGTTCTATGCTCCACTGACGAAATGCCGCATCCTCTCACCAGCCACGGGCTCTCCTCGTCCATTTAACAACAAAACACAGCAACACTCGCTGTATTTGAGGTAGGAACACTTGAGAAGTGTCACAGTGTTTTGCAAACTGCTGTTACAGTTAATTTCGTTCCGTTAATTTGTTTGGTTCCTATTCTTAAGTAACACTTAAATACACATGTGGTTAGCTTGCTGGTCTAGTTTAAGTTAGCATGGGCATGCTGTTCACTGATGGAGTAATGCCAAAATTGGCCTGATATTGTCAGTGTGTTATCATAAACATGTCCTAATTTGTCATGAAAAGAAGAGCAGTACCCTAGACCCTCAAGTGAAAATACAGATAATAGATAAGCAATTTAAGAAAATAAGTATAATGTGTATAATAAATGATTTTACTGTCACTTTCCTGGGTTTGTTGACCCAGCATTTTAAGTTTTAGTTTGTTTGGATGTCGATGTTTATTTATAAGTTCTTTAGGTTAGCTAAGTTCATTTGTTTATTAGATTACCCTTGTGATGTCTGTTTTATTGTGAAAGTCCTTGTCCTATATGCAGTGAGTCTAGTTTTGTTTCCCTTGTCTTGTTAGGTCTGATTTGTCCCAGCTGTTCCTCATCCCCTCATTGTCTCTCTGTGTACTTACAAGGGCTTGCAAAAGTATTCGTCCCCCTTTTCCACATTTTGTCACATTACTGCCACAAACATGAATCAATTTTAATGGAATCCAATTTCAGCAAAAGGTGGTTCTACAAAGTATTGACTCAGGGGCTGAATAATTACGCACACCCCCTTTTCAGTTATTTATTTGTAAAAATGTTTGGAATCATGTATGATTTTCATTCCACTTCTCACGTGTAGACCACTTTGTATTGGTCTTTCATGTGCGAGTCCAATAAAATTGATTCATGTTTGTGGCAGTAATGTGACAAAATGTGGAAAAGTTCAAGGGGCGAATACTTTTGCAAGCCACTGTAAGTCCTGTCCTCATTTGTTCAGTGTCAGGTCATCTGTTGTCTTTGGTGCCACGTTTCCATGTTCCAGGTATGTTTGTATCCATGTCAGGTTTCATGGTTTGTCCCCAGGTTAGGTTATTGTTTAGCTTCACTTCTGCCTTTTGTTTTGTAATCTTTTAATTCAATTAAATTCAATTTTATTTATATAGCACCAAATCACAACAACAATCGCCTCAAAGGCGCTTTATATTGTACAGTAGATCGCACAATAATAGATACAGAGGAAAAACCCAACAATCATCGACCACCTATGAGCAAGAACTTTGGCGACAGTGCGAAGGAAAAACTCCCTTTTAACAGGAAGAAACCTCCAGCAGAACCAGGCTCAGGGAGGGCGGGGCCATCTGCTGTGATTGGTTGGGGTGAGAGAAGGAAGACAGGATAAAGACATGCTGTGGATTAATAACAAGTATGATTCAGTGCAGAGAGGTCTATTAACACATAGTGAGTGAGAAAGGTGACTGGAAAGGAAAAACTCAGTGCATCATGGGAATCCCCGGCAGCCTCACGTTCACTGCAGCACAACTAAGGGAGGATTCAGGGTCACCTGATCCTGCCCTAACTATATGCTTTAGCAAAAGGAAAGTTTGAAGCCTAATCTTAAAAGTAGAGATAGTGTCTGTCTCCCGAATCCAAACTGGAAGCTGGTTCTGCCTATTTTACCAGCCTTAATAAACAGCTTGCTTTCTGTTAATATTAAAATTTTCTTTCACGTTCCTTTGTGTCTGCATTTTGGGTCCATTCCTCAAATTCATACATGTGTCTAACCGTTTTCCCCACACTCGGCGACACACCCGTCGGGGTCAAACTCTGGTAATTGGTGATTCTGTTCTCAGACATGTGAAGCTAGAGACACCGGCAACCATAGTTAATTGTCTTCCAGGGGCCAGAGCAGGCGACATTGAAGGAAATTTAAAACTGCTGGCTAAGTGTAGTGAAGTAGATTCTGGGGTAGGATTTTACATGATGTCCACAAACGCACCACTAACATCCACACCTTCCCAGTTGACAATTAGCAGGCTTATAAGAAACAGCTGCGCTTCACTACCAGAAGGAGTCATTTGGTAGTCTTGTCCATCCAAGGTGGCTGCGAGCATTAGGCAGTTAAGCGCTGCAGATCTCTCCAGGAAAGTTACTCAGTTTAGTATTGCCCTTTAGAGAGTGGTAAGTGGGACTCTTGTGTTCATCATAACGTGGCATAGTAGGGTGGACTTTGACAACTGTTTCCCTCTTTTGTTGCAGGCTTGCACTATACTACTGCTGTCTTGTCATATGCTGTTTTGTTTGTTACGCAATGCTTTTATAACAAACAGTAATTTGGGGTGTATTTGTTTTATGTAGATCTTTTACTAATCTGTTTAATGTTTTATGCTTTCTTTTATTGCTTTAGTGGAGGTGTGGCTGCTTGTTGAGGGGCTAGGCACGTGAGGTGGAATCCCTCCCGATGCATGCGAGTGTACACACGGGCATAGGTAGATTGCACCGTTTAGTGTGAGTGAGGTCTGCAGTGAAATCACATGGGTGAGTAATTGGTGGCACCCTTGGGCACTCCTCCCTGTAGGTTGCCTCCTCAAGTGGCCGGTCTCCACCATTTTGTTTAGTTGCTCTTTTATCATGTTGTGATTGTTTTAGGGTAGCATCGTGGTAGGGAGTCTGGTCGTTTTAATTAACTATTTTGCCGTCTCAACCCTGCTACCTTAGGTGCCTCTTTGATTTTATAATTCTATGTTTTAGTAGTTCTTCTTAATAAACCTTGATTTGTAAAATTCACCTGCCTCACCTTTGCCGTTAATAACAAGTCTGTGGGCTTTGGTTGCCAGTGTAACACTTACATTGGCTAGAGATATCTTTCCTGGGGTGTAACTCCCTCCCCAGGTGGCGTTGTCAACATCTTAGTTACCGTCCCCGGTTATTCCTCATTCGCGCCACCACATAAGGGTAAAGCGTAAATTCAGTAAAATCATAATTCACATCGGCAGTAATGACACCCAGTTACGCCAATCGGAGGTCACTGAAATCAATATCGAATCAGTGTGTAACTTTGCCAAAACAATGTTGACTCTGTAGTTTTCTCTGGTCCCCTCCCCAATCAGACCAGGAGTGACCTGTTTAGCTGCATTTCTCCTTAAATTGCTGTCTGTGTTGTCCCAGAAATGATGTCGGCTTCATAGATAATTGGCAAAGCTTCTGGAGGAAACCTGGTCTTGTTAGGAGAGACGGCATCCATCCCACTTTGGATGGAGCAGCTCTCATTTCTAGAAATATGGACAAATTTATTAAAGCCCCCAAAATATGACTATCCAGAGTTGGGACCAAGAAGCAGAGTTGCAGTCTTACACGCCTCTCTGCAGCTTCTCTCCTCCTGCTACCCCCAAAAACCCATCTCCACTGAGACCGTGTCAGCTCCCAAACAGACAAAACAAACTAAAAACCAGCAAAAAACAATTTAAACATAAAAAAATCAAAAGAAAGAACAATACAGTATCCACATCTGAACCAAAGAGTAAAACATTGTGGATTATTAAATATTAGGCGCTCTCCTCCAAGTCTGTTAGTACATGACTTAATAATTGATCAACAAATCGATTTACTCTGCCTTACAGAAACCTGGTTGCAGTCGGATGATGATTATGTTAGTTAAAATGAATCAACACCCCGAGTAATTCTAACTACCAGAAATCGCAAAGCACAGGCGGAGGGGGCGGTGTGGCAGCAATTTTCACACCAGCCTATTAATTAACGAAAGACCAAGACAGACTTTTAATTCATTTGAAAGCCTGATGCTTAGCCTCGTCCACCCCAGCTGTAAAACTCAGAAACCAGTCTTACTTGTTATCATCTATCGTCCACCTGGGCCTTACAGAGTTTCTGTCTGATTTCTCAGACTTTTTATCTGATTTAGTGCTCAGCTCAGATAAAATAATTATTGTGGGTGATTTTAACATCCATGTAGATGCTAAAATGACAGCCTCAACATGGCATTTAATCTGTTATTAGACTCAATTGGCTTCTCTCAAAATGTAAAAGAACCCACCCACCACTTTTATCACACTCTAGATCTTGTTTTAACATATGAAATAGAAACTGAACATTTAACAGTGTTTCCTGAAAACCCTCTGCCGTCTGATCATTTCCTGATAACATGTACATTTACAGTAATTGATTACACAGCAGTAAAGGCCCTGGTGTGGTGCCTATGGGTCTAGCTAGGCCCTGGTGCGGTGCAGATGGCCTCAGAAAACAGCACAGGCCCTGGTTGAGGCTCAGTTGGTTTATGCTAGCAGCACAGGCCCTGGTGTGGTGCAGACAACTTCTGGTAGTAGCAGAGGAGAAAAACCAAAACAAAAAAAACAACCCAAAATTCAAAGCAGACATTCAACAAGGAGACATGCTGCTGCCCTCTTGGAATTCAGAGTCGAGACTGAGCCTGATGATCATACTGAATCACATGACAGCGGCAGGAATCTCTAAGTTCAACTGCAGATTGCAGATGCAATTATATTAATGCAGATTAATATAAACTCTTCAAGGGTCAAAATCTGCACACACATCATTCTGCTTAGTGAAGGTCAGACAATTTGTGCATTGATTTTGAGAAGTAAGACTCATTAAATAACAGTAATATAATTACACAAATGTTGAAACTTTATATTTTGAGACATTTTGTCAACAACAAAAACCCCAAGATGTGCAGGCACTAATAACTGAATCTAAAGACCTTCATTTTTGTCAAGATTTGCCTGATTTAACTGTTGTTACCCTTGCTTAAGCCCCAAGAAGGGTATAACCTGGGTCAAATGTGTTATTGTGTCTGACACACCTACAAAATGAGGACTCGCAGAGTGGCGTCACTATAACCTGGGTCAAATGTGTTATTGTGTCTGACACACCTACAAAATGAGGACTCACAGAGTGGCGTCACTGAAAGTGTGTTAAAAGTGTGTTTTGTTCCAAAACTGGCCAGTAGGCGGCGAAACTGAAAGTGAGCAAAACGCTAAACACACTTAAACACACTTTTTCATAAAATTGTGATATTTCAGGACATTCGAGATTTTTGGTTTGGGAGCATGTTGGGGGCCTCTAGAACACTTTAGAAGGCTCGGAAAAATGAGCACCTCAAAAATGTCCTCATTTTTCCGAGCGTCCTCATTTTGTGAGTGTGTTATCATAAAATTGTCCTCAGATGTCACGAAAACAAGTACACACACACACACACACACACACACACACACACACACACACGAATCCTGTCTCTCTTAGCAGTGGCTCAGTCCAATGTACACAACCCTATCCCGCGGAATGCCAGCTTTCCCGGCTCCTCTTCCCCGAGCCTTTGTGCGATGGAGCATCCAATGGTTTTCCATTGGAGCCAAGCACATGTCGGGTCATGCCGCCTCTCCTCCTCCTCTTCCTCTGTGTGTGTGTGTGTGTGTGTGTGTGTGTTCTCTCTCTTCTTGTCTCTCTTTCTTTGTCTGCCATGTGATGTGCGCGGAGCTGTCACATTCTTTGTCAGAGCTTCCACTCGTGGAACGGTCTAATAACAAAGCGTGTTTGTAAGTCTGACATGTGTGAAAGGCCTTCCTCACAAATGCGTAGCGGTGTTTAGACAAGCACCAGAGATGTGGATAGGTGACTCCGAGAGAGGAAGGTGGACTCGTGTGTCAGCTTATGTGTGTGTGTATATTTTGTGTGTCTACAAATACCCTTGTAGACACACAAACAAGTACAACGTGTATCTGGCTCATCTGAAGACTGACATTAACAGTGTAGAAATGTGTGCGTGTTCCTGTGTCTGTGTTCCGTCATGCAACCCCGCACAGCTGAACCCCGCTCCTGGAGCCAATCCCTGGCTTGTACACCACTCCCTCAATTTGTCTGGATCAATGAGTAACCTGCATGAATAACAGCCCACTTCAGCACACACACACTTCAAATTCCACTCCTCTCACCTGTGTGACAAAACCCTCACTCCCCGCTGCATTACAGCTTTTAGCCTGTTTACACTGGAGAGTCAGCCGGGCTTTGATTCAGAGCCTAAAGCTATTGTTTGATGGCAGCTTGAAAGTCGAGCTATAAACTGTGTTGAGACGTATTCGCCCTGTCATCTAGCAGAGCGTGCCGCCGATGGTCTAACCCTCAATTTGGAAGCCTGTGGATAATGGAGAGATAAGGTATTGGGATATGTGGACATGCATGTACAGTACTCTGCGTTCTGTCATTATGGCCACCTCCATCTTTGTGTTTTTCAGAAGCAGAAGCAGACAAAATGATCATATCTATGCTTTACTGAGACCTGCTGATTAGTCAGCTGTGAAAATACTCACCAAAACTAGAGCGTAGACTTCCTCCTATTAAAAGTAACTGCAAGGAAAGTCAAGACAATTTGATTTAAAATCCTCTGAAAGGGGCGATTAGCACTCATTAGCACCTCACAGGTAGAAGATCCAGGGTTTGGATCTAGTTGGGGGCTTTTCTGCCTGGTTGTTCTCCCCAGGTGGTCTGGTTTCCTCCCACAGCCTAAAAATGTTGTTAACTGGTGGTTCTAAATTGACCATAGGTGCCAAAGTGTGAATGATTATGTGTGTGTGTGTGTGTTAGCCCTGTGATAGACTGGCATCCTGTCCAGTACGTACAGTGCGTCTCGCCCCATGACAGCTCAGATAGCCTCCAGCCCACCATGTGACCCCGAATTGAATAAACAGAAGAGGATGGATGGATGATCCAAAAGGCAACAGCACCATAAACACTGTGGAGACTGTGGGTTACAGTGGGTTATGCAAATTAGCCTCAGGTAGTCCAAAAGTGGAAGAATTAGTGCTAGAGACTTGTAGCTTTTTATCTTTAGTTTTATGTGAATTTGAACTGTTGCTAATTTTGCACTTCATGTGGCTTTATATTTTGGCCTTGGAGGTTCTCACGGGTTAATACACATACTCTGGACCACAACCTGACCATAACCACAAATACAAAGGGTGGTGACTACAGGAAGCACACTTTGTATTTGACATAGATAAAGGCCTTATTAAACAAGGGTGCGGACCTGTAGCATCTCTGTCCTGTGTGACTCTATGGAGGTTTAGCAACCTGGAGACTGATAAACATGTATGTAGTAAATAGGCCACAGCAGTGTGTTATTAATAAAGACTTCCGTGTGAAGTCACAGGAGACCTATACTTACTATGCCTTGTCTCTGCACTGTGCATGGTCCTCCCCTCTCAGGCGCATAGAGCCTGCTCTGAAGTGTCCACTCTGCTTTGTGTTTATCATCTGCAGCCAAGAATGCAGCTCTGTGATGCTGTGCTGCTGCTGGGGGTGTCAACTGATACAACAGACCGCCTGTACTGTAGGCCCGAGGCCAGGAGTGAGCCTGTAAAAAGATAATGGCAGGCTCGGAGACATTCTGATGTGTGGAGTAACATGTGCGCCGACATCTAGAGACAGGTATTAGAGTGATAAAGTGCAGACACTCGCATACATTTGTTTAGATTTCAGATTTTTACTGCACTGTTATCTGGCTAACATGCAGACCTGAAGAAAAACAAAACCCATAAGGGGGAGTGGGGAAAGCATGCTGTTCAGTAGCCCATGCAACAGATAGCAGCTCCTCTGCTTGGCAGGAACAGCCCTGTCCTGTCATGACATGAATAAATATTTTATTGCAAGTAGCAATCAGTTTAAGTGTTAGTGACTCATATCTGTTCGCAGAGCCTATTAGGGTGGCAAAGCCCTCGTGAATTAGCCAGATAATGCATGTTAAATGCATGCGAGCTCTGCTGTCTGTACAAAGTCTTGCTCTTATTGAAAATCAGTTTCCGGGACAACCGCTCTGTATAACATGGCTCCAAGAGGATTTCATCTGCTTTTTATTTTCTGTTTCAGTTTATCAGCTTCGTTTTAGTCGATGAGGCTCTTTTCTTTTTTAACGTGACCTGTTGCTTGCGCACACACCTGAGCAAGCACATGCGCTGGCCACATGATGCTTAATGCTTCAGCGTTAAGGTGGAGTGGCTGTGTTTGTTTAGTTCCTGAAGAACTTAAGTCCCTCATACAAATTAGAAAATCCCAGCAAACATGCGGACGCTGAGGCCCTTAAAACTTTCCTCCTTCTCCCCGTCATTCTCACATTTCTGAAGAATCACGTCTGTGCAGCCAGTCACTCACTGAGCTGTTCGCCTGTGACACGTATTTCCTGGGGGAGGCTTTAGCTCATAAAGCAACCTGCTTTATGCTTTTAACAGCCCCGGAAGAAGGAAGGCTGATGCTTATCTACCACACTGGTATTATTTTATGGACTGCGTGAGTTTGCTGTCTAGAGCACATTTTGATATGATTTAATGCCGACTTGTGTGTGTGGCATTGTGTGGAGTACAGAGAGGCTTTTGTGTGTTGGGCAACACGGTGTTGCTTTTCAATGAATGGAGTGAGTGAAGAAGAAGGTTGGGAAAAGGTGTTGCCTTGGGCGCCACCAGAACAGCGGCCATTCATTTGGGTTCCAGTTTAGGGTCACGGCTAATGTTTCCCCCAAATTATAAAGGTGTCCGCACGTGCGTGTTGAGTTTACCGGTGTGTGGGCAGACCTGCAGCCGGGTAAAGGTCTTACCTGGGCTGTAAAAACAATCTTGAAAAATGGACGTGGAGCCATTCAGTCAGCTTTGCTCTTTCATCCACTCCCAGCTCTTTCACAGGCAGAGTTGTGAAACACTGTTTGCAGCATCGTAATGAGGGCCATAAAACACAGTGGAACAGATGGCTGAGCAGAGAGACACAGGGGGGAGGAAGGAGGGCTTAGTGAGCTTAACCTTCTTTGACATCATAATTTAAATTAAAAAAAGAAAAGATGATGTTCATTCATGTAGTGTCAAATTCTCCAGTGGATCCTCCAGTAATGGATCCAGGTCTGCAAACACACCACAGTGAAAATCTTTATTTGCTGTGTACACAGTACAGGGCAGTGCAGGTACACTGGTATTCTTGTGTCTGTCAGACTCAGTCATTGTGATCATAAACCGGTAGTAAATGAAGCAATGAACATGATACACCTGCATATACAGCGTAATTCACTCGCTGGATCCTTTATTAGGTTCAGCTGATTGTTAATGCACGTATCGAACGAGGGAGTCATGTGGCAGAAACTCGATGCTTTTAGTCTTGTAGGATTTGGCAACACGAACTTCAAACTGAGCATCAGAATGGGAAAGAAATGTGATTTAAGTGACTCTAAATGTGGCACAGTTGTTGGTGCCAGATGAGCTGGTCTGAGTCTTTTAGAAACTGCTGATGTACTGGGATTTCCCCACACTGCCATTTTTTAGATTTGGTCCAAGAAAGGGAAAATATCCAGTGAGCAGCAGTTCCCTGGGTGAAAAATGACTTGTTGAGGTCAGAGGTCACAGGAGAATGGCCAGACTGCTTAAACTGCTTTGAGCTGACAGGAAGACAACAGTAACTCAAATAAATCCTTGTTACAATCGAGGTATGCAGAAAAGCATCTCTGAATGCACAACAAAGCTTAGAAGCAGATGTGACACAGCAGCGGAAGACCACACCGAGTGCCGCTCCTGTCAGCTAACAAGAAACTGAGACACAGAATTTAGCATAAACAAATGAAGGCATGGATCCACCCTGCCTTGTAACAACGTTTCAGCTTGCCAGTGGTGTAATTGTGTGGAGAATATTTGCTTGGCACACTTTGGGTTCCTTAGTACCATCTGAGCATTGTTTAAACATCGCAGCCCACCCGAGTATTGCTGTTGCTGACTATGCCCATGCCTTTATGACCACAGTGTTTCCATCTTTGATATCTACTTTAAGCAGGATAACGCACCACGTCACAAAGCTCAGATCATCTCAAACTGCCTTCTTTAACACGACAATGAGTTCACCGTACTAAATATCTGAGGAATGTTTGGCGGACCCAGTTGGATCTGTGCCACGAAGGATTAAGGCAGCTCGGTGAACAAAGGTAAAACAGGGTCCAACCCTGTGCCAACAAGGTGTACCTAATAAAGTGGCTGGCATTAAGCAGACGTGAATCTGGTTGAACTCTGATACTCTGTAAAATCATAATCAGACAGTGTCAGTGTTTGGTTTATATGAGTGCAAATATCAATAGGTGAAAGTTTGGTATCATGTCACAGAACGAATTTATAATTTCCTGTTCCAAGCAACAGTGATAATTAATTGTTCAGGAACTGCTCTGCAGCTGTTTTTAGTAAAGTGACTAAAGACACGTCTTGCATCAGACTGTTGATAAATCAAACCACTAAAGGAAACAGTGAAGTCAAAGAAGCACAGGATGGGGGGAAAAGGGGAGGGGAAGAATGAAGGAAGTCAAAGATCCGTCCCCTCCTCTGTCCTCCTGCACAAATATCAATACAGCCTCCTCCGCACAGCCTCCTTAAGCAAACACTAAAATCTCAGGTCCCGGCATTAATTATAGCCTACGTTTAGTAAATCCCTCTACCCGGTCTCTACGTAGGCCGTCTTTCGTGTGTGACTGCATGCGATCGCTCTTGTGTTTCAAGTATGTTGAAGTGCTGCACCCTCTCCTCTGTTATTTACTCTTCTCCAGTCATTTGACACCATTAACCAATCAGTTGAAACATTTGTCCAAGCATAGCCGTGCACTTTACTGGTCATGCTTAAAACGCCACCTGGCACGAACGCACACACGGCTCGGCTAAACGCTGCGTTTTGACATCAGTCACTTTACTGCGAACTCACAAGCACAGACAGATTTGTCAATGTGCAAACATTGTGCAAACATTCTTATATATGCACTGTGCGTGCGCTGACCTCCTTTGCGCACAGTATCATTTGCAAATATGATGTCAGATGATTAAAACTCGCCTTCAAAGGTGAAAAAAGATGCATGTCAATGTATACTTTTATGTTTGCGGCCTCAGACAAGACTGTGCAGGAGGACAAACAGATTCAGCACACAGACACTTTTGTGCTAGTGTAGAAGTAAACTTGGCAGGTGTCCCTCTTGTTCTTTGTATTGCTGTATGTCTGTCAGTACTTTGCCCTTACTTTAAACTACACTGAATTTTATCACCTTTATGCGAAATGCCAGCATTTCAAAGCACTTCATCCTGCTTTTTTTTTTTGCATCTTCTGTGCCGCTTTACTTTGTTGCGATGATATGCATTGCTCGCTCCATTTGAAGGAGAGGTTCAGTTGCAAGGGTGTGTATGTGCATCCAAGAATAAATAAGTACAGACATGTTTTTTAGCTCCGAGGCTTGATAGACTTGACTCCACAAACCTGAAGCTCTGTGCACACACTAGCATAGCAGACCGATGGGGTCATGACATGAAAAGTTGCTGATTAATGATTCACACTCACAGCAAATGGTCAGCCGGAGTTCCCGTTTGGTGATTTAAAGAGTAAGACTTCCTCCCTGAATCAACATTGGACGCTCAAGTAGCACTGCTTACATCGACCTTAGCTCAATATTGACTGTAAAACAGTTTAAATCAATTCTGAAATGCTTATAATAATCTATGCTAAACCTGGGCTTTTTCTGGTCTGACTGGGGGTGGGGGGAATCAAACTGGGACACTAGGAGGAGGAGATAAAAGTTCAAAATTGAATTCCTAAATAAAAGGCAAAGGAGCAGAGAGTCAGCAAGGCTGAATCCAACCATGAGAAAACCAAAAGTACACTGGAAAAAAAAACTTACTGAGAACTGGGACAAGTGTGCACAGAAAAACATGAGAAAACTGCTTAACTACAAGACAATCGAACAACTAAAAGTCTCTGGTGTGTGTATATACTGTAACTGGTTTGCTGGTTAGACACCAATGTGGCAGAAGTCTGACAGGACAGCAGAACAATGGGTGGGGGCAGGACTAAATGTGTGGGCGTAAGGCAATAAAAGTAAAACAAAGATTGATGAAATCTCAACCTGAGGGAGGGTACACCCTGGATAGGTCGCCAGTCTGTTGGTGCATGTCTTTGGACTGTGGGAGGAAGCCTGAGTACCCGGAGAGAACATGCAATTCCACACAGAAAGGTCCTGACCTGTGAGTCAAACAGTGCTCCCCACCGCACCAGCGTGCTATCTGTAGCCTAATGATTTGTTCTAAATGATACAATTCTGCTCTAATGTATCTGCAGACGGCAACATTTATGCCAACAAAGCAGTCATATTGTTTTCGTTACTCCCATCCACATTATCATCAGGCTAATTAAAACTCAGATATTTTTCATGTGACGCACAAAAACAAAAGGTTTAAAATACAATAAGTTTGTTATTCAGAAGCAGAGGAAAGCAAATGCTACATGCTGATGATGCTGGGCTGCATCATCACTTCCTGCATTTACTCTCCTCATTGTGAGGAATGACTTCAAACGCTCCATCGCACCTTCTCGCCTTCTGCTACATGTGCGCACTCGCGTATTACAAAAGCTTTACTCATGTATTCCAGTCATATACCCGCCACACTCACTACCTCTCCCTCGGGCCAGCCGTCTTTGTGTTCATCAGTGACAGCAGAGGAGGCAAAACCGCTATGCTGGCTGGCAGCGTTAGAAGAAAACGAAGCCCATGTTGTGCACTAATTTGTGGAAGGAAGTATTTCTAAGAATTAAAAACAGGATGGGACGACTGAATCATCATCCACCGGATGAACTACCTCATCTGATCTGCGTTAAGCGAGGCAACGCAGGCGACGTCTAGAAGCTTAAGGGAAGTGGAGACGAGAGTGTGGTTGATCAGAGAAAGATGCAGCATCTTGTTTCCATGCCACTGCATGACCCAGGAGGACAAGACTTTATCATCATGCTATTCTCACTGTAACCACAATTATTCTTTATTATGCTTTATTATGTATTGTTTGCATGAAGCAAATGAGAAACCACAGCCAAAGCTTTAAACATGGTTAACACGAGTCTGCAGTCACTGAGATTCTATTTAAACCTATGAGCGCTCTGAGATTAAATCTGACTACACATGAAGTTAAAGATGATGTGGTTTTAGTGAGTGAAGCAAACACTGGTGGATGATCTTGATTAAAGAAACGCTCAGTGACCTGATCTCAGTGTGTTTGACATGCTAAAGATAAAAAAACAGAAGGCAGGAAGACCCACAAATAGCAGCTGAATACATCTGCAATAAACATCACAGTGGAGGAAATGCACGTTTTCTTATGTATCTTGGTTTAGGCAGTCTAAAGGGATTCTTAAGCTTATCTGTAATTGTTAAAGTAATCTTTAGCAATGTTTCTTTCAATTTTTTCAGAGGAAGGGGGTTTTGGGGTTTTTTTGTTTGTTTGTTATGTGACCTATATATATATATGACTCATTCAACATAAAAAGGTACCAGAAAATGCCAAAGATGATACAGTTTTAGAAGCGTAATTTAGTGTCTTTCATAAAGAGCTATTAGCTGAAAACTGGGCATGGGTCTGAAAGGTGTGTAGTTTGTCTTTTAAAATAATTAAATATTGAGGAAGTTGGATGAGTGGAGGACAAAAGAAGTAGGTGGAGGCTCTGTCATGATTTGGGTCACAACTGATGGAATTATGAATGCAAAAAAGTACCATCACATTTTGATGCAGCATGTATTACCATCTGCAAAGTACAGCTTCATTTTAAAACATAACAATGACTCCAAACACACAATAGAACGCTATCAGTCATAAACGGGTCCAGACCTCAACTTTCACTATACAAACTCTGTTTTTGCCTTATTTCCTGTATTTCCATGCATGATTGCACATATTTCAATAAGTAACTGCACCTACTTCCTATTTTCCTTCCTGAATATCAGGACATTAGTACTGTGTATAGGACTAAAAGCTTTACATTTGAGCCCCTAAAGTTTTGGGCTGTGTATAAAAATGGCCATAACTCATCTGTGATTAATGCAACAATTGTTTTTAATGCCTTAAATAAAAGCTGAGAGTCTGCATATCCATTATTGACTCATAAGGTCCATAGGCATTTGATGTTACTGTAATACAAACGCATTTTGGTACACAGCAGTCAAAGATGGGTGCCGCATTCACTTATGAGATCTTTTAGAAAACTCCATTGCCGTTTATTTAACCAAAACATTCAGTCTGAAAATGTTACACATGCTTTTAAGTGATGAATAAAACTATTTTTAAATATTAATCTCACATATAATCCATTTACTCTCTACGTCATTCTTCCTTTGACTGGCTGAAGTCACTTGTTAGTCATGTGCATTAAAGAAAATAATCACCCCTGTTCCTGTAGTGGAGCTGAATCACCTGTTTGAACAGAAAACAGCTGTGTTCTTGTTTAGCTCAGTACACCACTAGCAATTGCTGGTGATTCAGCAGCACTGAACACACACACACACACACACACACACACACACACTGGAGTCGATCAATGAGAGATTATCTTCAGCGTTCCACCAGAGTAACACAGCGGACCGTCTGCCAAGAGGAAGCAACATTCCTCTGATTCTTAAAACAACCACCGTCATGTAGAACAAGACTGTTGACACTGAGATCTCTCTTAGATAAACATGAATGGGGATGAATAACCTTTTATTTTCCAGAAAATAAGCATACGGGACCCCGGGGAGAACACTTAACGGGATCAGGAGACCATAACTTTCAGATCTTTCCACACTTTCATCAGCTCCGATTTATACTTTCAGCTGCTGTTCTAATTTAACCATTGAGGTTTGCTTTGTTTCTGCCTTTTTTCTTTTCCCTCTCTGGCTTTACTAAATTTAAACAAACTGCTTCTACCCACCTGCCAAAGCATCATACATTCACTCCATCAGCACAATTTTACTCTATTCATGCGCAAACAAAACATGCGACAGGCCGCATGTAGTAGAATTGTCACACTGTGCCGTTACTCTCTACTCTGTCATGCACTTTCTCCTAACTGCAGCTTTGGTCTTCTGGGTTTACTTCATCCACACAATTATAAAACCAGAAACAAACGACAAACTAATTTAAAAAAAAAAAGAGCCTGGCTTTTTTTCTCTGTGGTCGGACAATAATAGCAGTCTTTCAAACTTTTGGTTTACTTTGTTTTTCCAAATAGCAACTGCAGATTATTTTGGCCTCATGAAGAATGTGAAGTAATGCTTTTCCATTTGGTGCCCGTCTTTTCAAAACGCCACTGAACTGGCAGCAGGTGTTCCTCGCCGGGAAAAGCGAATCCGCTCGAATGTGTCATTTTGGATTTGGCCATTAAAAGGAAACGCTGGCAAAGGCGAGCTAAATGGCAGACTTTCCCTGGTAATTTGCCGTTTTTGAAGAATAGGGGCAAACTGCATAACCAGACCTGCCACCGAGGATGCTTATTATTTCACAGCGTAACCCTAAACTGTGGTTTTGTGCAGACTTTATTGTATGTTTGCTCGTACTCCATAACTGTGGTCGAGAATTATGAGTAATGCAATATTTCTTTCCTAATGCTGACTACATTCCAGATGAGGAGATTTCACTCATTTGCCCTTCTTTCCTTGTCACAATCCACAGCACGAACCTCCAGCGGTCGAGTGAGGAGAACAGAGAGAGAGGCCTCCGGCATCACCAGCCCCAGTAAGTAGACTCCACCGCTCCAGTGTCCACACATACAAAATATCCAAGCTTTTAAACTAAACCAAAATAAGGTAAAGATTCCCACAGGGTACCTTGCATTTCTCCTAGGTATACTTGCACACAGCGTTTGCAGAGTTTGCTGCAGTTGATCTGTGGATTTAGCCTCTCTTCGGGTAATCCCAGAGATGTGATCTCTGTGGCATCTGTTGCAACATCTTTTATTCTTCTCATCACTGAGTCATAAAAAGACTAGCTGCATGTTCAGAGCTGTGAAAGGACCGTGTGGACTGATCACACCCCTCCCTGCTGCTAATGAGTCACGGACAAGACAAAATCTAAACACCGAGAGCCTAAAAAGTTTTGCACAATTTGGTACATTCATCTCCAAGAGGTGTAATGGATTGTTATCTGTCTCTTGTGGGCAGAGGTAGACGCAAAACTGTTTTTTTTCCGCTTCGATAAATTGCTCTCTATTACTGTGAAGTGCTGTGTAAGCCAGCGTCGATGACCATCAGCTGAGGAAGGTGCGAACACTGCGTGTTTCCTGTACCGATAACGGCTAATAGTCAGTAAATAGCAGATCACACATAAAAGGTAAGAAATTCTTGCAAGAAACATTTAAAGGATTGTCATTTAATCATTATTTTAGATCTTATTTCATACGTAAATAAAATAAGTTATCTTGGCTCTGACAACACCCACTGTATTGCATAATTTTAAAGGTTAGAGGTTATTTAAAAAATACAGGTTATAAAAAATAAGCCCTAAAAAACAGTTTATTTGCTTCAACGCCAGCAGTGTTTTTGCAGTGTTGGTTAAATGGTAGTTTTCAGATGTAAAAGAAAAATCTTGCACAAATACAATGTGTAATATTTCACAGAAAGAAAAAACACATCCACACATACTGATCATCTCTTTCAAGGCTGTTTATGAAGTAATCAACACCACATCTCAAACTGGGGGAATTACATCACGCTGCAAACTGTGGCTTAGAAGATGAGATAAGGGACTTGTTTATCTTGATACCTCTAACTGTTCAAAAGAAACTCGTAGCCCATTCAAAGATCGTTGAGGACGACAGTCTGCAGTCGCACAAACTGGATTCTGACACCAGTCTTTGTGTCAGCAGCACTTTTGTGAAATGATTTGAAAAGATGAAAAGATGAATAATGACTCTTCAGATAGTATCTGAAAAATTGTTCTGTTAAATTATAGAGCATCGTTTAAGAAAAACTAAATGACCAGAAATCCAGACAATCCCCTGTGAGCAAGCACTTGGAGACTGTGGGAAGGAAGAACTGCATTGTAGCAGGAAGAACCCTCCAGGAAAACCAGGCTCAGGGAGGGGCGGCCATCTAACGCAATCTGTTAAGAGATGTAGAGGAAGAGAAGAGAGACAAAGGAAGTGCAGAGAGAGTCAAGTGAGGACAGCAACATGAGGATAATCAGTGATTTTAGGCTTCGCTCTTTTTAAGCAGTAGTACTTGTTTTTTCCGCTGTTCACTCTCAGTTTTAAAAACTAATCTTAAAAGGGAAGGACAGTATTTCGTTTAACTTGACAGTGAAACGCCTCACTAAGTGAACAAAGAAAAGCACCAACGACCATCACCTTTCTTCCCCATTTTGATGCTCAGTTTGAACATCAGCACGTCATCTTGACCATGCCTACACAGAGTGATCTGATGCCATGTGATTGGCTGATTAGATATTTCCATAGCCACGTACTGTACTTACAAACAGTGCTTGAGGCTGCAGAAGAGGCCCTGCTTGTCAGCAGACCCCCCCAACGCTGATGCAGCTGCCACAGGGCGTGTGTGTGTAGGTGTGTGTGTGTGCGTGCAGGAGTTTGTGTTGGCATTCACAGGGAGATGCTCCGTACAAAACATCTGCCAACGGAGCAGATTTACGAGCCAGCAGGCGTGTGTTTGGGAGGATGCTTTACTGTAAACTCAACTAGAGCGCACACACACACACATACACACAGGTCTGTCCAACACTGTTGCCATTGTCTGTCTGTGTGTGGTTAATTCCCCTCTATTAGTCAGCAGATCCTGTTTTATTGGACATGCACACAGAGACATTACAGAGATATAGCCCTCCAGAAGGATAATCACATGCACTTAACCCAGATAACATTTAATTCTAACACTTCATTTTTTTATGGCAAAAACAACACATTGAGTGACATTTACTCTCATCTTAAACTTAATGGGACAGTTCACCCAAATATCAAATCTGCACATTTCCCGTCTTTCCAAAGTGCCAAAAAATACATTTCAAAAACTCAGTATGATGTTTTTTGTTTTTCTTTTTCTTCCCAGAAGTCACGACCCAGATTCTGAACAAACTGTAATGTGAGCAGGTTCAGGTTGTAGGAACTATTTTCTTTCTAATCTATTAACATTGTAAAGAAGCATCCAGCAAGCTAACTTTACAGCTCAGCTTAGAGGAGGCCACTAATGTTTGCATCCTGTAGCCTTTTACGAGCACCTCTCACCACAGCTAGATGTGTGTTTCCTGATGTGTACTGTGCAAAAATGTTTTGTGAGGAAAATGGGAACTATGTGCAGTGATTTATTGAAAAGTGCGAACATACATGTAAATAGAGTATATAAGGCCAAAACAGAGTTTGTAAATAAGCTTGAAAGACAACCTTTATTCTTCAACACAGTCTCAACCCCTCCAGGAGGATTTTCTTCTAACTTCTTTAAGCAGTCTTCAGGAATAGTTTTCCAGATTTCCTGAAGGAAGATCCTTCTTGGATGTTGGCTCACTTTCGTTCTGTTCTCTGTCAAGATGTTCCTCCACTCGTCCTGTTTCCTCAATTTTTTTGACCCATTATTGGTGCACAAATACAGTTGGTGCCTATCAGCCTGTTATATTTGGCAGTTTTGTATATTCAACTAACGAAATTAACAAAGTGCCTCAAGATACTGTTTAAAATAGTTTGTTTCCAATTGTCTGTTTTGTATTGACAACAGTGGTTCATGTCTTGAGGCAGGTGCCTTTTTTATCCTTGAATTATTCATAGGTCAGTGTTAAGTAGTCGAACAAACAAGAAAAACATTCCTCTAAAAATAGTCAGGCAGAGCCAAGTTCCAAAGAAGAAGTTTGAAAGATCTCTAGAAAGCTACTTTTAAAAGGTTTGAAGAAAATCTGGCTCCTTAGAAGCAAAGTTTAAAGAAATAAAGGGTGAGCCAAGACTGCTGCACAGTACCTTACTCAGTCAAGTGTACAAAATCAGTCTAGATGGATAAATAGCCTTACAGTCATCTTATTAATACACAAGAACTGCCAAAAGGAGCTAATTTAGCTTAAATGACTTGATAGATTCTCTCATTGGCAAACCAGCAACAGCAGGAGTAGGTGAACATCGTCGATCTCTGATATATAGTATGTGTGTCTGAAAGTAGGCCTGAATTTTGAGCTGCTCATTCATTGTTTAGATTGTCTATCAGCACCTAATTAGTCCTTTAATTATTTTGGCAACAAATACTAATCCATGTCTGCGCCTCGTGCTAGAATTGTGCGCTCTATCCTCTTTGCTTACATCGGCTTCCAGCTAATCAGAGTTCCAGATTTTATCCATTCGGGGCCTAATGAGGCTGGTTTTAACTGAAGGATTATAAGTGATTTGAGTAGAGACAAACAAAGGACACACAAGCACTCTGAAGCTTCCTATGAAGGCACAAATACTGGGTCACTGGGGACGTTACGTGTTGCACAAGACAGCTGACTGACATGTCTAAGTGTGTTTGAGCTCTCTATCAGAGCTCAGACGCTTGCCATGCGACCCCTGACCTCTGCGGCGCAGCGTGAGGGACATGCCAGCAGTCACAGGTCATTTTAGTTTCCTGAGCACACATTTCAGAGCGACGGCTGCTGTTCCACTATACCAGCAAAACACAAACGCTTCTTCTGCGTTACCTATATAGGCTCGTTACTGGGAAGCTTTAATTGGGAAGTTTTAATTAAGTTCCCCCCTCTTGCTTCCAGATCTTATTGTTTTCACGCTTCAGTGTTATTTCAGCGGGCTATCAGCCTTTCACACCATACACAACGGCAGAACTGTTTCATCATGGGGAAGTCCAGACGTGGTTGAGGCAGGACAGTCACACCAGCTCGACGAGATCGCAGCTGGTATCAAATGAATCAGGGCCGGAGCGCACGCACGCACACGCGAGGAGAGCGTTATAAACAGGCTGACAGAGGAGTTTTCAAGTCCAGCGGTTTATTTTTGTCTGTAAGGAGCTTGTCCGTGTCACATGGTGGAGCTAATGGTTTCTATTTTCAAGACACAATGCTGCTTCAGTCTCTTGGTCTGCTCTGAAGAAGGAGAGGGAGAGAGAGAGGGAGCAACATATGATCAGCACATGGGGATGTCGTAATTCTGAATTCATTAGCAAGACACACTGAAGGAATCAGAGTTGAGGGAGGGGGGAAAGGGAGAGAGAGCCCGAAAGGAAAGAGAGTAAGAAGAGGAGGAAGAGGAACAGAGGGAGGGAGAAAGGGAAGGAGTGAGGGAGCAAGAGGGGGAAAAAAAGGGAAGGCTAAAAAAAGGCAGAGAGAGAGGGAGAGGGTGAGAGAGGGAGAGTGGAGTCAAAGAGCAGACACTACATGTGGCTGTGGAGGGAGTGATCCGGTTATGGAGGGGGACAAATTCTCAGGTAAGCCCAAACTCTCGGGGAACTTAGATGAGTCCGTGCCATCCGTTCTTTAGCGCAGTTTAAGGCTCTTCGGTCGGCTCTTTTGCTGGGTTATTTTCTCCATGAGCCAGAGTCTATTTTTCCCCTCCATGGTATTTTCCACTCTCTCATTCTGGGCTGTTTGCTGACTGGATGTTTTCTTTGGGGTTTGGAAGCTGGGACCGGGAGCTCTGCAGGGTTTGTGGAGCAGCTTAGCGGAGCCGATTTTGGTTTATCTGTCTTTTATCTGTCCTGTTTCCTTTCATGTATTTCTGTCTCTCTGCACTCATCTCACCATCTGTGTCCCTGAACCTCTGTTAGATGTTTTTGTCTTTACAGGCTGTTGGTCCAGATTTGGACTGGTTTGCTTCGTTTTCATTTGTTGCATGAGTGTTGCACCTTTTTTAGAGAGTTACTTTTTTGTGCTAAAGTGACACAGAACAGAACTTATTTCTTAGATATGTCTCTCCATCCCCTGCATTCTTCTTTGGTGTGAAAACAGGAAGGAGCTCTGTTTGAACAGTACTACTCTTGTCCCTTGTGGCTTTGATCCCTCTTTGGCCATCGGTCAGTCCCTCTTTCAGTTGACAGCGCAGAGAAAGGACTGCCTCAGTCCTCTTAAGTGACGTTCCAAATTTGCACCTCTGCCATGTCTTTCTCTGCTGGATGCGGCAAACAATACACATTAGTGAACTGATAACCATTTTTCTGTGCACAGGTGCTGGTATGTGAGCTGGACATTATGCTAAAGTCATCAGTGAGGGAAGCCTGTCTGCTTCTCGCTGGTATTTTTATAGGTGTTAGTGTGAGAGCTGTAAAAAAGCTCAAGAAAAGTAGGGTGGAAACCTTCAAGTGGTGGCAGCAGTATGTTTATATGAGTGTGTGTGTGTGACTGTCTTTGTTAATGAGCATACATGTGGTTGGTGCGGTAGTGTGTGTGTGTGTGAACGAGCACACCTACAGGGTCTGTTGAATCGAATTGAAGTAAGCTCAGATTATTGACAAGTGTGTGGTGGAAGTGTAAAGTAGTGGTACACCTATCTCCACTCTCCCGCCCCGTGAACATGTCCTCTCGTTTCTCTTTCTGTTTCTATCTGAGTGACCTCTCCACTCCAGGTGCTTTCTCCAGTGGGCTGTGGCAGCTCCAGCAGGACATGCGTGTGTATTTATGTTGTGTTTAAATATTCCCTCAGATTTCGATGCATCTGTGAGCATGTGTGCATCAGCTCCATCAATCTCCCGTTATGCTTTAGCTTCTATTGGCTCACATGTAGCTGCGTTTATTAAGCATTGAATTGTGTTGGACGTATTTTTCTGCAGTGCATCGTCTAACACTGTTGCCTGCTGTTTCACACTTATGTATTCAGTTCCTTTTAACCTTCCGAAAAGCCCTTTTACAGTGTGTTCCTCATTCACACACCGATGCATGGTGGCAGAATTTCCATTCAAGTTCCCCCACCCCCCGGCCACTGGGAGCATTTGGGCACGTGGAAAACACAAATATCCAAGGCAGTGGCATTCAGGCACCACCCTTGCCTAAACCACGGAGTATTTCCAGGAGTGAGAGCGTGTCTGAAGTGGACAGTTTCCTGCCGTGTGCCACATGTAAGAAAGGACAACTTCTGAAAGAGTCTCGACCTGATTCCCTTGAAATTGTCCAAAGCTCATGTCTGGAAAGGGCTACGGATTACTAGACAACCTACACGTCCTCCTGAGGCACAGTTGCCTCTGGACTATCGCAGCCTTAATCTCAGCTCAGATAGGCTGCGACCCTGTTGTGTTATATGTATCATGTGTACCCCACTTAATGAATCCGCTCTGTTTTCCCACCCCTCTGGTGCTGATGCTGATTTTCAAGGCTCCCTTTGTCTCCTGTGATCCTCCCCCCTCATGAATCAACGACCGTGATGTCCTCAACAGAAACTTTCCATGAACCGCAGAGCCGATGTTTCACATCATTTCCAGTCACAGTGAAGTCAGCTGATGAGGTTTGATAAACATCTGCATGACACAGCCATAGTCAACGCTGCTCTGAAGTCTCAGGGTCATGACTTTCACAGTGACTACAAGCTTTTGTGATCACCGCGGTAACTCACTGAAAGACGCCAGGAAGGCTGTTTGTGGCAGGAGCGCTCTGATTGATGTGTAATTTACACACTCACCACCAGGTGGAGGCGCTGAGTTACACGACAGTCACTGGAGTCTCAGAGACTTGTTGTGCTGTTCTGCATCTTCAGGCTGCTGCACAGTAACCGGTTTTAAGGAAATAAGAGAGTTGGTTTTGGTGAAAACAAAATGTGCCTGCAGAGGAAAAACGAGGGCCGTGATGACAGTGCTGGCTTGTTGACCTATTAAACAGTGCTGTTGCCGACCCAGTGGTGACACGGCGCAGAAGGCGTAGGTGGGAGAAAGAAAGACGAGCGTAATGAGAGTCATCTCTGATGAAGGACAGCTGCTCTCTGTATTTACCGAGCCATCACCCCACCACCCCCATGTGCAGTCACATACACAGGCTGTGCTCAGTGCAAAGCAAACCACAGAGTTGTTTTTTTTAGAGGGGGGGTTCCCTCGCATGTATTTTCCAACAGGTGCTGCTTTTGATTAAAGGTCGGGGAGCCTGGCCGGGTGCTGATGTTTAACATTTTGTTTAAGGGGCAGCTGCCGTCACTACAGCTGTGCTTTTACTTTACATGAAGTCACTTCACCATCTCTGGGGCCACAGGCTCCGTGTGCACATGTGCACGTGTGCATGTGTGTGTTTTAATGTGGCAACCATTACAGATTCTTACTGTGTGTGTGTGTGTGTGTGTGCACCGTCACACATCCTCACTCTGATGCCTTCCCATGCCATTCATTCCCACTTTTAGCTAAAAGCACTATTCCAGTGGGGTTTACTGCTTTTTTCCTAACACTGCTGACAGATATCTTCCTGCTTTCTAGTTTCCATTAAAGCCGTGGGGGGTTCACTGTCACTCCACATCTCGCTTTTTCCCCTCGCTCTCTCTTTACATATATATATATATTTTGCCCTCGCTGCCTGAGAGGGAGAGAGAACAAGCACACCTTTCCCCACCTTTCTCCCCCTCTCTCAAGCCCCGAGCCAGGTACAGCTGCTTATTATGGGGGTTGCCATGTAAACAGAGCTGCAGTAACTAGACAGAAGCATCCAAAAAATACACACAAATGAACACACGCGATCAATGCAAGCAAGGCACTGACTTTACCTCTTCCAGATGGTTTGTTTGATGCAGTCTGACTCATGGGCGACTTGTCTGCATTGAGGCCAGCAAAGCTTTTCTGTTGTTATACAGTGAACTCAGCAGGAAGCCAGAGCTTCCTCTGTATCTGGTACTGGAAATGTTTGAAATAACAACTGACACAAGCTGAAAGAAACACTGATCATTATTGACGCATCGAAACTGGTACGAGGGGTTTAGGAAACGACTTTGAAAACGTGCCATCTATAGGAAAAAAGTTAACAAAGCTGCAGTCATCAGTGATGTTCAGGTGCATTCTTGAATCCTCCTGATGAGTGTGGCTTTGCTTACTATTTTTCATGGAGTTTTATCTGAGATTTGAGCTTTCAGGACATCTTTACCACTCACCAGACTGCACAGGAGGGAGCAGACTAGCGTATCTCAGTCTGCTGTTGCCCTGGCATCGCCCCAGCAACTGCCACGCCAAGCTGGCATCTGTTTATAGAAGCAATCGTCTTCTCCTCCTACTGGGCTCCTCTCATTTTTCAGCTCCTCGAAGGACAGGACCCTCTTTAGCATGTTGGTGGTCTGGGTTTCTTTAAGCGACAGACTCTTTGTCTTCTTGCTGCAGTGCAACATTTTATTAATGCTATTCAAATATATTACAGTGCAAAAATGTACAGAAGGCCCGAAGGCCCAGTAGATTCCTACTCTGGATTGAATCAATGTTCCTAATTATTGCTGTTTTTTGGGAGTTTTTTTTTTTTTTTTTACAACAAATACACAGTGCTGCCAAGACTAACTTGATGATTTAATTATTCTGTGGATAATAATGCACATGTTTACCATTAAGTAATGAAAAACACCATCTTTGCTCATAACACAATGCCACGTTTACTAGAAAGAAGAGGCACTGTGGCTGAATTGACACCATAGGAGGCCCCAAAGCTTGCACCGATATCTGGAAACAACATGTCCTTGTAAAAAAACTTCCAGTCACACACACACACACACCCATGCATACACACATTTGGGCTACCACATACCATATCCAAGGCATATGTTGTGCAAAAAAGCAGATAAAAATGATTTCTCAGCGCTCTGCATGTGCTGAGCGCGAGTGCACAATTGCTATGATGTGAATGAAGTTCTCTAAAGGGGGAAAAACATTCGCCTCTTCTCCCAGTGTGACAGTTGTTACAGCAGATTGGATTAGAGCTGTCTGGGCTTGCTGGGGCTTGCAAGGATATGTGGTGGAAGGAAGTGTGCATTGCTGTGTTTGTGTGTGTGTGTGTGTGTGTCTTTCTAGCTTTGTGTGAACATTGTTTTTTCTTCATTTTTTGCTTAAAACCATTTTGATAATGAAACAGCAGCATGCAGGTTCACACTTGATTTCAGGGTTTTGTGTAGAATCGGGGTGTAGCTCACAGTGAGGTTTGGGAATGGGGTTGTTAAAAGTCAAGGTGAGGGGTAAGTGTCCTCACACTTATACAAAGCTGCTACGGCGACAGGCCTGGGCGCTGTGCTGAGTGTGCATGCATGTTCATGGTTTTGCATGCATCAGCTGTGCGCGTATTAGTCGTCTGTGTGTGCGTGCATGTGTGTGTTTGTGTGTGTGTGTGTGCACAGAAAGGCTCAGCGTGTAAGTGGTGTGTATTTTTATGCCAGGCTGAGTAGAGATCCACCACACACATGCTGGGCAGGATTGGCTGTGTGGGTGGAGGGTGTGTCCCGAGCAGGATTCTCCTCGTGTCTCCATCTTTATCTGTTCCCAGATTATGTTACCGGGTGCTATAGTGACTGGTATAGTGACACGTTTTATTTATAAGTACAACGCTGACCTCTGCTGGAGGAAGTGATACACAATTGAGACATTGTAGGGTTCATATCTCCAGGAAAACACACTTCAAGTAAACATATTTAGGTGTATTTATAGGCTAAGTGTGTGGGGCTGTAGTAAGACGAGAACAACCCCTACGAAACTTGTGAGCAAGGCGGTGCAGATATCGTACTGTGCACATTCCCAGAAAATTGATTCTGTTCATCCTGGCAAAAACGGAAAATTAAAAACTGAAGCTTTCGAAAACATATCCCACAATTTTCAAGTTCTCTGTATTGACCAAAGTTATTTGCTGACATTTTTCCGGTTACATAATTGTTTTCACAGTTCGCTGACGGGGGGGGGGGACGTGGAGTGAGATTAACCACAGACTGCAGGTTTTGGTACAGTAAAGCGCCGTATTTATTTTCATAATCAGCGTGTTTAGTGTGTGTTTGGGCACTCGTGCACATCTGTGTTTATGGCGAGGTAAACACGCTTAAATCAACAGAAAATGCAAACTTTGATTCTAGTGTAAGCAACCGATTGGCTTTCCAGATAAATCACACGCCGGGCAGAAACTGCTAGGAGGGGTTGAGGGGGCCTCTTAACGTCTTCTGCCCCTTTACGCTCTGAAAAATTTACTGCCGTTTAGATCCTAATCATTTTTGCTTCAGCTGTTGTCTCTAAGGGCTGCCTCTTTACTTTACAAGCAGAACATCCATGCAGATTGGAAAGAGTTATGAGCCTTATGAGAAAAGATCCTCTCAGCACACACACACACACATAACTATAATACTTTTGGTGTTTATTGTCTTCACTAATGAATGGTTGCGAGGCCAGCAGCAGTGTTTTCTCACCGCAGGCCTGTGGCTGAGCAGTTGCCTGAGGGTGCGATAGCATTGTGGAGTAACTCTAGTTTACACAAAAGGTAACTGCGTTCGCAGCGAACTGTCAGTTTAGGCGGCAGCGCTTTACTAGAAAAACATTTCCAAGACACTCTAGTAAACCAACTGCAACTGTGCGCAGTCATTCTTAACATGCATTCATCCACATGCCCCTAAATGCCACATCCGCTCGCTTCTTCTCCCCCTGGTCCCGTGCATGCACAGAGCAACACACACGCTCACACTGACCAGCGCCCCTGCCCACCCGTCCCACAGAGGGCCTCATTCACATGGTCATTAAGTCATTAGGCTACTTATTTATTGATGTCTGACTCCAGAGTGACTGAGCATGTCAGACGACCCACAAACTGCCTGCGTGGGCCCGTCCTGACCATATTAGTCCATTGTGTGATTCTGTCTTCGCTCTGGGGTCGTTTATGTGTCGTCTGCAAGCTTTCGCTCCAGGACTGGACGTAGAGCTCATCTTTCCTATACACTGAGTGAGCTACGTGTTTTTAGGATGCTGCTCTAATGGTTTCCAACCAGGGTTAAGAGCCTCCAAAGGCCCCTCAGTGCGCTGCCCGGAGCGTTTGAGTCATGTGATCGGGCCTGTAGGAAGTGGGTTTTAAACGTTGGTGTGTGAATAATTCGACTTGCCCGGTCGAAAATGAGAGGGTTCGCAGAGAAGAGGCGAGCCAGAGAGAGGAGGACTGCAGAAGGGGAGGGAGATAGGGAAGGAAGAGGAGGAGGAGGGGGGAGGGAGGGAGGGAAGGCAGTGAGCTGGAGAGAGAGAGAGAGGGAGAGAGCGGGAGGGTGGGGGGTTGTCATTGGTTGCTCATTCCAAACTCTGGAAGTTGAGAAGGAGGAGAAGAGAAAAATAAGTTGCTGCTTTAAGAAAGAGAGGAGAGATAGGACAGGGAGAGCGTTTTGGATCTGTGACCTGCCTGGTGTGTGTGTGAGTGTGTGTGTGTGTGTGCATATATATGTGTGTGTTTTTCTTTTTTTTTCTCCCTCCCCACCTCTCCCTTACACGGGCTCCTAATTTGGGATTTGTTTAAAAGCGGGACTGCGCCGTAGGAAGACTTTTCCTTGCTAGGGAAAGGGAACCCTGCTCCCTCTCTCTCTCTCTTTCTCTCTCGCGCATTTATTACACACACGCACAAACACACTTGACGCCCAAAATGTCTGATTCCACTGTCAACGCTCACTTGGAAGGGATCATATCAGACTTTGAAGGTCAGTTTGTTTCTCTCGTGTGCTCTGCTGATTCTTCTTCTTCTCCTTGTCACTGTGGAGTGAGGCTCTCTGTAACCCTGCCATGAGGACACTATAGATCATTTCCACATGTTTGATTGGAGCCCAGCGCATCTGGAAAAATGGAGAGTGTTGTGAGGGCTTTGTTGACGTCTGCGGTGAGCTGTGGTGTTTTTTTAGGGGAGGGGGAGTGAAATTTGTGAAAGTGTTGCTGCTTTTTAAACTGCTCTTAAACTTTTGTTGCGAGACGTGTTGAGAGGGTGTGTTTTATTCTGAAGTGTGTGAGAGAAATTTGTAACTGATTTTTTTTTTCTTGCTTCACTTTACTATAAACCTGTGTGACAGAAAAGGTAAAAAAATGAAACTATATTACTATATATAGAAACTATATATATTACTACTCAGGAAGCACAAATTGACCGTACGGCTGCGAGGTGAACACCTGGACCACCTCCCCCCTCTTCCTTTTCATCTCTCTGCCCCTGGCACACAGATTCCCCCTGTCATCTCTCCCCTCCCACTCGTCCTCTGGCTGTGCTTCCCCTTTCCCTCTCTCAGCAGCTTGTCCATTCACAGCTCCCTCTCCTCTTCCCCTTTTCGCCTAACCGGTGGTGGTTACAAGAGGGATGGGTGAGGGTCAGCAGGCTGACATCTCTCCCCCCCCCGAAACCGTTTGCCTGCCTCACTAGATGCCTCCTGTCTCTCAGCCATTAGGAATGCATCCACACTTGTCCAGAGCTGCTCCTCTGTCAACACGAGTTTGCTCGTGGTATGTCCTGGGAATCTCTCTGCCTCCCTCTCTTCCTGTCTTTAGGTCTTTAAACCACCGGCTTACACAGTGCAACCGAGCGGAAAGATAAGTGGCGTTCAGAAAACAAGAGGTGCGCTCCAACCATGTAGCTCGAAGTCACGCTTTCAGACGGTCCTCGCTCATGTGTAACACCAGCATAATGGCCTACTGTTGGGATTGTCAGTGGTTTATGCGTGTGTGTTGTCCGTGGTTGGGCTAACTGTGTGGTAATACCTTTGTGTCACCACCATGCCCCGTGATGTATGGCTCTGTGTGGCTCTGTGTGGCTCTGTGTGGCTCTGTGTGGTCCATTGAACACAGCATGGCACCGATGCAGCACGGGAGTCCTGTGGGAGCCGATATGTATCAGGGTTGGAAAATAAATAACTACAAGTTCTCCTCTTACTGTAAGTGATAAGATTTCATTATAATGAGCTCATTTTAAACATTTTACTTCATTAGAGAACAGCTTTTGGGCAGTCTGCAATCAAAGGGGTGTTTGATATGAAATTTGCTGTAAGGGGAACTTTTAAAATCATAAGCAAGGAAAATTTAGACACAGGCATCTCCCCCTTATAGGTTAGATGATGCTTTTGTCACAAACTCTCCTTGAAGCCAGACTCTGTGTCTTTAGAGAGAAAAAGTAACACACTTATCTGACACAACACACCCTTTATCCCCTGAGGGGAGTTTAGCTTCCTCAACTTTACCTGGACCAGTAAGATCGAGTTAGCTAGTTTTATTTTAGCATGGTGTACTACACCCCGCTTGTATCTTGTAGCTACAGTTTTAGCCTCCCCCGTCTCAGGTTTTGCATCATTTTATGATACAAAGACCAGCAGCGGTAGTTTATTACTGTGTAATAAGAGTATCTTGCCTTTTCTGTAATCTAAAGTGGCACGTGGTGAATGGATCACACTGTGCTGCAAAAACTTTTCACTGTAAGCCTCCAAAACAGGGTTGTATCCAAGCTTTTGGTCTTTTCCGGTTAAAAAACACAAGGCTGTGAATGTTCAGGATTTAGGTCACTTGGGGGGTGATTTTAACCACCACAGCCCACACCTACAAAGACTGGAAGAAGTTTGGAAAGCTCACATTTTTCATAGTGATTTCACATCTCTGATCTGGTTTGGACCCATCTTGCCTGGGTCCAGAGCTTTAAATGCATCTATTGCACTGCCTGGTACTGTGAGATGAATCGGGAGTTTCTCGGTTAAAAGACAGTCAGCCAGTTTAACAGCCAAGTAGTTAGCCAATCGACATGACTAACGCTGTTGTTGAGCAGTTTACAAGTGTTGCAAGTGGTTTGGAGGAAATCAAACATGTTTTTCTACAGAAAACAGAGTTGAGACGACGTCAGACTGATCATGGGAACAAAGTGTAATGAGCACAGTAATAATAGGTTAACTTTACTTTATGTTATGTCAAATATGCTAATTATTAATATGCTGACAAACCCCAGTGCTCTGAGATACCATCATCGGATTATGTTCTTTGCTTGGATAGGGTGGAAAAAGAGTTTGCGCTGTGTAATCCGGACAGTAACAAGAATGAGAACGTTATATGTATCAGTGTGTGTATCTGCCATGTCACTGGTGCTGGACAGTGAGTGTGTTTCAGCCTGCCACGCCCTCAGCTGATGACACCATTGAGAGGCTGAAACAGACAGAGGAGAGGATTTACTCGCCCCTGAGGCTGGTGACCTCAGCTGTGACCTCAGTCTCCCTAACTGACATAGATCATTGACCGGGCCACTGGGCTCCTCTTCTGTGAGCAGATGGAGCACATGCACACAAGCAGACACACACATTCATTCAGGGTCATCACAGGAGATCTGTGCTTTCTTTTCTCCTGGGAAAAGTTGGCTGTTTTTCTGTCTCGTAGCCAGAAAAACCGTGATTTAGTGATTTCTGTCTACTACTCTTGTCTCTCTGCATCTCCAAACTGCATGTTCAGGGCATTTGCTCGTCCAATGAGAGGAAATTCCACAGGAGTACATTTCTGCGGTGGGTGAAAATGTCGGGGTAGGCCGGAGAGGAGGAGTGGATCAGAGCACAGCCAGGCTTTTTTTTTGTGCATGGGGCCCAGCCTGCATGGCACTTTCTTTTTGTTTTGACAGTCGGTGATAAGACAAAGGAAAATCTTATCTCGAGCTAAGAAAGCAGGCTTTTATAAACAACTGAAAGAAAAGCCTATAGATATATAGTATGCATGGTATGTAATACAAAAAAAAGGTTGACATTTACAGAATTCGTAGGCTTCGTAGTCTCTGTTTCATCGTGTGAGCGGCAGTTTTAACAATCTGTTTCTAAATAAGGCGGCCCACCTTGTTCTGTGGGATAAAACTCGTTAATGGTGACAGAAAGAAATCCGACGAGGAATCATAGCAGGAACTTAAATGCCTGTCAAAATGAAAACAGTCATTATACAGTAAGCCAACTGCCAATTACATGTGGCTTTGGATTTTTTCAGGAACTGTGTTAGTTGGTGCTCTGTAGCCAGCAAAGCGTTGAAACTGTGCTACAAAGAAACAGATATGCTGGGCTAGTACGATATTGATTGCAAGCATTAAAGCTCAGTAGACACACTAAACAGAGAGTGTGTGAGAGGAAGGAAGTAACTTTCTGACAAAAGGCTGATGAGCCACCCTCAGGAGTCCCCATCCTTATCAGCACTATCAGGCTGCTCTGTATTCACCAGCTCCAACAGGTTTCCTGCTAATGACGCCAACTGCAGGGGTGCTGCTGGAAGGCACAGAGGGTCACTCTGCAGAGCGAACACAGCAGGTCTTTGTTAGGTTTTAAAACTAATCCTAGTTTTTTTCCTCCCAGTTGGACATGGGGAGTAAAAAAGCTGCACCTATTCCAACCCCGGTCAAGATCCGAGAGTTATGAACACACTCCATGCTACAGCTAAAAACAGCTAGTCTTCGATGAAAGATTTTCTTTGACTAAAATGTTTTTTTTTCCTGTAAGGGAATGAATAATGTCTCTGACTGAGATCCGTTAAGGACCAAATGATCCTATGCCAGCTGTTTCAAAGAAACATTTTGACCTGAAGACCACCCTGTCTTTAAGAGAGGAGCGCAAGCCTCAAGTGCTCGACAACAGACTGTAAATAAAAAATGGGCATGGACAGCAGAATTCACTGTAACTCATTTGTGTAGGTGTTTGGCTTTGCAGAGTGAAGGGTTATGGATATGCAACCTACAGACATGTGCTTACATGCAGTTGTTAATAAATAAAAGAAAAACGACAGCATGCAATGCTGATTGGTTAAAAAATGTGCAGAAGGATGCTATATGCCGCTCAATGTTATCTGCATCTTAGACATTGAGGGTCTTGGGGGCAGGTGGATGAGCATTACTATTCAGCAGCTGGCTTGTGTCCAGCTGATTCACCCTCCCTACCACTCCCTGCGAGGGGATGCTAGTCCCCCCCACCCCACCCGCACCCAACTGGGATGGAAGTACTTGTTGGTTCTGGTGCAACAACCTTAGGTTTTTCAATACTCTTGATTTATGTATCTATGCATTTCATGCAGTTTTTCTTACCAGGGTGGTTGGCGATTCATGATTATTTGTCCTGTTATTACATGCATTACTTAGCTGAAAGATGAGCAAAAACACAAGCAAGACTATCCCACACAGTCTTTTCTTATATATACGATGCCTCTGGTGACAGTAAAAACTACATGCTGTAGCTGAAGGGCGATCGTGGCTCAAGAGTTGGCAGTTGGTCTTGTAATCGGAAGGTTGCCGGTTCGAGCCCCAGCTCCGACAGTCTAGGTTGTTATGTCCTTGGGCAAGACACTTCAAATACAGGCCATTTACCATAAGTGATGGTCTGTAAAACTGTGTAGGACCGATGCACGGCCATGCTGGCCCTTAGTGTCACCCGGCATTTCCATCTTGTTCTTTTGGAGCCAACAGTGATCAAATTTGGATGAGATGGGGGACTGTGAAATTTGGCAACTGTGGCTCAGGTGGTAGAGCAGGTTGTCTACCAATTGAAAGGCCGTTCCAAAACTCCTTCAGTTCACATTACCAAAGTTGAATGTGTGTTTTATTGGGTGAATGAGACTTGCGGTAGAAATCAAGGCTTTGATGCTCAACTGCATAGAAAGACTCTATAAAATACAGGTTCATATACCATTTACGTTGTACCACTTGAAGAATTGGTTAGCAAGCCGAGTGTGTGTCTGTACGGGGATATCACATCGATACATACATGCCTAAGTGGCGTAGTGGTTATCATGTTTGCCTGTTACGCCAAAGATCCCTGGTGAAAGACTGAGAGGAGTTAGAAACCCAGCCTCGGGGAGGCGGAAGTTAGTGTACTCTTAGTGCTGGTCTCAGGGCCTCCCATGGTGGGAAGGTTGCATCAGCCGGACATCCGGCGTAAAATCTGTGCCAAATCAAACATGCAGGTTTATCTGCTGTGGCTTCCCTTTGGGAAATAAGAGAGCAGTATCTAGTGCGAAGTAACAGGCTACTAAAATACTAGACTTTCTTTGAATCAAATGTTGTAAATTCTGCTTTAAAGTTGTAAAACTACAGACCGCAGACCTGGCTGAAGCATTCATATCCACTCGTTGTCAGCGTAACAGCACTCCGGTTTGACAGCAGCTCCATTAACACAATGGGATCTGCCTGACTAGTTCAATATGTTTAAAGCGAGTTAAATATCTCGCATGCTACATTTGCATGGAGCCAAGTATTGCTATTGTAGTTGGTTTAAACACCTCAGTAAGACTAGAAAGGTCCAAGCCAGATAAAATTTCAGGGGAATAAGTGTAACTGATCACATGAAAGTTGTACCAGGTAAACAGTTTAACCTGATTTATCTTTCTTTGGCTATGTTCTTTCTGCATATGGCAACCTCTGCAAGCTGAAAATTTGGTCTTTGATAACACTGCTTAAGAAGAATAAATACCTGCAACTGCTTCTTGGAAGAGGTGATAGATTTCCACCTTCGGGAAGATGATCGCAAAGGAGATAAGATAAGGAAGGTGACCTTATCTTGTGGTGGAAGACGACTGCAGGCCATACTCATCACTTTTTTATGTGCTTTTCTACTTGAATGGCACATGAGCGTGTTCAGCTCAAATCCCAAGAAGCTGATCCAATCAGAACAATGTCAGGGAGAATTAATATACATAACTGGATTCTTTTTGATAACCTCAGCTGTGTTTCCTGTGACTTCACAATAAAAGCCTTCAGTTGAAATAAAGTAAATATTGTTTTTGCATTAGCAGGATCTTAATTCGGCACTAAACAAGGACAGGGACTGCGGGAAGCTGCTGGGAATTGCTAGCAGACTGAACCACCAACTTTTCTGCAGTAACTGTATGATAAAGTAGACAGTACATGTACAGATGCAAGGATTATAACTTATCCTCAAGCATGCTGGTGCTTTGTCATGTGACTGTCCGTTTGGAGGTATGCCGGTGCTCTAATTAGGTTTTGTCAGCTTGCTCACTGTCAGCCTCCAGATGACCAAACTACCTCTCGCTGACCTGTCCAGCTCATCCGCTGTCACGCTCAGAGATGCGTAGCGAATGTGGTCCTCAGTCGGTACATGCTATGCTAGAGGAGCAGCGTCATGTGATTTTTCTGGCAGTTTAACTATGTTTCAGTGCACTACATGGATCCAGCCCATGCCTGACCGAGTGTCGGGTGGAAAACATCATGCTTGGCTCAGTGTCTTCCTTATTTGGCAGTTAAGGTTGTGAGAAGGGTTTCCAAGATTAATAGGACTCAGAAACCTGCTTCAAATTCAGCTCAAATGAGAGGTAAAAAGAAGGAGATCGAGAAGACGGGACTGGGGTTGCATTTTGTTCCCCGTTGGGGCTTATCAGTACTATCTGTGCTTCGTTGGAAGGTATGTGATCAATGCTATCGCCTCAGAGCAGCAGCAGCAGCAGCTTGAAGCCATCACGCATAGGAGCACCGCTAAAACCTTCACACGCGCTCAACACCGTTCATGTGTAAACATGCAGGCATATAAGGAGCCACCTTTTTCACACTAAAAAAAAAAGGGATCAATCCCCACTGACCGTCAAGACAACAAAAAAACCCAGTTGTGTTTGCTTTACTCTACAGCTGTGTTTAAACACACACACACTCACACACGCATGCACATCCACGCACATCCAGTGAGAGATAACACAGAGTAACACGGCTGACAAGGCTCCTGTCTCCACAGTGTCTGTGAGGACGTCACTGCGTTGGCCTTGTGTCACCACAGAGCGCACTTTCAGCGCCGTTTCAGGCAAACGGGTCATTACTGTTTATCAAACCAGCAGCCAGATGCAGTTTTAAGTCATCTTTGGCGTCTATTTTCTGCTTACTTTTACTCCTCGGCCTCTATAAACAGAGCGAGCCGCTTTGTTAATGGTTCCCCTCCTCTCCGTTTCTGACAAGAAATTCCCACCCCATTCGATTAATTTTAGTATAACTTCAGTGTGACTAGTGTGCCATCTGTGTGCTTGTACTTAAAGAAGAACATCAGGCATTGCTACCCTTTCTTCTAAGAACATTTCAAGGCCAGTTTTCTGATTATTTCTACACAAAGAGCTTGTTGTCTTTGTCAGACACAGATGAAATGATCGCAGCGATGTATATTTCATGCTTTAGCAACTCAAAAGGTCATTACTGTTGCAGACGACCAGCTAACCCAGCACCTCGTGGTGGGCAGTGTTATTTGTTAGTTTCTTCTCGGTACACGCTGTGATATCAGACACAGAAATCCACAGAAACATATCGAGGATGTGGAAACACTGAGTTGGGGGAAAGAGAGGCTTCTCCCATGCTGGTACTTGGCTCGTCAGCTTTGAAACACGCCAGATGCCTGATCGGGCTCGGGTGTTTATCTGGGACAGGGGCTGTGTTGGTCCAGATTTTAGTGGCTGCTCTTGTCTCTGGGCCGAGCTGAGGTGAGCCAGGTGTCACCATCGACATCTGACATGCAGCTCACTGCAGTGAGGAAAAAATGCAATTTATCAACCAGTAACAACACAGCTGCTGGTGAAATACTGACTCATTCAAAAGATATGGAAGGGGCTTACTGGTTTGTCAATATACACTGGCTGATTTGGATTTTTCAGCCTCAACTTTTGCTCTGTGGCCTTCCTCATCTTTGTTTTCAGGAGCCAGAATTGACTATATTTAGAAGAGAGGCTTATGTGCTAAGTTATTCCATAGCTACCAAACTGCCTGTATAGTCACATATTTTATTTGTACACCATTTTTTATTTACTTATTTTTATGTACTGTCATTTTCTAATATGTCTTATTGACTTTTTCTTTCTGACCCTTTCGTTGCTATAATGTGTTTATACCATTAAAATGCTGAAATTCCACTCACCAAAGCAGGATCCAAGTTTCTTTGGCATCTTTTCTTGAACTAACAAAACTTCAAAACATATTACTTGCCAGATAGTTACATTAAAAGTAGTCCAAAGGTTCCGAGGCTTAGTTTGGTGTAGAATAAATGGTAATATAACATAAAATAGATATAAGAAAATATTTCTATATTTCATTTTTAGTTTATTAGTGAGAGTTTTGTTTTAAATAGATCCTTTAATAAAATATATGGAAGCTTATTTTGACTACTGGGGGAAAATATAAGTAAGTCAAAATTTCAGGTTATTATCTCAGTATTTCGACTTACTAATTCAAACTTCTAAGAAAATGATCGTAAATTGGGAAGTTTTTTTTATGTAAAATAAAAAAAGTTTACAAATTCCAATCGGAATTTTGAGATAATAGCAAAAGGAAATTTTCACTATGGCAAAAATAAAAATAAATAAATAAATAAATTACAAAATCTTGATTCGGGTAGAAAATACGTCAACGCTTTAGTATTAAGGGTCACGTGATCAATCTGGGCTCTGACGACGTCATCCTGATACGCTGTTCTGGCTACAGGTGCGCGAGGTTCGTGGAGCTGGAGAGATGTGTAGGTAGCCGGTTAAACTGAACTCTTTTCTTTCAGTGGTTGGATGTGAGTGGAAAGCCCGGCAATCATATTAAACCGTGCTTGGTGGGGAAAAAAGGAATATCTTTATCGAGTGAATTAAACGCCATGTTATCGCGCTATATGAAGCGTGTCAAGTCGAGTAAGAGGAGTTTCTTCTGGGTTTTCTTTATTTTATTTTATTTTATTTTATTTTATTTCATTTTATTTTATTTTAGCTGTTTGTTAGCTAACCAACGCATTAGCTGATATCCTTAACATTGTGCGCTGCATTTCGTTTAATAACTTGTATGTTTCGGATTTAATTGATTATTTTCTCTATAGGTTATTGTTCAGCATGTGTTTTTGCTATTATTTTTTAAAACTTTGTTAAAGTGGTAAACCCGAGGACTTCCAGGCCTCTAGTTCCTCTGCTTTTTCAGCAGTTTCCCCAGAACCTCTCAGCCTAAAAGAAAAATGTAATGAGTATTTGAAATAAAATTTATGGTCTAAAACTAGACCAGAAATGGCCAGAAATGGATGTTGGCTCTTTAGAGTCCTGCTACAGGATTGGAGAGGAAGTGATGAGCATTACTGTGTCCTCTGGCTCTCATGTTTTCTGCTTTATTTGTGCTTTTACCTTCCTTTTTTCCATATGATATCACTGTAATGGTGCAACAGTGATTTAAGTCCATATCTGTCAGCTCAGGCTGCTGTTTCTTATGTAACTGTGTTTGTTGTCTGTCTTTCAGCGCTGAAACGCTCGTTTGAGGTGGAGGAAGCAGATACATCCACACACCCATCGCCCCTGACTCGCCGGACCACCAACCCCCTCCGCTCATCCACCTCCTCCACGTCCAGCCAGCGGAGCTACGACTTGAGCTCCCGCAACTCTGACTACTCCTCCACCAGATCTTCACCCTCTGAGTCCTCCAGTCTACGCTCCCCGAAGACCGGCATGAGGCGCATTGAGTTGTCAGGGAGTCGTAATGCTGATACAGCCTCTTCCCGCCGTGCCGAGATGTCCATCGAGGTCTCCTCCAAGCAGATAGATAGCTCGCCCAGTGCCGGCATCACCCGCTTTGGGCTCAAACGGCCAGAGGTCAGCCTGAGCAACAGGAGCACCTCCCTGGAGAGCTCCTCCAATTCCTTCTCAAGCACCAGTAGCCGGCGGGGGGAGCTGAACATGACGAGGACCCACGAGCCACCCGCCCCTCCCCGGAGGATCGACTCCCAGATGGCCTCAACCCCGGTGTCTAGGATCCCCGAGCCTCCCCAGAGAAGGGCGGAACCCCCGTCGCCCAACCTTAGCCCAGTTGATGTGGCCTTCAAGAGGCCAGAGGTTCCCGTGGAGAACAACGGCCACCAACCACCTGCACCCGTCGCCCCCCTGCCTTCACCTGCAGAGCACCGGGTGGAGAGGGTGCAGTCGCCTGTCACAGAGGCGTCCGCAAGCCGACCAGCAGACGGTGAGTACCTGCTCAGTTAGGCTGTTTTTCCAAACTAACCCCTATTTATGATTTATAGAAGTAAACCCCTCAGTGAGATCAAACAGTTTGTTTCTGATTTCTTTCTTTGTTTGAAAGCAACACCATATCTGATTTTCATTTGTTTCTTCCGCTTGACTGTTTCTTCTTAATTTTATCTTGCAACACACTCATAGTCATGTTAGGAGGAGGCATACAGCTCACAGTCCTTGTGAGCTTGTCATTATAGACTATCTGAATGTAGGTCAGCTAGGGTGATGATGAGAATCCCAGAGCTTCTCCCAGGACAGCGGTTACAAGAAAAGACTCAGGCAAGCGGTTGAATAGGTTGGCTCTCCCTGATTTTAAGTTAAAAACTTACAGCATTTACAGTTTGGTTGAAGCCTTTGTAAGTTCAGACAAACAGGCAGTTGTAGTTAATTTGGACGCTTATTTTTATAAGATGCATGTGACGCAGGAGGAAGTCTGGCAGCCACTGTTTTTTGACCTTAGCGTGCGGTTTGTGATTTCTTCTCTTTTTTTGTCTGTGTATTCTCTGGATTTTTGTGACATAAACTCAGTAGGATACTTGCGCAAGTGAATTTATCCCTGTCTAGACCACTCAGAGGCTTTACTTTTCACCCACAGCTGACTAACCTCTCAGATGTGGTACAGGGGTGATGCCAAGCCCAGACTTGAGCGTCAGATGTTTTTCTAGTAACTTGTGCCTTTAAGTATTGGTTTTACTGAGGGCGAAACAGTCACTTTTTGGACTAACCACTCAACCTGACCAGTTCAAGTGTTTGATGTTGATCATAACATGATTTGATGGAGGACTTTTTAATTTGCTTTACCATTTTTGAGCAATCGATCAGGGGAAAGTGATGACAGAGGTTGGTTAGGCTGCTCGTCCAGCATGCTGGTTCATACCCAAAGATGACACATTACTGCCTTTGAACTTTTTCTTATGTTCTTTTTCTTTCATCACATTATCAGGGAAAATTTAGCTCTACAGTAACAATTTCCCAAAAACTGAATGTGGATTTCCATGACCTTTTCTGTAGTGCCACTCTCAAGATGAACTGCTTTTTTGTTTTTTGTTTTTCCTCCTGATAGGTTTGTTTAACCCCGTGCTTTAATAATAAATGTCTGTCTTTGGAAGTGTCTGTTTTCAGTTTCTGATCTGTGTTGCATGCTTTTTAGTTTTCTTCTTGGCTCTGGGTTTAAATGGAAGAACGCATGTTTATTTGTGCAGGACAATTTTTGTTTTTCAGTTTATCGCTTATTTTGGTTGTTTGCTTTCCTGTCTTGTCCAACTAAAACAGCGCATCGCTATACTGGTATGTGTGTGCGCGCCTTTGCTATCTGGAGACAGCTGTGCTCGTAGGCTGCTCTCGCTGCTTATTTAGTATGCAGGCGTAGGCGGCTGGGAGGTGGTACATTCCAAATCTGGAGGTCATAAAACATTTTACATAAAAATAGAAAGCCTCCAATTTCCACTTTTTTACATGGTGTCTCGCCTGTTTTTGACTCCGTCCACTGTTTTTCCCTTGCAGGCAGCTAGAGATTTATTTTGGTTGTTCTTCTACCTAAAGATATAAAAGACTTTTAAAACTTTGGTTTCTTAGATACCAACATTGTTGTATCATTGAGCACATGTGCATTCTAATTATGTAAAATAAGCAAGGAAACAGGAGAGGATTAGATCTCAGCTTCTGCCACATTTGGCTCAGATTACACACTTCCTGCTCAGCCATGCATGTGGAGGGAGGCCCTGCAAGAAGCTTGGGAAGCTTCCAGCAATGAGCAGATAGGAGGCAGAGAGAGAGAGTCTAGAGTTTGTGGACAAGAAGGAAAGAGCGAGCCAAATGCATGGAGATGTGAAGTGTGGATAGAGACTGTGCTTCCTGTAGTTTGTCTGCAGGGAGAAAACAATATGAGAAAAGCTCACTTTAACATCCCGTCATTTGGAAATAAATCTAAACAGTTAGACCACACTGGTTCAACATCGTGCCCCAAACCAGATTTTAAATACCATTTTCTCAACAACTCCACACAGCTTTGATGCAGGCCAAGCATTTGTTTTTGTTGGTAAATATTTTGACTTATTTTGGAAGATGAAACGGGGAACGTTTTCAGTTTGTTGTTTACTTCTGTTGCTGCTTATGTCAGGTCTGCATCCGGTTGGGTGTCAGTGTTTTTTCTGAGACCCATTAGATTATTAAAACCTTTTCTGATTTATATGAAGTGGGATGTACTCGCCTTTGGGTCTCAGCTCATGTACGTACATGCCATGAGTGCATACATTCATCCTTGTGTAGATGGCGAGGGTTAAGAATGCCTCACGCCCAGGGGAGAGTGACTGATGAACATGCTGATAGGTGATAAGAAGTTTTGTGGTGGCTGTTCGAGAGCACAGGAGGTGGTAATGACATGCTTTGCGTCGGTTGATTTGTCGCCTGTAACGGTGAGCAGCTGTATTCAGTCTCAAGCAGGATGTGATCTCATGTTTACCCACAGAGAGACACACACATGCACACTCATTGTGTACACAGCTCAGTTTCCTGTTCCTGGCCTTGACCTTGATTTGTTTTGTCATGGATGCTGTGATGCATATTGCAGAGTCAGTCAAATCGGCTTTGATTTGCATGAACTTGATATTTAAAAACATTGCACTGTTTCCAGGTTTAGATTCAGTTTGTGGGTTGGGATGTCTGTTTGCATGCAGCAAGTTTCTCTTGCAAAAGTTTTATTTGCAAAGGGCTTTATGAAAAATATCTGGGAAATTAGTCAGCTGCTCTCACCGTGCATATTAACTCCACCCATACCATCTTTGACTGCAGCTGGATGATAGCGAGGATTGCCACAACAACAGCAGGCACCTATTCAGAGAACCAGCTGCTATGGAAAACCTGTGACAGGAAGTGGGTTTGCTAATGCATTTGCAGGACTTAAAATATTAAATGGAAAGTGATCTAAAGAAACTCTGTATGTAGTGAAAGTGTGTTCAGCATGTATGCTCTGCTCCCCGATTCACAAACAGCTCAATGTAAAGGGGTAGTTCAGAAGATTTTTTTTTTTTTTTATGTCAATGCAGGCATCTTTACATGGACAAAGCAATGATCACAGTTCAAGGCAAGGCAATACAGAGTCTTCCCTATAAATTTGTATCTGCTGCTTATATAGCGCAAAAGAAAATACAGTGAGTATGTGTTTCATGTGGAAGGACTGTGTAAGAAAAAAGAAATGCACATAAATGCAATAGAATTCATAATGTGGATGCAAAACAATGCACCCCCCCAGTAATGTGTTTTTGAGAGGGATACTGATTCTGAGTTTAAATATCACATTTATCTGCTGATGATGATGATGCCTGCAGCCATAAACAAACCACAGAAGTATCTTCACACTGATCTGTTAGTTTTTGTGACATAAATTGACATTTAACAATATAAAACCTGTTGGAGCTCTATGATTAACTATTGCATGCAAATTCAATTTCTATATGGCCCAATGCCAGTTTCTCGTTACTTTACTGCAATTTCTTGCTGTTGACATACAGCACACAGCTGCGTAGACCTTATATAGGATGATGATTTATTGGTCTGTTTCTCAGAGAAAACAACAATGGAAGACGAAGGCTTGAAATCCCTTTTAACCTGCTGCTCTGTGATTGTCATACATAAGTTTAGCTATACACTGTGATGCATACAAACAACAAAATAATATCGCCACTGGTATTTCCTGTCTTTTTGCTTTAAAAAATGATAAAAAGCGTTATTTAAAATTTATAAGTGGTTAAGTAACACTGTTAATCAGTGCATATTACACTTTGTGTATTTTAAATTTTACACCATCTTTTTTTTTTTTTTTTTTTTTTTCACTTAAACAAAACTGATTGTCCTGTTATGTCTCTGTCTTATGTTTTGCTTAAGGGATGACACCAGTTCTTAACTGGCCTCAAGACAATTTCTATTTTCATGAAATGCTCCGTTTAAAAAGGTGTTTTAACTGTTGTTTAATGAGCTGTTGAGCCATTGGGAGCCATAGCTACGACACGTTCCATAATACTTACTGCCTGAGCCACACAGCTAATGATTTACGTTTTGTAAATAGTGAATATCAAAGGTGTTTTGTTGATTACACCTCTCTAATGCAATCTTTCCCATGCTATCTTTCCTGAAGAGGTGTGTTTATGTAGGTGTGGAGCCAAACATGGAACTTGCAGTATCATGCTGAAATCCATTCCCATGCCGTGCACCTGCTCCCTCATTATTAATGAGGTCTCTTGGATTGTGAAGTATTTAATATAATTTCTTCTGCTACTTGCTTGAAACTGAAAAAGTCCATTACGTGTTGGTTAGCAAAGGAAAACAGGAAGGGAACAAAAAACCTTTTATACAGTGAGCTCTATTTGCTGATTTTTAAGGTCGTTTGAAGAATATTTAACATAGTAATTGACTGTGAACTTCATGCACTAGGACGTGAATTTAGGACAGTAATGACACATTATGCAGCTTTTTCTTTATTGTGTGATTAGTTTTATGTAATGTGATTGAAAGGATGTACAAAGCTGAAGTATGAAAGTGAATCCACAGCAGCTTTATTTTTGGATATTGGGTGGTTTTTCTGTTGTTTTGTTGCTTGTGTGTGTGCGTGTGTGTGTGTTGTACATGTTTTATATAAACATTTGAATTTTCATAATTTCATTTACAAAAATTAAACCAGTTAATGTTGTTAGCAAAACTAAATTAACAAATGTGCATGGATTATGTTAAAAATTTCTGCAAATGTCATTAATCGATTACTGATTCTTCTTAATCTGAATCACCCCAAGTCATAGCAGAAGTGAGATATTTTCAGCCAGTTGATGCTCTTCTGCTTTCTTCTTACAAAATGGTGGAAGTAGATGATCAAATGTGTCAGCTTTCAGACTTTTAGAGATGGAACAAATAAGTGTCTGCTTGTCATTAAAACTTGGCTCTGGTCTCTTCACTAGAGAGTTCTTTGTACTACTATTTTCGCAAAGCTGAGCCTGCATCACTTTTAATGATGAGTCATTATCTTATGATCTTTTGGGTCTTGTGCTGGCCCTCTGAGTGCTATCCTCTTTTCACCGCATTAAAACAGTATTTATCTCTTTCACACGAGCATAAAGGCCTTTTGATAGTTCTGCCTGGGACTTGGCTAGAAACGACGACTTGTGCATGTCACAAGGGATGGAAATGATTTATCCCTGACCCCAAAAAAACGTCTTGTGATTTGAAAAAGGAGAAACACCTGTCTCTGTAATTATGCACATCTAACTTTTAGAAAAAAAACCTTAATGTCACTGATGAAATGTTTAACAAACACAATTTTTCAGTCTTTTTCACAGGATGTTCGTCATTACACTTTAGACCCATATACCACTTACAGCTTAACACACATGACATTTATTCATCCAGGCAATTCATATTGTTGCAATCTTGTGCAAACAGCTGAGACAGCGTGCGTCTCGTTTGACTAGATATGCTGGAGCATTGAAAAGCCTTTGCAGAGCAGCACTTTATCATGAATGATAAGGCCGTTACAGAAGACTTTGTACAGTTATTAAAAAATGCATTTACACATGAGGACCTTTAATCCCAACAGGTGATATCCAGTCCAGTCCTTTTCTGCGGCATGTATCCGTAAAGGCGAGGTCTGCAGGATTTTAGCCTGAACCCTTAAGAGTCAAATCTTAATGCCACATTGCTGTAAAGGGGTCATCAACATAAGCATGTCATACAGAGTTGAAATCAGTCTTTACAAAAAAAACATTTTCGAAAAGGGAAGAAAAAATAATACAAACACAGAATAAATTCAAAATGTAGAGGCAAAATGTCGCACACGCCTGCAAACTTTTTGGAGACACACAGAAGCCATTGTACCTGTTTTCCATAAGGTTAAAAAAAATAAAAATCAGTCACATTAATCTCTTTATATACATGTAAAAAATTCCCCATAGAAATCTTAACACCGATCTCATGGATTTCTTCTTTTTTCCATAAATGGACATTTAACAGTGCTCTGTGATTATGGGCTGCTGAATACATTGTTTCTGATTGACTCAAACCCAGTTCATCACTGCTGTACAAAAACGTCTGACCACATGAAGTACAGCACATTAGTACCAGTATCTCTGCAATGCAGGCTCATTTACAGGCTCATGTCTGTTTTCAGCAGAAGACAACATAGAGATAAAGGACCTGAAATACCTTTACATCTACTACTATATGATTGTCTTAACAAAAAATCAACTTTTAAATATACAGTATGGACAGAACTGTTCTCGTATCCTATTTTGCTTTTTTTTTTATTTAATAAAAGTCATTCAGCCATTATTTGAAAGGGCATATGTACAGGTTAATTTAATATTTCTATCTTAAATTTTGTTTCAATATCTTTATTCCCCCCAGGGTGAGGTTCTTGCTTTCTCTATTTCATCATGCATAATGAAGCGTGCTTGCACTCCTGGGGCGATTGTCATGCCTGACTCGTACTCATACACATCATAAAACATGTCCTGAAAATCAGTGTTTTCTTTGAATTTTGTTGCCCACTGCCATTGCCACCATTCGTAGTTTTTTGTGGCTGTATTTTCAGAGCTATAGAAGCCTACCCACGCGTTTTTAAATTCGGACTTCCAGTTGTGGAAAGACTCATTCACTATTAAGCGAGCACAAGCCTTGCCATCTTTTGCAAAGAGTTGCAGGTTAGCATCATAACCCGGTATATTCACAGCTTTGGGGTTTTTAAACTCACTGCCTCTGTCTATCTCGTCTCCTAAAGATCTCCAGAAGCAACATAGAGTCCTGGCTTCATGCAGTCGTACCTGAAGGCCTTCATTCAGGGGTACCGATGTATCATAACTGCCCGACTCTCTGTTCCCAATAGATTTATAAGTGAGAGCGTCCTCTTCCTGATCATTCTTGTAAAGTGCCACCATCACACCTTCTTTAAGAAGATATCTAGGAACATCGCTCCAAATAATTCTGGCATTTCCCTTTTTGCCAGTTGTCACCTTCAGTGTTATCTCATCGCTATGATCCACTTGAATTTGTGCAAATATTCCAACGGGATTATTATGCCTGCTTTCTGGGATATTGATCACAAAATCAGTTTGTGTGTTCCTTCTTGGTGCTGGCTGACGTCTGTTGTTGCGTTTGTGAGTGGAATATTTCTCCTGGATCACAATAAACAAAAACAGCCCAAGACAAGCAAGGTCACCCCACGTGTTTCTTATCTGCCATAGTTGGGAATCATCAGCACTGCTTCCAAAGCGGTCTCTGAGATACGTCAGTGAGCTCATGTCATTTTCTTCCACAGAAAACTCTCTGATCTCCGTCAGCAGATTGGTTGTGACTTGATATGTATGCTCTGGATTATACCTCGTGCCCTGATTTTCAGATGGCTCATAATGCTGTGTCATATACACTTGATCGATCCTTTGTGAAGTTTGGCGTCCTGCGTTCTGCTCCCTGACCCTGAATATGATCCTGTCCCTGTTTCTCGCTGGGTACTCCGCCCGTGGGTGGATGACATAATATGGCAGTGGCAGCGATGTTTGTTGATTGATGTTGCCAACCGTGTAGTATCGGTATCCCCTCGGCAGTGGATCTAACACCCTCTCGTAGTTTCCGTAATGATGTGAGCCAAATTCTCCACTATTTGGGTCAAAGGTCAGCAGGATGATGTTGTTGTTGTCGATGTCAATTTCATTAGCAAACCAGTGGAGCAACAGGAGGCTGTGTTTGGGCACCGTTTGTCCAAAGTCGATTGACTTTAGATCACTGATTGAATTCAGTGCCCGTTTTCCAGCTAACACAGAGGTGAGGGTCAGGAGGAGAGCCACACAGCAGCTCGTGATTCTTCCCGTCTTCAACATGCTGTAGAGAGATTTAAGAGTTGGTGGTTTCATTATTCATCTAGACTCTACATCCTCACCTTACATTTGTTCGTATTTTGATGATCTTTTTTCTGGTGGTCTTTAAACATTAGACATGTTCATATAAACAGTGAAACAGGTTTTGCCAGTTATCTTTCCTTTGGCTAATCCCATAATGCAGTGTTGACTTAGGTTAACATGAGGATCGTGTCTCAGTGTGTGTTTTTCATGAGCCAGATCATTTGATTAAACAGGAGTGCGCTCTCCTGGCTCGTCATTGAGTACAAATTCTGTTTCTGTTTTTTGCTTTTTTACAATTAAGCCAGAAAGTTTTGAACCAAGGTTTATATGTGTGCTCACGAACTACTGAAATTACTGAATACAACTGCATGAGTAGACCTGAATATTCTTTTTACAAACATGAATTTGAAAACATTAACACCAATGTCTTTATTATTTTTAATACTTAACATACTTGGCTGTTTGCTACAGTTCTAATGACACTGTTCCTCATGCAATGTTTATGATAACTGCCTGTCAAATGAATAAATGATCCACAAAACAACCTGTTACAAAGTGCTCTGTAGACGATCAGTGTAATAAAGACCATTAGAAACAGTGAATTGCATAACATCCTGCTTCAAATAGAGAAAATGATTTTGTGGGTCAATAAAGCCGTAGAAAGTGAGGTAAATATTAATTGTGTGGTTTTCTTTTATGATAAAGGATATATTAGAAGTACATAACGCTACAAAAGACTGTCAATGTTCAATTTTTGTAACTTACTACACATAATTGATACTAAAATAAAGTGAGAAGCAGAGAAGCCTTCACAAATAAAATCTAGAGTTAAATCAGTCACATTCATTTAAAGTCTCACCAAAATGTAAGAGGGCTTACCTGCGTTCGTCTGTTGCTGTCATGTGTCTGAGCTCTTTGTTTGTGTAGGAGCAGAGGTAACTCCCTTTAGGTTGCTGTTTCCGTGTAAATGAAACCAAAGCAGGCAGCAAGGCTAGTACTAACAGGAAGCTTTGTAATATATCTGTCTGCATGAAACCACCTCCTCCTGTTTCAGCATTTTAGTTGGGTTTACAGCCAAGTTTCTATATACACTCATTATTTGTCATTTTGAAAAGCAGGTTTAGGATGAAATGTCTGACTGTTGGGAGAGCGACCGAGCCAAATTTGGTTAAATATTAGTCAGTATTACCTAAAGCCTTATCAAGTCTATCAGGTCTTTGTAAGTACTTTTATATGTATGTGTCACAACTCTTGACCTCCTAGAGTGGATTGAAATACTTGCACATAATCAGTGTCTTAATTTTTATTCACTTTTTTAGTGTGTGTGTGTGTGTGTGTGTGTGTGAGAGAGATACTGGCCTCAAACACTTCTTCTTTTTTGGTCTTTTGCCATTATTGGGCAACACAAAGAGTCACTTGGTTACCTGCTATTTGTTATTCACTATGTTGTGAAACATAGAAGACGTGCAACAAACATTCCCAGATGGATTTAAACCAAGTGAATCGTGCATTGTTTTTAGGTCAGTAGGTCACCAGGACACTGTATTTTGATTTTTTTTTAATTGTTTATATTCTCTCAAACAAACTAATATATCTAATACAAACATAATGGCACTTCTGCTTCAAGGCAGGTACGTGAATTCATTTCGTGTGCTTGAGAAGCAAAATGGTGATGTGGTCTACAGCTTTTGACGAACAGACATGCATTTCATACACCACAGGGTAAACTGCACCCAGGACAGAAACAATCGCATTATGGTATTAACACATCATCAGCTCTTTGTAAGCATCAGATGGCATGATAACACACAGCTATCCAAGAACCCACTGTGATCATAAAGTTGAGTGTATGCTGACCCCAGCCCAGCCAGAGCCTGGTCATATAGCGTAGGCACTGATGAGCCTTACATTCTACATATCTGCTTGTCTGTGTTTCTAAAGTTGGTTATGACACATCACAAAATAACCATTGCACACTTGAAAAAATGGTTTAATGAACACACACTTTTCAAGAAGACAGAAGAAATACAAAAAACATCTATAAAGTACATGTTTATTCAACATACGAGAGATTCATCGATCAGAGCAATTGTCCTTTTTTTCTTACAAATCTGTGGCGAGCAACTACATCATACACAGTAAGCACAATTTTATGTAGTTCAAATGCTAAAAAGATATTTAGAAATCCCAAACATTTCATTACAAGCATTCTATGCAAGATTTAGAAAGCAAATCCATACAGCACAAAGTAAAATTAAACAGATGGCTGCAAAGTGTACAATGTAACAACTCCTGCTGGATTTTTGTTTCCATGTTTAATTAAACATCCTGCTGGTGGTCGTGGCCTTTTCTTGGTGAACAGTGAGGCGGCTATAGCTTGTTTAGTTGATATCTAGAGCATGTGGTGCCTCTTTGTGTTATTTTCTGGTTTGAAGGCAAGGCAGTGTGCTAATGTGTTTATATGTTAGCGTTTAATCAACAGTCATTCAAAGTATTTTACGAAATCTGATTAAAATAACTTTATTTTTGAAGGAAATATATGTATTAAAAGTGACTTGATGAATGAACAGAAAAGTATAATGAGTAAAAATTACTTAAATAATTTTAAAAAATATACAACACAGATTAAAAACATATGTAAATATAGTTTAAAACAGGTAAACAGTGGGAGTAAATATCATTGATCACCTTTTTAATGAGAGCAGTTTATGTGATCTGACATTGATGAAATCCTGATTGGAAGATTTCGTAGTAGAAATTTGTTTTCAAGCAGTTACTTATTTGATTTAAAAACTCAGTCTCAGTAATCTTGCCAATAAATGGAAGATTTGAAATAAGCGTATAATTACTAATGGCCTCACTATCTGAATTCATCCTTTTTTCTTTTTCAAGAGGGTTTGAAAAATGCAGTCTTCACTGATGCAGAAGAAATACCAGGAAAAAGAGTTCAGGAGCTAAGGTGCTGAAAAAAGTAAAAACTTGCTAGGAGTGTATCAAGACATCAAGTAAGAATAATAACGTAACACTGTTCAAGGATCCTGTAGTCGGTAAGAGTCAATTCTAACAGAAAAGCTCGATTTAAACTATGTGCTGATGTTGATTTTAGTTAAATTAGTCCTTGCATATGACGCATATGACATGCGGGGGAAACGGAAGAACAAGAATAAGATGTTGGAGAAGCCCCGATTGCAAAGGTACTATCTCAGAGTCATGTTGTTTCCTTGTGTTGCAGCCTGTGATAGGTTATTTAGGTTAGAGTTGTACCTTTCCACAAGCCTGTACTATGAAGCAAGTTCTACACACCCAGGGTATCTTTCTGTTATTTGGATTTACTTACCCTAACATCAGCAATTGAATAAACAGTCACACGAAGCTAGTTATCAACTCATGAACTCCAGGGTTTCCCCTGCATGTTCACATGAAACGGTTGGTCAGATGCTGCCAACACCAATCTAAAAGGGGTGTTTCACAGGTCATATGACTCTTCCTCCACACAAAATGATCCTTATGAGTGTTACTATCACAGACCTTATCAGATGATGATAAAATGTTGATCAAAATTATGCAAAGAACATAAACTGTAAAATGCAACACTGTTGCAAAAAGGATGAGAGAAACTCATTAATCTTGTGACTTAGTGCATTGAGTGGTAAAGTAAACATTTTAATTCACGTTAATTATTTTATGGCTGAGTGCATGCTCTGTGCTGTTGATTATTTCTAAGGTGATGGATGCACATTACAGCTGTTTACACTAGATCCATTTGAACATTAAAACTTACTGTCCCACAGGCTAGTAAAGGAGATGTTGAAATGACTTCAGTTTGTCTGCAGATCAAAGTGACTTTGATTTTATTTGTTGAATAGGTGTTCTTGGTGGTTTTTTTCTGTGTCCCAGTGGCTGTATTATAAGATTTAGCAGCATTTAGAGTAGAGCTGGGTGATAGAATGATATGTATTGCGAAATAACTTTTTCTCGATAGAAAAATTAAACTATTGCGATAGGCCTCATCTCTCTTGTCCTCTTAAAAGAAAAAAGAACAGCCAATCCAAATTAAGTAGCGCAGAGCCGAACCAATCACAGCCGCAGCGTCACGTCACGTGACTTGTTACGTGCAGCACAAGTGCCAAGGCGCACGTGTATTTGTTTGGGAAGCAGCCAGCCGGGCTGCCCAGGTAATGAAGGAAAGGAGTTTGCCGACTAGAGAAAAAACCAACCGAGAGCGTGAGCGAAGATTACCGAAGAAAAAAACGATGATGGTTCCAATGCCGGAGAGCTTGTCGAACGGAAGGGCCATAGAAGTTCCGTAGTGTGAAGGTATTTCGGCTATTTCAAGTCTGACAAAAAACAGAGTAGCACGCACTGTAAATTGTGCCGAAAGCAAGTCTGGAAATACAATAAAGCGGTGCATGCTCAATCTCTGACTGAAAGCGCTAATTCATCATTCGGCTTTTGTCAGACTAAAGTCACTGTTAAAACTGTTTGAAAAGCTAAGCTATACAACAAGGAGAGATTGAGAATTTCCTTTTAGTTCTCAGTTTATTTGATATTGACAAAAGTTAGTCAATTTTGTCTGTTCTTCTGTAAAACAAACTAAGATTTATTTTTAGAATTAATATTTTGTTTCTAAGTGGAATTGACAATTTAGTGGTCTGTTTTGTTTGTTGTTTTGAAACTTAAACGCTTTAGCGGCTCCCTTTTGTGTAGTTTGCAATATTTGCCTTTATTTATCTGAAACTGAAGTCTCATGTTCCTTAAGTACATCTACCCTGTTGAACTTATTATAGGAAATAAATATTTAAATCAAAACAAGCTGCTAATTATTTCACATTTTACTTGTGAGCAACGGCACATTTAAATCTTGCAAATATAGTTATTTGGCTTATATCGTGATATATATCGTTATCGCCAGAAATGAAAAAAACATATCGTGATATGAAAAAATCTTATATCGCCCAGCTCTAATTTAGAGTGAAGCATAAAAACATTTATTTTATTTTATTTTTTTTACTTTTTAATGTTACTATGTTTACAGATTTTTAATTACCATTTGATAATATGTCTGGTTTAGATTGCGTAGGGATCATTTTGTGTATATGATCTATGAAATGCTCCTTTGAGATCAGTCAGATGCTAAGACCAGCCTTTACATGTGAAAGAAGCTGGGAGTTAAGTTGATAAACAGCTTCGTATGACTATGTATCCTCATCACCAGTGAATCCAGCTAATTGAAAGATGCACTGGGTTTGCTTCATAGTATAGGGCCAGGCCTCTTGACAACAATAAACAACAACCATATGTTTATAATGTCCCATAGTTGGGAATCATGATTGTTTCTTCAAAAGTGGTCTCTAGAAACCTTTCTGATCACTCTTAAGAGCTTGGTAATGACCTGAAATTAAAATCTGCTGCTAACACTTGTCTCTACTTTCTTACTTTGGCTTTTTAAAAAACATTATTCAATCACTATTTTTAAAGGAGTAAATTTCTTCATTCTCCCCAGGGTGAGGTTCTTGCTTTCTCTATTTCATCCTGCAGTATGAAACGTGCTTGCACTCCTGGGGCAATTGTCATGCCTGACTCGTACTCATACACATCATAAAACATGTCCTGAAAATCAGTGTTTTCTTTGAATTTTGTTGCCCATTGCCATCGCCACCATTCGTAGTTGTTTGTGCCTTTACTTTCAGAGCTATAGAAGCCTACCCACGCGTTTTCAAATTTGGACCTCCAGTCCTGGAAAGACTTTGTCACTGTTAAGCGAGCACAAGCCTTGCCGTCTTTTGCAAAGAGTTGCAGGTTAGCATTGTAACCTGTTATATTCACAGCTTTGGGGTTTTTAAACTCACTGCCTCTGTCTATCTCGACTCCTAACGATCTCCAGAAGCAGCATAGAGTCCTGGCTTCATGCAGTCGTACCTGAAGGTCTTCATTCAGGGGTACCGATGTATCATAACTGCCCGAAACTCTGTTCCCAATAGATTTATAAGTGAGAGCGTCCTCTTCCTGATCATTCTTGTAAAGTGCCACCATCACACCTTCTTTAAGAAGATATCTAGGAACATCGCTCCAAAGAATTCTGGCATGTCCACTTTTGCCTGTTGTTACTTTCAGTGTTATCCCATTTCTATGATCCACTTGATTTTTTGCAGACGTCCCAGAAGTGACATTTTGCCTGCTCTCTGGGATATTGATCACAAAATCAGGTTGTGTGTTCCTTCTTGGTGCTGGCTGACGTCTGCTGTTGTGTTTGTGAGAGGTATACTTTTCTGGGATCACAATAAACAAAAACAGTCCAAGACAAGCAAGGTCATCCCAGATATCCTTAATGTCCCATAGCTGGGAATCATCAGCACTACTTCCAAAGTGGTCTCTGAGAGACCTCATTGAGGTGATGTTATTGCGGTCCAAGGAAAACTTTCTGATCGCTCTTAGGAGGCAGACAGTGACTGGATATGTATGTTGTGGATCATACTCTGTCCCTCGATCTTCATGTGTCTCATAATGCTGTGTGATATAGACTTGGTCTATTGTCCGTACTGCGTTCTGCTGCCTGACTCTAATTATAATGCGAACCCTGTTACTTTCCTCAATGTCCGACTCCGTGACATAATCTGGAAGTTCCAGTGATGCATCTTGGTAGATATTACCAACAGTGTAGTATCGGTATCCCCTCGGCAGTGGGTCTAACAGCTCTTCATCGTTGCGATATTGATGTGAGCCATAATCACCACGGTTTGGGTCAAAGGTCAGCAGGATGTCATCATTATTGTTAATGTCAATTTCATTGGCAAACCAGTGGAGCAAGCGGAGGCTGTACTCAGGCACAGACTGGCCAAAGCCTACAGTCTTCAGGTCACTGATTGAATTGAGTGCTCGTCTTACAGCTGACACAGAGGTGAGGGTCAGGAGGAGAGCAACACAGCAGCTGATTTGTCCTGATATCTTCAACATCCTGTAGAGAGATTTAGGAAGTTACTGGTTTCATTATTCATCTCTGCATCTTTACATTACATTTGTTCATATTTTTTCCAGTGATCTTTAAACATTAGACATGTGTCCATATGAACACTGCAGTAAGCTTTGCTAGTTATTGTGTGGGTGTGTCCGGGTGTGTGTACATTTTGCGCTTTCCTGGTCCTTTATTAAGTTCAAGTTTGTCTGCCTCTAATTAAGCCAGAATGTTTTGTCCTGACGTTTGTTTGTGGGCTCATGAGCTGCTAAAATACAATTGCATGAGTAAACCTGAATATTTCCAAAAGCATTATCAAATTAATGTCTGTATTGTTTTTTAGGGTTTTTTAAACACAGAATACTGATATAGCTGTGTGCTACAATTCTAATGATGCTGCTGCTCATGCAGTGTTTATTATGATTGCTGCCTTTTCAGGAAGTAAAACAATCCACAACACAAAATATCACAAAGTGCTCTGTAGACTCTGTGTAATAGAGACCAATAGTAACAATCCATCATATAAAAGCCTGCTTCAAATATTGAAATGCATTCGGTGGGTCAATAAAGCCATAGAAAGAGGTGAATGTATGTTTGTGAATGTATGTTGTGTGGTTTTCTTCTTCTGTGTGAAAGGGTGCATTAGAAGTGTGTAATCCTGGAAGAGACAGTCGACTCTCAGTATTTATTGTAACGTACTCCATATAAATTCCTCGTACGATGCTGTCAGCTGCATTGTCGTGCAAATAATTTTCCATTCAGAATAAATTCTAAGCAGAGAAACCTTCACAATAAAACCTAGAGTTAAATCAGTCTCCAAATGATTCAAATTAGCAGCAGAAAGTAAGAGAGCTTACCTGCCTTAGCCTGCTTCTGCCATGTGTCTGAGCTCTCTGTGTAGGAGCAGACGTAACTCACTTTAGGTTTCTGTTTCCCTGAAAATGAAACTAAAGCAGCTGGAAAGGCTAGCGCTAACGGGAAGCTTCATAATACAGCTGTTTGCATGAAACTTCGTCCTCATGGAGAAAAACAGAACAGAATTTTAGCATTTTAGTTGGGTTCACAGCCAAGTGTCACTTTTACATGTAAGTGCCACAGCTCTCGACCTTTCTTTGCACATAATCAGTTTTTTTGTTTCTTTGTTTTGTTTTGTTTTAAAGCAGATTATTGGCCTCAAACACTTTTTTCCATTTTTTTAATCTTTTGCAATTATCAGGAAGTGTAGAAATCTACGTAGTGCACTGCAAACCGCGTATCAGCTATATTGTAAAACATAGAAGAGCCAGATGAAATTGAATCAAGTGAATCTTGTTTGTTATAGCTCAGTACCTAACCAGGCCACACAGTTAATTTAATTTTTAAGCAAGACTAATATATCAAATACAACGTTTGAGTCAACACAGTTATAACACTTCACATAAAATGACTGTCCCCAATTAAAAATACAGTTGAATGAGCACAACATTTTAAAAATACAATACCCAAACGGTAACACAACACATCTGTCATTCATCCATCAGAGCAACTGTCCGTTCTCCTCACTGGATGAATCTGCTGGGAGTCACTACTGTTGATTAGACTTGATTAGATATTTTACAAATACAAATGCACAATTTTGAGTAGTCCATATACAAAATGTTGATTTTTGTGACTTGCTGTCAAAATGATTTATTACAAGCATGCTATAACCAGCCTGTCTTTCAAATCTAACACCAAATAAACTCATATAGTCCAGGTTAAAACAAAAATGAAAAAAAGATAACGACATGGTTGCAAATTGTACAGCAGAAACTATTAGTCATGTAACCAAACTCAGATAACTGCCCTGTTGTCCCGGTCAAAACAAAGATGCTCCTGGTTCTCTGGTCCTGAGCATAATTTCAGTTACTGATTAAACTATTCTCTTTATGTATTTGCTGATGGCAGAACGATAATTTATAAAAACGAAGACGACAACAACAACAACAACAACAACAACAACAACAACAACAACAACAACAACAACGACCAAAGCGATCAACCAATCGCTGTCCCAACCATTAGGTTGTCCATTTCTTCTTGTGGCAGCCTGCCTGTTTCCAGTGTCCCATGACTGGGACGCGTTTACACGATGTATCGGTGAGTTGTCCATAGGAGCCCTTCTGATCTCTCTTAGGAGGTTAGTAGAGATCAGGTACGTTTGTTCTGGATCGTACTCTGACCTTTGGTAGTCAAATGTCTGATAATGCTGTGTAATATAGACTTGGTCTACTGTCTGTGACCGCTCCCTGACTCTAATTATGATTCGGGCCCTGTTTCTCCTATGAGATGGAAGCTGGAGTGATGTCTGTTGATTGACATTGCCAAGAGTGTAGTATCTGTACCCCGTTGGCAATTCATCTAGCAACCGCTCAAAGTTGCTGTAATGATGTGAGCCATAATCACAGTGTGGGTCAAAGTTCAGTTGTATAACACCGTTTGTATCAATTTCAATTTTGTTGGCAAACCAGCGGAGCAATTCTTGGCTCTCCATAGGTACCGATTGGCCAAATCTGACTGACTTTAGATCACTGATTGAATTGAGCATTCGTTTTACAGCTGAAACTGATGTAAAGATCAGGAGAGCCACACAGCAACAGATGATCTTTCCTGACATCTTCATCAGCCTGTAGAGAGATTTAAGTAGTTAGTGAATCCATGCATTTTCAGTCATTACAAGGTTTTTATTTTTGGTCTTTTTTGTGACATGTGATGCATATAATAGTTACGATTACATATTTTATCACATTTATCATCATTTAAAAAAGGACTTTAATTTTTCTTTCCTAGTCTGTAATTAAGCGTTAATCATTTGGTCGTACAAACACTAAAACAGGTTTTATTTACTTTTCCTGATGAATGGTATTAGCCATTCATTAACCCAGAGAACAACAAATGTTACAAAGTTACAAAATCATTTCTAAAACTGTCTCTTTATTTCTTAAATAAAGAGATTTTGTTTTTAACTTAAATTCAGAAATTCTATTGTTTTCCCAAACAGTCTTAACTTCCTGAACAGGACCTGAGAGGAGGTAATGATAGGGGAGTGTCACACTAGTAACTCTTCATTTATAATCAAAACTTGTTTGATTTGTCCACTGATGCCTCCTGTCAGCTTCAGATAAACAAGAGGGAGGGATCACTAAACGGTCCGCTTAGAGTAATTAAACAAAGCAGATTTTGTTTGAGAGATTCCAAAAATGTTTTCATGTTTTATTAGATAAAGTCCAGTTGCTAATCTTAATGAATTGTATTTCACTTTTTGTTGGGCGTGGCACTGGTTTCATGATACTCCCGATAACTGTGTCAGGAAGTTACACAAATTTAAATTCAAAGCTTTAATACTAATCCTGCAGACTTGCAGATCATATTGAATGGAAGTATGTATGCTTGTAATTAATCAAAAGGCAAACGTAGTGCACTGTAACGGACTCCATGTCAAATCCACTTTGTTGTATATGTAATATTTTGTCACCTGTTGAACAGGTTCTGCATTAGAGACGTGGGTAAATTCCTCACCAGTCGAGTAAGGAATTTAGAAAATGAGGGAACTTACCTGTGTCGGTATGCTTCTCTCAGTCTGATCTATTTGTTGTGTGAGGCCAGTTGTAACTTCTTTTAGGTTTTGCTTTCCTTGTAAATAAATCCAGAGTGATGAGCTTTGACAGTTGTGAAGAGGAAGTTGAAAAACAACTTTGTGTCCATTTGACTTCCTTCCGTTTTTAAAGACAAAAAACATTTCAGTATCTTTGGTAGTTTGGCAGTCACATGTCTGTTAACAGCTGATTATTGGCCATTTATGAGCAGGCTTGTAACGTAAACTTTGAATATGGGCGTGTCTGCCTTATGGCAGGGTGTGGAACTGTGACACTGCAGTAATCTCTCCTGTAGCAAATGATCACAGACGAATTTCACACATTGTGCATGTTTTTGAATTTGGTGTTTTCTTGTATGATTTAGTTTTCTTAATTTAAGTTTTCATTGTTTAAAGGTGATCTGTAGTTATTGTGATTATATAAAAACTTGAGATTATTTCTGTGTCCAAAAATATGTATTTGTCACAGCTCATAACTGTACTACAGTGGATTGAAATATTTGCACATAATCTGTGTCTGCTTTTTGTTTGAGACTGGATGTTCTTGTTTCTTTTAACCTCCTAAGACCCGAACTCTTCCACAACATGCATTTTTAATTTCTCTTTGATATTTGGGCGTATTGGGGCCCAATGAATGTAAAAACAAAGAATTACCAGATTTTTTTTTTTTTTTTTTTTTTTTTTTTTTTAACCTTATTTTTGTTTTTAAGGAAAATAAGAGCCACATATGAGGATATTCGTTTAAAATTTTGATAGAACAGTAGCAGTATAATGTCCTCGTAAGTGGATATCAGGCCCTTGTAGAGCAAAATTGAGTATTTTGGTCTAAATAACCCAAAATGTGATGTCCACATATGTGGACATCAGGTCCTAGGAGGTTAATGCAGATTATTGGCCTCTAACACTCGTTGCATTTTTGGTCTTTTGCCATTATCAGGACGTGTAGAAATGTACATAGTGCGCAACTAGAGCTGGGCGATAGAACGATATGTATTGCGAAATAACTTTTTCTCGATAGAAAAATGAAACTATTGCGATAGACCTCATCTCTCTCTCTTCCTGTCTTAAAAAAAAAAGAAAGCACAGCCAATCCAAATTAAGTAGCGCAGAGCCGAACCAATCACAGCCGCAGCGTCACGTCACGTGACTTGTTACGTACAGCACAAGTGCCAAGGCGCACATGTGTATTTGTTTGGGAAGCAGCCAGCCGCCGTGCCGGCCGGGTAATGGAGAAAATGAGTGTGCCCGCTAGAGAAAAATCAACCGAGAGCTTGGGTGACCAGGCTACCGAAGAGAACACAGATGACGGTTCCAATGCTGGAGAGCTTGTCGAACGGAAGGGCCAGAGAAGTTCCATAGACTGAAAGCGCTAATTCGTCATCGAAAACAACCAGGAGAATCCTTGCGAAGCAGCAACAGTCAATTGAGTCGGCTTTCTCCAGCGTCTTACCATATGACAAAAAAGCTAAGAGACATAGCGACATAATGAATGCCATAGCCTACCATCATGCTAAAGACATGCTACCAATAAACACGTTCGAAAATGAAGGATTCAAGCAGCTAATTGAGGTAATAGCTAAGCTATACAACAAGGAGAGATTGAGAATTTCCTTTTAGTTCTCAGTTTATTTGATATTGACAAAAGTTAGTCAATTTTGTCTGTTCTTCTGTAAAACAAACTAAGATTTATTTTTAGAATTAATATTTTGTTTCTAAGTGGAATTGACAATTTAGTAGTCTGTTTTGTTTGTTCTATTTTGAAACTTAAACGCTTTAGCGGCTCCCTTTTGTGTAGTTTGCAATATTTGCCTTTATTTATCTGAAACTGAAGTCTCATGTTCCTTAAGTACATCTACCCTGTTGAACTTATTATAGGAAATAAATATTTAAATCAAAACAAGCTGCTGATTATTTCACATTTTACTTGTGAGCAACGGCACATTTAAATCTTACAAATATAGTTATTTGGCTTATATCGTGATATATATCGTTATCGCCTGAAATGAAAAAAACATATCGTGATATGAAAAAATCTTATATCGCCCAGCTCTATGCGCAACAAATATTATATCAGCTACGTTTTGAAACTTGGAAGACACAGCTGGATTTGAATAAAGTGAATCGTATATTTGTTTTAGGCCAGTAAGTCACCAGGGCATGCAGTTAGTTTACATTTTGAACAATGCACATATATCTAATACAACTTTTGAATCAAGACGGTTACAACACATCATTCAAAATGGCCATCTCATGCTTGAAAATACAGTTTAATGAGCACAAAACAGAAAAAATACAAAAGCATCAGTCAGATACACTCTTAATCAACATGTCTGTCATTCCTCCATCAGCATTATTGTCCTTGAGCCTCACTGGATGAATCTGCTGGGAGTCACTACTGTTAGATTACACATGAGTAGACATTGTACAGATGATACACAGTAAGAACCATTTTGAGTAGCTAATATACAAAATATTGATTTGGCCTTTCACTGCAAGCATGCTGTGGGTCTGTCCATTTAAAACTTTCAAACTTAGCAGAAAATTAACTCATATTAGAGAGTAAAAATACAAAGTGGAAAGTTTTATAACACTTTTACAAAATTTCTCGTCAGTCATCTAGTGGTACTACAGATGTTGCAACTGGCTAATTGTTTTTTCCCAAAACAAGTGAAGACCATGTTCAAAATAAAGATCCAGATGGTTTTCTGGTCCAACAGTTACAGTTAGTTTGAACAATCTTGGAACAAGTTTTCTCTTCACATTGTTTACTCACTTTTTATTTGCTGCTGCTAACAAAAGAAAAAACAAAACGGCAACTAAAAACAAACGACATAAGAAACCTAGACAGTCTTGAATGTTGCTCCATGAATCATTTCTTCTCGATGCCAACTGGGCTTGGTTACAGTAGGATTGTACTGGCCCAGTATACCCCACAATGTGAAACAACAGTCCGAGAGAAGCAAGGTGACCCCACATGTTTCTGATGTGCTCTAACTGTAAATCATCAGCACTGCTTCCAAAGTGGTCTCTGAGAGACCTCATTGAGGTGATGTTATTGCGGTCCAAGGAAAACTTTCTGATCGCTCTTAGGAGGCAGACAGTGACCTGATATGTATGTTGTGGATCATACTCTGTCCCTCGATCTTCATATGTCTCATAATGCTGTGTGATATAGACTTGGTCTATTATCCGTGCTGCGTTCTGCTGCCTGACTCTAACTATAATGCGAACCCTGTTACTTTCCTCAATGTCCGACTCCGTGACATAATCTGGAAGTTCCAGTGATGCATCTTGGTAGATATTACCAACAGTGTAGTATCGGTATCCCCTCGGCAGTGGGTCTAACAGCTCTTCATCATTGTGATATCGATGTGAGCCATAATCACCACTGTTTGGGTCAAAGGTCAGCAGGATGTCATCATTGTTAATGTCAATTTCATTGGCAAACCAGTGGAGCAAGCGGAGGCTGTACTCAGGCACAGACTGGCCAAAGCCTACAGTCTTCAGGTCACTGATTGAATTGAGTGTTCGTCTTACAGCTGACACAGAGGTGAGGGTCAGGAGGAGAGCAACACAGCAGCTGATTTGTCCTGATATCTTCAACATCCTGTAGAGAGATTTAGGAAGTTACTGGTTTCATTATTCATCTCTGCATCTTTACATTACATTTGTTCATATTTTTCCCAGTGGTCTTTAAACATTAGACATGTCTCCATATGAACCCAAAAGCATATGATAAGCTTGGCCAGTTATCGTGTGTCCGGGTGCGTGTATGTTTTGAGCTTTTCTGGTCCTTCATTAAGTACAAGGTTTTGTTTGTTTGTTTTTTAAATAAGCCAGAATGTTTTGTCCTGACGTTTGTTTGTCGGCTCATGAGCTGCTAAAATTCAACTGCGTGAGTAAACCTGAATATTTCCAAAAGCATTAGTGTTTTAAGGTTATCAATTTATGTCTGTGTTGGCATTTTTTTTTAAACACAGAATATACTTACTGATATAGCTGTGTGCTACAATTCTAATGATGCTGCTGCTCATGCAGTGTTTATTATGATTGCTGCCTTTTCAGGAAGTAAAACAATCCACAACACAAAATATCACAAAGTGCTCTGTAGACTCTGTGTAATAGAGACCAATAGTAACAATCCGTCATATAAAAGCCTGCTTCAAATATTGAAATGCATTCGGTGGGTCAATAAAGCCATAGAAAGAGGTGAATGTATGTTTGTGAATGTATGTTGTGTGGTTTTCTTCTTCTGTGTGAAAGGGTGCATTAGAAGTGTGTAATCCTGGAAGAGACAGTCGACTCTCAGTATTTATTGTAACTTCATATAAATTCCTCGTACGATGCTGTCAGCTGCACTGTCGTGTAAATAATTTTCCATTCAGAATAAATTCTAAGCGGAGAAACCTTCACAATAAAACCTAGAGTTAAATCAGTCTCCAAATGATTCAAATTAGCAGCAGAAAGTAAGAGAGTTTACCTGCCTTAGCCTGCTTCTGCCATGTGTCTGAGCTCTCTGTGTTGGAGGAGACATAACTCTAAGTTTTTTGTTTCCCTGAAAATGAAACTAAAGCAGCTGGAAAGGCCAGTGCTAACGGGAAGTTTGATAATACAGCTGTTTGCATGAAACCTCGTCCTCATGGAGAAAAACAGAACAGTATTTTAGCGTTTTAGTTGGGTTCACAGCCAAGTGTCGCTTTTACATGTAAGTGCCACAGCTCTCGACCTTCCTTTGCACATAATCAGTTTGTTTTTTGGTTTTTGGTTTTTTTTAAAGCAGATTATTGGCCTCATACACTTTTTCCCTTAATCTTTTGCCATTATCAGGAAGTGTAGAAATCCACATGCACAGCAATCCACTTATCAGCTATATTGTGAAACATAGAAGAGAGTGTGTGTGTGTGGGGGGTGTGGGGGGATCACAAAACAGTCTGCTTAGAGTAATTAAACAAAGCAGATTTTGTTTGAGAGATTCATGTTTTATTAGATAAAGCCAATTGCTAATCTTAATGAATTGTATTTCACTTTTTGTTGGGCGTGGCACTGGTTTCATGATACTCCCGATAACTGTGTCAGGAAGTTACACAAATTTAAATTCAAAGCTCTAATACTAATCCTGCAGACTTGCAGATCATATTGAATGGAAGTATGTATGCATGTAATTAATCAAAAGGCATACGTAGTGCACTGTAACAGACTACATGTCAAATCCACTTTGTTGTATATGTAATATTTTGTCACCTGTTGAACAGGTTCTGCATTAGAGACGTGGGTAAATTCCTCACCAGTCGAGTAAGGAATTTAGAAAATGAGGGAACTTACCTGTGTCGGTATGCTTCCCTCAGTCTGATCTATTTGTTGTGTGAGGCCAGTTGTAACTTCTTTTAGGTTTTGCTTTCCTTGTAAATAAATCCAGAGTGATGAGCTTTGCCAGTTGTGAAGAGGAAGTTGAAAAACAACTGTGTCCATTTGACTTCCTTCCGTTTTTAAAGACAAAAAACATTTCAGTATCTTTGGTAGTTTGGCAGTCACATGTCTGTTAACAGCTGATTATTGGCCATTTATGAGCAGGCTTGTAATGTAAACTTTGAATATGGGCGTGTCTGCCTTATGGCAGGGTGTGGAACTGTGACACTGCAGTAGTCTCTCCTGTAGCAAATGATCACAGATGAATTTCACACATTGTGCATGTTTTTGAATTTGGTGTTTTCTTGAATGATTGTTGTTTTCTTAATTTAAGTTTTTATTGTTTAAAGGTGATCTGTAGTCATTATATAAAAACTTGAGATTATTTTTGTGTCCAAAAATATGTATGTGTCACAGCTCATGACTTTACTAGAGTGGATTGAAATATTTGCACATAATCTGTGTCTGCTTTTTGTTTGAGACTGGATGTTTTTGTTTTAATGCAGATTATTGGCCTCTAACACTTGCTGCATTTTTGGTCTTTTGCCATTATGTAGAAATTTACATAGTGCACAATAAATATTATATCAGCTACGTTTTGAAACTTGGAAGACACAGCTGAATTTGAATAAAGTGAATCCTATATTTGTTTTAGGCCAGTAAGTCACCAGGGCATGCAGTTAGTTTACATTTTGAACAATGCACATATATCTAATACAACTTTTGAATCAAGACGGTTACAACACATCATTCAAAATGACCATCTCACGCTTGAAAATACAGTTTAATGAGCACAAAATTTTCAAGATTACAGAGAAAATACAAAAGCATCAGTCAGATACACTCTTAATCAACATGTCTGTCATTCCTCCATCAGCATTATTGTCCTTGAGCCTCACTGGATGAATCTGCTGGGAGTCACTACTGTTAGATTAGACATGAGTAGACATTGTACAGATGATACACAGTAAGAACCATTTTGAGTAGCTAATATACAAAATATTGATTTGGTCTTTCACTGCAAGCATGCTGTGGGTCCGTCTGTCCATTTAAAACTTTCAAACTTAGCAGAAAATTAACTCATATTAGAGAGTAAAAGTACAAAGTGAAAAGTGGAAAGTTTTATAACACTTTTACAAAATTTCTCGTCAGTCATCTATTGGTACTACAGATGTTGCAACTGGCTAATTGTTTTTTTTCCCCAAAACAAGTGAAGACCATGTTCAAAATAAAGATCCAGATGGTTTTCTGGTCCAACAGTTAGTTAGTTTGAACAATCTTGGAACAAGTTTTCTCTTCACATTGTTTACTCACTTTTTATTTGCTGCTGCTAACAAAAGAAAAAACAAAACAGTAACTACCAAAACAACTACAAACAATAAACGACATAAGAAACCTAGACAGTCTTGAATGTTGCTCCATGAATCATTTCTTCTCGATGCCAACTGGGCTTGGTTACAGTAGGATTGTACTGGCCCAGTATACCCCACAATGTGGAACAACAGTCCGAGAGAAGCAAGGTGACCCCACATGTTTCTGATGCGTTCTAACTGTAAATCATCAGCACTGCTTCCAAAGCGATCCCTAAGATACCTTAGTGATCTCATGTCATGACTGTCCATAGAAAACTCTCTGATCTCTCTTAAGAGGTTGGTAGTGACCTCGTACGTTTGATCTGGATCATAATCTGACATTTGATAGTTAAATGGGTAACAATGCTGCGTGATATAGACTCGCTCTACTTGTCGCACTCCATATGCCTCCCTGACTCTAATAACGACTCGAACTCTGTTTCCATGTCCTGACTGGGCTCGGACATGAGGTGGAAGTGGGACTGATGTTGATTCATTGATGTTACCAATGGTGTAGTGTCTGGATCCCAGCGATAGTTCAAACAGATCCCCTCTGTTGCCATAATAGTGTGAACCATAATCATGGTTTGGGTTAAAGGTCAGATGTATGACATCGTTTCTGTCAATGTCAACGGTGTTGGCAAACCAGTGGAGCAGCACAAGACTGTGGACTGGCACAGACTGGCCGAAGTCTACTGACATCAGATCATTGATTGAATTGAGTGTTCCTCTTACAGCTGACACAGAAGTCAGGATCAGGAGCAGAGCCACACAGCCACACAGCACAGTAATTCTTGCTGACGTCATCATCATCCTGTAGAGAAATTTATATGTTTATTAGTTTTATTGTTCGTCCATATTTTAGTCCATGCTGTCATTGTGACCAGTGATCTAATAATTATGTGATGTTTTCATTAACATGCAATCATTTGTCCTACTCTGTATTTAAACATTATTTAAAACGGGTTTTACGTTTTGTTTTTTTTGTTTTTGTTTTTTTTCCCCTGATTAATACCATCCATTATGTGATGAAGCCTTCTTTCAGCTTCAGATAAATAACAAAGTAAAAGTCCCTAAACGGTCAGGTTAAAGAAGAGCAATAAAACAAAGCAGATATTGTTTTATGGCAGTTTTACAGTCAAAGGACTTGTAACGAAAACATGACTTAATATTTGTATTTGTCCAAACAGTGATCCGAATGAATTAATTTAGAATTGAATTTTTGTCAGTATGGCACTGGTTCCATGAAAATCACCTAAACTAACTAGATTTTAAACTAATTAAACAAAACAAATTGAAAATTGTTGCTGCAGACTTAAGTGCAATTTTGCAGGAGTGTGTGTATTTGCAAGACAAACTTATGAGAAGACAGACGGAGTGAAATGTAATCCACTTCATAGTGAAATCTAATGCAAAAAACAGTCAACTTCATTGTATCTGTAAATATTTTGTCACCTGATAAATGCTGCATTAGTGATTGGGTGTAAATTTGTAAGCAAAAATGTAGCCGCTAGAAAACAAGACGCTTACCTAAATAATCTGCTGCTTTCGATGGCTGGTCTGTATGGTTGTGTGAGGCTGTAGTAACTCCCTTTAGATTTCACTTTCCTTATAAACGCAACCAGGAAAACACGATTTGCCGGTTGTTTTGTTGTTAGAGGAAATCTGACTCTCTGGCTGTTAAAAAAGACTTCTTCCCTGTAAAAGAGCAAAACCAGCATGCATTTCAGTGTATTTTTTTTGTTCTGTTTTGTTTCTTTTTTGTGGTAATTTGATTCTGTCAAAATACAAAAGCTTATTATTGGTCATTTAATCCAAAGTCCGAATATGGGTGTGTCTGCCCGACTGCAGAGGTGAGGGACTGAAATTGCAGTCGAGTCTCTCACGTTGTAGTTGAGTACAGATGAATTTTAAATAGTGTACACGTGTTTTTAATGGCTATGTTTTCATTTATAATTTGTTTACTTTAGTTTTCATTGTTTAAAGATGTTCTGTAGTTTCTGTCACCATATAAAAACTACGATTATTCTTATGTACAAAGATGTTTACATCACAACTCAAATTTTAAGTTTCATCATGTTAAAATAACTAAATATACACTTGCCAGATTTTTTAGATTTGAGGTTTTGCACTTCAAAGCTGAGGCTGGAGACTGACCCATGTTGTTTTGAAGCTTGTGGAGCTGCTTCTACTGCTGCAACTCTACCAGCTACCAGCAGATGCTGCTGTCACACAGGTAGTTGGCCTTGCACCTGGAAGGTAGCGAGCCTGGAGCTGGAAAACCTTTGTCAATGATACGTTTAAGTCCACTGTATTATACATTAAGAAGCACAATACACAAACACAGAGCTGAGTGGCTCAGTGTCGGCATACACACACATGGGCTGGAGGAGGGTGAAGGAGCTGTTTTCAGAACCCTGAGAGGGCCTCATTCAGCTGTTTACTACAAATCCTCCTCAGTGAGGAAGTGCTTCCTCTTCCCAGAGAATTGGATTCATGTGACATCTCCAAACACTCACTCACTCACTCACTCACTCAGAGTGTGTGTGTGTGTGTGTGTGTGTGTGTGTGTATCACTTCAGAGGACACTGACCTACATTAATTTCCTGTAGATTTGCCCTAAAGTTGGCCCCTAAATGTTATTTACATTGCGAGTGTTTACTCTTCATCTCCAAATGGAAATCCAGGCGTCACAGTGTGACGGTGCACAATAGATTTTTAGGTTAAGTAAACTCACAAATGTTTACACATAAAGACATGCTCAAGTTTCTCCTTTTATCCTGTACGGAGGCTTAAGTATTCCTTCTGAGTGAGGCAGAAAGGGTAGAAACACACACACACACACACACACACACACACACACACACACACACACACACACACACACACACACACACACACACACATAAAGGAAACATTTAGTTTCTCTGTGGCCACCACCCACATCTTTCACATGAGCAGCATGAGTGTTGCAGAAATGAATAAGATCCTTGCTGTTGATTTAATTTTTCTGTACTTGCTTTTTTGTTTTTTAGAAACCTCAGCATGCATGTCAGCTAACAAACCTTTATTTATTTATTTTTGGTAGTGTCATTTATCAGCCTAAGATGGTTCATAGCAGAACTTTACACACACCCCGTGCACTGCAGTCTACTGAATACTGATTTAAGATGTGTTGCAGCCCTCTGTATTAGTAGTACACTACACTATTTTCCTATGGAGGAAAAAGACAACCTGTGATGCATTTAATGTAATGCACCCAGTGAATCTATGGTTCTTCTGTCTATCTCTGTTATGAAAGTCCAACTGCAAGGAATACTGTCAGGGGTCAGCCAGGCAGCTTTATGCTCTGCCTGCCAGTACATGACACCATCTTGGCTCAGCGTGGCCCACAAACTTCAGCCCTTGACATCGGCTTTCTGTCCCTTTCTCCTCAAAATTAAGATTTTTTTCTTCTTTCATTTAAGAAGGCCGTGTCCCCAGCAGGACAGCAGCTCTGTAATAAAGAAGTCTGCCAAGTTATGTCAGATCAAACAAATGATGGTTGGCCCACGCTGCATGCATGCAGGGTTCACTCAGGAGTCAGCGTTTTTAAGAAGAAAATCTGAAAGAGGGAATTTGTATCTCATAAAAAGTCTATTTTAGGCTTAAAAAAGACAAGTTAATAATGAAACTTTTGGAGAGAAGCTCCTGAGTGGCAGTGATGTTGAAAAGAGGAGTTTGTGTTTCGAGTTCAGAGTGGCACAGTTTGCACACAGCTGTTTACGTGACTTCAGGATGATGCTTTAGTCTTCCTATATGTGGATTTTTAATTTGTCTTAACTCATGACCTTTGCCCCTTTTATTTAAACTATCTGTGGCTTGCTTCATCACTGGGACTGTTGCAATGCATATTGGTAGTGAAAAGCCCTGTTATGCCCTCCTATTGTATAATCTACATAATCCACAGGAGAACATTTTAAAGATGATTGTGTCGTGTTGGTGAAATAAAGTGCAGCTGGGTAATAAACCAGCTCCTAAACCCATTATTAAGTGCTGTCAGAATTATCTACATTTCCAGTGTCTCCACTTTAAACATCAGGTTTTTATTGGGGAGATAAAGGTGAGCTTCAGAAAGAGTTGAAAAGAAAGAAAAAAGGTCAAAGAGCAAAAAGCTGTAAGAGAGACGGGGCCCCGAGTTTGGGGGAAATTGCAGGGTTCTCCACCCTGTAAAACTAACGACAACAAGGGTTTATTTTACGTCCATATTTGGTAAAAACCTGGTTTTTATCACAGTTACAAGTCCAGCTATGTTTGTGTCAGATTTAATGAATTGTGTGTTGGTATTGTGCAGGACTCAGAAGGTCCATATTGATGTTTCAGTTTCATTAGATGGACATTGTTTAAAAGCCCTGGTTTATTTTGGCCTCTGAGTTTGAGTAATGACGCGTCTCTCCAACATATTACGCCTGGTTTTTTTCAGGAACCTGACTGTTCATTTCAAGGAATGCAGGTGTTGCCCAGAGAATGTGTGTGTGTGTGTTCGTGTGTGTGTGTGTGTGTGTGTGTTCATGTGTGTGTGTGTGTTCGTGTGTGTGTGTTCATGTGGCTGTAAGGTTAAACTCTGGTGTGTAATTACACTTCCTGTGAGCCTGAAAACAGCTGTTCCCTTCCTCTTTAATCTCGCATGAATATACACACTTCCAAAGAGTAGTAATCAGCCAAAGTGATCGGTTTGTTCTCAGGTACTGGAAGATAAGGGATCAGGTGTTTTTTAACATCTCATTTTGCCACCCTTTAGATTTTGTCTTTTCATATTTTGTTTATATTTTCACTGGAAAATAGTAATAGTTGTTGGTGTTTGCACTCTGTCATAATCAAATCTTTATTTTGAACATATAAGTAACAACTGTCAATACGTATTAGGGAATAAAAGACAAATAAACACAATCATCGAAAGCCATCATATTCACGACGAAAACAAGAACAAAATGTTGACCATATCCTGGTCAGCAATTCCTGCCCCCATCTAACTCATCTTATACGTCTGTTTTCAGTATACAATCTAATATATGCTATAAATAAATATGCCTAATACACAGATTCATGTTATATTATTTTTATATATTGATCTGTAATTATTTAACTACACATATCCAAAGGTATTGCTTTTCATACTATATCATGCTATGTATACATGTGGCTTTAATGGTGTTACAGTAACAATAAAAGTGTTTTTACATCATCGCTGTAACAGTTTAGTTGCTGTGGGTTGCAGTACTTACACAGGCTGTTTTTAAAAAAAATTCCTGTGAAAATTTTGTAAAAGGATAAATGTCGTCATATCCCCTGCTCTGTCTGCCTGATTTCTTTGGTTTTATCTAAAACATTTTTACTCTTTTTCGTTTTTTAAAAACTGAGTTACTGTAAAAGCCAATATGATATAAAATTTGCAAAGAGGGGGGAAAAATCAGTGAGTCTTGATTTATGGAGGGTACTGATTTGTTAAAGGGACTGAGTGTTAGTAGTTTGATGACGTAAAGATAAGGAGATAAGGAGTCCAGACAAAGTAATTACCGTTTTTTGTTTTTTAATGTGGGACTTGAGGAGAAGCTGGCCTAAAGGCTGCAGAGCTGCAGGCGCATGCACGCACACAGCTCTTTTGTTGTTTCTTTATCGTAGCCACTGATGCTCTTTGTCCGGTCTCATTTACTTTTTATCACATTGGAAGTTGTGGGGGTGTTTTTTCCCTTTTATTTGTCAGAGGGAGGGTCGGGGTTATTTGGAGGAAGTGGGCGTATGGTGTTGCCTTACGTGCAGAGTCACATGACAGGCATGGGTGGGAGGGGCAGGCAGGGAGCTTCCAGAGCCACAGCAGAGTTTGGCCTCTCACTGGAGCGCTGCACTTCGACAGGGGACAGCTCATACACACAAACACTTCACACACGGTGAGTGCTTTGCATACTGGCAGGGAGTGTAAGTGTGTGTGTGTGCATGTGTGTGTAGAGCTGTGTGTGTGTGTTAAAAATCAGTTGGAAGTGGAGGAAGTAAGTTTTTTCTCCTTTGTTCTTTATTTGTGTGTTTGTCTTCTTACCAGAAAGAAGAAAACTGTTGGTTTTTGAGTCCAGCTGTTCAAACATGTAATGTTACTGATGTGTTTTAACCAAGCTTAAATATGCACGTGGCTATTAATTTGTTGGTTGTAAAGAAGCATGGCTGTGTATTTCACAGACAGTACTCAGGATCTCAGGTTGGGATCATTTTTGTGTGAGCATGCTTCTACGGATAATTACCATTGTTCAAGTTTTGCATTCCCTGTCTTTCATCTCCTAAATGTTGTGCGTGTCTGCTGTGTGGCACGCTTTGTAATCGATCTCTCTGTGTAATACACACACACACAGACTCACACACACACACATCTGTTTATGTATCCAGGGGGATGTTCCATCATGTTTGACCCCTTTTTTTTCTGTTTAAACTCCCAGTTTTATTTTTGTTTCCTTCCTCCTGACGTTGTCCACACACCGGACTGCTGTTGCTGACAATGACATATTACCAGGCCAAATACGTATGCAGAGTGGACAGTTAGCACCACACATGTGGTTAGTAGGCTTCGATGTGCTTTTGCAAAGTACAGTGAAGGAATCCTTTTAGGAAACTAGGACAGGCTAGCCTCAGATTAGTGTTTCTTTATGAGCTCTGTACAGATCAAGTTTCTCTTTCACTACTTTTTCTGCTCTTGTTTAAGCACCAACAAAGTGGTATTGCGAGTTCTTGGCTATGGGGCCATGTGGCAGCAGCTGACACAACGCTGGGCCTCAGAATTTATCATCCAGGCTTTGTTATCCAAAGTTGACCTGGAGAATACAAGGAATTCCTCTCAGCAGCTAATATCAAACCGGTGGAAACACCAACCGCCCCTCACCTTTTCAGAAAGTCACCCGCCTCTGGTTTGCCTCAGAAACACACATATGCACACACATACACGCAGAGCTGCTGAAAGGAGCTCTATTGTGGCCCCTGTGCAGAACAGACTGTGGCCTTTCACCACTGTTTAATGGGAAGCTGAAAAGGTCATCGTTACCTTCTGCATCTTGCGTGTCTTTGTCTGTCTGTGCACATCGGGAGTCAAGAAGTTAGATCAGTAAGATTGTGTATCTATTGTGGAATTTAGCATCATGAGTTTGAAATGCAAAACATTTCATGAATGTAACCGGAGCTCTGTAAAATCGATAGCATTTCATCTCTGTTGGGTTCACCGGGAGCAGATTCTCTGAATAACTGGTTTGCATTTCTAGTACATGTATGTGCGTTAGATGTTCACCACAAGAGAAGAGTGAAAAGGGGAAACAGTTGTATTTTTTTTCTTGTTGTAACTTGTTGCATATAAATTTTGAGATGATTCAGTTGTCTGCAAGTGTTGATGTTGATAGATTAGCAATGAAGACGTTAAGCTAATATTCCCTTTATAGGGCACACCTACACCGACAGTGACCTATAAGTGTCATGCACACACAATAAATATACGACTTTAAAATCTTCAAAGGTGAGGAGATGATGGTGGTTCACTTGAAATTAACCGAAGTAACATGTAAATATGAACTACTTTGAGTAAGGAGTCACATTTCTTCAAGTCAAACTGACACTGTGACTTCACTTATTGTCCACTATACCCTTAAGCTTTGTATGTGGGTCAGTCAGAGTCCATAAATACTGCTGCTGAGACTTGGAGAGGACCCAGGTGACAGGCTTCAGCTCGCACACAGGCTGTAGAGTGTGTCAGAGGAGGAGTCCTGCTGTCTGTGTTTTTGATAGAATAGTGAGTTTGTTTTCTGAGGATTTGGAGACCTTGAGCCTTTTTTTTTTTTTTCTTTTCAACTGAGTTCGCTGCACTTTTTTTTTTTTTTTTTTTTGGTTTAAATAACACTTCTAACTGTTGTTTCTAAGGTGGGGCATGTGCACGAACAGAGGTCAGATTCTTCAACCCCCTTCCCCTCTAGACCCACGCTCACTGTCAGCTAACCATTTCACTGATACACTTTGACCCATTCACTGAGATTACATCGGTTCAGTCCACATGCTTTATTACTGTCAGCAAGTAGCCAATAGGTAATGGATAACTAATGTATTATTTAGCCTAGCTACAAAGACACTCACAAAACTGACAACTTCCTGATTCATTTTGCTTTCGTGTAAACTCAGTTAGAGGGTAATGTTTAGCAGTTGCTTTAGGCTGGAATATTTTTTGTAAAGCATGATCTGCTGCAGTGGAATGTCTTTCCTTAACTGTAGATGTTTAGTTGAAACTAAATCAGCCTGAGCCTTGAATTGAGTCAATAAGTCTTCTTGCTTGCATTTGGGTGTCCGTACGGTAAATTGAGGCATGCATGCATTTAATAATGTATAGGTGAAACCTTACCTGATGCTCTCAGTGATTTTTCCTTTTTTTCTGTCTTTCTTTTTTTGGAGCTGCTTGGTGTAAGAATTAGCTGAAGAACCTAGAAAGACAACAGCTCTCTTGTGCACCACCACAGCTTAGAGGCCGAACACATTCCTCTGGAAGTCTAGACAAACCTGTGGGCTTCTGCTGTCATTACAGTAATTTACATTTCTCTGCTGTCTGCAAAGTAACGCTAGCTGCTGATGCTGCATGCTGAAAATACAAAGTTGTATGTTGTTAAGAGACTGATTATCATTGGTTTTAAGCATCTGCATTATATTAAAATACTTCTAAATCATGCACATAAATGCTTTTAAATGCATCACACGTGCAAAACACAGTAAGATGTGTATATAATTTCCAGGCAAATAGTGCTAGGTGACATAATGACAGAGATGGACCCTGCAGGGGTCAAAGGGCACATTTCTCCTGAGAGCTGAACGATGAGGAGTCTGGGAATTCGGCTTTGCTGCAAAAACACTCAGGCTGTTGTGTTATTAAAGTCAGTGTTTGCACTGCCACCAAACCAATTTCCCCTTTTTATTAAAAGGCTTCACTGTCAGAGGGTGGGAAACTGTGTTTGTGTGTTTATGTGTGTTGTAAACCCATGTGGTCTGGGGGTATCGAATTGATTCAATGCTGGAGGGCTACCGGAACCCCAGTTCAATGTAATTGAATACATTTTTATCGCTTCTACACAAGTTTCTCAGCTGTGTTTGCACCATCTCTTGTGGGAAATCAACCATAAAAAAGGCAGCTTGAGAATCAGTCGTTTTTATCACATTGAATAAAATAAAATTTGCAGCAGCCCACACACTCCTCAAGAGGCATCTGGGTTACCATCAAAACAAATCTAGCGACGTTAAGATGAGACTCGACTGCAAACCGCCTTCGTCCTGTCTGGGAATGTAAATGGAAGACAAAGACAGCAGATGTTTTTAACCAGCCCATAAATAGATTGTTAAAAAGAACAAAGATCTAAAAACCCATTTAGTGGATTAGTAAACCAATGTGTCTTTGACATACGACTCCAAACAAGCACTTACAATGCACAAGTTCAGGTTAATCACTTGATGGGATTAATGCCTAGTGGTGGATACTAAATACTAAATTATTGAGCTGTCATTGCTATGAAACAAATTAAGCCTGCTGTTATGTGGATTTTGGACACAAACTCTTTCGGATTTACCTTTTCAATGAAATATATCAGCTTTGTGTTGGTGTTGATACACTGGATTCAATTGATATATGCATGTCTGTTCCCTAAATTTTCCTGGATGCAATCAATCTGGATGAAACTTATTATATAAACTGCCTACAGCTGGGAGTGAAGGGAGGGAGATGGGACACAACTGAGGAAAAGAGTAGGGATGAATAATTAAATTAAATGCAAAGTGGTGTATAAACACAAGCAAGCAGGAGGTGTGGAGATGATTCCAAGGATGGGATTTGGAAGCTGTTTCCAGGAATCCACAACATGTGGTCAAAATGCTAATTGATTATTAGAATAAGCCGCCTCAGATGTTTCAGCAAAGAGTTTAACAAAACAGTTTTCTGCTGTGCTAATGGGATCAGTTAGCCATTTTATCATTATAAACCCACAATAGGTAATACAGTGTAACACTGTAACACAGGAGCGATGCTGGCTGAGAGTGGACCTGTTTATTTTATTAAAAATCATTAATCATTTTGTGATAAATGGACCCATTAGTCAGCAATTGTCATTTACTACATTTTTGATCCGTTTCATGTAACGTTGGATAAAAACAAATCTAATTTCCTTCGAAAAATAGGAGTTCTTGTGACTGTAAGTTTTGAGCAATTGTGTTTGGATCTTATTCATCCGTGGCTTGGTGTTTGTTTAAAGCCTGGCATTTAATCATTCACTGCAATGCTTTAGTAGAGAAAGCATTTGTGTATGTTATGGCTCGTTAAAATAGCAGAAAAACTGTGGAACTGCCTGCATGTTGTATAACACAGTTGTAAAAGTGAAGCGATGAAGGGAAAGATTTTGTACAATCAGTTTTACAGATGCCCTGAGTGAGTCAGTGTTGCAGATAACAAACACTCCAAGTTTCCAGCCCTTTTCTCTCTCTGGATTCCTCTCAGTTTATTCAAAGGGTCAAACCACGGGTTTGTCATAAGGGGACTAACCTCAGTGCAGCTCTTTCCAACCTAAACTGGGAACATGATCTCTGACCTGCTCACCACCCTGTTGAGATCAACACCCTGGACAGCTAAGCCATGTGGTTTTGGCCACACTGCATCTAAACATAGGCGACAGAGTCACATTTTTCTTCATACTTCTTTGTAGTTTCAGTGCCTTTTGAAAAGACCATCCAGTGAACAGGGAGATGTTTAGCTGGATTCAAATGCATTTGCATCTCAGTTTGGAGGCCTGTGTGTAGTTAGTGAGGAATGCCCCAGGCCCAAAACTGGAATAAATCACAATCTCTGCAATCCACACTTTTCTTTTTTCTCCCCTCCTTCTCCCACTGTGCATGCCTTTCTCTGTCCTCCTCTCACTGACCTTATCTTGTTTACCTCCCCCCTACTCAACGACAGCCATCTTCCTTTTTGCTTCTCCTCTTTATCTCATGCCTATCTGCACACGTCTGCCTTTTTTTTCTCTCCACACTTCGGTCTACTTCCTTTTCTTGTGTCTTGCTCTTTTTCTCTGAAATGCTTTGCTGCAGAGATGAGACTTCTGGCTATATTTACAAAAAAGCAAAGCAATCTGATACCACTGGAAGCAATAAAAGAGAAAACCTCTTTAGTGCCTGTAATTGAAAACAGCATCACAGTGAGTCACTCTGCTCTCCAATAGCTAAAATAAATTTTGTTTGTCCATGATGCAGGGGAGCAGTAGAGCTAAGGAATGGCATGGCAAATGTGCAAGTCATCGAGGGGTGATTTATTACCACTAAGCAAGCAACAATGAAAAGTGAAGAAGTTTTTAAATGACCCTTAATTGTCACTGAAAAACAAATCTGCTTCATACAAACTGTGCTTGTGCTGTTTGATCAGCAACATAAGCAAACCTATTCCACAACTGTCATCGCATTTTCTCTCAAATGTAACTTTTGCATGCCCATTTCCCATCAGACTTGAAACTAGTCGGGGGAAAAACATAAAATGCTGAGTTGAGAAGCGGCCCGATATAATTATTCTTAAAAGGCTGTGGCCAGTTGACTGCCATCTGAGAGGCTCATTTAATCCACCTCCAAAGCATTTACACCATCAGTTTGCATGACAACATATTAAAATACCTGAGGTTCCCACAGTATGTCATTCCTTACATCCCTATTTGACTCAACAGTAATTTTTCCAGTCAGCCCATTGTGTTTGATAGGTTTGAGGTAATGTCCAACAGCTGTTAAGCCATCAGGGCCAGACATTTTCCAGGTGGAGGTAAAAAAAAATAAAAATTTTAACATTTATAAGGCCATTCTCCAACCACTTATTGTCTGACAGCTGTGTTACTGGCTAAAAACCATGACAGAGGGTGAATACGTCCATCTGATAAATGGTCAGTGTATCCAGATGCTTTGACACACTCTCTGCACCACTGATAGGATGCTTCACTCACCACATCATAGGGTTTGTAGTTTACCAAAGTTGGCTAAAGGTCTAAAGAAGTGTCCTATCCATGAATGAACTGATTCATTTTTATTGTAGAGAAGAGTTTGGTTTCCCACGGTAGTGGTTCAGGACTTCTTTTGTGTGGTGTTGTGATGTTTGCCAAGTTGTTTATGGTGTTAAATTCTTCTTTGACTTGAGAAAGTCAGTACATTGGTTTCATGAAGGACAGTTAACAATCGTTTGAAGAGCCTTTGTGCTTCTGGCTGGGAAACCAGCTAGTTACCACCAACAACTCTTTCTGTCCGTCTCTCATTCACTCGGTATCTTAGCTTTAGTAATTCCCACCCACAGTGGAAGATTAATGTTCAATTACTATTTGCTAAACAGAACGGACATGCTGCAGAGGTGCTGAGCATTGTTCTGAAATGAGACTCATTTCAGGAAGTCCTCAGACCAAATACTGTAATTGATTGTTTCCACAAAGCTTACACAGAACCAAAAACCTCCATAAAACCTACTTTTTCTTCCTGTTTTAAACCCACACTGATCACAAAATGAGAAGTGTGCATACCAAATTGGAGAAAAGTGTTTAAGCTCAGAGGCTGGGAATGACTGTGCCGGGACCGCAGAAGTAAGATATACAGTTACAACAAAAAGAACAAATTTCTTTTATCCCGTGTTATGCCCTTCGAAAATGGGTCGATGCTCAGCTCATGGTTGTGCACGAGTCCTCACAGTAAAGCCTTTGGATTAGATTAAACAGTTATCCAAGTAGCTGAGAATCCATCATCTATTAAATGTTTCAGCTCTAACAAAAGATTAAGCTTGTTCAGATGATCTTCTCATCATTATATCTTAGTGCTTTGCAGGTGTAGCAGCTGTTGGATGATATCTTAAGTATTCCATCTTGTTTATTTTATGTCCCTTTCCTTTGATGCTTTCCCTGGTATCATGCCTTTGAAGCTCTGTTGTTGGAGCCCTGGTTGCCACAGTGTCCTAGCTCCTGGCAAACATCTCTGTTTACAGCACAAAGCTGTCGCAGGAAAAAATCAGCAAGGGATTTCAGGGGGGAAAATACATGGTGTAGAGAAGAAGAGGATGGAGTTTTTGTATTATCCAGCACATTTAATAACAAGGCTAAAAGCCAAATGAGTAGCAGAAAGGAGGAGGGGCTCAAACAGGAGAGATACAAGAAAACTAAGAGTTGGTATGCAACAGGGAACACCGATGAGAGACTATCAGTGTGAGCAGGGAGGAAAGGGTGAGGCTGAGGGGAAAAAGACATGAGCGAAACAGAGGTATGGGAACACGGGAGGTGCAGAGGGGAGGTGGAGGGCAGTGAGTCGCTGTAAGTTGCTGACTGACTTTTGGAACAGGATGAGGAAGTGGTGAAGAGGCCAGGAGAGCTGCTTCCATAGGTGGGCCTCTATGACACATGGATGCACACACAATGGAGCATATTATAAAAGCAAGACTTAACGTGTTAACATGAGCTAGTTTTGAGTTTCTACAGCGCTGCCATTCCTCAGATTTTTTTTTTTCTTCCATTAATCAGTGCAATGCCAGTTTGAAGTGTGTTGACTTTTCTACCAGCCTGTTGATTTAATTCCCTGAGTGATACGGGTGAACTGGCCTGCTGTCTGGAGTACTTTCTCCTTGTGACAGGTCGAGTATTCGCTGGAATCCAAAAGCTGTTAAACTCTTGGCAGGCAGTCCAGGGGCTGATATTTGCATGTGTACCTACAGATCAGCTGTGTGCTCGAACAGAGCAAAGTCTGAGTGTGTGAAGTCAAGGCAACCACCATGTTTAAAGGCACAAAGTCAAGCATGTACTCGGGGCTTTTGTGTGTGTTAGCCAGGCTAGCTGTGAGTGGATCAGGTTTCAACCTCACCAGTCTCACTCTTTTCCACTCTCACATTAGCAGGACAGTAACACTGCACTGTAGAGAGAAAGGGAAACAGAGGCCTTGCGAGGGGTAGCAGCTACATGGACTATGTATCTAATGACACACGGACATAAACACTGTCATCGTGTAAATTTGTCACATACACAGCTCGGGAGGTACGGTGACTTTGGCATGCGCAGACCTCAGTGAACATATTAAAAGTTTAATACTTCTCTTGTGATTAGACAAACATCTGCAGGCATTTCACAGAAGGACATGAAGTTAATCATTACAAAAACAAAGTGAAGAGATGTTGTTCTGCCAATTTTAAACTACTCTAATTCCACAGAGCGAATTTTCTGATAGTTTTCTTTTGGGTTGAGAAACTGTTCTGGCATGAGACCAACCATCCCCATTGTTTGAAAGTCAGGAGGTGCTTTTTAGTTGTTTTTCTGTCTGTGTTCTAGACAGTCCGCCATATTTGTTCCAGACTGAAATAAACAACAACCATTAGATGGATTATCCGAAACTTTTGTGCAGACATTCACTAGAAGATGGATCCCAGAGCTTTCCTTTAGAAATAACAATAACTAATAGCAATTTGTAAACAGTTACAAGGTGCATTACAGGTTGTATAAAACCAAACATTAAAGATGCAATGATGTGCATGGCCACTTGCACCATTAATCAAGTTTCTCCCTATTAGGCAAACACGCAGGCCATTTCAGCTATAACTTGGTTATTTGTGCCATCAACCATCCAAGCTGTGGTTTAACTGGGTGTTCACATGAGTTTTCACAGTCAGGGATGCATTTTTCCGACACTGCAGGAATCACCTATTATCTTGTTCAAGTGTGTGTGTGTGTGTGTGTGTGTGTGTGTGTGTGTGTGTGTGTGTGTGTGTGTGTGTGTGTGTGTGTGTGTGTGTGTGTTGTTAACAGATTTTACTGTAGTTTAATTCTACTGATAGCTTTTCTTCTGAACTGCCAGCACCTGAAGAGCTGCTTGGCTGAACTGGTTTGTTCTATAATAGGAAGTCGTCAATCATTACATATTTCAGCACTATGACAGTTTGGTGCAGTACATTACTTCCTCCTATGGATTTCCAAGGAACCAAGAATCTTGAAATTCTTGTAAAAAGTCTACCCGTTTTTTTGTTTTTTTTTTAAAAAAAAAAAACCCCTCACTATCATTTTACTTGCAGTACCCGTTTTCACAGATGAGTCATTTATCTGTTATTGCTTCTTCCATATTATACTTCTGAGTAACTTCAGCCTTCTCTGTTTCTGTTTGTGTTACATCAGGACCTGAAGTGTTTTCCAGCTACAGCAGCAGTACCATGTCTGAGGCGGTGGTGCCTGATGCTATGGTGTCCCCAGCAGTGGGTGGACCGTATGGAGAGAAGGCTGGCGGCCCCATGTTGGACTTCAGCTATGTGGGTATTGATGCCATTCTGGAGCAGATGAGGAGGAAAGCCATGAAGCAGGGTTTTGAGCTCAACATTATGGTTGTGGGTAAGCAGAGCCTGTTTACACTCACTAAAATACCCAGATTTGGTTTGCACAGTAGTTGTCGGTCACATAGCATTGCAGTGATCAAATCTTTGGCTGCTTACACACTCACACATTAAAAGAAATGCATGTGAAGCATTAGAAATAATTCCAGGAATTGCCTTTGACTAACACCTTCGAGTCAGAGGTGCTCCTTCACTGTGGATAACTACTGCTAGCAAATGTTCAGGTTGAAATAATATTTCCCATCTTTACTCAAAAGTGTGGCCTTTTGCAAATAAATGGTTTTATTGATGGTTGTATACACTTAAATCTCACAATAACCTCAGTTATGTATAACTAGAGCTGAGTCATGATGCTTTTCTCTCTAATCAAGTTTAAATAGAAGCCTGAAGCTTTTTTCTTTTTTAATTGGGCATACTCAGTAGTCCTCATCACTGTGATCAGACACCTTTAAAATAGGAGCTAATTACACACCTCAGCATCAAACAGGCCACCATCAAACCCACCCAATCTCACTGCTTTGCGTCTCCTCTGCATGTCGTCTCCACACTTGGTCTGTGTCTCATCCTCAAATAAAAAAATGTGCTTGAGAAGCAACCCCAGGCCTGAGTGGGTAAACACAACTAAACAAAACTGGTTTCCATGTTTTTTGGGTGTCTTCTTTTTTCTCTTTTTTTTTAATATCAAGTTGAAGTTATTTAACCGCAACACAATGTAGGGAAAATTGATGGTTTTTAAGAACTGGATAATTGGTTTGGCATCTTTATAACTGGCGGATTTTTACCTGCATAGAGGACTTTATGCTCCCCTCCAAAAAATGTAGCGAAAGGAAAATCAACAAAGAAACGTGTTTTCATTATTTTAATTCTCATTTGTTAAACAAATGGAGTGGAAATGCACTGAATATAAAACATAAGACTCAGTCATGCTTAGGCCCAGGTGCAGTAGCTACAAACTAACAGTTTAAAACTATATAATCAGAGCAGGTGGATTTACTTCCTCCTCTATAAAGAGGACACCCGGGGGAAACCCCTACATCTAAACAGGATAGCGAGACGATAGAAAGAGAAGAACAAATTTTTTGGTAAGATAATGTATTGTGATTACTTTGAGTGTCATTTTTAAAAATTTCCTTCCATTTAGTTTGCTTTTTCCTTGTGAAAATGTTTCCTGCCAGACACAATTTAACAGTTTAAAAAGCATCTGTACGACTTTGACCTCATACAGAAAGCACTTGTGGGATTTTGGCACCACCTCACTGTTTTGTGATGGTTGTTAGCGGTAGGATGATGGATGCAGACACTTTGGAGAAAGCAGCTGTTGGAGCGAGTTTGGACACTGCTCAGAGTGGCATCAGTACTGCCAAAGCACTGTAGCAGATAAAATGCTAATTTGCCACGTGGACTTTTGAGTCCTTTAACTTCCAGCTGTTGAGCTTCATATTTGTTCTGTGAATCCGTGTTTGCGTGGAGTCTGCTGCTGTGCATGCGAGTGCATATCCATAAATCAGAGTTGTGAATGTTGACTTAACCTGAGGTTGAACTTTGAGTGGTCATTTCCCAGTGGGCCCCTCCAAACAGCTCTTCATCAACCCGTGGTGATGTTAGCATGAGGTCCAAGGGTCACAGGGGGTCTCATCCATATAGACAGACAGCTGATAAATTAAGTCGGTTTCAATTTGCCCGGATGGGGGAGCATTTTATCCTCTTTCTGTAGCAAAACAAGAGCATCTGTGTTGTTATCTGATCAGAAGGTAATGGTAGTTATAAGATTACAGAGTTACATTTGTGTATTTCTGGGTGTGGCTGTTGCAGTCATGCTATTTCCCCTGCTGTTATTTTGAGTGGCTCATAAGTGCCATATGTCGTATTAGCATTTTAGGGCTATTAAAAAAAGCTTTAGTGTTTCATATGCTGCTGCCTCCACAGGATACCAAAGTAAAACTAAACTCCATCCAAAACAGCCTCACCATTCACAATTAATTTACTAGTGAACACTCCCTTTGCTCATTTTATTTTTTTAAACTTCAGTCACTGCTTGTCATCTAGCCCCAGCCTTTCCTGTGCCATTTTTCCCAGAGGTTTGATGTTGCGGTTGTGGTGCCCCACAATGTCATTAAGCTGCTTCCCCAAGAAGAATTCCCGCAGTCAAACGTACTCCAAATAAACAGTCATGGGTTTCAGCTGGAGACACTAGAGCTCGTTCTGCTCTGAAACTCTAACCAGAACCTGCAGCAGGTGGACAAATCAGCCAAACTCATCGAGGCTGCAGAGCAAAACGGGGACTACTATCACAAGCTGCAATTACAATGGAGGGGCTGGATCTTGTCCCGCATCCACGGGATGAGACTTGTTGAGAGAGGCAGCTGAGAGAAAGGAGCTGGAGAAATTAGACAGGGGAAACGCCCAAACTCTTGTGCACGTGCACTCGTTGGCGACTTATATAGCGGATGACAAAAGACAACCATAGGCATAGCAGTTGTGGCTGTTGCTTGCCCTGTCCTGCTGTTGGCTCATTGCAGCTGCCCCTTTTTCTCATCACTTACTGCATATGAAGTAAACTGGTGTGCTTTGACGTTTTGTTGGCAGTGTTTGAGCAGACGGATGTCACAGCTTCTGAAATTGTCGGAGTGGAGCAGGGTCATTTTATAGAATCTTGTTTGGGTTTATTATGGCACCATTGTGTAAGCCGTTGGCTCCCCACTGTGTAAGCAGTCACTGTCAAAGTTTTTTTTTCCTCATTGCCTGTCATTTTTTTGTTTGTTTTTTGCTTACAGGACAAAGCGGCCTGGGAAAGTCTACTCTGATGAACACGCTGTTCAAGTCTAAAGTCAGCCGTAAGTCTGTGCTGGCTACAGCCCAGGAGAAGATTCCCAAAACAGTGGAAATCAAATCCATCAGTCACGGTACAACTCACGACAACTGGCTTATGCCCATCTGCATTCTCACTGCTTGTCTGTGTTACAGCAGTTTGCTGCTGTGCTGGCTCTGAGTGTTCTTATGTGTTTTTGTTTGCAGACATCGAGGAGAAGGGCGTAAGAATGAAGCTGACAGTCATTGACACACCAGGCTTTGGAGACCAGATCAACAATGAGAACTGGTAGGCTACAACTTAACGTTGCTGCAACAACCATATAAGCAGTGAGTTCATAATGACAAGAGTTTCTAACCAGATGTCCTTCCCTTTATTCTTGCTTTTCCTGCTTTCTTACTTTTCCTGATCTCTATCATTGTCCTTCCTCCTCTTCTTTGTCTGCCTGAGCCCTCCTCCTTCCTCCTTTTACTGATCCATCACTTCTCTTCCTTTTCCACCCCCATACCCTTCTTTCCCCCTCCCTCTTCTGTCCTTCTCCCTCTTCAATTATCTTTCTCCACTATGGCATAGCTGGCAGCCCATCATGAAGTTCATTAATGATCAGTACGAGGCGTACCTGCAGGAGGAAATCAATATCAACAGGAAGAAAAGGATCCCAGACTCCAGAGTCCACTGCTGCATATACTTCATCCCCCCGACTGGACACTGGTAATGACACACCACAGTCGTAGTTTTAAATCTCAAAAAGACTCATCTAAAAAAACATCAGTGCTGCTTCCTGTCACACAAGCTGTTCTTTATGCTCTGTAGTTTTCTTGTAAACAAACATTGTGTTTTCTAAAAGTCTGACTTGGTGACAATACGAAAGAATTACATCAACTGGAATTTCAATAACTGCTGTCGTTACAGACAGCAACGCTGTGCTTTGCCTGTGCATGTCAGCATATATTGATATAGACTGTCTTTGTTTGTTCCTAACTTTTTAAATGTGAAGCAGATCTCTCTGCCTTGTTACCCCCTCTTATTGAACACACACAAGGACTCTCTATCCGGCCCACACACTCTGGAGACACGGGCTGCTCTCGCCAGGCCCCGAAGCAGCTCAGTATCCTAAGTTTTTCCCTGGACCTCTCACAGGCCCACACATCTGGCTCTCATCGAACCGTCCGGTTTACCCTCCCTCTCAGCGCTCTCTTGGTTCAGACCTGCACCGATCGGAGCTCAGGGGGTCTGGGTATACTAGCAGCAGGAATTAGGGGTTGGGTGAACGCAGTCTCATGAGATAATTCACCATGCAGCTCATAGTTTCTCTAATATTCCTTTTTTTTCATTGGTGTAACTCGAGTCGAGTGCAGCGACTGGTCTTGGGAAAATGTTGAAGCAGCTGTGGACTGTCATCCCCTTTGGAGCACGCACACAAAGACACAACTGATAACAGAGCAAATGCTGCACCTCTATTAATTTTTGTCTCATGGCATGTCTTTACTCAGGCAGGGGCCTGGTGTGAATGCCCCACCCCCACCCCCCACCCCCCCGTCTCCAGCAAGCAGCGTTTCATGTTGATCCAACACTGCAGATGTCACATGGCCCGGCCAGCAGCTGCTCCAGACTTGCCTTAAAAAGCCTAATGGGGGGAGAGGCAGGAAGGACGAAAGAGACAGAGACTCTGTGTGTGCCTGGGTGCATGCAATCAATTCTGCACTTTTGTCTTTCTCAGCGTGCTCTTTCTCGAGTGCACAAGCCTTGTTGTTGACAACCAGCAGTCTGTGTGAAAGAGTCGTTAGCCAGGCCAGAATCCGCTGCTCTAACCACATGCAGATGCTTTCTCAAACTGCGGGAAAGGCCTTAGCTGCTTCCCCTAACTGTATCAAGCAGCTGTTCACACACTCTGTGTAATGATGGGTGCATGATAAGAAGTTGGAACTGTAAATGTTCCTCCATCTGGGATGTTTCTTAGGAACATCTGCCCTCTGGTGTGAGAGCTTTGCGGTACAATTTCCTGTGCTTTTGTTCTTAAATCTAATGTCTTCCTCCCGGTTCTCTCATGTTGTGTCTCCTCAGTCTTCGGCCTCTTGATGTCGAATTCATGAGACGTCTGAGTAAAGTGGTCAACATCGTCCCAGTCATCGCCAAGGCAGATACACTCACGCTGGAGGAGAGAGACTTCTTCAAAAAGAAGGTAACATCTATTAGATTTTAGTGGCATTGCAACTTCTCTGATCTCTCCTCTCACTCTTTGATTAATCCAAAAAGAAGTATCCCTATATTCTTTTACCCTTTTGCTCGCTGCTTGCCTTTACTTTTTAAAACAGCTGACCCCTTTATGAGGTTTTTATTGGCTTTGTTTTCAAGGATCTCAGGATTTCCCTTTCCCTCATTAACACACTCTGTGTGCGCACAGGTTTAGGCGTACATCCTGTGAGGGTTTTGCGTTTTGTTTGTTGCGGTTAGCATCTAAGCCCAAACTTTTGGCATAGATTAGCGTTAATGCAACCTTAATCTGCATCCTGTGCATATTTAGGTACAATTGTTTGATCTCTCAGAAGGATACATCAAGAACAGCCGCCTAATTAGTCCAAAGATTAAAAGACTTGTGGTGGGTTAAAGATTTGTTGTGTGCCTGTGTGTGTATTTGAACATGCTCTAACCAGATCAGGGAAGAGCTGCGAGCCAATGGGATTGACGTGTACCCACAGAAGGAATTTGACGAGGATGCAGAGGACCGAATGATCAATGAAAAGATCAGGGTAAGGGTAGCAGCATCACCAGCAGGACTTTGGGCTCTATCTGAAATCCATCCTGTAAGGATTTCTAACTCTAATAGCTGTTGACTTTTAACCTTTTGAACAGGAGATGATCCCATTTGCTGTGGTGGGAAGTGATCAGGAGTACCAGGTCAATGGCAGGAGGCTGCTGGGGAGGAAGACCAAGTGGGGAACCATTGAAGGTACAACTCTTGTTTGTATTTATATTAATGCTGCACTTTTAGCAAAGCAGTTTGTAAATCATTTACTTTTCAGTGGTTTTATTAAATGAGGGGTAAAAAAGAAGGGAGGGTTTCTGGGAGTCAGCTGCCCACAGAGTGTCAACAATGCTCCATTCAGCTCTCCAGACAGCAGTCGTGTGCCATGCAGCTGACTCAGGCCTCCACCAGACAGTCTCTATGAAGAGCCTTACTGTTTACTTGGTGTCCCAACCTCTCTCAATCCCTTTAATATCACAAAGAGTATGTCTGCTGAATCCTCACATTGGATATGCACTGAGCAGAGAAAATGTGTAAGTTTAGTCATTTTTACTTCCAGTTTCCTCCGGGAGCTGAAGGAAACGGGTCATCATTAGTGTCATACGACTTTATGGTCACATTCATTTTGACTGCAGGATCGGACTTTCAATATTTAATTATGTTAGCCACTCCAGACAGGAGGCCCCACCCCTTTATCAAGTGTCTCATAAAGGAAGTTTAATTTCCTGCAGAGTGTGCATGTGCTGACACACACAGGCACACATCACGGGGAAATTCTGATGCAGTTAATCTCCTCAGAAAATACTCAAAGTAGATAAAAGCTACAGCAGGTGAGGGCAAGATAGCCTGCTGCATTGAGCCATCACACTAGGATCACTGACTCCACCTGCTGGACTCTTAAAGAATCTCAGCGATAGCCATTCATGAAGCTTCTGCAGCCTGTTAGCACCTGTTTTAACTCCCCTTTGATTATTTCTAACTCAAAGCTTCTCTCTCTGCAGTTGAGAACATAGCCCACTGTGAGTTTGCCTATTTACGGGATCTCCTCATCAGGTGAGTGCGTGTTGTCTACTTGTCTGCAAGTCTACAAGTTTACGCCAGATGAGGATCTGGCACAGAATCATCATAAATAAATGATGATGATAAATGTCTCTGTCAATGCAGTTTGGGCAGTTTGTCCACAGTTTTAAAAGCGCTATACAAATACAGGCCATTTACCATTCTGCACTCCAGAATAAAGGGCACAAAGGAGCAGGAGGATGTTTCCAGTCAGCATGTTAAAGTAAAAATAGTTTTTATTTTCAAACTCGAGATAAAGTGACCATAATTTCCTGTCGTTGGCTCGAGCATTTCTTAGGATGTGTGAAACGTAGAGAATTGGTTTCACTCTAGGGGGGTTCACTATAGGTGTGAAAACGCCCTAAAAGTCAGAAAATACTAAGATACTGTCAAAGTTGCGCACAGTGTAATGGATCCAGTGAGATCTTCTGTGCAAATACGGACTGTATTTTGCTCTGGCTTTATTATATAATGTATAATGATTCTTGTGAAATTTTAGTACTTTTCATGAGTCATGTTTTGTTTTTGTTCCATTCATTTTAGACCATCTACTGATATTTTGTTTATGTAGCACAACTTGTCATATTTGTTCAATCCAGCATGAAAATTTTATTAAAATAGCATTTTCTTCATTTTTGTGACCAAATGTTTTAGTAGTGTGTGTGTTCAAGAATGAGACTGCTTCAGTTTGTTAATATAAATTTTGACCAGCTCATCCTCTGAAACTGCAAATCCTGATTCAGTTTATATAGAACAGAACAGAATCGCCCTCTAATACATCGAGAAAGACCGTTGGAAACTTCAATTTTTCAAGTTTTTGAGATCTTTGTTCATTTAAACACAACTTTAGATCTCAGTGTGTCGACGAGTCTCTTTAAAAATGCATATATGAAAAGGTATGTGATTTTTTTACAGCAGTAATTATATCTGTCCAGGGGCATAATTACCAGGGGGGGTTATCAGGCAAAACCAATATAACCACCGCTATAAAATTATGAATTGTCTTGCATAAATAGGCTGCTGATTTTCTTTACTCATTTCAGGTATTACCAGAAAAATAGTTGTTAGATGTTAATAGATGTTAATCAGTTAATAGATGTTTAATCATCTGGTAATTTACCCAGATTTATTTATTTATTTAGACAGAGATCTTCACCCCCCCAGATGTTACGCCGATGTATCTGTCCACAATTTGTACCCTAAATTTTAGGTTCTTGAGTAGAAAATGTAAAAACTGTGATGGTTTGAGATGGACGGACCCTTCTGTGATGCGACCGTGTGTGTTTTTGTTTGTAGGACCCACATGCAGAACATTAAGGATATCACCAGCAGCATCCACTATGAAATGTATCGCGTGCGGCGCCTTAATGAGAATAACACAATGGTGGCTCACGCCAACGGTATCCCAGAACATCATCTCACCGCCCACGAGATGTAGACGCCGCCTGACGCCGTCACAGCGTAACTCGTTTGTTCTGAGACTCTGATGTTCAGCAACAGTCTTCCTTCACTCCAACCCCCAACCCCAACCTCACAGGGTGCGAAAAACTCAAACGCCTGCCAGAGGGACTTCATCTTCGGTGACTTTTGGCGGCTGAATGGACGGTTTATGTCAGTTTATTGCTTCTTGAATAAATCCTCTCAGTATCGCTGACCGAGAGAGGGATTTTTACCTGCTTACAGTTAATATTTGTGGTGCCAAAATTTCAGCTTCCACCAAACCGAACGAACTGACACTGAAGTGCCTTAAAACGTAACATATTAAACTCGTCCACTTTTCTTTTTGCAGATTTTGGTGTTTTGTTTTTGGCAGCGCCTGTAGGAATGTGGGCCACAGTTTTGTTTTTTCTAAGCACACACCTATAGTGACGTGTGAAAAGTGATGATACTTGCACTTGATCACTGCATAAAGCGTGTTGGAGGAGGGCCAGGCAGCGCTTCGCCAACATGTAACACACAGTAACGTAAAGTGTGAGCAGTGCAGCTTCACTCAGCTCTCTCCCCCTTAGTTAAATCACCCCCAACTCCCAAAAAAGGGTTATCAGAGAGCACCTCATACGCTTGACTTAACTTTTCTGTCGCAGCTCGTGTTTCTCTTTAAGAGTTGTTTTTAATTCCCACTTATAAATGTCATTGTTTATGAATAGAAATATCTTAAGAGTGATTTAAGATGATAAAGTATTTATGCACGATATAAAATGTGAACGCCGTCAGTTGTAGTCCATATATTCAGATTAGTAACACACACACTTCCCCTGCTTTGGGCCCGTCATGGCGCCTTATTTATTGGAGGGTTTCTGTTGTTTTCATAGCACGTTGGCCAAAACTGGAAAGAGAGCAGGGTTGTTGGTGCCAGGCTGACTACATTTAGACGTTTTCCAGTCCCCTTAAATTCTTCTTCTTTTTTTTTTTTTAATCTAGTCTTCCACTGACCAGCCCACTTTGTTTTTCCTCCCATCATGTACCGAGGATCTTTCTTTCATCCATATATTACTTCCTAAGCTCTCACTGTCATGCTCTGTCCTGTATATTCGTCTGTGTTCTGATACATTTTTGTACTTGTATTATTGATAACAAATTTTCTTTTATCTTATTTGAAAGAAATAAAGATTGAAGTTGTAAATATTCTTGTTTTTTTTTCTTATATTTTTACAATGCCTATAAGAAGTCCGAAAGAACTCGATCTTTAAAGTTTAAATGTATACACTGATGACATTTTAGATAATTTTCTCCCACACTGGCTCTCCATAGCATTTAATTGCTGGTGTAATTCACTTACTGGAGCAGTTTAATTGCTGTGTCATTAAACTTCTTCTTGATTAGCCCCTGAAATCAATATGGCTGCCTACTAGGTCAGTGCAAAGCTGATTAGTGCTAATTACTTGAATGCATGAGTGCATCTTTTCTTCCTCGGCATGACATTGGAGAAGGCGAGACCTTCGGGATCAGTGAGAGTATGTGCAGACGTCAGCGTCCTCAGGTACTGAAGCAGCAAGAGAGTGTAAACCGGCAAACAGACTCGTGTCAAGTAAAATATTTACTTTGATTCCTTTTAAAGGACTTGACGCCAGTGGAATCGGCCCAGAGGCAACTTCAGTGACTCTCAGGTCTAAACTGAAGCTTCACTTGCAACTCAGCTGTGACAGCTTGGAATGTACCTGTGCCATCAGTTGTTGAACCTAGACCTTCAGTTAAAGCCAAGTGGTGACTTTTTTTGGCCAGACACTGTGGTTTAAAGACAGACTATCTAAGAGTGCTGAGTTGAAGGCTCCAGGAAGTAGTGCAGTGGCCACAGAGAGGCTGTATGATTAGAAAAATGTGAAGAGTTCAAGCAAAATACAGACAATCTGTTTAAGTTAACAGACTTATCAATACTATAACTCTTGTTATATGTGGCGGGATCTGATGGATTATAATTCAGTATTTGATTGAACAACAGGTGGTCTTCAGTACGCTGAGAGCAAGTAGAGAATAAATGTAATGACAGATTTAACAAATTTTTTGGGTGTAAATGTCCAGTTTTAGGATCGCATATTGATGCTTATAGAACAATGAAAAGGTTTTCAGCCAACAGGGGGAAAAAAAGAATCAAGGAATAAAGTCTAAGAATCTAAACACAGCACGAAAAGTTAGGGAATTTGTGTTTGTCTTTGTTCTAACAATGCTTCTTGGCAATAAATCTTATACTCTGGGAAAGCCTGTTTATTTCTCCTTAAGTGTTGCCACATTTATAAGGAAAGTGCATTTGTGGGTTACACCCGTGGAAAAACTCGCCAAATCTTTTCTTGCCAAACAGCTTATTCTGCCACTGACTCTTGTTTGGCGTAGTTTATTGGATGTGAGGATCGAAGTCTGACAAAACAAGACATCTTGGAAATTTAACAAGTTATTCAGTTAACAAAGAGATGCCTCAGTAACATGTGTAAGAACCATACACGCCCACAGCAGCCTCGCACCTCTGCCTCATGCTGGTCAGCAGCTTGGTCATACACTGCTGTGGGATGGCTTCTTCAACCAGGATGGTATGAATGGTACAGTCCCAGACTGTGGAGATTTGAAGCCTTTAATGATAACAAGACTTGTTCTTCCAGTGAGGAAGTTGCAGCATCCCTCCATCACACTGCCTACACCAGTGCAAACGGGCCTGACGGTGAAGAGCAGTCGTGGCAGGCCTGTGAGACCAGATTGTCTAGACTGAAGCTCTGAACAGTAGCAGAATAAGCTGTTTGCTGCCACAAATGCATTTTCCTTGCAAATGAGGCACCATTCAAGAGGAAATAAAGAGGCTTTGATATAAGATTTATTGCCAAGAAGCATTGTTACAACAAAAGAATAACTGACCAAACACAAATATCCTTATTTTCTGTGCCAAGTTTTTATTTCTTACTCATCCTCAGCAGGGAAACAAAGACTTCAGATTGTAGTAAAAAGCTTTAGACCCTCCTTGCACCCACAGAGGTCTGAGGGGTCTTCCAGGAATGGTGAAATGATTGGTGAGTATGTGGTGATTTCAAACCTGCTGATCTCTAACCTGGAAGCAGGTTAGTTTCACAGCATCGGGGTAATTGACCCGGGTTGGAAGTGCGCCAGCTTCATAGCAGAGAAAACCCAGGCTTAACCCTGAAGTTACCTGGATAAGCTAAAATCTGTTTTGTGGTGCAGGCAACAGGTTGTGTTTTCCTTTTGTGAGTAGTTTGTGTTTTGAAAGAAACTCAGTGCATCAGGAAAAACCCCAAAGGTGGCTTTGAGTGCTTTATCAAGCATTACACCGTATACGTGACAGACTTGTCAACATGATGACGTCTGAAGATTTCAGGTGTGTAAATGACAACAAAATGAAGGCTGTTGTCTTTAATCCCATTCAGAGGCATAATAACTCTGTGATAGGCTTCGACAAGTATCATAAACACATATTGTGAGTGCACATTTTCAACATATAAGTGGCAACAATGTTTCAATCCTCCACAAAAACAGACAAAATATTCACCCATCAGACCCACATCATAATCTGGAGAACGGTGTGCTTGGCAAAGTCACTGATAGTACTGCTTAAATCCCAGCAGCGTACTCACCCTGCTCTCTTCTCTCATTCCTCCTTATGAGCAACGTGTTTCTTGCAAAACATCATTTAAAATTGCCGCCTTGCCGGCTAACTGCTAACAGACGCTCACTGAAAAACAAATTGTTGCATAGGAGACTTTTTTTGTACAAATGGCAGGGAACAAGGCCGGGAAACGCAAATCAGGAAATTCAGGAAACGTGCCTGTTTTAATCAAATGTTTAATACAATCATAATCCAAATGACTGAGCAAGTAATTGCACGGCTAAAATTGAATTAATAAGGAAAGTGCATATAATATAAATAAAGTCAGGCTTTGGTTCTGCGCACCTTAGCATGATACCATGGACAGAAGCATTCTCTGTGATGTGCAGGGCCCTCCTACATGGGTTCCTCCTACCTTCTTGGTCCAGGGGCGTCGCCCCAACTATCCCGTTGGATGTTACGCTTTCATCCCATTGCAGGCCAGTCTTCAGTCACAGGAGTCTCTGCGAATCTCCTAAAATGTGATCTCGCTAATGCTAAGATTTACTAGGTAGCTGAATAACCTGGAAGGATAAACACGACCGTGCTGTCTGTGCATGTGAGAAAAGACAAAGCCAACCAGAGGAAACGTCTGAGATGTCTGCGTCATGCCAAAGTCCAATTCTCCCCCGATGCTGAGCACTTCAAAATGGCGACTCGCTCCTTTTGCTCCTCAAAATGGCGGCAGCATTCAGATGGCGCACGCCTGCAACGCCCACAACCCGCAGCCACCTAGTAAGCTTGACCCTTCGCCCCCATCTCAAGTTGAGACCTCCCCCCTCCTGGCTACATTCTCACACTGCCTGTCTCCACGTCTCCCGGGAACCAGACGGGAGAGAAGCAGCTGCATCTCCGCTGGCCCGGGCTCATCCTCTTCCCTGCGTGCCACCCAGCAGTCGTCTTGTTGGCACCCACCCAGCGCCTCGCCGCCTGTCTTAATGACATTCATTAATGAGCTGCGTGCTTTATGGATACTAATGAAGTTGGCGCCTCAACGAGAGAAAGAAACAGTTTGTTTTGCAGGCGGTGCACAAGATTATAGATGCTGATGTTTGTGCAGATCGCCGTGATATGTCTGCCCGAACTCGCGTTACGTTTTACACACCGAGTATATCACCCTGACTGCAGATTGCGTCGTTCCAGCTGTTTTAATCCTCGCTGACAACTTTACAGCTTTTGCCAGATTGCGGTGCGGATGCACGTACAACCTCACCATATTGCTAGGTACAGGCTGCTATGCCTCACACGATGGAGGGAGCATTAGCTGATATAGGCATGCTCAGCGGTCAGACATTGCTGATGGATGGCACCTATCAGAGCAGAACAGGCCCTCTGGTCAGGAAGCATCCTGACAAATGCTCGCCCGGGTTAATATATGAATGCATGAATATGCAGGAGGCAGCTGCAGCGGTGTGTCAGTGTATTTAGATATGAGTTGTCCTTGTCACACGTGCACTGTTGAAACAGGAGATGAGCTTTATGTGTCTTTCTTGGCTTTATTTATTGAACTACATTAAACTGCGCCTCATGAGCTCATCTGCATAAAGCCAATGTGCCTCCAATTAACACCTGTTTGTAAGATGAATATAACTATCTAGCTGTTTTTCCCCCCTTTTGATTTATTAATTAGCTAACTTGATTGCAAAATCTGTCGAGATGTTTGTCACATGTGCGCGCGTGCACGCGGCTGATCGTGCTGTGCATACATTTGTTTAGCGTGTGTTTACATGTCCACCTCGCTCATTCTTAGTGGCGTGAGTCGTTGTTGTTTGCCCCCCCCCCCATTTGTCTCCTCCTTTTCCTCCATCTGCTGTTTCTCGTCTCCTTTGTTGGCGGACGCCTCACGTTCTCCTCCTCCATCCGTCCCTTCCTCCCTCTTTGCTCCTCTCGCCAATGTCAGTTTCTACCCTTTTCTCCTGGCTCTGTGCCAGGCGCTCAGACATGCCTGGGGGAGGGGCTGCGACCGTATGCAAATGAGTCGACTTTATGCAAATCGACCCCGCCGTTAATTAAAAGTCAGCTGCAAATTCAATTAGCCGACTGAACAGAGAGGGAGGTTTGCAAGTATGGATGGGATGCCGGTTGGAAAGAAAAATTCCCAAAACGACGCGAAGGTTCGAAAAACAAAGAAGCAGCTGAGGGGGGTTTGGGGGAAGATGGGATGCAAACAAACAAAACAAAACAAAAAAAAGGGCTAAATATCAAATGCTGTTTGAATAAACTCTTCAGCTGGAGCATGTGGTCGCAGTAAATGGTTGCAATACAAAAATGTATCCGCGTGCTGCTCCTGGTTGACATACGCACTGCTATAAAACACTTCAGACAGAAGGGAGAGAGAGATCCAGACAGAGAAGGTGAGACAGAGAGAAGAGCATCGTTGGTAGCTCCTGCCTCTGGCTCATTACTGTAAGTAATTAAACCAGTCGCAGATGTGTGTCAGCGATTATGCTGCTGTTATGGAAATGACTGCGAGAAAGCATGGGAATAGGCGTACATGCATGCTCGTCACCGTGCACGCTTACGCATTTTCGTACATTGTTTGTCTGGAGTCTGTAGGATTTGTGAAATTTGGTCCTTTGTGCATTGTGCTGCCTTCAACCCGGCATATTGTAGACACAACAGCAGGTTGTATTAAGCGGTGTAATCACTCTCTAACCCTAACCCTGGCAAAGTGAGCCATTCAGAGCGCCAGATTTAACCCGACTCTTGGTTAATCAAAAGCAATGGTGTATTAACAGTGTTCATGAATGGACAGATGTTGATGTGTTATGGCATTACATGGCAACACAACTGGTGTTATGGTGGCATCACAATGGTAGGTACAGTTGTGGTCAGATGTTTACCGACACCCATCGAAATTGTCGGGGTAATTTTGGGCTTTTAATGATTTCTTTGAACTCTTCTTTTTCCAGGGTGGAAGGATTGTGCAACATGCATCTTTAATGACTTTAAAAAACAAGAATATGGTGCACAAGTTTGGGGTTGTTTTGGATTTTCTCTGGCTTAAAAATATACATACACTCACTTCAATCTTTTTAAAAGGGGCGGAATTTGTCATTTCTCTCTGCAAGCAGAAAAAACGTTTGTTTGACAGCACTCGTTGGATTGACCAATACAACTGCAGATTACAAGATCATCAGTTAAAACCATTCAACATAAGTACAATTCATTCAGTTGTGTCAACACTTTGGCACACACCTCAGCAAGCTGTCACCTTCAGATGAGAGGAAATTGATTCGGACGTTCAGGAACAACCCAGGAACCACCGAGGCCCGAGCCTAAGATGAACTGGAAACTGCCAAACACCAACATTACTGTCCACAGTGAGGGCAGCTTTACCTAATCATTGACTGAGAGGGTGTTGACCAAGAAAGAAGCCCATGTCCCAAAATCTAGACCTCAAAGCTTGACTGAAATTTGCAGCTGCACACATGAACAAGCCAAATGCCTTCAGTAGAAACGTTTTATGGTTAAACGAGACAAACTTTGAGTTATTTGGCTAAAATGACAAGACGCATGTTTGGAGGAGTAAAAGTGAGGCTTTTACACCTAAGAAAACTTTACCACCTGTAAAGCATGCCAGTGGTAGCGTCATGCTATGGGGCTGTTTTGCTGTCAGTGGTACTGGTACATTGCACAAAACAACTAAATCAAATCAATAGCTAAATGGTTGAAACTTGGACACAGTTGGCTGTTCCAATGTGACAGTGATCCCAAACACACATCAAAACTGGTTTTGGAGTAGATAAAACAGACCTTCCTGAAGCTCCAACCTCAACCCTACTGAAAATTTAAAAGCCGAGCCCGTGCCAGGAAACCAACTAATTTAAATCAAGTCTAGCAATTCTGCCAAGACGATTGGCCAAATATCCAGTCAGAATTATGCCAGAAAATTGCCGATGGCGACCAAAAGCATCTGGTCAAAGTACAGCTTGTTGAGAGATGCACTGGGTGTGTGTGTGACCTGTCTGTATACTTTAGACCCTGTGTGGATTGGAGAAAATCCAAAACAAACTCAAACTTGTGCACCCAATTCTTGTTTTTTAAAGTCATTAAAGAAGCATGCTGTACACTCATTCCACTCTGGATAAAGAAGAATATAAAGAAAGCATGAAAAACGTGAAATTATTATGAGATTCAAGCTCATGACAGTATGCATAAACCTCTGATCACAGCTGCATGTATAGTCGGAAGACACAACACCTTTAATGAGATACAAATGCACCGCTGCGACCCACACTTTCAGTGGCATCTCTATAATTGCAATATGTTGTGTTTGTCTATATTTTTAACTTAGACTGCATAAATGCTGGTAATTCGAGAAAGTTCCTTACTACTTTATCTTGAAGTGTATGTGGGATGATGAATATGGAGGATGGGTGTGTTCTGCTCCCTGGGGGTGAGTGCCAAGGCACTCTGCCAAGCATTTGCCAGCAGGGATGATAAATGGAAGTAAGTTTGTGATGAACGGAGCAGAAGAGAAAAATGGATGTGAGGCGAGAGTGTAGGAAGACACTGAAATGGATTCAGTTAAATGAAGAAGGGTAGATGTGTGTGTCTTACTGGGGAATTTCCTCCATGTTAAACAAGAAGACAGACGCTGTAGTGAAGCCAGGAACTTGATATTTCCCATAATTGTCTCGATGGATAGTTCCTGTTCTGGTTTGTCCTCAAGAGGTCTCCTGATCAATACACATGCCTTAATGAGTTTATTACTCATTCAGTTTTCCCATCGAAGTGAGGTTTTGTTGCTTTCAATATGCCAGTATCTCTGTCTGCCTTTTTTAGTCCAATAAAGGCTTATGTATCATTACAGTTATTTGGAGTAGCCATTAAAATGATGCTCATTTCTAAACATCCATCCAAAATCTGTCCGAAATGTAAAAAATGAGTCTGGATGGGTGTCTTATCCATAAAATCAAAGGTTGTCGTTTACAAAAACACATGTTTAGCCATTGAAAAAAGCACAAAAAATACCAACAGACTTCGTCTACAGACTTCTGGATGGGTGGTCAGCCTCCAAAGTTGTCCACTGCCCACCTCCTGCTAAAAGGATAAAGGAACACAGAGGTACACCTCCCTGCTGCACACAATGAACTCTGACAGCTCATCTAAAGCCCTACTGATTGTGAAATATCACCTGACCATCACTTCCACAGGAGCCCACCTGTTATGTCTACAAACTCAGACATAACTCTGTTGTAGCAGGTTCAAACCATCACTTCATGACTCACCTTAGACTTGCAAGGGGGGAAGTTTGCAAGACAAAAGGGGGATAGTGGTCAGCTTAGAGTGACAGGGTGGTCAGCGCAGCATTTTTAGGACAGACTCCTACTGGATGACAAGTAACAAAGGCTGTCATCACGGATCTATTTCAGATTAGCTTGTCATGTCATTTGCTGCCTACACTGCACTCAAGGTGGAAAAAATTGCAACCGCATAATTCATAAGTTTTGCAAAGAAAGAAAAAACTACCACAAATAAAAGGAAATGAAGCTTCAATGCAGACTGTGAAACTTTCAAGAAGTGGGTGAAACTGCTAGAAGGTAATTCTCAAATGTGTTTTTCCCCTATTTTAATAGGTTTTAAAAAAGATGAAATGAATGTGTCCCTCAGATGTTAAATCCCACGCATGCCTACTGTCCCACATTTAGTTACTTAGTGTCAAAGTTATCTTCGTGTCTGGTCAACCTAGTCACAGTGGCTACAGTGAAAATCAACTGGTAGGTGCAGCTGTTTAATTTTCAAATACAAGCTTGTTAAGCTTTAACCTTACTGTATATTTCATGAGACAGACCAGTGTTTGGTTATCATGGTAAATGTTAGCTTGAATGGTAGAGAAGAGAATACGTGGGAAAAAGGAATCACTGGATCTGCAATTGTCATGAGTTTACATTCACTCATTATGAGTATGACTATTTTGGTAACTTAGGTTTTTTCCCAGGGTGGAATGATTGCACAGTATAACTATCTTTAACAACTTTTAAAAAAACATGAATTGGGTGCACTGGTTTGGATTTTCTCTAATCCACAGAAGGTCAAAAGTGTATACATACAGGCTCGAATATATGCACAATTTGGTTAAATGTCTCTTAGCAAGTTGCAGTTGCCATCAACAATCTTCTGGGATAAATCTCTACATTTGAGCAGCCTTGTTAGCAGAATTGGTGGAGTTTGTTTAAATTAGCACAGAGCTGGCTTTTAAGCACAGTCCACTGGTTTTCAATAAGATTGAGGTCAGGACTTTTTTGTGTTAGCCTGCTTTATCCATTCAAAAGCCAATTTTGGTTTGTGCTTGGGATCATTGCCCTGGTGGAACACCCAACTGTGTCCAGGTTTCAGTCATGTAGTGCTTCATGGTGAAATTTAAGATTTTGGAGTTAGTCCTTCTTTTTTATTCCGTCCACTTTGTGCAATGTACCAGTGCCACTGGAGCAAAACAGCCCCATAGCATGACGCTACCGCCACCATGCTTGACAGTGTGTACAGTGTTCTTCAATTTTAAAGCCTCGCCTTTACTCCTCCAAACATGCCTCTTGTCATTGTGGCCAGATGGCTCAATCTTTATCTTGTCTGGCCTTAAAACTTTCTTGATCGACACGCTCTCATTTCACGGTGATGAAGGCTGCCCTCACTGTGGACAGTGATGCTGGTTTTCAGCAGTTTCCAGTTCATGGCAAACATGAGCCTTGGTGGTTCCTGAACATCCTAGCCTATTTCCTCTCATCTGAGCGTGACAGCTTGCTAAGGTGTGTGCCAAAGTGGTGATGCTTCAGAATGACTTGTACTGATGCTTACAGAGAAATTACCGATTCCACTCGCCTTGATGCATGCTCCATCATCCAGGTAAGTAAATCTCCAAACATTGATTCTGTTCATCTGGACGTAGCGTTTTCAGTGGGAGAAACGTTTCGTCACTCATCCAAGTGACTTCTTCAGTCTCAGCTGTCTGCAGGTTTCCACAACCTTATAAACAGTACATTTGCACAATAACTGAAACTAGCCCACTGAATGAACAGTGGGCTGTGAGGTCAGTTCCTTGATCATTGCAAATTGTCATGACCACTGATCAAAGACCATTGATCAATGATCTATGGAGCATTGATGATTTATCTTGTTTTATAAAGTCATTAAAGATGTATGCTGTACAATCATTCCACCCTAGAATAAGAAAAGTTCAAAGAAATGACAGTCATGCCCATGAACGATGGGTGTCTGTAAAAATCTGACCACAACTGTTTCGTGTGGCACACCAATCCTTGGTTCATATTGGTAAGTGTTACCTTGAATAATAGAAAAGAGAGTAAGTGGGAGAAGAGCTTTCATTGGATCTATATTTCCTCCTTTAGGATGTTAGAAGTGATTGTAAAGAGATGGACATTAAGGAATTAGTACAGGAGCAAATTTGTCTTTGATGAGCCCATTTATGTGCGCACGTGTGTGTATGTGTGCATCATCTGCATGCAGAACTGAAAGCACGGAAAAAGATCCAATCAGAGTGTGTGAGTGCCTGGGGAAAATCATAAATGTGCTCAAGTAGAAAAGACACACTTGCCAGATTGGTGTTTGACTTTACTGCTCAAGTCTCCTGACAGCCCGCAAATTCCATCGGAGATAGGGCGAATGAAACCAGCCGGCTGTCTGGAAAAAGAGAATTTAAAGCCGCTTGGATGTATGCAGCCAAGTGAGACGGCAGGTGAATAGTAATTGAGGTTAAGGACAAGCCGGAACAGAAACGGAAAGGTTGTTGATAAATGGAGTGAGGAGAAAGAATGTGTTTTATGTATGCACGTAGCAGACACTGGAGCTGTTACAGGACACAGGCTTTTAGAAGTAAGCAGGTCACATAATAAGAAATTAATTTTCCCCATGGTTGCACATTTGCTTGGTGCAAATGGAGAATGGTGCACATGCTTAAATTGACCACATACACATTTACAGTGGCACAAATACTTTAATTATTCCCGCTATTACCCCAATTGCTGCTGATAGTTGGAAAAATGACCGTGAAAAAGAAGAATGCCGGAAAAGTGAGAGTGACAGGAAGCAAATAGTCTAAATGAAGAATCTGTGCAGTAGCAAAGAGGAAAAATAAAAGCAGATATCCAGCGCCAACCTGTGAGCAGATCCCCTCATTTCATTTCATACTACTGACCTCAAAATCGTCGACAACCCAGAAGCTGTCCTCGAGTTTCAGCATCTGGCTTTTTAGTTGACTGTCTGTCCATCTTTACATCGCTCAGGTTATTGAACTGCCATCAGGCATCTACAGGAAAACTCGTCACAGATAGGACAGGGCAGGTGTGGCTGCCTCTTATTTCCCCATAGGCTGTCAAGTCATAACGGTCAAGCTGACTGGTGTGACAGGCAACACCTCCCTGCTTAAACAAATCCCACATCAAAGCAGATGTTTCTTAAGGTAAAACTTTAAACCGAGCCACTTTGACCTCTTGGATTTTATACATGTCAAAGATGCTTTCTTCAAAGCGAACTGCTTCATTGTCACTTGCACAGCTGTCCTCTGGGCTTTTCCTCCCTCTCCATTAACCTGCCTCTCTTTGCTCCCCTCTTTGCTTGAAAGGTTTGATATTGTGGGTGTGTGGGTTTAATATTGGGTGAATGCTGACCACCCACCTCTCACACATGCACACCCACCCCCTGTGGCTACAGCAGTCAGTCAGATGTGAACCAATAAAGCTTCTCTAAGTTTGCAGTGAGAGGTGGGAGTACGTGCTCTTTATTAAAGGAGAAATGTCGGCACAAAGTCCCTCCGTACCTCTGTAAGTTCATTCTACTCTGCTCTACTGAGCCCCCACAGCGCCACAGACTTCACTTTGTTCCATGTCTCCTGTCTCTTTGGAGTATGATGGGTATCCATATGTGGGGCTCTGTGTTGGCTGCTTTTCTCTATGGTGGGTGGAGAGTTTGCTATCGATTGATGGCTCATCTGGCGTGATATAAAGCCCTTAGATACTGAATGTTATGCAGACAAGACGAAAGAACTTGTGTCCACGTTCGTGTCTGTAACAGTAAAATGAAAACATGAGCAAATAACAAAGGCCTACGATCAGTCTCCACTCTATCTCATCAGCTGTATCTTGCTATTTGATTATTCTTACGTCAGTGACATTGTAAGCATGCAGACATGATAAGACAAGATGACCTGCTGGCTTTCAGACCGAGCAACGCAGCGGGGAAGAAAGGTGATTTCAGTGACTTTGAACGTGGCGTGGTTTTTGGTGGTGCCAGACGGGCTGGTCTGAGTATTTTCAAAACTGCTGATCTGCGGGGATTTTCCCACACAATCATCTGCAGGGTTTACAGAGAACAGTCTGAAAAAGAGAAAATATCCAGTGAGCGGCATATCTCTGGATAAAAATCCATCACTGATGCCAGAGGTGAGAAATTTAAAAAAAAAAAACCTCTATGTACGCTCGCTCCTTTCGGTAGAGCTAGCTTGATGCTGAAGTACCATGACTGCAACTTTATTGACATCTGCATAATGAACACATCACAGGGGTGAGAAGGAAAAACGGATCTATCGAGCGTGTAAGTGGGAACATGGGAAGACATTACTTTGGTATTGCTGAGTGGTTATCTCCACGCTGTCAGCTCGAAGCAACGCAGGCAGCAACACACGAAAAAATTAATCTGCCTATCAAATTTAATTAATCATTAGCTGAAGTTGCCCGTAGACGTCATCATGTTACCCAGAACTTACATTTTAAGTTCTGGCATTGTGACCATCATTATTTCGGTTTTCTTGAACTGGAAATGATCATATTTGTATGAGAGAGTATGGGCAGTTTTTAACTTAATGCTTCCAAGAGCTAGCTATCTTTGTTAGCAAAGATATCGGCCATCAGCTAGTGAGAAGCAGGCGTAAAGCTACAGACAGTATAAAACATGGACACAGCTTGGGGTTGAAGAAATGAAGCCTGTGCTAATGTACCTTAACCTGTTTTAAACTGTCTATCTTAAAGCCATCAGGTGGTTGCAAAACAATTTCTCATCCTTTCTGACTTAACCTCTGTAAACAGACAGTTTCGCAGTCAGACTCGTGCTTTTCTAAATCAATTTTTTTTTTAAACCAAGATGGCGCTAGTGATAACACCAATCTAAAACGAGTCTTCGTAAACCTCCGGATGACATATTGCTAGCTACATCCATGTTTTATGTGTTGTATGCCTAAAACAAAACGTACTTACCGAAGAAACTGAACAGCTTGCAACTGTTTCTTTGTTTTAACCAGGTTAGAAACATTCAGAGTTACCAGATAATTTATTAATAACTATTATTCTAAATCTATTTTATTTATTGGTTTATTAATGATTTCCTAAATGTATTTTCCTTGTTAGGAGGCTACTTGTAACACAAGAATGCAGGCTATGTAAATAGACTATGGTGTATTACTACCGATCATAATGTCATATATATATAACTTAGGCAATTTTTTTCATTATAATTTCCATCCCAACAAACACCATTAAATTTGAATGCAGAGGTAGGTAAGATACACGTCTATGATACTGATACATTAACTACTCCTACAAATACTGACTTTGAACATAAACAGAAAAAGTAACAAACTGTCTTACTAAGAGTAAAATTAAAAAAAAGTGTGACAGCTGTGATGGAGCTCAGGACGAAGGCTCCGTAACAAATGATTTAACAGGAAACTTGTGACTCTGAGCGTGACAACTCACCTGTCTCAGCTGCAGAAAAGTAGACTCGTCTTGACGGGTCCTTCCTTCAAGTCAGGAATATTTGAATAATTGATCGATGTTGGTGCTGAAACGTGGAAAAAGCTTGATGTTAAGACTAAAGACGCTGTTTTACCTATTGCTTTATTTTTATCTTTAACGTACTCGCTTTGCGGTTTCCTTTTAATTTGCTTAGGATTTGTTTTGAAAGCGTGAGAACGAAGGTCAACGCGGCACAACACCGTAAGTGTTAGAGTCGGTGATCCTACGTTATGTCTACTGTAAAAACTGATCTAGAAAAAAACGTGTAGACTGACTGATAACAAGGTGACAACTCAAAAATATGTGCACAATTTACTGCATAGTCCACACAGAGCAAAGGCTCTTCTTGGGGGCCATCTCTTTCACAGTGGGATGGGCTTTTAAAGACAGCAGGAGGAATTTAATCAGATGCTGTATTTAAATCTGAGCCCCAATGTGATGAAATATTCTGCACCATATGGAGATCCAATCGGCATGCATGTTTATGACCGACCTACAGTAATTTGAGGATATTTTAGGGTTTTTTCAGCCTTTCCTGGGAGAATTTCTGTTGCTTTTGATCTTCCATATAGGTGTGCTCGCACACGTATAGACTAGTGCACATCATCCGCCAGGAGCTTTGGAGATTATGCACCATGCAGATGATAAGACTGTCAGTGCAAAATGATTTAAACACGCTCTCCCATTTTCTGTATTCTACCCTCTCACTGACCTTTGTGTTTCTCAGCTTTGCACGTGCATTGGTTGCTTCTTTCAAGGTGTCCCAAAGAATAAAACTCCTACATGTTATCGTTTCATAATTTTCATAATTTTCCCACAAGTCTGTTGCATTGGTGCAAAACGACACGCTATAGAGTAAGTGGAATAAAACCCAGCAGTTTAGCAGAACTGCATTCGACACAAACGTGCAGAGGTACACGTGCAACAGTAGTCCACATTTGTGCTGTAATAACATAAGAGAGTATACCACATTAAATTAGATTTATCTATTGTGACTTGAGACAGTGTGTGTCTGTGTAAGTCAGCCCAAAAACCTGTTGTTGTGTTCACTTTCCCCTCTTTTTCTGTCATTACAACACCTCGTTTCAACATTGTCATCTACAGGAAGCATTCAGTTCCTTTCCATCATCTATATTACAGCTGAAAAAACCCTGACAACCTTGTTTGTCTTTCTTCTCTTCGGTAAGGCTTTTACAGCCATGCTAATGACACCGAGAGAGCCACAGAAGGGGAAACTGCTGTCCTTGTAATCCCTGCACACCTTCAAATGAGGCTCCTTTATTGAGGAAGTATGTGGTTTATAATTTTGAGTATTTACTGCTCTCTGGCTCAGGTACCTTTCATTAAAGAATACCCCTACAATGTTTCATTTACTAACAGCGACACCGGGGTTAAAATAGAGAGAGGAGGCGGCCACATTATGTGTTGCAGGCTGCCGAAATTGCAAGGATAATGTGACATTAACAATGAAAGCATGAAGCCGTAGTGTCCTTGATTCAGTGGGTAGAAACCTACATCCTATTGCCCACAGCTAAAAGCATGATGTTAGTTCGATATTTTTGTTCTGAAGACACCCACATAAAAAATCCCCCTACTTTACATTACCATTATTGAGTTGAAAAGTTTTGAGTTTTTTTAACCCTGTGAAGTCTAAATCATAATAAGATGACAACTCCAATCCTATTTTTGGAGAAAAGCAAAAAAATATATATATATTTTTTTTTTTTAAATAAAGAAATATGAGGGAATATAAAGGAAATGTTTGTGTTATGTGATTGTCATGACTCACCCCTTGGTTTCTAACATAAAAGGAAATATGATATATAAGGCAAAAACAGAGTTTGTGTATTTCTAACAAGCTTGAAAGTCATTATTTGTTATGAGCACCTTTATTCTTCAACACAGTCTGAACTGTAATTTCTTTAAGTAGTCTTCAGGAATAGTTCTCCAGGCTTCTTGAAGGACAGTCAAAGCTCTTTGGATGTTTTCTTTTGTTCTGGTTTCTGTCAACATGATCCCACAGTGGTTTAGTAATAATGTTGAGGTCCGGGCTCTGGGGAGGCCAGTCCATGACTGATAGTGTTCCACTGCGTATTTTGCTATCCAGGTCTGCTTTTACTACATTGGCAGCGTGTTTGGGATCATTGTCATGCTGAAAAAAAGGCATTACCAATCAGATGCTTTCCAGACTTTTCCTTCCATTTATAATTCCATCAATTTTGACAAGATCTCTGACAAGATTCAATATCACTGGCTGACATGCAGTCCAAGCATGTCAGATTCTCCACCATGCTTTATAGATGGTTGTAGACAGTTACTGTCTCTTGTACAAAGTGATTCATCACTTCATATGACCTGATGCCAGATTTTCAGTCCAGGTCTTGTATAATTTAGTGTTTCTCAGCCATTTCTCTCTGTTTCCCTTCCTAATCATGGCTTCTTGACAGCCACCCTTTCACTGAGACCATTTCTGATGAGGCTTCAGTCAACAGTAGATGGATCAAGTGAAGGTCCAGATTATCTCTCAGATCCTGTGTTAGGTCTTTCCTGGATTTTTGCCCTATTTCTTTAGGACATGACTTTAAGATACTGTTCATCTGCTGTAGATATTTAAGACTTTTGTCTTCCACTTGTGCAGTTTCCTCAGATTTTTTGAGGAAACACTGCACACTATGCTGATACATGCCAGGTTTTCAGAAAATAGCTCTTTGAAAATCATGTTGTTGGTGCAAGAATGCTGTTTTATACCTATCAAATGTTGTTATCTTTTGCATTTATTTATAGATTCAACATTGTGTGTAGGAACAACACTGTTTCAACCCCCTTGATTTAGGTTCCTGTACAAACAAAAAACATTCCTTAGATTGAGGCTTTTGTACAGTATTGTTATCTGTCTTGTTATCTTTACAAGGTGAATAAAATAATAAATAGGCTTTTCTGTTATTCATCTATAGCAGATGGCACTTATTATACAGGCGGTAAAGTAACCTTTCTTTGGCTCAGCTTTGACATGACAGAGTTTTAATCCTTAATGTCAGTTCTTCCTGAACCTGAATCAAAACAAAGAGAAACAGAACAGATCCTCTTGGTCTCAACCAAATTCCCACAGAATATTTTCACGGTGCATCAAAGTTTCTGTGTCATCGTAGCTATATTTCTGCAGAAATGGTTAATTAAAGGCCGGGGCTATCTTCAAAGCTGTGCAGTTCAGCACCTTTCCAACAGGACCACATGAAAGCAGTCAAACTCTGAGAGATTTGAAGGATACAAATCTCTACAAAGACAGAGAGGTTTCACTAATGTCGTTTGTGATTTATCCGGGATTTGGGAATCTTGTAAAGAACAAAAGAGGATTTTCTGATTGAGATTACTAGAATCAGAAGGATGGAAGGAAATGTAATACCTACCTTCTGTTCACTTTTACTTTTGTACTTTTTTCTTTCTCCTCCTGACATCACAGATTAAATGTCAAGATTACTTTTGGCACACACTAAAAATATAACTCAATAAAAACTTGTTGAGAATAAAATTTTATCCAGGCTACCAAGATTTTTGTTTAATCTCTCTAGTAGATGGACAGCACAGTTAACTACCGCTGAAATGCCAAAGACAGAGTACTTAAAAAACGCACTGTGGCTGAGTAGGAGCTGGCAGTCGAAGCTGTACTTTCAAGCGAGATGTTTATCCTGTTGAAGAGCTGATGAAACAGAGTGTTTCTTTTCAATTTTAATGGCTCCGTTGGCCTGTGCCTCGTGTCTTTAAAGTCCACCGCACAAGATTTATGCAAAAAGGCAAGACTCATGGAATACTCCTGAAAGTTCTGTCTGGTAAAATTAAATTAGTCTAACTAAATAATGGGCAGTGTTTGTGAAACTGTAATAAAATGCACATCCTAGAAGCTGGAGCACCAGAAAAATAGTGGAAATTTACCATCATGTAAAAATGCAGAAATTTTACATAAAAAAACAATTTCATGATTACAGGTTTTTCATGATATTTTTTAATTAGATGTGGTAATTTAAAGTTTATTTTTCTATCTTTTTTTTTTTAAATGGAAAATTCAGTAAAATTTAACAGAAAAAAAACAACTTTTTTCTACAGTGCACTGAAATTTTTCCCTTTAGTAATTAAAGTTAGTGATCAAACAATGTCACTTGCACTGAAGTAAATGAATGATTTATTAAAACACAGGTGCATTTTTTTGAAGTAGTTGCATAAAAGTACAAGAACAGGACGAAGTTCCTTGTCCTCGGGAGAGAGCTTTGACCTCTGCAAGATTTAATATCATGTTACTTACACACAGTTATTAAAATATGTCTTAACTGATGTTGGATGCCAAAAGGTTGATTTTTTTTCATAATTTGCAATTAGATTGCTTGGAATTACAATCCCAGCACTGATGATAAACAGTAGATCAATCCGCTCTTTGATTACTTCCACAGCCTCTAAAGTGGTTATGGTGCTCATTTCTAAGTCAACATTTATATTACTGGATTTGTAATCTTAAACTAATTTATAATCCTTATTTATCTTATATTGCTATGATCATAACGGTCATACTGATGGCACAGCAGTTGAAAGGCAACAAATACACAATCTTTTCTTATTGTAGCTTCTTACACTGTCACAAAATACCAAGAAGCAGACAAAACATCACTAAATGAGCAGAGAAATAATGAGATTGTGAGGTGACACATGAGATAGCCCCTCTTATGATATCTTTGTTTCAGGACCAGCATCGCCCCACAGGGGGCTGTAGCCTCCAATTTCCTCCCACAGTCCAGGTACGTGCATGTTAGGTTAGCTGGTGATTGGCTGCATTAGCCCTGTGATAGACTGGCAACCTGTCCAGGGTGTACACCACCTCTCGCCCTCAGCTGAAACAGCTTGTATCATTACACCACTCAAGCTGATGTAATGATCTATTAAGAGACACATATTTCATGTAAAATAAGTTATGTTACTGTAGTTTCTACTAACACCTTGACAATTAACCAGGCATAAAACAATGCTGCAGACACTATAGAGCAACACGTATACATGGTATACAGTATATACAGAGAACATGAGACAACCTTTACCCTCTGCCTCAGCTGAGACAGGGGTCAGCTTCTCGGAGAATGTCAGGCCACCAGACAAGATTAATATTGTCTTGCTGTTACGACACACACAACTGCAAACACACACACACAGGCACACACAGTGTACATAGAGACACACACCTCAGCACCAAGGTGTAACTCAAATTCTCTGGCTTAATTAAGAGCAGCCCACTTTGGAGCTGCCATCTCGTTTAGCTAATTAGTCATGAATATGAAATGCCAGGATTTTAATTAGCTTGCCATTGTCAGAGAGGGAGAGGGAGGAATATCAGACTAATTTTCCTCTCCTCGCTTGGCCACGCTTCATATTATGAAGACCTAGTAGTACGGCTGTGATTTGATCCCTTTGTAGCGATCAGTAAGTTGGACGAGCACATGAAAGCTCATTTTCACTCTCTAACTGTTTCTAACAAGGCCTGCGTGTTCAAAATTAATGCTAATATTTGTTAAATGGTCTCATTTAGATTTTAATTTAATTGGTTTATTTATAATTGACTGAATCCACTAAAAGAGAGCACTTCACAACAAAAAGAAACATGCGACGATGGCAGTTTGCGTGTGTATTGGTGATATCACTGGGCTGTGCATAAATAGCAAACAATAAAAGAAAAAAACATCTGGTACTTTTTGAGCAATTCAGCAGGGTGGGGCTGTCTGGGCCCAAAGCAAGCACGGAGACAGCCTGGACAGACATAGGTGGACAGGTAGATGGGTCTGGGGTCTATTCTGCGGTTGGTAATTAGATTGATTAAGTCTGAGCTGGCGCTGGAGGAAAGACGACAGGGAGTGGGAAATGGAGATGGATGAGCCCGTGAGGCTGCAGCTACGAGATAGGAATGGCGAATAGAGCTCATCTCGGCTGGCGGCTGGCTGCTGTGGAGCAAAGAATAGGCCGTCGGGGTATAATCCTCCCCTCCGTCCTCGCTCTGTGCCTGAATGCAGCCGGGGCACACACTCATTCCCACCGGGTCAATGGACGGTGTGGATGCCAGGTTGCCCTTTTTGATTGGTGGGTGGATTCGTTTTATGTGTGTGTGTTTTCTGTGCTCTTATCACTGTTATTTCTCTTACTGCCTCGATGGCAGAGGCGAGCTGGGGTTCTGCATCGTTTCAAACACGCACAAACAGGGCCGACGAGAACAGGTGGGCTCAGCGTGTGCCTGTCACTCCCTGCAGAGTTAATGTTTGATCAGGGACAGACTGAGAGAGAGTAACAGAGAGCGAGAGATGATTGCTTTCTGTCTACAGGCAGAGCTGTGACCAAACCACAACTTCCTCAGGCGATATCAGGTTTCACGGCTGCGACTGCTAGGTGTTTTCCAGACATTTCCGAGCTCACTGGGGAAATTCATATCCCACACATGACATTTCACGCAGCCAACACTGTCAACTATCAAACATTGTTAGCCGTCAGGCAGCATAGAATAAAGTCTCCAAAAAAAAAAAAAGGATATATTGTGTACCTAATGTAAAGTTACCTGGGAAATGTCTATTTGGTATGCAGTCTCCATTGTGGTGACAAAATGAAATGGCAATTAACAGTGGAGTGACTGCGGCAGAGTGTACCCTTGGTAAATAGAGTCTGCTGATTGGTGCAGATTAAAAAGGGGGTTGGAGGCAAGTCCTTATACCCAACAGAAATAAGAAATCATCTCTGAAAGTAGATTATGCAAGTTAATAAATAGACACGGTGCTCTTTTCATTTGTGAGACACTTAACAAGACTGGCATCTACAGCCGTGAATGCAACTTTAAGAGGCGAAATACTAACGTCGGCATGCATGAAGGTAATGTTCACTTCATTTACTATCTTAGTTTCATCATATTAGTTTGCTACCAAAAAGCAATTAGCACTAACAACAATTTTGTACGCTTTATGTGGCCAAAGGATAAACAGTGGATTATAAAAGAGTATGTGAATGTGTTAATGTACACTAGTCTGATTCAAAATGCAAACTTAATGGTTGTGCTAGGGCAGGGATGTCAGATATAGCCCGGTTTTATTTTAAGTTGGCTGAACCAGTGAAACCCCACTTTCTGTCCTTGTAAAGTGTGTAACTACATATTTATTACCATTTAGTATAAGAAAAAGAAGCGTTATTTCAACAGTATGTCTCGGTTTTTCTACATGATAACAAATACTGCCATAGTAAATAGTGTAAATTCACATTTACACAATTTTTTCTCCCTTGTGGATCCACTTTAAAAAATAAAAAAGTCTCTAATACATTGTGGAAAAAACAGGAAATTGTCTGTGTTTGTGGGGGAAGTATTTATTAGTAGGAAAAGTTATAAAATCTATGCCCTCCTTTACATTTTCCAAATCCGTTCAGTGGTCCAGATTGGAGTCTTCGCTGGGCCAATTCTGAGCCCCGAGCCTTATGTTTTGTCACCTGTGTGCTAGAGGATCACGAGGTTTTTTTATTCTCTTGCAATCATCAAACTGTCCTGTGGATGACCCCTCTGTAAACGTCACTAGATCACGAAGTCACAATTATCTGGACGCAGCTCTAAACCACCAAGTTTAATAGAAAACCCTGCAATACCACGAGTGTCACAAACAAACAAGCAGTTCATCAGGTCTCTGGGATCCGTGAATGTCTTGAGAAAAATCAGTCCCTTGGAGTCTTTTGGCTTATGGCTCACCTGCCTGCTCAATCAGGCAAAATGTTGGGCCAACAGAATGGTGCTGCATGAACTGCTCACAACCAGGTGTTTCTAATAAAGACATATGACAGGTGTACATGGTGTTTATGGATTCAGAGGATCTTTATGGGAGTTCACATTTGTAAAGTGAGAAGAAATAGTTTAGAGAAATGTTAAATGGTGTCTTCGGTGTACAGGCAGCATGTTTTGCTCCTGCTGCTCTAACAGAAGAAGAAATATATCCATCTAAATCTCTCCCAGGAACTCTTATTCAATCACCTGAGAGAGAACTGATTTAATAGCAACACCTCAACCTTCCATTTATCACCAGAATGAAAGGCTCTGCAGAACTGAAAATTAACACAAGCGCGTGTGTGCGTATGCTGTCTGAAGGGAATAATGGTCTAAATATTCTCCCCTTCCCCCGTCTTGCCCTTTAACACATAGACATGCGTGCGCCAAACCCTTTTGTGGTGAAATTAGAAATGTAATGATTATTGATCTGCGGTTTATAAATAATCCCTTTATTCGCCGTCCCCTCGACACTCTCTCTTCACACTCTCTTCTCTTTCATTCTTCTGTTTTTACCGTTAAATTAAAAGAGTCTTTTTAACTGCACATATGCACTCAATGGTTGCATGGGCTGTGAAATGGCAAGATAAAAATGTTTTCGGCATAAATTCCAGGAATGTGCTTTGTCTTTGGGAGTGGCTGAGGCTTAAAGGGCAGTCATACTGGTCACTGATAAGCAGAAGCGGAAGGTTATAATGTCACAGGTCATTCCTGATGTAGTCTGAAAGCCTGACCTCTGAACTCTCCCTGGGGTTCCCAGGGGAGTCTACAGCTGTGAGGATGAAAAATTGATTTTCTTGGCTTGTGTGTATCATTATAAAAAGAATTACTGCACGTTTTTATGACTCTGTTTATTTGGTTTAGATGTGAAGATTGTTAGTACTCTGTGAAGTAGGCTGACATTTATAAAATGATTCTCTAGTTAAACTGATTGACCACTCAAAGCAACATTTAACCGTTTTATCTACCTTACATCCATACCCACTTTAGGACCACTGATTAACCTCACAAGCATGTTTGTGGACTGTGGAAGAAAGCTGAGGAACCTGGAGAGAACCCATGTGGGGAGAACGTGTAATCTCCACAGAAAGACCTCAGCCCAGGTTTAAAGCAGCAGTCTTTCTCCTGTGAGGCAACGCCCCCTGTCTGTTAAATATAAAGCTACAGTTCAAGAGTATGTCTACTTATCCTCTTAATTTTGATGAACCTCAACTGTGGTGGCTAAGTGGCTAGTTTAAGTCTGTGTCAGCTCAAGGCTCAAACACATTTTCAGCTCTTAACAGCTGGGGGATTTGTTCAAAAATTGCCCAGGGAGCCCCTGGTTTAAAAGGTTCTGACGTGCCAGAACCACTAGTAAGCAAAACTAAAGCTCGCGTTTGGTTTTTGTGCAGCTAACAGGAAGCCAGCTGTAGGCTTAAGATGCGTTTACTTTACTTTACAGCAGCCACTGTAAGCTAGCTGAGATTAGCGTTGAGAACCAGTGTCTTTTGCTAGCTAGCCTGCAGTTACTGTCTTTACAGTTAGCATTTGGCATTTAGCATATTTCCCAAAACAATTACTTATTCCCTGAAACGAGATGGTTAAATCAACCTTTAAGCTCTTCAAGGACACTGAAGATGTGATATTGCAGATATTGCAACAAGAATCCCTATTGTAATGAAAGAGAAGACCAAATGCTGTTTACATGCAGCTATTTTTTTATATAGAGTAAGTCTGTTAAATAAATTTTAACTCCTCTTTCTCTCTCGCTCATTCAAACATGTTTATTTGCCTCCTGCACCTTGGGGGAATGTGATAAGAGAGCATCCTAGTTACGTATGCAACCTGTGCTCTTTGTTAATTCCTGGTCCTGCGACTTATGGGTCATGTCATCAAATAAAGCTCCCTAAAGCAGATAACAGTGAAATGAGTATAGACTGAGGAACAAAGAGCAGTCCCGTCTCCCCTGGCCCTTCTCTTTTTCTTCTTCTGTCTCCTCCACTCTTTATCTGCTAATGAAGCACAATCCTCTCAAGAGCGCAAGTGCTGGGATTTGTCAAGTTATCGCAGGCTTGGTTCGACTTCCCAGCTCGACACAGTGCTACTCTTAAATATTACAGCTTCTGTCTGTCTTCACGTCTTATTAGAATGTTATTTCTCCATTACTTTGAATAATTTCCTCTACTTTAAAACACATTTTATTGTTGTCCTAAAACTGCTTCACCTTTTTTTCTGCAACAATGCTACTCGTGAGTATCACAGTGAACGGCAGACAGTCCGCTACCAGGCCCAGTTTCATTCGTAGTTTACAGTCATCAGTTGGAGTCTCATACCTATTTTTTTCCCCAGAATGTATTGTTTGCAAAAATTTGTCCCCAGGAAAACTGACTGTACAAGATTTCGCATGCAAACAACGCATAATATTTGCAACTAAAAGTATTAACTCTGCTGTGGGAGATGTCTAATCACAGAAATGTGATTTTCATGGGCTGATTTCCATAAATATAATCTACTCTGTCACTGCGTCTCACACACCTCATGAATTTGATTGAAGCTGGAACGGTGTAATTTCCAACAGATATTAAAAGATGCAAAATTGCGTAATTGCATTGCCTCTATAACAATAGCTTTGGTCTGAAATTATGGTATTATGAGCAGCACAATCCACCTCAGGTCTCCCCTCACCCATCTGCAATACTGTATGCTAATGATGCTATGCTAACAGCCACAATAAAAGTAATGATGATTACCAGAGGGATTGGGGTAGTAACAATAACAGACCCTGTGATGTAGAGTAAATTATAAACATCCTCCCTGCTGTAATTTCACAGCTAATCTGTATTTTTTTCCAAGGATAGGAGAACTCACTCCCTGAGCTCTAAATAAGCTCTCAGCCTCACTCTCAGCTGCAGCTTCCCTTCTTTAGAGGGCATTTATATTAAGCGATGCAGAATCAGGGTATTGAGCATCATGAGGGACCTCTCACACCCAGCCCATGCATTGTTTAACCCCTCTATCTGTTCAAATGTTCATTAACGCACCTATCCAATCAGCTAGTCATATGGCTGTAACTTATCATATGTAGGCATGTAGATGTGGTCAAGCCAGCCAGTGAAAGTTCAAACTGAGCATCAGAAAGGGGAAGAAAGGTGGCTTGGAACGTGGCATGGTTGTTGATGCCAGATGGGCTGTACTAGCATTTCAGAAACTGCTGATCTGCTGAGATTATCCTGCATATCCATGTTTAGCTTACAGGGGATAGTACGAAAGAGAGAAAATATCCAGTGAGCTGCAGTTCTTTGGGTGAAAATGATGTTTGGGTGAGAATGACCTGACTGCTTCAAGCAGATTGGAAGGCGAACTCAAATAACCACTCATTACAACCAAGGTATGCGGACGAGCATCTCTGCATGTAAAACACACCAAACCTTGAAGCAGATGGGCTGCAGCTGATGAGTCTTGATTTCTTCTGCTACGTTTAGACGGTAGAATCAAAATATGTCATAAACATCATGAAAGCATGGCTCCATCCTGCCTTGCATCGATGGTAAAGGCTGCTGTTGGTACTGTAATGTAATGTCAATATAGACCAAAATCGCTGAAGAATCTGTACTGAGTTCTGCAGACAAAAAAAGAGGGTCTGGTGAGTGCATGTGGCCTTCAGTTCGGTGTCCCCTCTCACTGGCACACCTGCAGGTGGCAGTGTAACTCACTGTGCATGTGTCTATACATATCAATACACTGCGTGACACTCATTGAGTATAAATCTGCATCTGCAGTTTTTTGCAACTGTGCATTTATGCACAAGGCGTATGCTCATGACTGATGGTAGTGTGTGCTGCGCTGCAGCTTCTCTCCGGTTGGAGCCTCAGCAGCTCTGTCTGATCACTTATGCAGCACAGCAACTGTTTTGTCATGTTAAATGTTCCCAGTGTCTCGAGAGAGGAACCTCACATGACAGCAACCAAGAGCTGTCCAGCGGACTGATTTGTGACGAGACACACACACACACACTTTACAGACACTATGCTGTCATGAGATATGTGTTTGTGTGTGTGTGTGTGTGTGTGTGTGTACACATGCACAGCTTGCCTGAGGGTGTGTCACGGTTCCCCAGAGAGGCTGCTACGTCTGGTTTTATTGCCTGTATTGATCGTGACTCAAGCCGAGTAAAAGGATCAATATGTGGATTACAGAGGGGAGTTGACTCCTCAGTGCTGCCCCAGACACCCCCCACCCCACCCACCCGATCTCTGACACCCCTCACAGTTGGACTCAGCACCTAATCACTGCTGCGTAAAAGGGAGAAATGAAGAGGGAGAGGCACGTTTGTGTCTGAATGTGTGTGTGTGTGTGTGTGTGAGAGAGAGAGAGAGAGAGACAGTGGCTAGAGACAGATAGGAATGCGTGCTGTGCTCAGAAGACGTCTACCCCACACTCCCGGCCCGTATCTACATATCTACAGTAATTGACAGTTTCCATTTGGCAGGTTCTGTATTTTCTTCCCGTTATTTCTATGGCAACCAGCGGTGGGGGCCTTAGCTGAGTGAGTTAGCTGCTCCCCTTGGGCCAAGGCGTCTAGCCAGCTGCCTGCTTCGAAAAAGCCTACAAAAGAGCACAGGGGACTTTTTTTTTTTTTATATAATTTTACTGCCCATTTAATGAGGTGAATACTCAGACACTTTAATAAAACCTAAAACCTATTTAGTCCTCTGTTTGTAAGCCAATTATTATAACACTAGTTTCAACACCTGGGCGCATCTACTTTACTCGGATTTCCAGCAGTGCTAATCCACCAAATATCGTTATAGCTGTATGGTTTGTTGCAAGGAAATACACAAGCATCTTTGAGTGTGCAGTCAGTTTATTCCTGGTATGAAGATTAACCTCTTTTGCTTGGAGTAAAAGTCATCCTTCATGTGACTTCTTTTTCATCCTGTTTATGCGATGATACCACGTATGTAACATACCCAGATAACTAGTAGAGTGGATTTAAAATTTTCCCCCAGGCTGATATGAAAACGTGTGTTTAAATTGATGGCATGCGCGCGCTTTTACGATGACGTTAATCATCGTAAAAGCATTGGGGCAATAATTACTTCCATCACTTACATGTCTCACAGATTTTCTTTTTTGTGCATATTTCAATATCAATCTTCTTCTCTGTCCTCTCACATTTTTCTTCTCTTGGATTTTCCCATATGAGGCTCGTTACTTCTGCCTCTTACACCTTGCATCGGTACCTTCATTCTCCCTCCTTACTTCAGTGTCTCCAACTCTCTCTCTCTTTTTCTTTCCCGCTTCTATTAGAAAGAGTGAAGATGGGGTGAGGGTTTAGAGCGTCTGTCCCCACGGCCCCTGTTTTAGCGCGGCAATTAGGAGCTGAAGAGGTACTACCAAGATAACAGTGGCACTGATGTGCACATACAAAACACACACTCTGTACCCCCAGACTTCCAATGAAGACATCAAAGGCATTTGCACATGAGAGAAGGGAAAGCAGGAGAGGAAGGGTCGAGCTCTCGGTGAGTCGGTGCATTATCAGAGAAACACTCCGGCTCCTTGAGATGGAAAAATAAGCTCCCGCATAGGTTGGAGGGGTGAGAGGATAATGGAACAGCAGAACAGCGCCTGTTCCTTCTGATATCTGCGAGGTTTGTCATCTTGTGGCCTTTTGTGGCTTAATGGCGTAATTTGTTACTGTGGGTTTCACTTTTCGGTCGCTCTCCATGAGATATGATTTAACAGGGCACACATTTCTCTGCAGCAACACGATGAGCAACCATAAAAAACTAAACAAAAAAAGCTGTTAAATTTTGTATCAGTGGGAATATAATGGACGACATGCAAAAAGCCATGACTGAAATGGCTTCAGGGTGCTCCAAAAGAAAAACTATTCGTCACTGTCATCAATGGCACATACTTTGCTCTACCCTTGTAACTCTCTGGTACTTTCCAGCACTCATCAGGTCCTACCTGCCACGCAAGCTACTGGGTTTCCCTAGCAGCCAATGTCATGCAGCACTTTAATATGAATGCCTCATATGATATACAGATTTGCAGCTGATTGCTAGCGTGTTTGTTTTCCTGTTGTGGCACAGCCATAATTGAGTGTTTTGTACAGCAATAACTGACATACCTCATATAGTGTTTTTTTTTTTTTTAATTTTTACATCATTTTGTGCTTTCATGTGTGCATATTCAAGGTTCAAGGTTCAAAAATGCACAAGGTTCAAGTTGTGCAAGGTTCAAGGTTCTTTATTTGTCACATGCATAGTTATACAAGTATAACACACAGTGAAATGTAACCATATTCAGTGATTTGTAATGATATCTTACAGTATCATGGCCCACAAGGGGTTTTCTTTCCTACCAAACACTTCAGCAGCTGCTGAATCGATAAAGCATTCATGCTATTTTATTTTATTTTTACTGTTTATTAAACAGGGGTAATAGAGGTGGGGTGAGGTGTAGAGGAGAAACTGAGTATTTAGCTTTCTCTCAAATCAAGCCTGTCTCATAAACTGCATAACTTTAAAGCCTCAGTAAAGTCTAAATGATAACCAAACAAAAATTACGAAGAGGAATATTAGCTATAGTAAGCATGATTATGTCTGCACCAAAAGCGCACATTTTAAATCAAGATTGACTCCCTTTTGTAACCAGCCTCAAGTGGCCACTTTAGGAACAGCAGTTTTTGGCACTTTTCTGTTGGATTCATTTTTTTTTTTAGATGGTTTTCCTGGTTTTCATAGCGGAGAAGTGGAAAGTTTGCACAGACCTGATGAACGAAGGGTGACTTAAAAAATCTTTTATCCAATCCTCCCTGTCTGGCTCGAGTTTCCAACTGCTGCTTAGTTCAGAGTTCCCCTGAAAACAAAACAAAGACCTCCCTGTGAGCATGTGTGTCTGTGGTCATTCTGTCAGTACATACTTGTGTGTTGTTTCACTCCTCTCTTGCACCACACAGCCACAGGGAACAATGAATGCATTACTAGTGATTCATGTGTGATCGAGAGACTTGCTGACCAGGGTTAGGGGTTTATAAGGCTTATAAGCCAGCAGATTTTGGCCTTTTTCAGAAACATAAAACTTTTGCACCGACATGGGGATTCCCAAAGAGCTATTAGCTGAAAACTTGGCATATCTCAGCAAGTTGTGCATTTTTTCCTCAAAATATTCGAAGAAACTGGACAAATGGCAGACAAAAGACGAAGTGACGGGCCTAAAAAAGTATTTACAGCACATGAATAGTATTTTAAAGTCATGTCCCTATGAAATAGGAAAAATTCAGATCTGTCACAGGATCTGAGAGATGCAACTGGCCCTTCAGATAATTCATCTGCTGTTCACTGAAGCCTCATCAGAAATGGTCTCAGTGGAAGTGTGGTTGTCAAGAAGCCATTTTTAAGGAAAAGAAACAGGGAGAAAAGGCTGGGGTATGCCAAATTCCACAAGAAATGGACTGAAAATCTGGTTTGAGTATTTGGTTTGGGACCTGGATTTCGGCCAGTGGTTTTGGGGATCTGGTCAAAATTGGTGGAATTATGAATGCAGAAAAGTACCATCAGATTTTGATCCACTATGCAACACCATCTGGAAAGCATTTGATCGGCAATAGCTTCATTTTTTAGCACGACAGTGATCCCAAACACACTGTTATAAAAAGTGACAGAAAAGCAGAAAAACACACAGTTGAACACTATCAGTCATGGATTGGCCTCCCCAGAGCCCTGGACCTCAACATTATTGAAGCAGTGTGGGATCAGCTCGCCTATGGGAGCTCACATTGTGACTGTGAGAATCGTAAAAACTCTCTTTTTGCCTTATATACAGTATTTCCAAGTATGTTTGCAGATGTTTCAATAAATTGCTGAACCTTTTTCTCGTTTTCCCAGTAAAATAAAAGAAATAAGATGTGGCTCAAGACTTTTACACAGTACTTACTTGGTATGAAACAGTATAAATAAGTCATGGATAAACAGAGATACAATGTCAACTCCTGGACCTCATATCAAACATACCTTGCCAGATATGGATACCACTCAAGCTACAGATAAAACTCAAGGATATTTAAAAAAGAATGCTTCTATTACTTTAAAACTACATTCAATAAATATATTTCATTAATATGAACTTTTAAAAACACCTTCCTGGTTTTGAACATTAGTTGATCTTTTTTTTAAAATAAAATTTACATTAAATAAAGTGTTTTATCTTCTCTTTAAGTACGGAGTTCTGAACATTTTCTAAATGCCTTGAACAAAATGATTTATTTATATGTTTCATATGAAAACAGCTGACTCAGCATGTTTGACTAATTAGTAGTTCCTTCCTCCATAACCTCCTTCCCTTTACCCAGAACACTGAAGATGGGTTGTAAATAGATATTTCAGCATTGCAGTGATCCATAAGACACCGCCATCACAACAAAGGAGTGGCTATAAAAGAAGCACAGTAAGGTCATGGAGGGGTTTAGCCAGTCTCCAGACCTCAGTGGAGGGAACTGAAGTCAGAAGCTGCCAAAGAGCAGCCAAGAAACCTCAAGAATTTAAAGAGTTTATGTAAAGAGGAGTGGGCCAAAATCCCTCCTGAGATGTGCAAGCCTGGTGACCAACTACAAGAAATATCTTACCGCAAGTCATGTTTTGCTTGGAGATCAAACAGCTATTCCACTCAATGGCATGCAAATCAATTTAATACTTTATGTAACACACTTTTTTCTAGAATTTTGTTTGTTATTCTGTCTCTTCATTAGAATGAAACTACTATAAAGGTTAGAGACTGTTCATTTCTTTGTAAGTGAGCAAATTTTCAGCAGGGGAAACATCATTATTCCCCTGCACATTTTTTTTGTTTTACTGTCTTTAGTCTATGTGGTCCTGCTTTGACTTACAAAGTGCTGCAGCTCTGAGATCAAACGACTTCATACTTACTCTGCTCATGAACACTGTAGCTACATAAGCAGACAGACACGTCAATTAAGTAGAAAAGGAAAAGTGCTTTAGTCCAGATATGATTAAAAATACATGAAAGAAAAACTGTCTTATATACCCTATGAAAATCATCCATATCAGTCAGTCAGAGCTTATTAAATTGTCAAATGTCTTAACCGGCCTCCCAATAACATGCTTTTAATCTAATCCATCTGCTTAATCTATCGCACACTGTATTGTCTTACATCTTAACCCATTTCATTTCCAGCTTCACTCTCATAATCCTCTTCTCTCACTGTCTTTCTGTCTGCCCTCCCCTCTCTCTCTGTCTCTGGCGAGAGGGCTGAGGGCATTATGTGCTCCTATGAATGATTCATCGTCCTCTGTGGTGTGTGTGTGTGTGCTTTGACTAGAAAACAAGGAGGGAAAGAGAGGGTAAGGTAGGCGTCTGCAGGAGGAGGGGAGATGAGGTGACAGGAGTGAGAACATGGCCAGAGCTGGTGGACAGCAGCGTTGACTTCGAAAGGGGAAGTACATGAAGAAGCGATGAGGTTTTGATTACAGCAGTACAAAGAAAGGTAAATTTTTTAGGCTCCCTCTGTACACTCCGTTTATAGTCTCTACAATAAGTGACAGGAGATCTTTGAAATTAATGGTCTCATTATCACGCACTCCTCAGGGTGCTAATTGCAATACATCATCCTTTTTAAAAACTACTTCTTATTGCCCCATCAATCTAAATACATCTCAGACTATTTCAGCTCTCTGTCTCTCCTGCTTTATCCCTCTTTTCCCCCCAATTTTACCAGTAATGCTCCCAAAACTCCTTTAATGCGCCCATCATAAAAACCACTCGAGTGGAAAGCTCTCCACGCTCGCACTAAAGATGGTTAGAGCCTAGCAACAACGTTATCTTTCCTTATCTAATTTCCCACGACCTGGAATAGATTATCTGCCGGATAATTAAGACCTGATGAATAATTAAGTGGACAATAATGCTAATTCATGAATAATATATGTGTTTATGATGGCGAGGCACAGATAGCGGCTGCAGCGGCTGCTGACAGGAAGATTGATGCTGTGGCCTAGATAATATATCTCCAGTGAGGAGATGCGACCGACTGCAAAGCTGCCTGTATTCATTAGGCCACTATCGCTGGCTTCTGTGCACGATGGCATGCTTGTGTTTCATTTACAGGCAGAGGTGGCACAAGTGAGGCATGCGTTTTGTTTTGCAGTGCTCTAATATGTTCCCGCTGCTTGTGATCGATCAGTGTGCTGCCTGCGTCAATAATGGGACAGGTGTTACGCCTCTGTGTGCACCTTACACCGGCATGCATACTCTTTGTTCCATCAGAAGACTACAGCGAGCGTGCTCCAGCTTCAAAAACATCCCTCCCTGTTTTTTCAGCTCAGCCCACCCCACCCGGGCGCAGTCCAGCCTAGCTCAGCAGAGCCTGCAGAGTCCCAGCCAGTTTGATTACATTTGCGATTAGAGCAGCGGCCAAGCGATGGTGAATTATGCCTGAGCTGTTACCTTGCTGTTGCTGCCGGGAGGGAAATGGGCCGCATTTTTTTCCCCCCACCGCTGCTGCTGACCTTGGAGGTCACTCGCAGGAAGGAGACATTCATCACTCTGACGCGTGGATGCTGCGGGGAGAAGAGGAGATGATGCGAGCGCGTGTGTACAGTATTAATCCACCAAACTAAACACTTTCGTGGTCCCAGTAGTAATAAAGCAGAAACTGAAGTAATGCATAATGTGTTTACATCATTGTTTCGTGTAATACTTTTCTTAATTGGAAGTTAGTTTATGATATGGCAGCTTTAAAAACACACTTTTGTTCTTGGTCTAAGACATGTTGTCCCTTCCCTTCTCCTTTCCTCCCTCTCTAAGCCTGTAGTCTCTCTTTTCTGTGCATACAATCATGAGTGGCGGACAGATATCGACCGTGGCCACTGTTGGCCCGAGCGTCTGTTTGCTCACTAAAGAAGACTCATTAAGTTACAACAGATTGATACCCCCACCTCTCAAGGACTTTAATCTCATCTCAAATGAAAATAGAAGTAATCATAGCTTTGTTGGTGGGGTAATGGTCTTTGTGAGTCTCTCCACCCCCACCACCACCACCTGAAACAGCAGCAGAGTGACCTTGGCAGGTGAAGGCAGGAATGGGACGCACTGACTTTGAAGGATGACGAACTGACAAGCTTTCATAGCGTATCGCTGTGCCATCTTCTCCTCCCCCTCTGTCTTTCCCCAATGCGAGAGAGAGAGCCTGCGTGCCATATTCGTGGGCTCGAGTGAATGCAGAAACTGCCATGTTGGGGGGGTTAGAAGAAAGACAGCAAAGACAAACAGCACCGAGAAAGCAAATTAATGTTTACCAGAGATTAATTGTTCAGCTGAATCATTTGAATCCATAAAGACACACAATTATGTTTACGCACGCCATAAATCTGATTAACGCCGAGCTGCAAAAGGAATACAGTCTGTATGGGGGGTTAATGCCCACCCACACAGCACACATCTGATTAGCTGCATAGCACAATCACTTGTCTCTCGTTCAATTACAGTCTATGGAATGCAGTATAGAGATGCCCCCCGTAAATTAATCGCAGCCTTTTCTTATTTGGGACACAAGCATCAGTGACAGAAGTGTTAAAACGACAGCCACGCTTAAAGAGAGACCTTCATTCTGTCAACAAACTGATTTGCCATGCTTGTCTGAACATGCTTTGGTCCAAGCTGTGTTTGCGGTATTTTTCTAATGATAATGTACAAAATAAATTCTGCGAAAATATCCCTTCATTAGAGTCATCCAATTCTCCTTTATTGGATGCAGAAAGCACTGGGGAGAAGCACAAAATAAAAACATAAAAAACAAATGGCTGTCTTACACAATCGTGAAGAAAACATGAAATACTGTTGTGCATGAAATGTGCAGGTTGTTTAGAAGTTACTGTGCTAACATGCAAATGCATGAATAAGGCTTTTACGACAGCGCACCGACCCATCTGTATGTGACTTCATCCTAGGTTGTGTTTTTAATTCAAGTAAAACCTCTAACCCCTGCTCCCTGGAGGTCTCAAAGTCCCGCTTCTTCCCATAGTTTAAAATGACACCTTGATTGACCCCTCCACCTTTCCCACAGGGGCAGGCTGGTAACAGTCTAACCACTGAACTTCAGTCTCACCCAGACAGGCCATCTCAGCTGGCCGACGTGATAATTGAATTTCTCACATACACACTGCCTGTCTGTGTGTATTGATCAGTGCTGTTAATGCAGAGACAGCAAGGTCAGATTCTCTTGTATGGATCACAACATACTGAGATGCATTTGTTGTTTTTCTTTTCTTTGTATTCTCCTAATTGCATAACAGCACATATAGTACTGTGAAAAAATATTTTAACTAGGAAAATGAGAAACGGGCAAAAAGAAATAGAAATACATTATATTAGGCAAAAACAGAGTTTGTACAATGAACTTGAAAATCATTGTACAAACTCTATTTTGTTATTGTGTGGGCATGGACCCAAATGCAAACTGCAAGAATGCGAAGTCTGAAAACAAATCCAAGAATCCAAAGTAACAAACAGCAGGGGAAATACATTAGCAGACAACACTACAATGTGATAAAGAGCTATGGGAAACTGAGGCTTTAAATGGATACAAGAGGTAATCAGGGATATGGGAAACACCAGTGAAACGAGACAGAGCTGAAAGTAATCCAAGATGACGAGACAGGGGATGCAAAACTGGAAACAAGACACATGAGACAAAAGATACCAAAGTAAAACAGGAAGTATCAAACACAAACCCCCAGCACAGAAAAGGAGATCAGACAACAACAGCACAGGTGAGCAGGAAAACTAAGATTCAGGGAGTTAACAATAAACAATAATGATAATCTAAAACTGAGAATGAAATCATAGGAGATTTTAGATGAAATACAAAACTCCAAATGACATGACAAAAACAAGCTAAGCTGAGAACTGGCAGTGATACACAGAACTAAAACGTTGAGTTCATAATGCATTACTGTGTGTTTCTATCCAGGTATGATTTTACTGCATCGGCAGTGTGTTTGGGGTCATCGTCTATTGTCATGCTGCCAATCAGATGCATTCCAGATGCATTGCATGATGGATCACAATATGACTGTACTTTTCTGCATTCATTCTCCCATCAGTTTTGACAAGATACTCAATACCACTGGGTTAAATACAGCCCCAAACCATGGTAGAGCCTCCGCTGTGTTTCATAGATGGCTGTATATACACACTGTTGAACCTCTCCTGACCTCCTGACAACAGATACTGACAACAGTTTGAACCAAAACTTTCAAATTTGTTGTATTTCTTAAGGATATGACTTTAAGATACTCTTTATCTAGTATAGAAATTTATTGGTCAGTCACTCCTTCTTTTTTCCTTTGCTTGTCCAGTTCACTCAGATTTTTTTAAGGACACACTGCACGCCACGCTGAGACATGCCAAGTTTATACTGGTTCATGCTTGAAGTATTCAAATGTCAGAGTAAAGTGACTTAGCAAACAAACAAACAAAAAACCCCATTCTTCTAAAAAAAAAACCCAAACATTTAAATATCTACAATACTTGAGTATTTTGATATATATAATATATTATGAAGGCATTCAATTGTCTGGCAAGCACATAGCAATACACTAAAATGACATTTGTAAGGTAAAGACCCGCGTAATGAGCTAATCACTATGCTTCATCCTAGTTTCTCAGTCTGATGAAGTATATCAGTTTGCCTCCAGCACAAACAGTCCAAACAGCACTACAGCTCATTAAAACACTTAGTATGTTATAATAAACTCTATTTGCAGATGATTTACAAAGATAAAAGTACAACTCCTTTGCGATTCCCTGGCTCTCAAACTTGTTGCAGCATGCCTCACTGTAGAAGCTGAAAAAAAAGCTTACCCCCAACTTTCAATAACTTTGTAGCAATTATTACCAATTAATAAAGGATCCAGTATGAATTTTGCTCAAAGGTGCGCCAAAGTATTTTCACTTCTTATTTTTCATAAACTCCATCCATGTAAAGTTTTAGAACCACTGCCCTGAGCAATGCTCAAGGTTTCCGCCCCTTTCTGAGCATTCCTGATTAATTATTAGCACTCCTGCTGATTCTGCAGTCATGCTAGCAGTTCTGCAAATCTACTTAGATGCTATTTTAAACTAACATGTTTAAAAAGGTAATGATGATATGCTCACTTTTAGTACCATCGTGTTTACGACCGCCATCTTAATTTGCATTGGTTTAGTAAGCAACTAAAGCGATTGCATGAATGTATGATCTACAATACTTTAGTGGTTAAGACATTTTCATAACAAATCACAGATGTGGACTTCATGGCACTGTGCTGAAATTCCAGGAAGTAGTACGAGGAACAAGCATGGCATAAAAGCAGGATCACAGTATACTGTTAGAGAAATCGTTCAGTCATTTTAAATTTAATAATTGGTGAGAATATCTTCCCACAGGGAGCATAAACTTTTTTTTTGTGGCAGCTGTTCAAGGAAATCTCCCCTCTTGCACATGCATACATGCTCACACACACACCACGCACAAACTCGGAAAAGGATTCAGGCGATGGATTATTATCTACTGCCATGACACACAGAAGATTCATCACCATGGCGTGTGATTAGTGTCTCCCTCTCCACATACTCCCCTTGCACTCGATCATCTTGTAGACTGACTAATTGTGTTTTGCCACCGTCACTGTAATGCATTTTTCTGCGATTATCCAGATGTGGGTGACACTGTAATCTATATGGCTCTGACAGCAAGTACAGATGGTACTGTAATTGTGAGCACACGGTGGCGATCAACCTGCTTTGTAGTCAGAATTATGGTTAGTTCATGTGGGCGTTCTCCATTTGATGTTTTCAGACTCTTTTCAGATGCCACAGTTACTCAAGCGGAGTGGTCTTTTGTGGCTGCAAGTGAGATAGGAGGGCATTTATTCAGGCCCAGAACTGACTCACTGAGTGGAGACGAATTGACTCAGAAGGCACTCCAGACATATTTGTTTCTCTTCAGTTTGATGGAAAACATAAGATTTCCTTTGAGTCCCACGCACGGGGACTTTCTCAGACTAAATGACCAAAATCCTGGCTGTGTATTAGTAAAACATTCAAAATTGGCAACATAAACATGCTAGATCTAAATTCTAGTGCATTTGTATTATCAATCATCACTGTCATTCACCTCAAAAATAATGTGTATAATAAACTTTCCAAGTTCTCCTGATTTACGGATTACAACTATATATCGAATCAAAGCCTTACTTAATATTTTCATGTAGCCAAATTAAACCATAATTGTTTTATTTATTTAAAAATGAAATGCACATGTTCAGTGAGGAGTGCTGAATTTATCCCAAAGATGAAAGCAAATCATGCTGTAATTTTAGAAGTAGACTAAATAAAAGCATCTGATGCAACTGCACATTGTAGTTTTATCACTTTATTTTAACTGCATCAATCAGTATTGACTAGGAACAATTATTATTATTAATCTTATAATTATTTCTTAAAAACGGGTACTGTCAGTCTACACAGATTAAAACCTCCCTTTACAACATGCTGTTTATTCTTTATATAAGTACATTTTTTGCAAGGTAAATTTTCTCATTATTACAGGTTGTTAAGTTACGGAGCCCCGCAGGGGACATGGGAGAAAAAAAAAATTAAGACGGACTTTTGCGAGATCTCGCAAAAGTCCGTCTTAATTTTTTTTTCTTTACCAAAGTTATTATATTAAGTGGGAAAAAATCTATTCACGAACACCAAAAAACAAACAAACAAACAAATAAATAAATAAATTGCCATCAAGTCAAAATTTCAAGTTAGATATCTCAACTTTTCAACTTACAGATTCAAACTTTTGAGAAAATAACTCAAAATTGAGAAAATGGCTTAAAATTTTAAGTTATTATGTTAAAAGTTTGAGATAACAACCCATAATTTCAAGTTATGGATGGCTTTTTTTTTTCCAGTGGGGAAAAGCTTCCATAGGAAAGGAATGCATGACTGCTATTGGTGCACGTTTATTCGGACAGAGATGCCTACATGCCTCTATAACAATGTTATCTTAACTCTTCTTATGACTTTCTTATGACCCCTGATGAATACACCCATCTTGTCTGGAAACTTACTAACGAAAAATAAAAAACTTGAAATGCACACTTTAAAAAAACATAATTCATAAAGAGATTTTGCATATTTCCACAAACCTATTACGAGCTTGAATCTTAAAAGTGATGCATGCATCACAGCATTTATCATTATCAGCATTATAAATGCTGTGATGCTCAGTGTTTCTCTCTTTGGTTGCTTAAACTGGACACATCCATTCCTATATCATTTGTACTGCATGTTCAGAGAAAAGCTGTTACGTTTCCCTGCTGAACTGGCTTCAACGGCAGAAAGATTAAAATGACTAAATAAATAAAACTCTCACCGCTTCACAGTGCGAATGTATATTATGACTATGACGAGGCTATCTGGTTTGTAAAACAAACTGTGCCCTCTGTTGGCGTTAAAACACAGCGCAGGTGCCAGCGCTGCTAAAACGCTGTTATATTTCTTATTATCCCCCCCAAACAGTTCACGTTTTACACGGAGCTTATTGACTTTTGTACGTGCTTACTTTCTTCGCTGAATCTACACCGTATACCGTGAGGAAAAGGGGAGGTGGGGGAGGTGGAGGGAGGCGAGTCCACGCACGACTGCGAGCTGAAGCGTATTAGCAGCACAGAGAGGAGAGGGGAGTGATGGAGGAGCTGCAGTTGTCATGGAAACGCCTGGGCGGAGCGATGTGAAGTGGGATCAGTTTGTTTTGTTGTTGAAGGTCACATGGCAAGGTGGAGCTCCGCCCCCCTTCCCCCGTTACCACCGATTCAACCGTCTCGAGCTCCTGCTCCGGTCAGTTACTACAAAATGGCTGCAGAGGCTCCGCCGCTGCTGAGAACCGACTGAACGCTTCACGGTAGGATTTATCACCGAGTCCGTGAGGTTTACCGCGACGGAGATGTGCCTTGTCGCGTTTTTGTTTCTTGTTGGGGGGGGGGGAATGTGGCGAGTTTCGATAGCAAACATGGCAGCTGGGAATCAAAATATTTTCAGCTCAGCCCACTTTGACATCAGTGCTGTCTTCGCCGCGAGTGCTGCTTTTACCCCCCTTTTTAAAAAACGTACATATCGCATTTGTCGAGTGCACACTGGAGCTTATTTTAACTTCTAGCGCGGTCGCTGAGGTTAGCACGGAGGTTTTCTTCGTAGTATGTTCTTAACTTGAGCTAGCTCGTCATTAAAACGCCGTGGCTGCACAGCTGCGGTGATTCAAGGGCGCCCTGTGTTGTCGCCTGTCGAGTTGTCGTATGTGTAGCAGCTTGGCAGACATTGGTGGGACGCTTGTTGTTCCGCTGCCGTGCAGGAGAGTTGACACGAGCATTAAAGCCGAAATACGCTCGGTGCTGCACAGAGAGGTGGCTGGATCTAGCATGCATCACCTGACTGGGTTTAAACGCATTAGCCAGCAGGGTTTTACCTACTGTACTCATGCCTTCGTACGGCCGCTCTCTGTTTCATTTACTAGGACTGCTGCTTGCACCTCATGCATCCTCATCCGCTCGGCTTTTTTAAATAGTTTGGTAACTGCTGGTCCTCACTTTCTGCCTACTTTTAGATGCAAAAACTCTCTCCCTTTCACTGCTTTGATTATAACCCCGGGGTTGTGGTTGAAATTGCTCCCAGACTGCTCAATAATTTATACAGTATATGTGTTGGAAATCTGTTCTCAGTTCTTTGTTTCCCATCAGAGACCCGTGTAACCCTTAAGATGCACCAGTTATCTGTACCTGGCTCTTTCCTGCAGCTTGACATCCTGTAGGGACACACACACTCGCCATTAGAAGACAGTGTGTGTGGCTGATGCTGGGGGTGCCAGTACCCTGATGCATGTAGAGGGCAGACTGATGCAAGCTTTGAGGCCCGCTTGTTTTACTAATGTGTTGGAGTTCTTAATTTGTGTGAGTGTGTGTTTGGACCTGGCAAAGGGTTAAGAGAAGCGGGCTGGAGGTCTTTTCTGTCCCTGCCAGGTTTGGGGCCCCCGGTCAGCACCCAGTCCTCCTGAAAGAGGCAGTGTGTATTCACAGAGAGGCGCCAAAGGGGGGCTTGATAACAAAAACAGGCTACTAAATGCTGTGATTACTATACAGCTTAGGTCACAGCCTCACTTTCAGTTCAAAAGTCTCCATGGGTTGTTTTGCTTAGAGCTGGACTGGAGGGATGAGGGGTTGCTTTTGCCAGATTATGTCATTTGGTTTGGCGGCTTGTTTTCTGTGTCAGCAATCAGATGCTCGCTTGGAGTCTTCAGTGGAAATGATGAGCTTGATTTCTTATGAAGGCAGTTAATTGATTTCACACACAAAACCCCAATTTTGTCTTGCAAGATATATATATATATATATATATATTTTTGTAATTTTATCTCCGCTTACAAAAAAAAAGAACCAAAAGAAAAAAAACACACATTTGGTTTGCTTGAGTTCAAGAATTTCTTAAGAAATGTATCCCAGAGGAAATTATTATCATATCTTGGTTATTTCTGTCATTTTCAGTAAGAAACAACCTCTTATTCTCTTTCGTTCATTCGTTCTTTTCCTTTTTTTATTTTGAACTAGTAGCTTTTTTTTTTTCTTTTTTTTTCTTGGATAAATACTGCATGAAAGTGTTTTCCTAATTGTCCCTTTCAGAAATAAAACTCTGCAACAATCAGTAATGTTAATGTAGCTTGGAGCTATTTGAGCTTTCTTGCACTCATACTATTACTGCACACAGCTTTATATAATTTTTATTTTTTTACTTTTAAGAATACAAATGTGGAAACAGTGACAGGGCTGTGTGATTGCATTTTAATGAAGCATTTGTTGAGGATTTTCTTTGATCTGTTGGGGGGAAAAAAAAAAGAAAGAAATTGTCAACATGCACCCTAACCCTGTGAACGTGTTCCCTTTACTTTTGGAGCACACAGCTGACACTGTGTGCTTTTGGAGTGTGTCCATACAAGTTATTTTAGGGCCTCTACATAGCACCAGGAGTACAGCACAAGTTTCTCTTTTCCCCGTCATTAGTCCGGGTCAGAAAGCATTAACATGGCCACACTGAGAATAGCTTCAAGTAGTTTAGAGTGCAATCCTCTTTGCAGAGCACAAAGACTTTGTTAGTGCTTACCCAGCAGATTTTAAACCTTCACACAATCTGAGCGCAGTACTGACAAAAAGTTGCATGTTTTCTTTCTCTCTTTTCTTTCCGATGCGCTTGAGGTTTTTGCATTTGAAAACCTGCTGAGTGCGGTGACTGATCAGGAGGCTTGAAAAGCTGCGTCGCCCCGACATGCAGGCGAGCAGAGGGCGCTACACGCGCTGCCATAGCTGTGGCTGCTGCTGCTGCTGCGGCTGTTAGCAAGCCTTCTCCCGAGTGCTCGCCGTTCTCTTGTTTGGCTTGCAATGATGGCATTCCTGGCTCTGTGCCCAGTGACTGCCGTCTAGCACCCCTTCCCCCAACTCTCACACACAACGCACAAGCCTGCCTCATCGTTTGTAACCCCCCCCCCCCCTTTAGTGGTACAGTGAGGGGGAACGAGACATTTACACATCCACAGCAGCAGCGTGTGCAGTTTTGACAGTTCATCTATTGAGTTTCCTCTCCATCTCCACTCCACATTTTCAACCAGTTTTACACCTGCTTTTGTTAGGCTGCCCTTGGTCTATCTGCAGTGTGTGTTGCCTTTTTTGTGTCTGAGTGTGTGTGTCTGGTTTTAAGAGGGACACCAAGCTCTAATCCTGTTGTTCTGACAGGAGGGTGTAATTCCACAACAGAGCTGAGCTTATTGAACGGTGTCCTTAATATGAGCAGTGCTTTGCAACTACAGATTCATAGCATACTTTTGTTGCACAGTTGTTAAAGGTAACTACATCCCATTAAGACTGCTTTTTTGTGATTTATTTGATCCAGATCCTCATTGAATCAGTGCCTATTAAGAAAGGTGCTGTACACTAACATAGACTTAAAATCGCTGTTCATTTTCTTCATTTAAATGAACAATAATAAAGAAATATTTGACAAGTCACATTGAAAGAAGTTGGTATACATGGACTAGTTTCACACCTTTAAATCCCTCAAATTAGGATCAGGTGTTTCCGATTAGGTGAGTGATTACAGCCTCTTTAAAGAGTGATAAGTGGAACCTCAATTTGGCATCTAGGGTCTGTTGATCTCATTATTTAATATTGCTGTAAATTTTTGTTGTTGATTTACCAGGTTCAGGGGTCATCATGGGGAAGAAGTTTGTGGATACCTGTGATTTTTTTTTTTTTTTTTTTTTCTCTTTTAAGATCTCCAAAGCACATTGGGGAGGGGATGTCATTCCAATGTAAAGAAAATCAAGTGTCACAGATTTTAGGCAGTTTCCAATTTTTTCAGGATCAGCTGCTGCAGCATGGAAAGAGATTGGAGATGCAGAAAAAAGTCTTCAAGATGCTCCATATTTCATCCCAGGATCTCCAGATAGCTCTTGCAGTCAAAGTGCATACATCTACACAAAGAATTATTGTACTTACAGAGATGAGGAGAAAGTTGTTTGGTCATAGTAACATTAACTAAATATCCATCCATCCATTTGAATAATGTTATGTAAAGTGTGGGAAAATAATGATCTGATCCCCTGCCAAATGTGTAACTTTGCTCACTTGCAAAGAAACGAACAGTTTGTAATTTGTAGGTAGTTTTAAATGGACACAGAGATAATCCGATTACTTTTTTCAAGTAACGAGTAATGTAAGGGATTACCATTGCAAAAACGGTAATTAGATTACCATTACTTTCCCGTAGGAACGCTGCGTTACTGCGTTACTAAAACCGTGAGTTTTTTGCGAGAATGTCTCATGACAGTGACGTAAGCGAGTGCGACATTCGTGACAACAGCTGTCTGCAGATCAACAATGGATAATATATCGAGTGCGGGAGAGAGTATGAGCATACAGCGTTTAAAGCGTGGAAGGACTGACCTTACTTTGAGTTTGATTCCATAAAAAGTGACAAAAACATTAGTGTCCATTGTGCGTGGGAAGAAAACTTCTTTTTACAGCGAAAAATAAACCCTAAACTTCCAAGCAAGCACCGAGTGCGCTACGACTGTAATGGGAAATTCACAGAGAAACTCGCGGAGTCTTCAACTGACCGCTGCGGCACACCTGCACCAGGGCAAACCTCCGCCTACCCCAGTCCTGCTTTACAGGTGAAAATAGAGCAACTAGTCTTTGACTTTATTTTCTGCTGTGTTTTACTTGCATCTATTTGAAAGAGTGAGTGTAAACACAAAATTTTTTTTTATTTTATGTGCTGGAATGTGCAGAAAATAGGTTTAAATGTTAAACAAATTTCTTCCAGTCAGAGAATGTTGCATATAATTTAATTTTTGCTTGATGCACAAAGTTAAAAGATTAAAACTAATAAAACAAGTTTTAAAAAGAGACTTTTCCATTTGATTACATTTTGTGTGATGGATTATGCAGAAAAAGTAGAATTAGGCTGAAAGATCTATCGCTTTATCACCTATTCAGGTTGTAAATTGTGTTTTTTAAAAAGTAACTAAGTAATTAATTACTTTCGAAATTAAGTAATCAGTAAAGTAACGGGATTACTTTTTTGGGGAAATAATCAGTAATTAGTTACTGATTACTTTTTTCAAGTAGCTTGACCAACACTGAATGGACAGATACTGAATATCAACCATAAATGTAGTGAAAAAAAACAGATCTAAATTATGTGGGACACAGATTATAAGCAGTCAGTCAAATAGGCACTGATCTTAATCCGTGATGTGCATAAAGCACACCTATCCATAGAATAATTTTCTTCCATTTCAATCTCTCCAACCCCATGACCAAGACCAATTAGCTGTCAAAGGACAACTTTTACAAGGCTGGAATGGGCTACAGGAAGAAGCTTGGTGAGAAGTCGATAATTGATGCTGGGATTATTCAGAAAGGGAAGAAATATAAAAGACAGTTGGAAACCAAACTCAATCTCCCTGGCATCAACTCAACCTGCCTAGTTAGAGAAATGCTAGGCATGACCCAAAGAACACAATGCAGAGTCAAGCATGGAGGTGGGATCATTATGCTTCTGGGCTTTTTTTTTCTGCTAGGGGTAAAAGACGACTTCACCACATTGAGGGGCCAGTGGATGTGGCCATGTACTATTTAAAATCTTCAATGAGAACCTCCTTCCTTTGCAGCATGACAATGACCCAAAAACCATACAGCCAAGGCAACAAACTAGTGGCAAAAGAAGAGGCTCAATAAGTTCATGGCGTGACCTAGCCAGTCACCAGACTTCAGTCCTGTAGAAAATCTGTAGAGGTGGCTGAAGCTTTGAATTTCTGAGCAGCAGTCAAGAAAGATAAAGGACTTGAGGAGTTGCAGTAAAGAGGAGTGCGTCAAAATCCCCCTGGAGATGTGTGCAAACATGGTGACCAACTACAAGAACCCTCTTACCACTGTGTAACCCTTGGAGGATATGTTTTCAAAATTACAGACCATTCATATCTTTGTAAGTGAGCAAATTTACTTATTCTTACTTACTTAATTCAGCTGGCAATCAAATAATTATTTAGCCCACATTGAAGTTGCAGGTCACCCTAGACCAGTTACAGGTCTGTCACAGAGCTGACACCCAGAGACAACCATTCATGTTCACATTCACACCTATGGTGAGAATTGACTCTGAATTTTGCATCATAGTTCTTGGAAGAAGTGAAGACGAAACTAATTAAAATCGCAATACCAAATCCACCAAGAAGTTAAGACTTCTGTAACAGCCTAGGCAAAATCCAAGAAAACCTTTATCAGAAGTTATTTGTTAAATATTCTGCTAAATATGTGCTTGTTGTTTTTCCTGAATAAATCAATATAAAAACTGCATTTCCATGTCAATAATTTCGCGTATACCATCTTCATCTGGAGGTTCTTGTCCAAATATGTTAAACACTAACACTTACTTATACTCTCTGTATTTAAAATTTAAAATAACAACATTATTCCTATTAATCCTGTAATCAGTATTCAGTGATGCTTTTGTATTTTAAGTGGTTGTTAGATTAAAATTATGACAATTTAAAACTCTTCCATACAATCCTATTGCATTGCCAGAGGTGCTGCAGCATCCAAGTGGGCAGGAAGTACCCCTACTGTATCCTGCAACTTTAAGTGTGTACTCTGACACCAAGATGCTAAGCAACAGCTCTCATTGAGGGAGACTCCCTTCAATCCTGCTTAGGGAACAAGTGTTTCTTACTTCATTTTGACACTTCACTCTGCTCCTCATGTGGGTCGGTGGCTGACACCAACTCACATCAACTGGAGCATCTCCCTTCTCCCGTGATCCTACGTGACACGAGTCCCACTGATGCCTTTGAAACAAGCAGCACCTGCTATATTTAGCTCGGCAGCTGCACTCAGCAGGTTCCATATCAGCCAGTTAGAGAAAAAAATTACGTGATTACAGTTATGAATTAGTAGCAAAGTTTATGGGAGCTCTGTGTTTGCATGGTTTGGTCAGGCTCACAATCTGAGCTGCAGTTTATAATATGGGGCCTTCCTGTTGCTGCTCTTTGGACACAGCCTGTCTGCCTCAGAGACAGCTAAGGGCTTGTGTTGAACTGATTGAGTGATATTATTGAAGTTGTTGGCAATTGAGTTTAAAAAAATTGCACGATATTGAGGTTCAGCTCATTAAAGTGTGTGCCGTTACCTAATCGCAGGATGTTTTTGATTCTTTTTGAAGGCTGCTGTTGACAAGACAAATGTACTCTTTTTTTTTTTTTTTTTTTTTTTTTCCTCTGTAAATATAAAAAATGTTCACAGCAGCTCCTTCTATTTCACTTGTGGCTGCTGTGGTTTAAAAAAAAATGCAGATCTCTGAAGTGAGATGAGACAGCAGTTTTCTTCTTTCTGTTATGAAAGGGAAGAAAGCATTGTTTTGTTGTCAAACAGTATTTGAAAGGGAGCTCAGAAAACCCGTGTTTCACAATTACATACCTAGGTATAATCTCCGGCACTGTGGTTGTTGTTGTTCTATGTTTTGGTACTTTTTTTGTGACATAGAGGTTAAAGAAAAAAACATTCAGTAAAGGCAATAAGCAAGTCATTTTTATAGTTACGAGGTACTCTTGAACCCATGGTTTAAAGACATGCTTTAAAATCCTCACTTAGCTGCTTAATTGGAAACTTATGTGTTACTTGCCCAAGTTCATCTTTCTTCTTTCTTTTTTTTCCTTTTTTTTTTTAGTCCTATTGTTGAACTTCTACAACCAGACTAATGTCAGTGCTGTCAGCACTTCAGGGTGCTTTCTATCTCCACCTGACTGCTCACCTCGGGCCTCGGGGAGCGCTTGTTGCCAGGCAGTGGCTCATATCGCTGTCGCCTGCAGCAGCTTAGGCTTGGCAGGGGGAAAAAAAGCTCAAGGTTTTATGTGCAGTTTCACATTTGTGGTTCAAACAACTTGACTTTCAAATGTATATATTATTTTTTTCCCAGGCTAATTTATTTTTACTATGTTCTTTTTAAAAACAGTGTTTCTAGCTGTAATTTATTTGTTCATTTCTTAGTGTAGGCTGGCTATAGATGCTGGATGCTATTGTAGCTCATAAGAAATGAAGGAATCTCTGTGTGTATGTCTGTGTGTCAGTGTTATCTTTGCGTTTTCATACTAGCCGTTTATCTGATGATCTTGACACTTGCCGGGTGTGTTGCTGGGGACCTAAGGAATCAGGAAGTTTGAAATGAAATGAGTGCACATTTCCATCCCGCTTCACTCAGCCATGCTTTGAAAAGGCCACCGAACTAGTGTGAAACAATAGGCCATTATCGGATGGTTTTCAGCTTGAGTCGTCGACATTTAAATCCTCAAGACCGTAAACTGAAAGTGCATGGTACAACCCGAGGTTTCGAGATTTTTGTTTCAATGCAGTGCCAACACATTATTTGTGTTAGAATCTATTGGTCTAGTAGAGTGTGTAGACTAAAGAGCGGCAGGCACCAACAAACTAAACCCACAATGCCTCCCTAATAGCTTCCAGAAAAAAAAACCTAAAGACAACTGAAAAAAGCATGCACACATGTTTGCACACTTAAAGAAATATGCTGCTTCAAAGTGGAATGCAAAATAAGCCCACAATCTTACGTCTGGTGATTCACTCACAAGCACCTGCCTCATGTTTACCATCAAAACAAGTGCCATGGACATGGGTCCAGTGTTAATTTAACTGACCAATAATTTCTTTGATAGTTTTTGTCAACCTTTTTTGTTTGTTTGTTTTCCCTAACAGTAACAAGACGATGACTAACTAAAAACAAATGCATGAGCACAAAAACAGTGATGAATAAAAACAAGATGAAAGTGTTCTGGAGAGACGAGATCAAATCAGAGTTACAAATTAACAAATTAAATTTTGTAGAAAGGCGGGATGAGTTTGAAAGTGATCCAATCAGAAGTAATGTTTTTGTGCAGTAAGGTTAGAAGGGAAATTTGATCTATCCCAATAAACAGGGTGGCAGCCAGCTCCCATGCTCTTTTTCTCATAAAACTGCAAGAAAGAAGAGAAGAGTGGACATATGGACACATTTCGCATTTGATATCAAGAGAAATAAGACAATTTGTAAATGTGTGGAGTAACTCTTACCTATAAAAAGAACAAAATTTTACACTTTAGTCAACTGAATCAACTTTAGATTTATTCTGTTGTAATCTTATGATATTTAGTAAATGACAGGACTTTTGGTTTTTAGAGTTTTTACATTAGGTGGTAGTACTTGGTACCAGGTGCTTCAGGGCTAGCAAAATCACTAGCCCGACGTCCCGGGGCTAGCGATTTTTCCAGTCGGGCTACCGAAATCTAACTCAGCCCTGCCCGTCCGGCTATCATTCTAAGGAAAATATATGTCAATGCTTTGCATTCTTTCGCAAATGTAGCTGGGTAATTATGCCACTCGCATCAATGAGCCACTGTCAATATGTGACATATTGAAATCGCGTTTGAATTTGCGCTTGTTTTTTGCTTTCACTTTCACTTTGCGATCGCACGAACGGTATGTAGAGAGCGGCAGAGGGTGACAGATTAATTGCGCACCAATTCCTGACATCGTCTTATCACTCATTAGCTTACTATTCAAACGTGACAAGTGAAATCTCTGGCAACAAGCTTAAACATGTGATAGAGGTTGATTGCGCAGAGAATCGCTGACCATTATGTAAGTACGTGTGTAAAAGCAGATGAATTTACGTAGGTATTTTAGTTCTGCAGAGCGAAATAATAAAGGTCAGGGTGAAGAAGGGACAGCCAAATAAAAGCCTACCACAAAATGGAAAAGTTATGACAAATCACACTATGAGGCAAAAAGAAAGCATAGCTTTTTTTGGTTTCATGGACAAAGGAATTTCTGTGGCTGGAATATGACGAGCTAAATAACAATGTTCTGCCGGGTGTGTTGTGAGTTTCCTTCGATATCTGAGTCGACAGATGTTACTGGGACCAGTAATTTTAAGAAAGACCCCATCAGAACCCATGACAAATGCAAGAAATGCGTTATTGCTCAGTCTGCAGTATCTTTCCCAGAACAAACACCAATTGCAAAAAACGTACTAAAAATAAACCAAGCACAACAAGAACTCCTGAAAAAGCTGTTTAGAACAGCGTACTATGTTGCAAAGAGTGAACTACCATTTGCAAAATTTAGCAGTCTTTGCAAACTTCAAAAAGCAAATGGCCTCGATCTTAGTTCCACTTACCCGTGACTTCAGTGGAAATTTAAGATTCAGGATCTGACACAGACTGATTCATGTTCTACACAGTTCTTACAAATTCATAGAAATTTCTGTTCAATTTGAACCAAGTATTTGAGTTGATGGTTGTAATTTTTATACAATTGTTGTAATTTGTGTTTTAACAAATTTTTTTGATTGATGTTTTGTTTCCTTTACAATATTATACTTAAATGTATAATATTGTAAAAGAAACAAAACATCAATCAAAAATTTGTTCTCTTTTTTTTATTCAGGCTACTTAAATTTATTTTGGGCTACCAAAAACTGAAGAGTGCCTGCCCGAAGGGCTACCAGGGATTTTGAAATTTTGCGAGCCCTGTGCTTGTTTAGTACCTACTGAGCTGGGATTCTGTGACGTCAACAGACTGCACGCCACCAATTGGCTAAATAGTGACATCACTCAGTGAGTCATGAGAGCGGCTGCTTCATGAAAATCAAAACTTCAGTTTTTCAAACCCGACAATATGAGAAATGTCCCTGAGTCTGAGAAAAAGCCATAAACCGAGCAGCAGGTATACTATAACCTCGACATCCACCATATTGATTTTGTGTTTGTGTTGTATCCAAATGATGTCGCAAATCTTTCAGCCACATTGCTGTAATGACCCCGTGCATAATTGTATTAGAAAATGACTAAAACCAGGTTGGGCTGAGTGGGTGCTATTAGAACTTTGGCAGTGGATCATTTTGAGTGCTGTGGGTTGCAGTTAACCCTGATTGGGATTGTTCTGAAAGATCCTGAACAGATGTTGATTGGATTTGGATTTTGGGGCTTTAAGTGGTATTTCTAAGCAGTTATTACTAGCTGCTATGCCAGCTAGTGCTAGTGCTGTTGGGAGGTGCTAGTCTGCATCAGTGCTTGTCTGGGTGATGCGTGTCAAAGGAAGATCCACATAAGTCAGCACCCCAGATTTCTCACCACAACAACATGATAATCAAAACTATTCCCCTCAGATGACATTGATTTCAGTTTGTTACTATTCCACATATCGCCGCATGTGTTACAAGCGCAGCTACTGACACACTGATTTCAGTTTGAAGACTGATAAAATGAACCATGCAGCTGAAAAGAAATTGTCACGAAATCACTTTCATCTGTGTTCACCCTGCTGAGCCAAAGTACTCCCCTCTTTGACTGGTTCTTGGGGTAAAACCTTGTCCATCTCTCTCCTTCTCTCCTTTTATTTAAGCTGTGAAAAGAAGCAAAAATACGAAAAGAGAACCATTTGATGGAAGATAAGAAAAAGAAAAAACAAGACGAGAAGAAAAAGAAAGAGGCTGCTCAAAAAAAGGTAAGCTTGCAGAGGGTTTTTGAAACCCACATGCTTTTATCATGCTGCTGTAATTGTTCCTTCCTGTTCTTTATCATATCCAGCTTGATAAGATACTGTAAGCTCCAGCTAATTGCAGCAGTTACTGGCAGTAGGCTGGATTTTGGGTAGGGATTGGAGTGATTTTATGATTATTAATGTTTTATTTTTAACCAGTTAACTTTGTGTTTAATGCAGGGACTCCTCTTTGTTGGTAGTCTCCATTACGAGGCCTCAAGCAACATTTGGCCTGTTGGGCTGTTTGTTTTAGTTACACAGAAATAAATTTTGTTAGTTCTAATTATAACTTTAAAATAAATTTTCTACATTTTATAGAGTGAAGCAATTGGAAAGAATTACAGATTATTCCATGGTGAAAAGAAATAGCTCGTTGGCATTTGCAGTATTTTAGATGCTAATATGCTATGTAGTGCAAGGCCAGGCACAGCTCTACATTATGAATAAGCATTTTCGGTGTATAGAGCTCCTATGTCAGCACATTTATATATTCATATTCCCTAACATAAAGTCCTCTTTTAGCGATCTGTTCTGCTTGCTGTGTGTCCTTAAGCTTTTTTCTTTTCTTTTTTTTGCCAGTGCTGGAAAAAGTACAAGCTACAGGGTAGTTTTCCCTCATTAACTTAATAAATAACACAGTGTACACTGTTCAATTAAATAACACAGCAATAATCAGTTCATCATCTGTCAGATGGACTTAACTCCATCGTCTTTTGCAATGAGGCGAGTACCAGCAGTCAAACCAGGGCAAACTAAATCTTTTTTTGAGCCCTTAAAGGTGTCGAGCAGTAATCAATTTAGTGTTTAAATACAAGAGCACTACCTGTCCCTTAGCATTGCCCTGACTAGTTTGCTTCATTGCTGTTGTGTGGATCACGAGCAAACATGTTAAAAATTATTTCATGCAAAACCGCATACTGTTTTCTAGATCTTACATGGAATGCATTAAATGTTTATCTTGTCATTTTAAGTTTGATCTGTTGTTAACTTGTTTGTTTTTTGTTTTTTCAGGCCACAGAGCAGATTACCAAAGGTGAGTTGTTGCTGGTTGTATTTTGTATGATTGATGTGCAACATCAAAGAAAGACTCATTTGCTTTCCTTACCACAGAATAAAAGGAGCTTCTGTTATGCATGTTTTAATACTAGAGTTGTCAGTGTAGACCTTTGCTGTGAGTCTGTGTGATATCTTGTGATAGCATGAAGGACACTGACTGTGTGAGGGTGTTAAATTCTTGTCAGAAGGGGAACCACACAGTGTATGCAGTTCTGCCTTTTTGCCACTAGGGGTCAGTTTGTTCTCGGCTCACTGCTTTGCTGTTGATTATGAAGGATTTGCTTTTGTTAAAGTTTAAAAAGATATTGCAACTGAAAACATTACTGGCCACCAGCTCTGCTGTACTACCTGAGCCAAAATGGAAGCCAGTTGCCCATAAAAGTCTAATAAGAAGCATGGGAGTGGTGCATCTCCTCTCATAGCCTCTACATAGGGGTCCTCAGGCTTACCTCAGAGGGTAGAGGAGAGGAAGAATATCAGAAAGAGGAAAAAAAAACAACAACAAACAAACCATCTGAATAAAAATCCCTGGAAATCTAGTTTTGTAGTAAAGACTGCACTTAGCTTGCAGGTTTTACTCCTGCTTTGTGGCAGCTACAGACCCACTTTCTTCTCTCTCTCCCAAAGCCAGTGGTTTTAACAATCAGAGGGACGCAGGTAGGGTGTGATGGACAGTCAATTGGCCTGGAAGCAGATCTCCATGTCGGCATGAGCAAGCAGATGGGAGAGGGACTTAATGTGTCATGAGGGATAGGCAGGGTGAAATCTGATTAGAACTGCTCAAAGATGCTGACAGGATGGCCTGAAGGGTAGAAAGAGAACAGATCCCCAGTTATTAGTGAGTGTCTTTTATATTTTTGTGGCCAAAGATGTCAGTTTTGGTGGCTAAAAAAATAGGAAGTTGGCTGAAGTTACACTGTTAGTACATAGAACATGCTGTTTCTTTTCATAGTATGTGTTTGACACGTCACCTCTCACCCATTACACTTCTTTATCTTAACACCCATTAAGTACCAGATCTAAAATTCACAAACCCACCATTTATAACAGGCTTTTCTATTATCACACTTGACTTTGTAGCACGTTTTACATATTTTTGTGTTGCACTGTGATCATGTTGATCATTTCTGAAGAAGATCACACAGATTATAGATTGTCTTTACCTCAATATTACTATGGCAGTTAATGAGGCACTGCAGTTATTATCTATTAATGACTGGAAAAGATCATGAAAAAGGGCTGAAACAGCTGTCTTTTGCCTGAAAGACACCATGAATCTTAATTGACTAATCAACTAAAAGAGGCAGATTGTGTCTGATACTAGTGTAAGGTACAGTGGGAGCTAATTAGGAGAGCAGGGCTAGTGCGGAGGCTGAATAAACAGGCATTCATACACAGGAGATTTCCAGGAAGACCCCAAGCGCCATAGTAACACTACACCACCTCCTGTCTGGTCTAGCACTGAGGCCCGCCCTGGGACCAGAGAAGGAAGAAGGAGAGAAAAAGGTGGGCTGTAAGGAACAGAGATGGAAGAAATTGTTGTGGTTTTTATTTGTGTGAAATGTAGGGAGGCGGCTGGTGCCTCTGGTTGATTTGGGAGAGTGCAGGAAAACAGTGTTTGAGAACACACAAAAACGGCCCGAGCTATGTGAAACTGTGAGAATGCACTCCAGTTTCCTGTTTGCCGGCACAGCTGAGGGGCCCCTTTGTAGGATATTTCTACCGGCTCATTTTTATGACACACACGCGCGCACACTCTCACTCTTACAGTCTCCTAATGTGACCTGCAAACACAAACAGCATATATATGCTCTGTGTCTGTGCAAATCCACTGTTACTTATATGGTTTATATCACAGCTACTACAGACTCCTTTGCTTCAGCATCCCTGAAAGTGTTGTGACATTTTTTAACTAAACGTATCACATTTACCTCCAGATACAATCATTTCACACCTGTTAGGTTCAGTTAAAACAATCTGGTTTGGTTCCCTGTTTGGATGTTTTGGGGTTGGAGTGAAAGCTGTCAATTGACCAAACACAATAAAAAATCTGGGCTGAGACTGCTTGAAAAGCTGGTCTGTCCACTTGTAAGCAAATTTTATGATTTTGAAAAATGAGAACCAAATGTGAGCATTTATGATGCCATAGTCCCCAATCAGCCACAATATCAAAAACATCACCACCAAACCAGCTGTGATCTGTTGGGTGGAGGTGTCTGACTCCTTCACATAGTTCCTTTGGTCCTGATGGTTGCAGGGTGAGCCCTGCATGGATAAGGCTTCCTCGATTTTGATCTCAGGAGTTTAGAGGCTGAAATAGCACCTTGCAGTCTTCATTATGGTCCTCGAGCTTTCACTGAGTAGCTTTTTGTGGTGCTCCGGAGTACTCCGATCAGTTAGGGGTGCTTGCTGCACTCAGGGGGTGCAGTTGCCATGAGAGTGTACTTGGTCCGCAGTATGTTTAGCTGTAAGGTAAATGACAAACTAACATAACTAGCATATCTTTTCAGAATGCATCTGTTGATTATGAACAAACAGAAATTATTTTTATGCAAATATGTGTGTGCGGTAAAGTATGTTTTATATTAGGTTTATATTACCATGTGTTTTGTAGTTTATTAAGAGGGATTAAAACGCTCGGTTACCCCGAGATTTATATCTGTCTCTCTCTATATCTATCGTTCTATTTTACAGAATTTAAAAGTCCTACTGTGTGATTGATTAATTTTGCATAACCCCAGGAAACCAGCCTAAAACATACACGTGTAACATGTGTAGGATGTATCTACTGGCATGTATATATTTTTTTCAACTAAAGATGCTCAAACAGCTTTAATGGTGTGGGGAAGCCATGAAGCATGGCAGCAACGCTGTGATGTGAGCATCACAGAGACCTTTGTCACAGTGTGTGCTGGGCAGCACTCATGGTGTCAGCGATGCACCCTATAAAGAAAAATAATAGATGAGTGTATTAGTAATAAGCATTGTGCACATCCACCATCAACAAGCTAACCCCTAGTTCATTTCTAGGGGTTAATGAGCTATTGTGTGCCTATCCATGCTGTGCATTCTTGTCCCTATCAGAGATGGGGGACAACATGCATGCACATCAAGGCACACATTTACATAGTGCAATAAAAGATAACATTATTACAAAGTAGTGTTGCGGCAGTAATTTCATAACAGATTAATTTGCCGTTTCACATTCGCTTAATTACGCCCAGCGCTTTGTGCTAGAGAGCCATAAATTGTGGTGCGATCAGGGGGGAATTTATACCACTGTGCCTGCTGTCGACGGCGTCACCGCCTCTTCTGCATGTCTTATCCCGAGGATTGCAGCTTAAATGCAGTATATTGGAGTATGCAGTATTGGTAATGATAAACTGCACTTTAAGGAACAACACAAGTAACAGCTGTGTTCAGCTGCATTTACACCATAAATTGTGCATATGAGTCTGTTGTCATTGCATATTGTCACTTGAGCCATTATATTTATGACAACTGACAGATGGGCTTGGGTGTTGACGTTACGGTACAATTTAATTAGCACCACTCAGATGTGAAAGGGTCTTTTATAAAACGCTTGTGTGCTATATAATTCACGCATGATCTTTTTTTTTCTCTCTCTCTTTTCTTGAAATATACCCACACACTGAGTTTAGCCGGTCAAAAAGTGGATGTGGAATTAAAGGCCGGGCTGGTTGGTTAGTGAGCTGCAGTCTGAAGGGAAGCTTTATTGGAGAAGTTGCAAAGGTCAAGTCTGTGGCAAACAAAAATGTCTAGAATGTGTTCGACAAATTAAGCATTTTCGGCCCCTGAATGTGGCGAAACAGATACTTGTAACATAAGTGCCAAGTGGCATTTCTTTGTTGCAGTTTCAGTTTGACGCTGTTATTTGAGACCGAACCATTTTTCGGGCTCAGCAGGGGTTGCCAGGTCAGGAGGACAGGACGTTCCACTGTCTTTCACACTTCGGTTCCTGTAAATCATAACACGCTGGAATCTGGGCTGCCTGCAGCTGCTGGCACAAAAGCTGTTTGTCTTCTGAGGGCCCCCCTTCTTTAACCTGTGGAGTTCTTCTGCAGGTGGAGAGTAGGTTTGGACAGAAACACTTAAGAGCTGGCAGTGAATGTCGATGCTGAGATTATATATTCAGATCCATAGTTACCATTTGATTAATGCTTTGACCTTCATAGTTTTGCGTTCTCTGCACTGTGCTCTCAGATATTAAATAATTTTTTAAAAATATTATTTTTTTTTTTTGAACAGCGTTTTTCTCCGTGTGGAATGTAATGCAGCAATGGGTTTCCCTCTTAACTACCGTGTCGTATTTATTCACTTCTAATTAAACCCTTTAATCTTCTCTCTTGTGAGGCTTGCTGCTCACATTTTAAAGCCCACAGGAAGAATGAGACGGAGAGCCTCAAAGACACGCCGCCATTCCTCGCTCACGATTCGCTCTTTCAGCTACTTTTTTCTAGAAGTAGGCAGCGTGTGTAATTCCTTCTATTTCAGTTCCGTTAAAGTGGTGTGCTGTGACATTTTGGAGCCAAAGGATGCAAAGGCATCATGCAGGATTTCACTCTTATTCAAGAAAGACCTGGCTGTTAGATTTAACACATGTAACATACTGGACAGTAAGCAAACAGCAATCCTGTTTACAGCAGCAAGATTTTCTTTAGCTAGTTCATAAAGCTCCATTCATGCCTTAACTTGAGGGATTAAAGGCTCAGTTATAGAAGGCTTGCATTTCAGTATGTACTCTGTCCAAGAGCAAGACGACCCACTTCAGTGAAGGAACAGAGCAGTAAGCATGATGCTATTATTATACATATAGGGGAGAAGAATGCTGATAGTATTAATATAAACGTGTAAATATTGTATAGGCTGCACAGTACTGTTTATATATTGAAGATTGGTTTGCGACTCAGGGGAATATCATTTGAAGACATTCATTCATCATGTATTGTTGTTAGAATTGTTTTAAAACAATTCTAACTTACTTTGTGATGAGTACTTACATTCACCAGTCTTCAGTTCTTCTGCACATTGCTATCCATGCACCTGCACAGAAGTATCCTTTGTCTTCAAGGTCACAGACATTTTTTTCCCTTCCACTCAGAGAGATTGCCAATGCTTTACTCTCTTGCTCCTCCACCTTCCTCCAACTCTTTTAATATATCCCCAGACAATCCTAACCAGCCAGCCCACAACCTCTAGGTCTTAAACAGCCAGGCAAGCATACTATCATAGTTTCTGAAGAAATTAAGACCCCTTTTAAAATAGAAAATGGGATGTCTTCCTCAGCATGAAGCACACACAGCCCCCAGGCCAAAGCTTGATGTGCATCTTTGATGAAGTGGGAATTCTCCTGTGCAGTGGCACAGCTGAGGACTCTGTTATTGCAAACAGGCTGTCAGCAGGAGTCGGTCTCGTCTCTTTTTACTCTATTTCACTGTTTCGCTGCTAAGTACTACCTGAGATACAAGCACTGTACACCACACCTGCCAGAAACATTTATTAAGCCCTGCCTTAATCACTCTGAATTTTACTGCCAGCATAATTGAGAATAAAAGGATATTTTTACATTAAATCATCAGTTTATCAGGATAACTGAATTTCGCTCATGCAATCTGAAGAAACCAAAGCAGCGCCGACAAATAGTGATCCAGTTGTAAGCGGATTTGGACCCAAGTTGATTTCGGGCAGTGAGACTCGAGCTAACAGAGGAGTGCACGAGGGGGTGGAGACTTTCTTACACACACTGCACTCTTCATCACTTATCCTCGCTCCCTGCCTCCTTCCCTCCCTCCCGAACGCCGATTCTCTCATTCGCTCGCTCTCCCTCCCCTGTTCCCTCCTTGTTTCTTCCCTCTGATTGGCTAAAAGAGCAGCCAGCTCTCCCCCCTCTACAGCTTCCAGAAGAATCTACGTCACATCATGGAGTCCCAACTGCGTAACGCTCATGTCCATAACTATGATTGCACATTGTGGCATAACCTACAAAAGTCTTCTGTTTTTTAAGAGGAAATCACCTCTTAAACGCAGCGGGTAGAATTGGGCAGGAATTATCGTGTCCATCTGCCACCTTTAATACAGTAATAATGACAAGAGGATAATGGTAGATCACTGGGAGTGAAGGAGAAAGGGAGAGGGGAGCACAGGAAGGTGGGGAGGGATAAAGAATGAAGAGGAAATGGAGCAGATGTAGAGAAATCTGATGAGAGGCGAGCTCCAGCACTAGAGCCCCCCTCCCCCCCGCCCTCCACCCGCAACATTGCTGAGCTACAGGGAGAGGGAGACACTCAGACAGATTTGGGTGAAACTGGATCATACTATGCGGCGCACACACACATGTATACAAACAAACTCGCACAGAAAAATGTTGCTGTTTGTGACGTGTGAGCCAGCATGTCTGTGGGTATTTACAAGGCTGAGTGTGCTTCCACGACACCATCTCGCCCTCTCCCCTGTGTGGGCCTCAGCATTACATAACTCTTTGTTTTTGTGTGTGATGCCGGACTAGCCACATGTGTGCAAGTTATTCACTGCTGCCTTGCACACACTCACTTTGTCAGCCAATCGCGAGGCCCCGCTCTTTATAATACAGTTCGGCCGCAGCACAAAGATTTTCTTTTTCTTCTGGTTGGTGGTTTTTACAAGACCCCCTTCCCCCGCAGCAAGAGCTCAAATGCCATTGTGGCTCAGTGCGCATTATGTCCAGTCAGCTGGTGTTTGGGGGTCTGCTCTTGTACAGTATGTGTAGCTCTTAAGCACTTTTTTTTGCATCCTGTTTGCATTCTAGTTTACCAGCTTATTTTATTATGTAATAAAATGTGCTGAGGAGATTATCCAGTGCGCTTTGTGTCTCATGATCCATCTCGTTCTGGAGCAGCTCCGTAACCCCAAGCTGACCAACATGTTTGATTTAGTGGTGGCTTCCGACCGCCTATTTCCAAATTCAGCGACTGTAAATTAGCATCCTGGGGGTGTTTTGGACTTCACGGCTCTGATGTTTGACAAGTGGAACTTGTCGGTTATAGCACCCGTGTTTTTTATAGCAACAAGTCTTATTTCAGTGTATATATTTTAGAGAGGTGTGATTATGTAGTGATGAACAAAGAAGGGATGCATCACCCATTATTAAGCTTTACATCTTCCCCTTTTTTTGGTCTTACTCGAAAAGCACTAAAACCTGCATGTGGCAAAAACACAGTTTTGGTCACTAATTTCTCCCTTTATAACATCTATAATGGGAATAAATATTTTAACTCATTGTTTTTGTTTTGTGAAAGCTTAAAGATGAGAGCAAATCGCCTCTGTGATTGACAGGCGTGACGATATCTGGAGCTGTAGTTGATTGTAGTCTTAGACCCTTTACCAGTAGTTCAAGTCACTTATTGACCATGTTTGTAGTGCTGGGGGGTTTTGCAGCATTTTAATCAAATGATCCCACCGGTAACACAACTCTCTATGGGATGCAACCCATCCAGTGAGTTTGTACTCCAGTTTTGTGAAATTCTGGTAACTTGTTAGTCTGTTGCTTCTCAGTAATGGGCAAGTATGCGTGTTGCATATGGATTAAGCTTGCTAGCTAATAACTTGTCCCTTCACCCTTCTGTCTCTAGGAAATCAAGATTGTGACAGAGTAAAACTAAATTGGAGGCTTCACAGTGGTTGCATTATTTTTTTTAAAAATACATAGTAGATGCTCTCACCAACCTTGGTGGTATTTTTTTCCAATAAAACGTCTCAAGTGCACATTAGCCTGGTAGCTGCATGTAACAGTTGACACCAATATATGATGATGCATTTAGCTGCAGAGAGGCTAGATATTTTCCTCTGGGGAAGAGAGAGTGACTATTGGAGTTTAATTTTCTTTCAATCTTGCAATTTTCTTTTGTAACACACCAGTTTTATAGTGATGATGTACCAGTGTTTTGTTCACAACTTCTAATGTCCTTCAATTGGAAAAATAATAAATAAAAATGCATGAATAAATGTTATTGGAGGTTTTTTGTTTTGTTTTTTTTTAATTGTGTGGAGTTCTGAGGCTTGGCTGCTCATGTGAAACCCTGCAGGGCTTCAACCATGAGAAATGGCTGGTCAGAGCAGAGAGAGCCTCGCACTCTGTTGCTAAGGGTAACTAAAGCTAGTTGGATAAGAGCACTTGGCTTCAGCAGCCGTGCAAGCAGTTAATAACTAACAGCTTTTGTAGAGCGCTGAGAGGTGATCATTTCAGGGGCCATAACCTGCCACAAACCATGAACAGCTTATGTTGATGGTGCTGAGCGCTCTTTACAGCACTGTCCTGATGGAGACAATAGCCCACAATAATGTAGCAGGCAGGTCTAAGTCCATTTTCTGGTACTTGACCTCTTCAACACATATAATCTGTGAACCGGCACCATGGCAGGCTGTGAGAGAGTTGGGTGTCTTGGCCATCTCTAAAGTCATCATTTTTTCTTTTATAGTGCCACCCCGAGGTTATTACAGTCCTGTGGTTCTCCAAAGAACAACCATCTGTTTGGACTGACCACTGCCTTGAGTAAATCTTGTGCATTTATAGATTTCTGCTCCTTTTGCCTTTCTGAATTTAACTTCATGGAAATCTTCCAAGAGTGTCCAGGCTTTGAAAAGAGTCAGTGAAGGAAATGCTTAACCACAGTAGCTTTACAGAAAACATTTAAAATGAATTATTGACAGTAATTTATGGAGGAAGAGGGCAGTATCCAGCCGTTCCTTTTAGTTTTCTTTAAATGTGTTACTTTTTAAAATGTCAGATATCATTATAAGTGAAATAAAACAGTCTCTAGCAAGTGATTTTATTTATTTATTTATTTGGCATATGGACCAGTCCATTTGCAACTAATCGTATAGTATTTTAGTACTAGTGTGTGCTCAACAGCTCTGCTTTACCCTCCCTCATCCCTGCATTTCTGTTTTCTTGTTGTTACCTATCCCCACCCACTTCTCCAGTGCCAGACTCTACCAAGCTCAACCCCAGCCCTCCTCTTCCCCCCGTCAACCCCAGTGCCATCCCATCTGTACCCCCAAGCAGTGGAAATGGGAAGCGCATCCCCTCCGGAGGTCAGCCGCAGACAGCACAGCAGTCCCAGACTCCGCTCCAGCAGCGCTACCCGCCCAGAGAGGTGCCCCCACGCTTTCGTCAGCAGGAGCACAAGCAGCTGTTAAAGCGGGGCCAGCCTCTTCCCTTGGGGACCCTGCCTCTCATCACCACGGGACGTCCCGCCACTAGTGAACCTGCAGCAGCAACAGTAGCCATACACTCCTCTCTTTCCTGCTCCTCTTCCACTGCAGCCAGCTTGCCCACAGGTCTGTTGGCAAGTCAATTTCTTTGTGCAAATTTGGAATAAGTGCATTTAATGTTTTCTAAAAAATGTCTTGTGATGTTTAGTTACATAAATAGATTTAGAGGTTATTTGGAATTACTTGTTTTACTGATGATATATTCAGCTTATCCATGATCTGAAATGAAATGGATATAAATTGAGAATGGGGAGTGAAATTCAGTGGAGTTACATATAGATGACGCCTGTGGGTAGATGCACTTGCTATAGTATTGTTTGACCTGCTTGTGCTGGGATAAAAATGATACGCTGCTTTTATAAGGTGTTGTAGGAGCAGAAATGCTTCTTCATTTTAGCACATTGCTAGGTGGTTGCCAGGGAACCTGATGGCATCATTACATGACATATATAATAAATGTTTTGTGGATACAAATTAGATATTGTGAAATAAAATTAGATGATGCTTTTTATAGTGGCATAAATGCTAAAAACAGGTGACTTTAGCCACACTGCTAGGTGGTTGCTTGGCAACGTGACAAGGTCATAATACCTGATATAGTTAAGAACCTTCAGGGACCTAAAATGTACCTGTGTGCCCCCCATCCTGGTCTTGTAAGAGGAGTAAATGGACAAGGAAACAAACACACATACAGATTGTGTATTATAGTAAGATGCTACACATTGTAATCAGGCTTCTGCATGGCCAACACTTTCTTGCTCTCACTGTTAGCTCCACTTAAGTTTAATCATACAAGACAAGACAAAATAAAGTTGACGTTACTTAATAGAATTAGAAAGTGCAGGTACTCATTGCTGCAGGATGTAAACCCTTGGTTCAGTCTGTTCTCGAGGAAATTTGAGTTTATCCCATCAGTCACTGTCAAGTCTGCAGCTTTAGTTGCAACATGTAGAACACTACTCCAATAATATTAACTGGGGCTGGCTAAAGCTACTTAAAGACCCGTTAGTCAAAAGGTACAGCATGCCAGAACAACAACAGTGTCGGTTCTTCAAACGTCTCCACTAATATCTGTTTGACTTATCTCAGCTGTGCCAAAGAGTTCTGGCATTCTTAAAAAGCAATGGCTGTATCCTCTCCTGTTTTTGTAAGGCACTGTGCTTGTAATCATGCGGTGTACCTGCAAGGCAGTGCAAATGCACAGGTGCCGCTGGCTATTGTTTATTTTCATTCAGCCTGTCTGGGAATTAGGGATGTGGATGCAGGAATACTGGGGTAAAGGATGGCGAGTAAACACAGCTGGCTATCTTTGTGTGTCTGTGTACTCTCCTTCCTGTGGTTTTACGTTTGGCAGTAAATCAGGTTCTTATGTGTTTTTAAGTGGCGGCAGGGAACAGTTATTTCCTAAAAAGGTATTACCTGCTCTTTGGTGACACTTTGGGGGCACTGGGCACTTTTCAATGCTTGAGGAGCAGCACAAACTTTCTCATAACCATGTGTCGTCTGCTGTTTGAGTGCAGCCTTATCACCATGGTGATAAGATGTTTATCCTGTCCACGTCTCTGTCTCCTCCTCCACCACCTCCTCCATTATCATCTTCCTCCTACTCTTTGTTGAGCTTTGCTGACCATCCCTTCAGTATTTCCTGCTTTTGTAGGCGGAGCAACACTGCACTAGCTAGCAAGCTAGCTGGCTGCCTCAGTGGGCCTGACCTGGCATAGATAGAAAGACCGAGTGAGAACGAATAAAAGAAAGAAGGAGAGAACTAGCATGGCAGACATCCAGTTCTGTGGGCTGAAGTGACTCATGGCTTACGGTAAAAGCTGCTGTTTCTCCCCGCCCCTCTCTGGCAGGCCGGTTCGGCTCTGCTTTTGCTCTCTCTGTGTCTTTAAACAGACTGATTACATTATGACAGACAGACAGACAGAAGGACCTCACAACACTAAAGGCAGCTCAGATGGACAGTTTTGGACAAGCTTGACTCTGCTCCATCTCCCCTTGTGATTCTTCATATGTCTCTTCAGTTAACTTCACAGCCGAGTTTCATTACCTGCCCACATGAGGCTTTTTGACGAGCACTAAAGGTGATTCTGTGTGCACCCCTGTGTATACATGTGAATGTATGTAAACATAAACAGTCATAACTTGAATGTCCCTGCTCAACTTGACTCATAACAGTAAACAGCTGGTGTGTTTAATAGTCCAGGCTCAGGGCAAGAGTTAAGATTGTATGTCATAAAGATTATTAGCTATTCTGTCGATTAAACCGCTGTCTCTATCAGGGATATGTGAGGATATTACATAGGGAAATCCTGGCCTCTCTTTGACCTGACTTGTTTAGGCAAACTCTTATCACTGCAATGTTGAATGTGCTAAAATTTATATCTACCTCCTTTTGTATTTGTGTAATGCTCTGTGGGAAAAGCCTTTAAAACATGATCAAGTTTTTTTATGTCCATAAACTGCATTAAGACAAAAATGGCATAACATTGCGGTATGAGCCGTCTTTGTCAAGTGAAAGGACAGTGCAGCTAATGTGCTAATGGCTTGTCTGGTGGAGCAGAGAGAGAGTGAGTACATGCTTGCTAGACTTGATGTGCTCTTTAAGTCTGCTGATGATGCTGTAAAAGAGCCTTGGGAATCCCCTCAAATAGGACTGGGACATCTTGTGATGTGATTAAACATCAGCTCTCTGTTAACCACAAATGTTCAGTGCTCGCTCTCGCTGATTTTTTTTTTTTTTTTTTTTTTTTTTTTTTTGTTTGTTTTGTTAAATTTTCTTCTATCTTGTCTTTCTTGCACCGTGTCCCTACTCCTCTGACTTTGTCTGCTGTGCTGGTCGTTCTTTTCCTCAACCTCTGCCACGCCAAAACACATGCTCACACATACTGTAAAGTATCTAAAGTATCCGTGATTAGTCAGGCTCCACATACTATATTATATGTATAACTGTGAGTCTTCCCATTTTTATCGCTCTCTCCCTGATGTTGCTTTTCTTTTTTTTTTTTTTTCTTTCTTGCTTTGCAACAATTCATATCCCGAGGCCCTTTCATGTAGAGAAGGCATGACACCAAGCTATTTTAAGACTGGCATGTTGAAGAAAGACCTTGACCTGGTTTATCCTTTAGAGAGGGAGGAGAAAGAGGATACTGACAGCCAAACATGATGGCCAGATGTCTTTGCTGTGTACTTTTTAAAAGGCACAGATTGTCCTTCTGCCATTCTTTTTCCCTTGAGATAATGTTGAGATTATCGGCAAAGCAGCTGCAAAGAAAGCATCCATTAAATCAGGTTTTGCATATATATACGCACAGCTCCTGTCCTTATCTCACCTTTCTTTGTCAGAGAATTTAGCAAGCTATCTGTGCCCCTTGGCTTATTTGCAGCACAGCAGTAACAACAATCTATTGAGGAGTGTTATGTTTGCCTTCAACAACTCTGCTGGTTATGCCTGTGGTTGATGACAGCTGGCATTGTGTCCTGTTCCACTTTTCCTTGTCAGGATATCCGGGTCACTGTTGCCATACAGTTTAACCCTGCCTCACCCCCAACTCTTAAATCTGTAACACTAAAACTTGCCATTATTGCAGAATATCCAAAACACAGCATGCATAAGTACTAAAAAATGCTCACTGACTAAATAGCTTCGTCTTGCATCTTGTTGTGGTGTGGGTGTGCAAAAGGGCCTTTTTCTGCGTGCCATCAACTGGAATTGTAATGGTTGTAACAAAAATGTGTCACATTAGTAGCTGCCAACCTTATTAATAGCGCTTTTGATTAACCATCATCACTAGCTGATATGTAATTTTTAAAAAATCATTACATTATAACAATTTGTGCAAAACTGCAAACACATTTACACATTTTTCTGTCTCATGGGGGAAAAAAAAAACATCAAATCAGCTCATGTGAGCTGAGCTGAAAAGGCCTAAAAGGATTTGTAGAGCAAAGATGCTCCATAATATCAGTAATGAATTGTTGGATACAGCTTGCCACTGTTAACATCAGTATGTGGGTTGCATTGTAATAAAAATTAAACTAAGTAATTCAACTTCCCAACAGTTTCTACATCACAAATTTGCCCTCTTGTGTTATTTTTGTTGCTTTGTGCAGAAGTAGAACAGGAAATATCAAAGCAGGCAAAGAAAACTTTATGTAGTTGTCTTGTTTTGCAGTACTGAGACTTCAAAATAGTATAGCATGATGCAGAACAATTGTTTTCGCAATGTTTCTGCATCAAACCCATTCTATCAATGAGTTTGATAAAATGAACCCTATTTACCTTGCAGATGTGTCCGCTGATTTTGGTGCCGCTGCTGTTTTGCACCGATTACAATGCATCAAATCAAACGCAGTGTGGCGTTTGAGATCATTATAGGCAGAGGTAACAGATTCCTGGGAGGTGCACGTTTGTGTGTTTATCAGAGAGCTCATTCATCTGGCTGGCAGCATGCATTGTCAGCTCTGTACCATCCAGTCTCTGTGCCCCTCAGGGACTTCATTAAGCCAGGATCAGTACAGCTGAGGCCCACATAGCCCTCCTAGATTATTTCCTCCTCCTATCTCTCAACATCCATCTTTGTCCTTCATTTTCTGACTTCTTTCTTTTATGTTTTCATTCCTCTGGATCCCTCCCTTGTTCTACCCTCATCTCCATTTCCTCCACAAGTACACCTTCTGAGAATACATTGGCCCTGAAAGTATTCGGGTTTCTATTACCAAACATCTGTCAAGTTCATAGGATTACTTTACAGAAAATAGAAGGCATAGTTGAGCAAATTGTGCATGCCGTACATTTCTTGGGAAGGTGAAAAGAGAAAGGTTAAAGCATTGTTTGCACAAAGAAGGCCACTTCAGCAAGGAAACTGGAGCTTCCCTCGCCTCTAGTCGGGTGTGTTGTACAAATGTTGAAGTGAAGGACCGAGAACAGAAGGCGCACAGGCAGTCCAGTACCAGATCAGACCGCATCATTTTACAATCAAGAAAAATGGGCATTCAGCAAAATGACCCAAAGTGTGTTAACCGCTTTTTGAAAGAGAATTTTAAAGCAAACAGTCCTCCACCAGCTTTTGACCTGAATCCCACAGACCACCTAGCTTTCCAAGCTAAAGGATCACAAACTAAATACTTGAACATTTCAAATTTTAGTGATCCCACCACTGGATATCCGAATGCTTTAGCTTTCTTTTAAACTGTAGCTTTTGCTTTTACAGTTTGCTGCACGATGAAAAGTAATAGATATACAACGAAGTGTCCAAGTAGCTGTCAGGAAGCCGTTTGTTTTTTCCTCTACTTGCCCAGTAGATGCGGCATCTGTACTTTGTGTAAGTTAACACACAAAGCGAGCGAGTGGCCATGACCTCACCGTGCATTAAGACCTCACAGCCGAGAGGCACAGGGGGCTGAACCTCAGCCATAAAGGGACTCTGTTCTCCACTAAACATTGACTTATTGTCTTGTTGTGTGGGTGCTGGAATCATTTGTAAACAATAGCAGCCTTGATCTAGGGAGCTGCTGCTCCCTGCTCTTCCTATCCTCTTCCCTCTCTGCCTTCTATCTCATGGGTATCTTCCTCTGTTGTCTCTGTGTGCGTCACTCCAGCACCATTTTTTGAACCAGACTAAATCACACAAAAATTAGCAGATCCCTTCAAGCTTACTTATTTCATGTGTCCAGAAACCATCTCCTCAAAGTGACAGCTCTGTTTTTGATTACTGCATTTGCGACTTGCAGCCATAAATTTAGACAAAAATAGACATTTGTCGTCCTGTGCATTCTCATCCTGTGTCTGTTCATGTGTGAGGAAAATTGCCATTCCAGCTCTGAAGGGCTTCTCTCGCTCGCTTTCGCCTGCTGCCACTATTCAAGAGGCTTTCCGTCGTGGGCGGCAGCACTAATTGCAGATGGAGCTAAATGTTTAGTGACAGTTTTGAAAGGTTGAAAGATGTGAGGGCATGGGCGGGAGAGAAGAGCCCCGCTTTTGTTTTGTTTTACATCATGGCTTGTGAGTGAATAATAAAAGTCTCCCCTCTGTTTCTCTCACTCTCATCCCCTCCCCCTCCCCGCCGAGTCGGCCGCGTCTCGGTGCTTTTCCAGAGAGGGAGAATATCCTCCATCAGGATAGGAATAGAGTGCAATATAAATAAAGCCGGAGAGAAGCAATAGATAGGAGAGGAGAGACCCAGTCAGAGCAGGGTTAGTGGGAGGGGCTGAGCAAGAGGGGGGAGGAAGGAAGGGAGGTAGAGGGGGTGGGGTGGGGGGGGGGTTGTCTCATGCCGTGCAAGAGCTGTGCAACTTCTTGGCAGCATTTCAGATATGAGCCTCAGAAGCTTGGCGAGCCGAGCAGACATATTGAGACAAGGATGGTCGCTGCGTTGCACACAACCTAGCTCTTTACAGGATGGTCGGGAGGCACCTCTCCACAGGTATTTCATTACTGTGTTGCACACTCTTCTACTTTCTTCTTGCTCTCGGTTTTTCCTCCCATCCCTGTGTTGTTTTGGCTGATTGCGTTTGCGCACTTTTAAATATTAAAGCGACAGTACACTGTCGAGCATGCAGTGTCGCGTTATGATGTTTTGTGTGTGTTATTGTGAGGAAGGCATGGGTGCTGTTGAAGCAGCAGCACTGGTTATACAGACAGGAGATCAGTCTTTTTGGCTCTAGTTCAGGACTGAGAAAATGGCGGTCCTGCACTTTTCAGTCGAGTGACGCTACAGAACGACGGCGCTGTGTGTGTGTCAGAAACGCGTTGCCCTCTTTTTCTTTCTTTTTTTCTCCCCCTTGCTCTCTTCTGCACCCTCTCTCCCTTGTCTGTAGTTGCAAGCATTAAAGTAAGCTTGAAAACATCTTGGTGCACACATCCTATCACTTCCCTCCTGTTGTTGTGACAGTCGGTGTATTTGCATACAAACTATGCACGCATGTGAGGGCGCATGTAAACAACAGAGGCTTCAGTTTGAGATGTAGCAGAAATGAGCCAGTGAGGTGGCGCAAGGTTGATGATTGGAGGAGAGGAGTTTACTGTTTCAGTGCTGGAAATCGCAGCCAGATTGCTTGATTCATTCTACTCGCTCTAGGAGAAATAAGATGAAGCGTTTTTGCATGCAGTTGTATGGGTAGATGGAGGTTTTCTGAGGTGTAGAGGTCGTAAGTAAAAGATGTTGTCACTGATTGCATTCTGAAACATGGTTCCCAAGTACGGGATTCCTTTCTTGACTTTTTGGTATAAGGATGCTCCAATCCAGCTTTTTCCAGTTCCTATTCTATACCATTACAATGGCTTTGGGTAACTGCCAATACTGAGTACAGGCCCTGTGACAGCGTTGAGCTGTAATCCACAGTCTGAGGGAGAGAATCATGTAAGATAACATCACTCAGCCTAATTGTTGCTTTATGAACTTTGTAAATGAATTGAAAACTGTAATAAATCTACTTCATTTATTTGCACTAGGGTTATTTAAGTTGAGTGCGAGGATCACTACTGTTTACTGTTTTCCTTTACAATCATGCTAGCTTTTAATATAGCCCCGCTCACAACAGGAATGTGTTGAGTCACACACTTGTATCTCAGCTGGAGTAGAGCTCAAAAGAAACAGGAAATCTGAAATAATTGAGTTGACTTGTGTTACCATGAGTGAAAAGAAGGCTTTAAAACAGGTGTTAAACCAAACACAAGAGTGATTGAGACGCTGATGGGGAAGCATTTTTGTTTATTTAGCACCTTTGAATATAAATGTCACAACAAAATGAACATTAAAAAACAAAAACTTGGCCAAAAGCATGTTTAAATTAAAATGGACTCTGGAGTTAATGGGGAGCCAGTGCAGCTGAATTGATAGCTCCCTGATATTGTGTTATGCTGCCTTCCAGTTGTAGGATTTTTCCACTCAGAAAGTTGGAGAAGCCCCGCCAACCCGTCTTCATAATCCAAGATGGTGGCAGCGCATGTCAACAGTTGTAAAACTTGTAATCTGTGCTATAACTGTTGTGTATTTGTGACTCGCTAAGCGAGCTGTACACAGAAAAACGACCAAGAAGGTATTGTGTGTTATTGCTGGCGATGGATGAATGGCTTGACCTTGCTAAAGACCAAAATAAATCCTGCTATTTCTTGCTTTTACTACTGCTACCACAGCAGTGGCGTCACTCCCAGCTTTGACTTCAGAGGTAAAATGAGCGCAGCATTAATTCAGCCTGTGCACTGTGTGCTGACAACTGTTGTAGTAAACAGAGAGGACCCAACAATAAAGGAATATCACATATCAGATCTGTGCGTCACTAGTTGGAAAGGTGCAGTATCTATCTGTTATGACTTCTGTTTGCAGTGTGTGTTAAATTATTTCAGCAAAAATATTTTACATGCAAATGTTTTCAATTTGATTCATTTTTAACCTTGTTTGTTGTAAATAACCTCAGAAACTGAAAACTTTATTATTGATGCTTGAGCTGTATACATCCACAGTAAAATAAAGAGCGAAGGCAGCTCTCAAGTAATTAAGGCTGTGTATTATTTAACTGAAGATATTACAAAGATAAATACATCTCAGTGCATTTGAAATGCGTGCAGAATCTGGTTTATTGATTTGCTGAAATGGGTCAGTCATTCACTAAAAAAGACATTCCCTAGATGGCAGCATATGTTGCTCTAAAGCCTGTGCACATATATCTGTCAGGATTAATGGTGCACAGGTGGAAATTTGACATGTCCACTAAAGCACCTCTGCATCACGGTTGCTGACTTTTGAATTGTGTGTTGATTGCAAGCTGGAATGTTGATCTCTTCTGTCTGGAGCATTCCACTTCAATTATTTCCCCCAGAAATTGCAGATTTTGATTGGTCAGACCACAGAACATTTTTCCACTTCTCCTCAGTCCATCTTAAATTACCTGAGGCCCAGAGAATGAGGCAGTTTTGTTTTTTAAATGGTAGCGTAGTTTTAACTTGCATTCATGAATGCAGTGATAATGTTGACAAGTATTCCTGAGCCTGAATCTTTTTATTACGTACAATACATGATGATGGTGGTGGTGATGATGCTAATGATAATAATAATAATAATAATAATAATAATAGCATTATTATAATGCTATTATTATTATTATTATTATTATTATTATTAGCATTATTATTACTATTATTAGCATTATTAGCATTAGTATTATTAGCATTAGTATTTTATGTAGAGCAGGGTTTTTTTTGTTTTTTTGTTAATGCTAAAATATAAAATACTTCCTCTTGTAGTCTGTGTGAAGCGCGGTGAACTTCTTCCCATCAGCCTCTCTGGAAAACCTTTTTATCTAATCATGTTACCAATTAGCTTAAAAGGTTCCGAGACAGTATTCTAGCTTTGTGCCATGTTTCCAATCTTTCTGTTGTTCCTTTCTTTAAATACTCATAACTGGCATACATTAAAAAAATATTTCTGTATTAGCCTTTTTCATATTATCTTTTTCAATCATTTTCAATTAGAAAATCACCCCCATTTTTTTAAGAATTGCACTAAACTAATTGAACATTTGAGGGAAAGACGAGAAAGAAAAAATATAATATCGTGTTTTACTACTCTTTAAACATACTGAATGCATGGTACCTTATTTTGATAAATGACATAGTTGAAAATGTTTGTTCCTATAGAAATGTGTAGTATTCGAATAAAGTACATAATTTTTATTCATTTACTAATTAAAGCCCCCTCTGTTATCATATTAGTAATTTTCCTCTTTTTTAATTTATTTATTTTTATGTGGGTGGTATGTATTTTCATTAATAAAGCATGGTGAAGACACATTGCATGTTGCCATGGTATTTCAACCTTACTAAGCAAATGTGGGTGTGATGACGTATGCAACTTAGTCTCTCTGCTCTCATCCTGTTGCTCCTGCTTATGGCTCGTGATTTTTTTTTTGTGTGTGTGTCTACTTTCCTTTCTTTCACACAGAACTGCCCCCACAGAGTGGCCAGGGAGCCCAGTATGATAATCCCCTCTGGGGGCACCTGCCAGCCAACAGAAGTGCTACAAGTGCTGCATCTTCCACCAATCTCAGTGGCTGGGATCAACTAATTATCGACCAGAAGGACACAGAGGCTTGGCCTTCTATTACACTCAGCCAGAGCCAGGTCCCTCCAGGAGGATGCCCTTTGGACACTGACTCTGGTCACCTGACCAGCAGCAGCAGAAGCAGTAGTACTAGCAGTAGTTGTAGTACAGTGAGTATGGCCACGGGAGCAAATAGCCAAACAGGCCACTTCCCTGCCAACCACCTCAGCAGCAAAGCCAACAGTGGGCCCAGCCCTGCCAATCATACTGGAACCAGCATGCTCTCTGGCCAGGTTGCAACCAGTCGCAGCTGGGGCCCTGGGGCTGTATCTTCCCATTGCCCCCCTCAGTCCTCAATGGGGAGTGAAACGAAGAGTGACAGCCCAGGAGGAGGAGGAGGCAGTACTAGGGGCTGGGGTCCTCCATCATCCTCCACCACCAACTTTAACTTGAACTTAAACCCTAATGCCAACCCGTCTGCCTGGCCCATGTTGGGGCATGACGGAAGTGGCACAGGGGGAGGCAGCTCAGGGGGAGCCAACACCATTTCACCTCCTCACTCTACACCCAACCTCTGCAATCCACCTGGCCCCCCACCAGCCCAGACCAGCACCTGTACCGGAGCCAACACTAACAGCAACTCCTCGGGGATTGGCAATGCCTGGGTTACCATGATGGCTTCTGATGCAGAGCCACACCCCTCCCCGTCCACGAATGTGTCTTTCAGTTCAGAACCTCAGAACCTTAAAACTGATGGACCAAATCACACTAATAAGCAGGAACCCCCCAGCCCCATCCGCAGTTTGCCTGGCTGGGGAAGTGCACCTGTAGGCTTGGGTTCCATGACCCAGCCACCGCCGGGAGGCTCACAGGTCAATGGTGAAGATGGTAATTCAGTATGGGGTAACAGTGGCAACTCAAAGGCAATTTCATCTAAGGAGGCACCTGGCTGGAGCCATGAAGGAGATGGAACAGGGAACTCTGGAGGCTGGGGTGAACACCCTGAAGAGACCCAGGGAGGATGGGATACACCCAGCTCTCCCGCACAGGACTCTCAGTCCATCTCATGGAGCAGGGCTGTAAGCACAGCTGGGGCTAGTGAAGGAAGCAGTGACAGCATGGAAGGGAATCCTCAGCGAAAAGACCGGTCATCCAGAGAAAAATCAGCTCCTTTGATGCCTGCCCAGGATCTGGACCCCAGGGTGCTGTGCAACAGTGGCTGGGGACAGACCCCCGTTCGCCAGCACACTTCCTGGGACATGGACGATACCAAACATAAGAATGATGTAGGCACTGGATCATGGGGCTCTGGCTCAACCACTCCAGCCGATGCCCAGGGGCCCTCCAACACTAGCACAGGCCCTAGCCAGATGACTGACTCTGGGAGCAAAAATGATGCACCTGGTTCTCAGGGCACTTCTGGTTGGGGTGGAAACATAGCAGCTACCAACCAGCCAAGCTCTGGTTGGGGAGAGCCACCGAGCAACATCAAGCCCCCGGGTGGCCCTGGTGGTTGGGGAAACCCTCCACCAGGAGGTCCAAGCACCAGTATACCCAAAAATGGTGGTCAGTCCTGGGGAGAAAAGCCAAGTGGGTGGGACGATTCTCACATCAAGTCAGGATCCCAGAACTGGGGAGAACAGCCCAAAGCATCTCACACTTGGGCTAGCAGTGGAGTGAGCAATAACACAGCAGAGTGGGGGGACTCAGAAGAGAGTAAAAAGAGTCCCACTAATGCTTGGGAAGGAGAACCACGAGGCTGGGGAATGTCTTCTCAAGGACCTGGAGGTAATGGTGGCTGGGGAGAGTCACTTCCTCAGCGACCCAGTGGTCCCTCTCAAGGCTGGGGGGGCAAGCCTCAAGATGGGCTTAGTGGTAACAATGGAGGAGGGAGCATGGGGTCCTGGGGGGGATCGGGCTCAGTGAAACAAGGTCCAGGTTGGGGTGGAAATAAGCAGGAATCCTCAACTGAGCCTACAGGCTGGGAAGAGCCCTCCCCTCCTTCCATCCGACGCAAGATGGAGATCGATGATGGGACCTCTGCTTGGGGCGATCCCGGTACCTACAACAAGGCAGTCAATCTGTGGGACAGGAACAATTCAGGATCGTCCCAGGCTAAAGTTACTACTGGAGGCAATAATCCCCCCAGCACCAACAACAACCATCCCCACCCTCTCAATCACCCTTACCACGGGCCACCTGCACCTTTACAGAACCACAGCCAAAACAGCCAGAACTCAGGCCCCACCAGCGGGCCTTTGGATCCTACTGTGCAACACCAGCCTGGAGCATCTCACAACAGAGGTCCCCTGATGGCTCAAGGTAAGGTGATATAAACTATATATTATGCAGACTGTAACATGACTTGCTCAGATTTCCCTGTTTATGAATGCTAACGATGTATAGTTAATATACACCGTCAGCATTCAAATTTTGATTTCAATGAGTTAAATGTAGCTAATGGTAAACTATAATGCCTGCCTGGGTTTCCTAGTTTCTTCATCCTTGTTCACTGTTCAAAGCAAAAGGTGTTACAAAGCTTGTTTGGTGGTTGGCTTTGTCCGCTACTAAGCTCCAAGCTGTTGATCCACTTAAAGGTAAAATCTTAACCTAGTTTACTCTCTTTGGATTTGTCTCTAATCAACTATCTAAATCAGGTAGGCAGTGCCAGGCCTGTCCCTCAGTGACACCCTCACATTTCACAACTCTCGGCGCGACTATGGGGGCAACCCTGGCAGCCTCACATGGCAGAGGAAACACAAAAATGCTGTTTACAAAGGGCCTCGTGAAAATATTGATTCACCACAAACTGTTTGAGACGGATAGGAAGTGTGTGATTATATAGGAGCCACCATCTGTCAGTAGTTGAAGGGAGGAGGAGGAGCAAGACACTGTGCACTGGGCAGAAGCCTCCGGCTGGCCCTCATTTGACTTTTCATGTTGAACCCTTTGGATCAATCCTGACAGCAGGCTGTTCACTGGCTGTTTAATATAGAGTTTTAGTGACTTACGATGGATAGAAACAAAATCTTCAGATCATTTTATCTTGTTTAGATCAGTGCAGCTCTTACCCAGTGACACAAGAGGGTTGAGTGTTAACTATAATTTTGAAGCAGCCTTTGGGACTTGACCTTTCCCTGGGGAGAGAGCTAAACTGAGCCTGGCGCTGCTGCAGGCCTAGAGACAGCACTCTGTCTTTCTTGCCAAAAGGGACGGGACCATGCCAAATCTTAAATGGGCATCTCCTCCCTCCATCAACCTTCCTGCTAAGCCAAACCCAGGTTTCTGCCTCTCTGCATGGCTGGCATTTCACACTTCAAAGCAAAAGGCTAAATCAGTTTAGTGGTGTTAACCGGACTCAGTTATATTTAAGCCTCAGGTTATTAGGGATCAAATACTAAAATGTTTGGTTTTTCGATGTATATATGGACATTGAATATGGTCAAGACACAATCATACACCATTGTTAGATTTCCATCCCATTTTCTGTGTCTTAGGCATCTACCATGCATATTTAAACTAAGCTAGCAAAGTAAACCAGGCCGTGCTGTATGCCACAAAGAGCCCTCATTGTTGTTCTGTGTGAAGGGCAAGAAATAATGATTTGGTCCCTTAACTGTCATTTAAACACACAATTTTGCAAACAGAAGTCAGTGTAATGAACAAATAGCATATCGTAACACCAAAATCTTTGTAGTTTAGTTTGACACTATGTGGCCACAATATTGAAAAAACGCCACATGATCTGATCTGATTGGTTTCTGAGTAGTGAAGTAATATTACTGATTGTCTTTGTGTGTCCTCCAGGTTGGGGAGAGATATCCAGCTCCCACACAAAATCGGAGAGCTCCTGGGGGGAACCTGCATCTTCCCCGGTCAGCGTGGATAATGGGACGTCCGCCTGGGGCAAACCCAGCGGGAACTGTGGGGGCTGGGGCGAAAGCAATCCGGAGAGCTATGGCAGGGGCAACCCGACAATGACACCTGCATCTTGTAAACCTGGTAAATGGCTCAGTCTCGTCCAAGTGTGGATAGCTTTGGGATACAATCATACTGTATGTGTTGCTATACTGCTTTAAAACAGAAGTTTAAAAATTCTCTCCCGGTGAGTCAAGTCAAGGACATCAATATGGCACAAGGGAAGCAAGAGTACTTGGGGTTTGCACATAAATCTACACTGACCCCTAGTGGCTATATTATGTTTTTTATGCAGTCTCTATGTGAAATATAAAACCTTCAAATTTACTAGATGGAAAACACCATACAAACAAGTTTTTAACTAAGTATTAGAAACATTACCAGCTTAAGAGACTCATGCATATTACCCAACCATCCCCAGTGCTTTTGAGCCAGGTTGTCTAGCGTGGTTCAAACATCTTACCCATATAGTTGAGATTAACTTGGACCAGGGAATAATAGGTTATAAACCGAATAATTAAATCTTCTGATATTTTTAAGTATTACAGATTTGGAAGACGACGTATGTTGTATTAATAATTTACCTCTACTGTTGCTCTTATTCATACTGCTTATTTTAATAATTAACTTCTTGTTATTTATAAAGACAATAAGAATAACAATAGAATTAATAGTAGCTTTGTGCTCGTGGTAACATTAACTTACATTCAGGTTCTTAATGTTTTTTTTACCACCAAAAAGCCCCGTTCAGCTGACTAATGGTTACGTTTAGTGATTCATCTATGTTAATTAAACTAAGGCAAATTACTCTTTTACTAAATGTTTTGACATATTGCTCATGTTTCCGTCTTGGCATATTTATATTTAAAAAAAAAAAAAACACACAAAAAAACTTGTTGCATGTGTGGCTTTGAGTGTTGTGAGCAATTACTCTTCAGAAATGAAACCACACTTTCGAGGGTGTATGAACAAGTCTGTTTGTGTATTTAATGCACAGTGCAGCCGTGGTTGTAAGAGACAGCTGCCCTCACACTCAGTCTCTAAAAGAGAGATAGTGGGTATTAAAAACAGAACAGAACTCGGCTTTAATCGATTTAATTTTTTAATACTTTGGCCCAGTCAGTGTTCTAATACTGGGTTTCAGTATCCATCCTATTGATATGTGAGATATTGTAGTACTTTGAGCATGTTATTTTAAATAATAACAAACATCACAAATATGCCACATAAGGTAGCTGTTTTGCCCTTATTATTTGTTGTTATGTGTTTTTGTGTGGTTCTTCCCAGCTCCCAAACCTATGCAAGATGGATGGGGAGGTGGAGGTGAAGACCTGAGCCTGTCAGGTGGTCAATGGGATGCAGAGGAGGTAGACATGTGGAATAGCACTGCCTCCCAGGAGAGCAACTCTTCCTGTAACTCTTGGAGCAATGCAAATAAAAAGGCCCCACCAAAGGTGTGCAGCACAAATGCTTGGATAAAGAACACTTCCTTATGCTTTTATTTGACATCATAAGAAATCAGTTAATTGCATTGACATGCCAATCATTTTTGATCACATCTCCCACAGGGGAAGATCCCAGGGAAGCAGGATGAGGTCTGGATCATGAATCGTCTCATCAAGCAGCTGACTGACATGGGCTTCCCTGTGAGTGCTTAGTCTTTTCTTTAAATATAAATATCTAAAAAAAACAAAAAAACATTCAATAGCCATTTTATAAACTTATGATTAAAAGACTAGTAATTAATAATAATAATAATAATAATAAAGCTAATCATGAAATGCTTATAACAGCATAATTTTGATTATTACTGATCCGTACATTTTGGGATTCATCTTTGTTCTGTTTTCAGAGGGATCCAGCAGAGGAGGCTTTGAAGAGCAACAACATGAACCTGGATCAGGCCATGAGTGCCCTGCTGGAAAAGAAGACGGAGCTTGACAAGCGTGGGATGGGGATAGCTGGCCACGACTACAACAACGGGCTCATCAACAAGCCCATGAGCTGCCCTCGGCCTCCGCTTCTTTCCAAAGACCCCTCAGCAGATCCCCGCTTGCCCTTCATGGATAAGGTGAGTCACTCCATTGTTAATCCATATTTAAATACGCTGTGCATGTACAGTATTAAATTCCCAGCTGATGACAGCAGAGTGTCTGATTGTTTCCTGGGATTTCTGCATGTTGGCCACTTCAGTAGAGTAAATGCTAAAGAAAATGATCGACATGTCCTCTTTTCGGCAGGTGCAGAGTGGAATGTTTGGCGGTGGTGGAGCAGCACAAGTCCGGGCCATGCCGCAGCCGCAGCCGCCTCCTCAGCCACCAGTGCCGCCTCTCAGCTCCTCTCAGCCTAGTCTACGTGCTCAAGTGCCTCAGTTTCTCTCCCCTCAGGTACACTCATACACACAAACACAGAAATATTAACTTATTTAATACTTTCTGTCTAAATATTAGGAGAGAACGAGTTTGTATGTATACAGCGGTGAATACTTCAGACTTGTATCATAACCTTTAAAACCAGCCATGTGAGATTCTTACATTTATTATTTCAGTTCAAATGTCTCTGAGTTTAACACGAGAAAGGTGCAGAATATACATGAGGCAAATTCTTGGTTTTACGGTTTCATTTTGTTAAGTTGTTGCCTATTTATTTTCTACCACAGGTTCAAGCACAGCTCTTACAGTTTGCAGCAAAAAACATTGGTCTGAATCCTGCACTTTTAACCTCACCAATAAACCCTCAACATATGACCCTTCTAAATCAACTTTACCAGCTGCAGCTGGTGAGTCTCATTTAGCTTTATCTGCTTTCAGTTTTGTTGGATACATCTGAGCATTTTAAATTCATCTTTAACCTCATACGTAATTAAAAAGGACATGTAGTCATATTGTTTAATCTACATTTTTTGTACATGGGATTGAGAAACTTTAAATCCTGCTCATGCCCGCACAGGCGTACCAGCGTTTACAAATTCAGCAGCAGATGTTGCAGGCGCAGCGCAATGTTTCTGGCCCCATTCGACAACAAGAGCAGCAAGTAAGTTCACTTTTTAATTCTCCTACTGGAGCTGTTAAAAAAAAAAAAAAAAAACCCTGTAAAATCTGCACATTGAATATCCACCATGTTTATTTTTTTTCCTAGGTTGCACGTACAATCAATAACATGCAGCAGCAGATCCAACAGCACCAGCGTCAGCTGGCCCAGGCCCTGCTGATGAAGCAGCAGCAACAGCAACCGCCCCCTTCCCACTCAGGCCTGCATCCTGGTGGAGCCAAATCCTCCCTGGATTCATTTCCGGGTCATCCCCAGGCTCCAGGCCTCCCTGACCTGCAGACCAAAGAGCCGCAGTCATCTCCTAACACCTACAGCCCCTACTCTCTCTGTGAGTAGTATCAGCATTGCTCTTTGAATGTGGAACAGTAGTCCTTGCTGGATTGTGAAGTAACATCTCCCTATGTCCCCAGCTGGACTGAATGTAAACTGCATGGAGGTGGGAAGTCTGTCAATGAAGGAACCCCCCCAACCCCAATCGCGCCTGTCACAGTGGACGCACCCAAACTCCATTGAAAGCCTCTCTGGAAACTCTTCTCCATTGGAGCCCAACCTGGGCAAGCATGGTGAGAAAGGAAACGGGGCTCGCTGTCATGATTATTTCACCTAATAACCTTTTGACACCAGAGACGAGTGTTCAATGTGTAAAATGCAGATCTGAAATGTGGGCTGGAAGTTGTATATCCAGCATAATATATGCAAACAATATGTTTACGAGACCCAACGCCAGCTTGAAAATCCCTTTGTATTTGAGCCTGTTTAAAATACTGTTTAAGCAGTTTCTGCTGGTTATTTAAAACCTGTTAATGTATTTGGGTTTTATATGTAAAACCTTGTTTCATTGTGCTTTTCTTAGGTGCCAACCTGGGCCCTCCTGGAAAGCCCACTCAGCTGGATGAATCTTACAGCCCCTACAGCCTGATATCCAGCTCAGAGTCTCCTTCCAGCCCTCTGGTGCCTCCAGACAGCTGGGGACAAAGCAAAGGCAGCAGTGACAAGATGGCCAATGGGACCAATATCAACTGGCCACCAGGTGAACAGCGCTCATGTTCTCAGTTTGTCAGCTTTAAGTTTGTTATGTTGGTTGCCAAAAACTGCTTTGTCATATCTTCAGGACAGGATTTTGAATTCATGTGCAGAAAATGAGCATAATTGAAAAACCTTTACCTGTGAAAGAGGCCAGTTATAAGTTTCTTTGGTGTACCGTAAGTAAGAAAATCATGAGCACATGTTTCTTTTACTTTCAGAGTTTTGTCCTGGTGTACCCTGGAAGGGCCTCCAGAATATCGACCCTGAAACTGACCCCAACGTGACCCCTGGCAGCGTCCCCAGCGGACCCACCATCAACACAAATATCCAAGATGTCAACCGCTACCTGCTCCGGGACAGGAGCGGAGGTGAGAACAGGAGAAGTGAGTGAAGACCGGACCACGTCGCCTCCAAATCAAGATGCTCAGTTTGAGTGTTTTGGTTCTGATGTTTAAAGTCAAATAAGTAAAAGGATGATTTGGAGATGATTTCAAAACAGAAAGGTGTTTGAATAAGCCGTGATCCGGTGTATTTCTGCCACCTGAGAGCCTGCTTCTTTTTCTTTCGTTCTTCATTTTCCTACTTTTTAACTGCTGCTGTAATCATTGTCATATTCTATATTCTTCTCTTCTTAAAGAACTTTACTGTCATCATTTGTTGTGTGTTTTTCTTTATGCCATTTTCTCTCTGCTGCGTTTTCCTTATTTGCTTTGTATCTATTTGTTTGTGTTGCTGGCATCGGCTTAGGCTCCTCTCCCACCTCATCTCAGAACGAGGCTCTGCCTCCCTCTACTGATTGGCCAGTCAGTGGCTACACTAGCTCGTTCAGTCTTTCGTCCCCGGAGATGGAGGATGCAGGTACATGGTTTATCCACAACCACCCACCCCCCCTCGCCACACTGCAGTGGCTAATTTCACTGCAAGTCAGCATTTTCCTCTCCTTCCTGTTACTTTAACACCCAGAGCTTCAGCCATTCACTGGAGAGACGTGTCTTCTTTTCCATACGAGTCACTGCTCCTGATTAAACGTGACCTTCATTTGAGCTCTATCCCTGTCAGTTTTGTGTCTCATGCAGTGCATAATCCCCTCCCTGCGATGTTGGTGTATCTCCTTCCTCCTCTGTGTGCGGCATGGAGAGTACAGCTTGTCGTGTTTCCCGTTTTTATAGCGACTCTTAACTCACTGGTCTGTTTGAATGAAGTAATTTTCCTTTTTTGTGTGTCTCTCAAACACATCTCATGCATACGCTAACACACTGTGGGGTTTTGTGCCACCTGCCCAACAGACAAATGTGCATGAAAGCCACCAAGTTCAGTTATTTTTGGTTTATATGTAAAGTGTGTGCTTCACAGAAACAAGATAGATTTGTACCATGACACAAGATGAGATTATTTTGGAGTAAAATCCAGCGAAGGCTGTACTATGTAATGCAGTCTTTACTTGCTTCTTCATATTCACCTTTGGACAGTTTCTCAGAACTTTTCAGCGATTTCATCCTGCAGGACTCCTTCCTGCGGGAGCGGCTGTCTTTCGGACGAATGATTCTGCAGACCAACCTCTGCCATCCTCTTTTCCTTGTAGGTAAACTGTCAGAGATGAAATCCACTTGGTCTCCAGGCCCCATTTCTCACAGCCAGGCCTCTCTGTCCCACGAGCTGTGGAAGGTCCCGCAGGGCCCTCGGAGCAGCACCACAGCCCCTTCCCGCCCCCCGCCTGGCCTCACCAACACAAAGCCTTCCTCCACCTGGGGGGGCAGCTCTCTGGGTCTGGGACAAGGCTGGAGCAGCTCTTACACCACAGGTAGTGTTACAAAGAGATTATTTTGTCTCCAAAGTTTGTCATGTTCCTCTTCAAGCCCTTCACATGAATTTTGTCATGTCATTAATCCAAAAAGATGGATATAACTGTGTTAAAATAACAAACCAACAGAGCTTTAAACTTTTGCAAGACAATACACTTCTAATACGAATTGTTTCCATAGGTGATTTGGAAGAAAACGGCATTCATGTGAAAATACTGGACATTTAAAAAATGAAAACAATGAAATAATTAGAAATGAAACTGTATAGCAAAGAGGAAAAGTTCACATTGTGTGAGCCGTGCAGAGGTTAGAGTTTATTTAAAGTACTATGTGTGAGCATGGTTGTCAGTATACTCTCATAGGAGGAGGCACTTTGATGTGGCCTAGGACCGCAGGGCTGCTGTACAGGTAGAGCACAGGCAGGAATAACGCCTCGAGAAGATGTTGTTGTGGTTGAACGTTGAACTCAACTGACTCTGGTCAGCTTTTCTTTTTTCGTGGGTGAAGTTGACACCAACCGTTGAGCTTAACTGACTTGATTCTGGTTTCACACAAGCTTGGGAAGTATGAACTACATGCCAACCGACTTCTTCCTTTCACTGCTGTCTCTTTCTCGTGCACAGCAGGTACCACGTGGAGTACAGACAGCTCCACCAGAACAAGTAGCTGGCTCGTGCTGAGGAACCTCACTCCGCAGGTAAGAGGCTTGCTTCTCCACTGTTTTTGAAAATATGCCCGTTTGTAGCTAAAATTGAATAAGCTGGCTCACCATTGGTGGCTGTTTTTTCTTTTTCAGATTGATGGCTCGACTCTGCGAACACTGTGCATGCAACACGGCCCCCTCATCACATTCCACCTCAACCTGACACAGGGAAACGCTGTAGTGCGCTACAGCTCCAAGGACGAAGCTGCCAAGGCACAAAAGTCCCTGCACATGTACGTGCATCAGCGCATTGGTTCAAAGTGTTTCACTCAGTTGATTTTAGGGCGCTTTAGCCATGAATCATTTGTGTTTTTGCTTCCATTTCCACGCAGGTGTGTGCTCGGGAACACCACCATCCTGGCAGAGTTTGCCGGGGAAGAGGAAGTGAACCGCTTCTTTGCACAGGGCCAGTCACTCGGAGGAACAACCAGCTGGCAGGCCACTCCAGGCACCAATCAGACAAGGATGGGCGGGACCGGGTCTGGAGCGTCTCACCCCATCGGGCACTCGCCCCACTGGAACAACAACAACAACGGCGCCGGCAGCAGCAGTAGCAGCGGCGGCCTGGGAGCAGGCGGAACAAAAACAGGCGGAGAGCTGCTGTGGGGTGGTGTTCAGCAGTATTCCAGCCTGTGGGGACCCCCGAGTGGAGAAGAGGGACGGGTCATGGGGAGCCCCACCCCAATCAATACACTGCTGCCTGGGGACCTGCTGAGCGGGGAGTCCATGTAGGATAGAAGAGCCAAGGCTTATAAAAACAAACACAAACAGGAGCAAAAACCTTGCAAATCAATGTGGAGATAATCAACGTGGATGTAAAGGTGGAAAGGAGAGACGGAGGAAGACGAGGAAACACCTTCGCTGCTCGCCCTCGTCAGCCTCGTCTCCTCCTCCTGAGTTTTTACTGACATTTTTAGTTGCAGTTCTGTTGTGAATCCCAATAACGGATATTTTGATCAGTGTTCAGCTTTTACTTCACAGGAACAAGAACTTTTGTTTTTTCCAGAAATGAACTTTTGAGAACTTTGCCGCGCGAGACGTACTTTTAGTCAAACTGACACAGTGACGAGCTGCCATCTTTAAACTAATCCCTCACTGCCTTTTTGAGGCAATCATACTGCACCTCAGAGATCCATGGAAAAAAAAAAGGCGTCATTCCCAAAGTTTAAAAAAAAAAAAAAAAAAACTTCAATCAGAGTGGTTGTTGAACTTTCAGCTGGTCCAGACTCGACATTTGTTTCTCTCAGCACTAATAAATTAGCCTTAAACTATTTCCTGCCCTGCTATCCTCACTCACTCTGTACTTGGTGAAGAAGCATACGGACACCTGCACACCCTTATTTCTGAGCCAGTGAAACCTGAGTGGAGAGTACATGCTGCTGCGGCTTAACAACCGCTTAAGCAACCACAGCTCGCGACTTCAGTGCATTGTTTTTTTTTTTTTCTTTAAAAGCAGATTGAGTTCCCCTCACAGCGCTCCAAGGGAATGATGCAACTCTGTTCGCCTTGTTCAAGCCATTTATTTTTGTAGGTTTTTTTTTTTATTTCTCTTCTTGAACCATTGCAAACAAAGCTAAGAAATGATATTATTCAAAATGTGTCTGTCAATCTTATGTGGTGGTGTCGAGGGACGGGGTGGGTGGGGTCGTCGCATGTACAGTTAAGACGGGCGACAACAATGAACCACTGCTATTACTATGGAACTGTAAAGACGAAACACTTCGATGCACCTCAACTCATCTGCGGGGAGACACCTCGCAGTTTGGTCTCAGTCTCTCAGACCCGCTCACTGATGCTGTGGAGGAGGAGGAAAAAAAAACTCAAGTCGTTGCCTCCCTCTGCCCCGCCCCCTCTACCGTGCGCGCCCACTCCGCCTGCAAAGCAACCATTTCAAGCGACGTGCAATATTATAGCCACAGACTCTCACCGTCCAAGCACCCCTACTCGCGGGATTAATAGAGGAGACTGTAATGAATGAACTGCAAACACTTTATCTGTCTGCCCGCCAACTTCGCCACCCACCCATCCACCCGCCTGTACTGCCCCACATCTCTCCTCATTGCAAAAACAAAAAACAAGCAAACAAAAAAAAACCTGCCACTACAGCTTCCCTTTGTCTCCCCCTGCAGGGTGTCAGGAGAGTCGCATGCTGGTCTTCAACAGTCTTCTGTCTAAAACACAAGGACGCACACACCACCCGACTCTCCACTCTTATGCTTGTGACTGATTTTTGGGGAGCAGGACGGGCAGGTGTGCGTCCGTGTGTGTGTGTGTGTGTGTGTGTGTGCGTGTGCGTGTGCGTGCATGACGGGGCGATGGCGTCAAACCAAAACAAGAAGACCAGATGACTCCCCTCCCCTCCATTTTACACACATTTGCATTTCTAGAAACGTCTGAATCAACGATTTGTGTGAGTCGGTGGTCTTATCACAGCACATAGCAAGAGCACGGCTACTCCTCATACCCTCAATGCCAACGAACAGAAGAAAGGAGAAGCAACACTGGCAAATAAAAACTGAAAAGACAAAAAAAAGCAATCTGCTTAGTGGCTTCTCTGTATACTTATTTTTGAACTTGACGTGGATGTGAATTTATTTTTATTTTTTCCCCTCTTTTTTTTTTTTTTTTTTTTTTTTTTTTGAGTCCTTCTTCCCTCGAGTCTGTGGGACCAGAAAGGATGTCAAACAGTAGCAAAGTGAAGGGAAACACAAAGAAGAACTAAGTCAAGCGATGACGGGTGATGGCAGGAAAAGACCTCAGAGGACTCCACCCTTCTGCTATCAAAGTAAATATCACTGTTACATTGCAACTTTTGAAATCATTATCTTTGGTGTCTGGAAACACTCGACGTGTTCATGTTCTACTGGGTCCAGCAGGGAGGATCGCCATCCCCCCCTTCCCCTTTTTTTTGTGTTGTTTTTGTTGTTGGAGGTCCTGCCAACCTGTGTGATAGTGTGGCCACTGAGTGCCTGCCTGCTGCAGAGTGCAGTGCTGCAGCAGCCCTCGCCCCCTCCCTCCATCTCTCTCGCTCGCTCGCTGCCTCCCTGCGGACCCCTACAGACTGACTCCCCTCTTCTTCCTTCTCCTTCTCCTCCCAAGAGCAGCTCCTTCAGAACTGGCCCACCACCTTGTATTGAATCTACTACTTTACTACTACTCTACTACTACTGCTACACCAGAGTCTGTCCTCAGCAACCTCCACTTCCACTCTCTCTTCCCGTCTCGCTCCTGCAAGGATCACTTTATCCGGAGACGGAGTCGACTGATATTTTATTTTATTGTATTTTCCCCTTTTTTTTTCTTCTTTTTTTTTATTGGAGTTGCTGGTGTGCATTTTAATTTTGTTTTGTTGTGAGAAGTTTGGTGATATTGTTGCTGTTATCATGAACGATTGTTATGTTTTGACGATTTCATGGCTTTTATGCAGTGTTCATCTTCTTTCCTGTCCCTCTCACCGCCGCTGCCTCCAAGGCAGAACCAGCGTGTAGTTTAGAGGTAGGCCTCAGCCGCGTGAATCACTGAGGGAGAGAGGGAGGGGATTCAGGATTGAGGAGTCAAATCAGGATGAAAAGGAGGGGGGAGGGAGGTGTAGTTTAAGGTTCTCCAGGATGACAAGCCAACTTCTTCTGTCCATCCTGGGGTGACCGAGCGTCCACTGCGCTGTGTCGTAACACACCCATCGTTTTTAGTGTCGATGGGCCTCGCTCACGCTGGTGCTTTAACTCTGGGAGCACCCAGTTATCACTTAGAACCACCTCAACTTGATGACAGCCTTCCATTTCTATGCAAAGACAAGGAGGTGTTCGCTCACAGCCATCCCCTACATCCGCCAATTTTCCACTTAACCCTCTCGACCTTTATTACCGGGCAGCTTCTCTCGAAACCTCACCTGGATTAAAATGTAGGGGACACTGATGGAGCCTCTCTTCAGTATAGGAAAAAAATAAAGGGTGGGGGAGGGGGCGTGTAGTGGACAGAGCTGTTAGATGACACTAAATGACCTGCTGGAGGCACCAAGTTGAGTTTTTGTGCCAACAGATTTCTGAAAGTCTACTTCCACTTTTGGCCACATCCTGATTTATCCTTAGCAACGATGAGTGTATGTTATCGCTGCAGAGCTGTGGGAGGCTTAAGGCCAGATGAGTGGGGCTGGTCATTCACCAGTAGGAGGAGGAAGAGGAGGAGGGAGTGTCCCTGTATGTGTCTGTGCACTGTTTATGGGTCACATCGGGTACATCTCTTTAAAAACCAAAAACATTATCTTTCTCTTTTTTCCTTTATCATTAAGGTTTTTGCAAAAACTAGAAACTACAAAAAAAACCCCGGTCTTTTTCAGCTGTGCACTCTGAGGCCGAGACGCCTGATTTCTGTTTCTCTGCAAGCGGCCGCCTTCTCACCCTCTCTGGCCTCGTTTCTCCGAGCCACGCCTGGGAGAAGCTGTATCCTGGAGGTTCACTCTGGACCTCCAAACCTGAAGGTTGTGCCAGCCAGTATACACGCATATATATGAATATATAGAAAACAGGTCATGTCTGCACATCTGACTTTGGGGGTCCAAGCGGGGACCCGACGTATCAGCAGAAACAAGAGACGCACCTCAAGTTCGGTACCAAGTCTTAAAACTCTTTGCGGGGTGGTTTTTGACCCTCTTCCAGAGTCACTTTAGACTCGCATCATTCAACGAAACAATCACTATTGCCTGTGCTGTCTGTTTTTGTGCGATTGGTCCTGAAAAACCTGCATTTTGCTCCACACTGGACTTGAATCAACGGGAGGAGGGGGAAGTTGAACCGAGTGGGAGGGACGGGTGACCAGGACCGAGTCTCAGACGTGCCCTGGGATTTCACCAGCACTGAGAAGCCCCACCCTCTCCCACGCCTTCGTCTGCACTCTTATCTACCTGTCTAGTGTTGGAAATCACATCCTCCCCTCCCCCTTCTTATTTTTTACGATTTATTATTGTTATTTGAAGTCACGTGGACTCAAAGGCAACTGGAGCTCGAGTAAAATCTACTTCTCAGTCGTGGATCAGTCGAGGGTCTGGGGGCAAAAAGAGCTGAATTAGCAAATCTCTAAAAACAAAGGTCTGGGTTGAATATGCACATGCTAGCTCATACACAGGATACAACCAAGCGTACATTTGTGGGTGTATGTGTGTGTATGGCTAGATTTCTGTTTTCCACTTAAGCCTAACCCCCCCACCCTTACCCTTACCTCCCCGCCCTCTGCCCTGGCGTCAGCTCCTTACCCTCTGTATCCAACATCAATATTTCCCAGAAGACAAGATCATAAACATATCAGAGTAATACAAAATAATGAAAACAAATACTTGAATCAAAAGAAGCGCCAATAATGTAATGTGAACACTTTTTTTTGTAGTGTTTTTCTTTTTTTGTCTCATTCATTCACTTTGGAGTTTTTTTGTTTGTTTTTTTTTTTAAAGCGTCAGTTCAGAGTGAAAAAAAAACAAAGATCGGTTTTTAAAAACAAAATTTTAAAAAAAGGCAAATTTACATCAGTCGTATTTGAGTGTTTGCACAAGGCCGCTTGTACTGTACGTTGTGAATGAATGTCTGCGAGGTGAGACGATGCGTGAGAGCTCGTGATTACAGCGGAGGGATCTCTGCCTCACGTTTCTCTTCAGTTCAGTATCATTTTTGTTGTTGTTGTTTGTTTTCCTTTTGCTTGTCAAATACTATATTCTGATGTTAATTGTTACTAGCCTCTAGCGTTGCACTGAGTGTCAGCCTCACCCCTCATCCAGCTATATGAACAACATGATACAAGTACTGAGGGGAGGGGGGGAAGAGGTATCTGGGGGGACAGTTCATGTGTAAATGTTTACTCAAGGACTAAAAATAAGTGTGTTTTTAAAAAGAAAATGTAATGTTTATCTACCTTAGTGGCTTTCATTGTGGAATAATCCAAGAAAGTATGGATCATAATTGAGTATTGCACCATTTTTCAGACTATAAACTTAAAAAAATCAAAAAAAAAATCATATGTATAAAAAAAAAATGCAGCAAAAAAAGTATTTTGCATACCTGTGGCCATAGATTGGGGTAGAAGGACTTCAGCTCTCCCAAATCTGAGCAACGGAGGGTGAAGGACACGACATCAGACCGAGCCTTGGCTTCTAGGGCTCATTCAGAGGTGCCTACCTTTTTATTTTTATTTTATTTTTTGGGTTTGTTAGCTTTCGTTCGGTTTTCTCTTAGTTCACTCATCTGTTCTTCTGCAAGGCCACTGACAGTTTACAGTTTTTATTCTGGAGTTCATAAACAAATCAGCAAAACAAAGGAATTAAACCATGTGGGGAAACTTAAAAAAAAAAAAAAAAAAAAAGATTAAAAAAAGGACAAATGCTTCCATTTTTAAGAAAAAGTGCAACACTTCACAGAATGAAGATTTTATCGTGCTACTTTCAGAACTCTGGGATTGAACAGTGTTGTCTTGTTCTGTTTAACCTTCTTTATTCTGTGTTAATGTTGTTCATGGACTATCTGAAGCCTGTTTGTTTTATGTTGATTATATATATTTTTTCCTTTATATAAAAAAACAGAAAAGAAGACAAAAAAAAGACATAATTGCTCACTATCTTGCACACACACGAAAAAGTGGATCTTGTCTCAGGAAGGCCAGGGTTCCAGAGTACCAACTCCACGCCATTTTAATGTACATTTTTATGAGTTTAAAGAAAAAAACAAACAAAAACAAAAAAAAAAAACAAAGGATGACTTAAAAGAAACAATTCTAAGCACTGAAAGTTATGGATTTCAGAAGAAGAGAGAATACCTTTTGTTTCTAAATCCGTAGCAGTTACATAATAACCAAATAATGGACTTTAAAATAAAAATGGAGTGCTTTATATATAAATCTATATATTAAAATTGCTTTACATGGAAAAAAACAAAAATGGTCTGAGTTTGTAAAAGAAAAAAAAGATGGTGAATAACATGCAAAATGCTGTATGTTTGAATCTTTATTGTGTTTTCTTAATGAGGTCCCGTCCTGACTGATTCAGGAAACATTGTGCATTAATCTTTCTCTCTATCTCTCTCTCTCTCTGTCTCTCTCTCTCTCTCGTTCTCATTTTCCCACAGCGGGTATTATTATTATTAATATTAATAATAGATGAATTTTGTTTTCTTTCTTTTTTTGTGGAGCATTTTTCACAGCTTGGAGGATGTTTGTAAAACGTGAGCTGGTTGTAAAAGGATCATGAAACTATGCACAAGTGTTTGGGGTGGGGGTGGGAGGGGTGAAGGTGGGGATTTTATGGCCTATTTGCTGTAAGTGGCTGATCTATTGCAGGGGTTTTGGGGATCCAATGTGTTTTTATTTGTTTTAGGTTGTTTTTTTGTTTGTTTTGTTTCTTTGATAAAGAGGGCAGAGGGGTTGGAGACCTCCATCTCCAGCTTCCTCCACCCACCCTCTGATTCAGATTGGCCTAGCGCTACATCACCATGCTGTGTATTCCTAAAAACCAATGAGCGTCTCACTCTTTAGCACTGTGGGATTCTAGCCTGTCGCCCTCCAAGGGTTTTTTTTGTTGTTGTTGTTGTTTTTGTTTGTTTTTCTCCTCAGTTAAGGTTTTACAGAGGGCGGGTGGGAAAGTTATGGGATTAGGGCTGCTTTTTTTTTCTTCTTTTGTTTGAAATATTAAGTAAAAATGTCTGTACTGAGAGTTAATGAGAAGTCAGTGGCTTGTAATGTTTTGTTTTTATTTTGTTTTTCTCTCTGTATATCTCTTTCTCCTCATAGAATGTGATTGTTAAATGACATGCACCGAAACAAATGTTTTCATGAACTATGGAGCTTCTTTCAAATATTAATAAAAATAGCATTTTTTTGTTTCTTGGCTGTTAAAGCCGTCCCCTCCTCCTCATTTATTGTGTGTGTCGTTCTGTCTGGAAACACGATAGCTCGAAGAATTTTGAATTAACTCTCATGAAACTCTGTAAGGGTGTAGAGCGGGGTCGGGTTAACAGTCCATCGAGGTCTTAAAGGTCGACTCAATGATTTATTGATCGAAAATTGACCAAAAGCCTTCTAACTCAGTATGATTCTTAGAATTGTGGTGTTTTGTCAGCATACAGAAGGTATCGTGTAAATCTTAAACTCATTTCTGTCAGTGTGAAGAAGTTTAACCACACACTGAATCTCTCAGATGTAAGAAAAAGTGCACTTTCAGCAGAACATCTGAGTTTTTCTCCATAATGAAGAAATACTGGAAGTGGAAGAGTAGATTGTGAAAAAACTGTTACTTTCAGTCATGTAATTGTTTATATATTACTTAATTACACTGGTGTAGTGTGACTGGTCATGGGGGAGGTCTTCATTTGTAGGAGAAGCTGTGAATACAAAATGCATGTGTACAAAATACAATTTTAAAAGTGAATACTGCTCAGAGAGTGAGTCGCCTCAGTGGAGGTTCGTGCTCTCGGGTTGTTTTTTCTTCATCTTTTTTTATCCTGGATGCAAATCACCATCAGAGCGCAGCGCTTGTATTTCTGCAAATGCCTCTGTGTTACTTCCTGTGACTGCTCGCAGCACCGTTGGCCCGATGGTGTCAGTCTCTCAGTTTGAGCTGTCTGGGACAGGCGTAGTAGTTGTCCTGAAGCTGTCGGATGTTTGGGTTAGCGTACACGGGGAAGTTGACTTCCTCCAGGTGCAAGGGGACCTCGTGGTTATTCTGGGGGCCTCTGGGGCTCTGCTGCTGCTGCTGCTTCCTGCCCATTTCCTCATAGATTGGAGCATGAGGTTGCGGTTTGCGATGAGACCTCGAACACACCTACAACACATCGTGTTTGGGTTTTTTTAGACTGTGATAGAACAACAAGTTTCAGCTTTTGTTTTTGTAGCTTGGATGTGTCGTCTTGATTTAAAAAAAGAAAAAAAACTCCCTCGGGGGTTTCAGTCTCAAAATATAAAAACACTATAAAGGCAAATGATACTTATAACATCAGAAACTGTTCTGTCCTTGGGTTTTGCAGCCTGGCTATTTTGTGCGAAACTGATGGTATTAATAACGCAGCAGGAAATGAAGCATACAGTCATTTTTTGAGGTTTTATTCTCTCTGGGTTGTTGAACACAGATCCTGCTGTGGTTTACCTCTAACTCGGGCTCCTGTCTGCTAACGCCTTTCGCACATTTTGAGTAACGATGCCGCAGCCACACATCACACATTATCAGAAGATTCCCTCACACAAACAGATGGCTGTCAGCCTTTTATCACAGCCGACACATTAATTGATAATCAGCCTCGTATGACTCACTCGTACAGCTGTAGCCGTTATTTTGACGGAGTTATGCAACCAAACCATCAGGGCTCTGTTAGAGCTGCATCTCTGAGGTAACTACTCACACATTTCTGGATGGCCAGCCAGGTGAGGGTCAGCAGAAGAAGCCCTGCTGCTGTGAAGATGGTCCAGAGTAGAGGGGCGTAACCAGGAGAGCAGTGGCACGGCCTCCCTGCAGCACAAACAACAGTTAAATCTGAACACAGCCTAAATGCTGCACTGCGAGGTGGTGTAACCACATACCTGACGCCTCAACTAGCACGAAGCTCTTCTGAGTGCAGAGGATCATCTGATCAGAGCTGTTAGTGTCTCTGTAGCTCAGCTCCCACATGTACAGCCCTGTGTCGCTCAGCTCTAAGCGAGAAATGGTCACGTTGACCTTCAGGGAGCTCAGGCCTCCACGGAGCTGCAGGCGAGCTCTGTGATCCAGGGCGACCGTGACCTCACCGGCCTCTGTCACGGACACCAGGGTGGTCTGGCTCTGGACGCCGCGGTGGTACAGGTGGAGGCCCGTCAGGCCTCCGTGGGCCTGCCAAGGGGAGCAGGAGATCACCACAGCCTGACCCTCCGTCAGACGTTTTAAGATCACCTCTGCGTTGGCTGAAGGAGGGAATGATACATGCTAACTCCACATGGAAATATGTCTCTACATCCCTGACGATTAACCCTTCTGTCTATCACATGTCTAAAAAGCTGGAGAAGGAGCCATCAGATTTTCCACTTTCTTTACATCTCGTTGTGGAGGCTGATTTTTTCCCCCCATCATGAGATCAAATGTTCCTTTCATTCATTACCAAGGTTTATGATTTCAAACCTTCTCTTTAAAACTTTTAGTTTAAGTCCACACACACATTTTTACCAAAATGAATATGATTCAAATGTCCGTTTTTCTTACCTTCAAACAGCTGAAAGAAAATAAGAATCCAGGCCGGGCAGGCCTTCATTGTCTGATCAGTTACAGGAGCTCTGAGATCCACCGCAGATCAGTCATAATGTGTCCTTCCTCTTTGTCTCATACTCTTGTGAGTCTCTGTGGACAGCCTCACCCTATTTATTGTTCTTCACCTCAAAGCAGGAAGACGACTTCAAAGTGAGAATGGCTGTTAAAATCCTCCCCTTGGTCTCCGAGCTCTACGCTGAGATTTTCTGACTTTTAAAGGTTGTCACGTGCTGGGTGCACACCCCTCTGAGTAAAAACCAACAATGAAAATGGATCCTCAACATCCTCAAGAAGTTTTTTAAAGAATTACTCAAGTAAAAACAAATATAGAGTACTAACATGTGAATCTTCTTCTGACTGCCTCCAACAGTCAGGTTACAACTTTATCAACTAAACACAGATTAAATAAGAAAACTAGTTTGATTCTGTGTGTCTGTGTGCAGTTCATGCAGCCAGGAGGCCACGCTTGGTGGAGCAGAGTGGGGGAGGTGGTTTTATAGCTTCCTTAACACAGAAAAGTCTAACCTACGTAAAACAATACAGAACATAAATCTGTGAACATTATTTACACTCACAGGAAAATGATCTTCTGGCTTCTCCCTTCAGAGGTCACCTCGGCAGCTCTCTGCACATCCTTTTCACTACATCCATGAATCTCTGAGGTCTTTTCCTCCTTCCTGGCAGCTTCATCTTCAACATCCAGCTATCCCTCCTCTGCACATGTCCAAACTATTTCAGCCTCACCTCTCTAACTTTGTCTCCAAACCTGAGTTGTCCCTGTGATGTACTCATTTCTAATCCTGTCCATTCTCGTCATTCCCAATTAAAATCTTAACATCTTCAGCTCAGCCTCCTGTCTTCTTGTCAGTACTACTGTCTCAGAACTGTACATAATAGCAGATCTCACTACCATCTTGTAAACCTTTCCTTTCAGTCTTGCTGCCATCCTTCTGTAACAAAATCACCCCTGACACTCGTTTCCGACACTTCCTTTTCATTCTCTTTCCCACACACAGGAAAAGAACCTAAAACAACATGTGTATGTGGACTTCAGGCAAATTATGTGTTTGATTTAATGAGTTTTTTCAGTAAGGTTTTTTCAGTGAGGGCCATTCATAAGAAAGCCTCAGAAATAAAATATCACCTAAAAGTCTATGTAAATGAAACTAAAGCAAAGGAAGACAAAATAGTACCAGAGAGCTACCTTATCCACAAACGAAAAGAACAAAATGTAAATAATAAATAAAATAAAAAGTAAAAAAGAAATATGATGCATTTTAATTGAAATCTGGGTGTAACAGTTGACCTGTATTATATTATTCACCATCAGATCCGGAGCTCTGCCTTTGTTAATAAAGAAGGTTACTGCGCTACTGTGCGTAAATGCGCTCATCTCTCTCTTTTGCTTTCGGGGTTTTTTGTTTTGTTTGTTTGTTGCACATTGCAATATTCACACATTAACATCTAACAAACATTGCCTCAATCATAGCTGTCAGACTGATTGAATCTCTAACATCGTTACTAAATCAATATAGTGAAATCTGCGCACTGCTCAGATGAAGACAGCGCAGATCAGCTGATTTCTGCTCCGTTTCCTGATGATCTGAGCAGTGTCGTCGTTGAGCATCAGTGAGTGGGCGTCAGCTCTAAACACTCAGCGTGAACACTGATGAAAAGTTTCACGACAGAGCCAGGTTTGGGCATTTCTCTCACAGCTTTGAGCCACTCATCCAATGTGCCAGTTAAGCGCTCGTTCTCTCCCTCTCAGTACAAGTAAATTAACACTCACATAGAAGCAACTACTACAACCACGAGGTACACAAAGCACCCGGTGTTAGATCTTTGTGCAATTCCAACAGTTTTTAACTTAATGCTCTCGTTAACACGATCTGCATAAAGTACGTAGTTATAACTTTTCCTAAATCCATATGAAGCCTCCTACCCGCCTTTCCTACCCACTTTTCCTTAACCTCGATGGGGTTTCTATAAAGGAAGGGAGGTTAGGAAAGGAGGCAAGAGGAATCCTGAGAGTGCGTGGATGCAGGTAAAAGCTTATTAGTGTTTGAGTGGACTCAGGTGTGCGGGGCTACTCGAGGCTGATTGGCTGAAGCTTAAAACGCTCCTCGCGTCAGCCTGTAGCGCTGTCTCGTGGGTCAGACAGGAGCGCTCGCGGTCCGAAGCTGGTTGCCTCGTTTTGTTTTATGGTTTCTTTATGGAGCCTTTAAATTTTTGGGTTGACCTCCTCGTTGGGCTTTTCGTGTCGGAACTCTGCGTTCAGTCATCTTTAGTTTTCCCGCCGCCACCGCCTCATGCTTTCTTCCAGAGAGCTCCGCGTCCGTGGAGCCACGGCCTCACGCACAGCGCGCACCAGCAGCAAAAAGAGCGGGAGCACGTGAACACCGTTGGTGTGATCTGTCACCCGGACTCTCTGGAGGTCGTGATCAAGGCAGACATGTTTGCTATTGGAGCTCCTGTTAACAGCGGCGACCTCCGCCTTGGAGTGGAGGACAGCGTTGACTGCAGGGCCGCAGCGGCCTCGGAGGATGAGTACAGGATCCACGCTGGCCTCTCAGACTGCGGCACCAAACACTGGGTAACTTATCTGTGCCGCAGCTTAGACACGTATTAAATGTTACAACGTCTACTTATAAACACACCTGCTGCCCACAGATGACTGAAGACTCTCTGGTCTACACAAACCTCCTCATTTACGCTCCCGTGGCCTCTCCTCATGGCGTAATCCGAATGGAGGAGGCTGTGGTTCCAATTGAGTGCCATTATGAAAGGTTTGTGCCTTTTTAAAAAGTACACCTTCTAAGATTATGAATATATCCTTCACTCTTTAAAAAAATGCTTTTGTTTCTTAGGAAGTACAGTTTGTCCAGCTCTCCACTCCAGCCAGCCTGGATCCCCTTTACATCTAGGCAGACCGCAGAGGAAAGCTTGAAGTTTGACCTGAAGCTGATGACAGGTGAGTTGACTTTCCTCACTGGCTTTTTGGCCATGATTTTATGCTCACCACTCTGATCTCTGTGCAGACGACTGGCAGCACGAGCGCGGGGTTAACGTGTTTTACCTCGGCGAGCCCATCAGCATCGAGGCCTCAGTCAGAGTTGGACATCACGCGGGACTCCGGGTGTTCATGAGCAGCTGTGTGGCCACTCTTCACCCAGACGTGAACACTCAACCCAGATACAGCTTTATTGAAAATGGGTAAGCACACAAAGGCCCAGATTTTGTTAAAGGTAAATTCTACTTTAGAGTGGATTTTAAGCCTGAGCAGGGAGTTGCAAAGTTAATGAGGGGCTTAAGTAATGAGCCATTTAGGAGTGTAACTGTTGATGATGTTGTAAAGGCTGGCTAGAATGGTTTAAGTTATGCAGACTTGAGGTTTACTAAAGTTCTACAGTCAATGGAAGTTAAGTGTAGTTTAACTGACTCTCACATTACCCTAAAATCTTGTTTAGGTGCTTGGTTGACTCATGGCTTCCAGGGTCGAGGGCCTTCTTCCTACCCAGGGCACAAGATGAAAAGCTCCACTTGGTGATCGATGCCTTTAGGTTCCACAATGCCGACAAAGGGGAGGTGAGAATGTATTGTGGCATTAAGTCGTACTCTTGCAGATGTGCTTTCTTTGTCTTCCTGACAGATTCTCTTGTTAGGTCTACATCACATGCTATCTGACTGCTGTCCCAGTGAATGATGCAGAATCCCCAAATAAGGCATGCACCTTCATAAATGAAAGGTGTGTCTGAAAGTGTCCAACAGATTATTGAAAATCAATGCATGCACTAAACGTGCCAATGATTCTCTTCAGATGGCGGTCAGCTGATGGGAACGACTACCTCTGTGGGCAGTGTCAAAGCCAGAATGAAGTCGTCCAGCCCCGCAGTAAGCCCATGAGCCAAGGCAGATTTGGTCCCCGTGGGTTTGGGAAACCGGTGGAACTTGAACCGCTGAGGAAAAGTGAACTGAGGACTAATCAGGGTAGGGTTTCCAGTCTGTTCATTGTAGCTGCTGTTTAGTTTATGCTGGTCACCACTAGATGTCATCATTAACCCAGTTTTGTGCTTGCAAGTCTGATGGCATGTCCTGTTTTCTTTTGGGAAGTGTGGGAACATGAAGCTAAACTGGGACCAGTGAAGGTCTTGCACTCACAGAAGAGCAGGCCTCTACCTGTGGAGAAACTGCCTGTGGGTCTCAAAAAAATTGGCAGCCCTGCTATGTATGGCAGCCAGTGGAGAAGTGGAACACACAAACTTGGTAACCAGAAGAGCGACAGTAATTACTAATTTTGAGTCTAGTTTTGTTATAAGTTTAACTTTTTAAAACATTAGATCTGGAGAAAGGACTGCTTCCTGACTTGTCTACACCAGACCTGGATGAGACTGATGGCAAAAGTGAAACAGCTGGAAAAGGTAAACTGAGGTCTTGTCAAGTCTTTAAAAATTTGAACAGTGATAATGTGGGGTTCTCTCTCCTCTCCCCAATTACAGGTGGGGAAGAAGATGCTCCAGAGTTTAAAGTGAGCCTTGAAGAATCCTCTCTGGACAACAGCACCACAGCAGCTCCCCATGTCAACACCACCTCAGAGTTTGAAGTGGAGGAGACCATGTTGTCTAATGCAACTGCTACGGAGTCTGACCCTAAGAAATAAACTTAACTATACTTTGTACTCTGATCTGATTAATCTGTTCTGTTACACAATCTTGCAACAAGCACATTTCTTTGGAAACACGGGGTCACTGGTCAAGATGATCCCTTTTGGAAGGGGATCATGATGTAGAGTAGCAGGTAACATGGAGAAAACTTAAACTTAGATTATGGGAGACTGCTGCACTTAACATGTTGCTGGTTCTAACTCCTATAGCTGTGGGAAGAACTGACAAGTGCACTTGCATTTTGATACTGGACTTGTCTCGTAACATGAGGTTACGAGATGGTGCTGCTCTGTCTCAAATGAGGGTTGTATCTGGAAGGGGATCCAGTTGAGTCTGACTTGCAGCTCATCAATAAGACCAAGAACAATGCACAGGTGGACGGCAGGATTATATTGACTATGGAGCTGTCGGGCAGGAGGAAGACAACAGAAGTTCTGGGATGTAGTGAAGGACAGGCAGAAGGTATGGAGCAAAATGGCAGCATTAACATGAGATTTTTAGTCATGATCGGAAACAATGTATTATATACTGCTGGGGGGGGGATCAAGGAACCTCTTTAAAAAATTACTCTAGGTCTTTGATTTTAAATATTCAAGCTGAAATGTGCTGGTTGTTCATCGATAAAATGACTTGTCAGCAGAAATAATCAACCCTTTGAGGGCAAGCATCAAAGTCAAGGCAATACATAAAACATCGATCTGTAGAATAATCGAACTGCTTCATGCAGTGCCAACGTCTAATAGTACAAAATGGGTAAAATAAGAGATGATTCAGTTTAATCTGCAGTAACTGAGCTGGTCTCTGAGACAATGCTGTCTGTCATGCCTGATTCCAGCACTGGGGGAAACTAGATTGCTCACTGTGCTAGATGAATTTCATTTAGGAACTTATGTCTCTACTTACAAGACAATCAGTTGGGGTGTTGGGTGGGTGAATGTGTCATGACATGGCCACAATTTCTGCTGCTCCCAATAATCTCTCTATGAACATTTTGGTGGCTGACTAAAGTTGCATGAGTGTCTTTGAAACATGAGTGACATCAGTTCACTGTGAAAACAAAACCTAAATGATCAGAAGTTCGGAACCCTTGGCATTAATGTCATAGCCTTTTTTTTTTTTCTTCAAAAAACCCTACTGGAAGAAAAGCTCCCTGAGGATACTTGTTCACTGGTTTTCATTTCCATGCACCACATCTCTTTTCTCGTAGAGTTGCATAGTTTTCTTTCTGTGTGCTGAGCACGTCTTAAGCTTGAGCTTTGATGTAAACTCTGGATTTGTATTCATATAAAGCTCGGTGTGAGTCAGACGTGTAGATCAGAGTCACTCTGGGGTTTTTGCGCTCTCAGATAATGCGAGGGTGTGCTTCCAGTTGCAGTTCCAGTCCTCTGCAGGTGATGCGATTGATCTGAACAGGAGGTCCCTTAGAGGGAACATAAACAGGAGCGTTTAAACCTTTAATATCTTCAAAATCTCTCCCACTTAAGTCTGTCCTTGATATGAGAGCATAATGGTGATAACGGCTCCTTCAGCCTGTCTGGCTCTGTTCATTATGTTTATATTATAACCTACAGATATCTGAGGATAAGGATGACCTGTGCTGTAGTTCCTGTTTCCTGCCACTATAAAAGGTAACATTTAACTCATTATCTTGTTCAAAGAGGAGAAAATGCACTTCAGGATTGCTTCTTACTGGTTGACTTAACTTTCTGAGACAGATGTTGATTCAGGGTTTTTATTTTGTAGGAAATAAACCATTTAAGTGACAAAAAAATAATAATTTGGTTTAGTAGCTCCATGAAATACAGCATACATCTAGGACTGCATTGTTGCACCTCCCCTGGCTTTTAAAATGTCTTGAATCGAGGTATAGACTCTACCAGCTGATTCAATAATTCTCCATTAAGCTGGTTCCAGCTTTCTTCAACAGTGAGTGATGGATCAGCTCTGCAGGATGGAGCCACAAAACCAACTTTCCATCAATGAAAAGACAAGTGTCCAAAATCTGAGTGCAGACCTGTGTGTTTACTGTTGAGGTGAGGACCCCCGTTTCCTCTGTTCCTTTACTTCACATGCAGCCTCCTCTCATGTGTGTTTGAGAGAAATGTGCTTGTTATCTTCAGTCATCTTTGTGTCATTGGAACAGCACTGGATGAAAGTTTCAGCATCATCTGCTTGACTTGTGCAGATTCATCACAGAGCATCACTTTCATCCAGACATCCACAATTTTAATCAGGAAGGAAGTAAAATTGCTTCAAAGTTTCCTGTCTTACATCCTGTATTAGAAGATACTCTGGAAAGTAGATGAGGGGATCACCAGACACCCCATCCTAGCTGGGCTTTATGTTTGACACCCCTGATCTACAGCGACTGTAAAGCTTTACAGCTTGGAGATGCTTCATGAGGAATGTTGTAAAGCTTAAAGTTAGAAGAGGTTTAATCCTGTAACATTATGTTGACAGTTTCAGATGCTGTGCTTTGTGACACCCTGAGGTCTGAGGACTTTGATAAGTTTTCCCAGTAAGTTTGAAAAGAGCAAACACCTGGAAAACAAACTTCTCCTCCCTTATGGTGTCATGGTGCAGCCGTAACGGGTGTATTAAAAAAAAAAAAATTGTATTTCACCAAAGATCCATCCTGTAGCGTTATTTTGCTTTGTCAGTATTGGTTATGAATATGTGTTTGTTTATATATATTTATTTTCCGTATTTATATTTTGGGAGCTTTTATTTTGTTTGTGTGACCTTTGACCTTTGATGCATTTTGTCTCACAGTTTTGTCAGATGTTTTAGTGTGAATTGTTGTTTTTCTGTCGAGTACACAACTTTATTGCAACATGCTAATTAGCCGATCTCAGGTTAGGGCACAGGAGCATGCAGGTGGTTTCTCATGTGGTCTGCTATTCTTCTCTCTCCCTTGAAGGTGTGCATGCAGAAGCCCAGCAAAATGAATTTGCTGTACTGATTTATTTTTGTTTTGAACAGTCGCCTAGACGCCCCGCCGAGGAGAGTTATGGGAGAATAAATCCGCCCCAGCTGCTAAAGTTAGAGTTGACTCCTCTGGTCATTCGCACAGCACAACGCAGAGAACGCGGCAATCGGAGTTTCAGGCCAGACCAGCTACACAGTGTTAAAGGTGGATTAATATAACATCGAAGCGAAGCACTGTAAGTCCTTACAAAGAAAGCAATGAATGTGTGTGTTGAACCAACGAGTCAGAAGTCAACACTTTAACAGAAGTTAACACTTTAAAACTTTTTTGTCTCACGCATTTCTTAAAACAAATAGACTCAGTGAGCCCGCTGCTGGAGGCAAATAAAGTTTAATCAACCCTGCTGACACGATCTCTAGAAGGCTGAATTATTCTAATACATCTCTCACCCTACAGTCGGGCAGACATCTCCATATTCAAACTTTGGACATAAAATTGTCAATAATCTTCTTTTACGTGACTGCTAAACTAGAAACCCTAAAATCCATGATGGTGTTGCTCTTTAATAGCCTCATCCAAATATTTGGAATATCAAACTTCCTCTTCACAACTAGCGGAGCTTGTTACTCTGGTTTCATTTACAAGAAAAGCAAAACATAAAACGACTGTCCTCACACAAACAACAGCAGCAGACTTACAAAGGTAAGTTCTCTCATTTTCTGGTGGATTCATTTTTGCTTACTGTCACTCACATGACTGATTACCCTCATCTCTAATGCAGCATTTATTTTATATTTAAAGATACAATGAAGTGGGTTTAACATGTAGTGGATTACACTGCACTTAGTCCGCCTTTTCTTAAATTACAAGCATACTCATTCACATGAAAAATGATCTGTAAGTCTGTAGTATTACAGTTTTGAAAAATGTAATCAGTTTAACTTTCTGACACAGGGAGAGGTGAGTATCATGAAACCTGTTTGTTGTCGTGTAGCACGCCCTGCTTTAGATGCTGGACTCGTTTCTGAGCCACACCTGACAACATAAATAGAATTCTGGTTTAAAAGAAGTGTAATGGATAAAAATGAAAATAAAAGGATGTTTCTCAATGGCTATAAAATATGCATCACTTCTTTGTTAAAGAATTATTTAGTTTGCTTTGTTTAATTAATCTAATGTAAACTGATTGTTGAGCGATCCTTCCCTGTTATTTATCTGAAGCTGACAGGAGGCTTCAGCCATCAAATCAAGTTACAGATACAAGTTATTAGTGTGATTTTCTCTCTTTATGTCACAAAGTTAAAGCTGTTTGAGAAAACAACATTTCTCACTAACAAGCCTCATCTTAACAATCTCTTAATTAAAAAAGTAACTTTTGATTTCAGTTGAAGAAAGCAAAATTTTAAAATGTAATTCCAACCCATAATGGATGGTATAAACCAGAGAGGAGAAAAACAAGTCAAACCTGTTTCAGAGTTTGTGTGGCTGAATGACTATCAAATTATAAACTAGGAATAAATTTAAAGCTGTCTTAATCATTAATAATCTATTAATCACAATTATGCAGTCATCACATAATCATTAGATTCATCACTGGTGAAAAATCACGTAATGAATGTCAGAATATAAAGTTTGCATAAACAATAAAAACAGTCACTTCTTAAATCTCTCCAGGATGAAGATGTTTGGAAGAATGATGAGCTGCTGTGTGGCTCTCCTCCTGACCTTCAGCTCTGTGTCAGCTGTAAGACGAAAGCTCAACTCAATCACTGATCTGAGGTCAGTAGGCTTTGGCCAGTTTGTGCCTGTGCAGAGCCTCCGGTTGCTCCACTGGTTTGCCAATGAAATTGACATAAACGGTGACATAAGTCTGACCTTCGACCCAAATAGTTTTGATTATGGCTCACATCATTATCGCAACGATGAACAGCTGTTAGAGCCACTGCCGAGGGGATATCAGTACTACAGTCTTGGTAATATCCATCAACAAGGATCACTGCGGCTTCCACATCATATCACTGTCTTCCAATCAGAGTACGAGGATGGCAACAGGGCTCGGATCATAATCAGAGTCTGGGAGCCGAACCATGGATGGCGAACTTCGCAGATAATAGACCGAGTCTATATCACACAGCATTATGAGACATCTGAACATCGAGGGACAGAGTATGATCCACTACATACATATCGGGTCACTACTAACCTCTTAAGAGCATTGAGAAGGTTTTCCTTGGACCCTAATAACTTAGTGATGCCTCTCAGAGACAACTTTGAAAGTAGTGCTGATGATTCCCAGCTATCAGAGGAAAGTAACACGTGGGGCTACGTTGCCTGTCTTGGACTGTTGCTGTTAATTGTGATGCAGGAGAACCATTCCTCTCACAACAGACGTCAGAATGATTGGTTCACTTGGGTCGGTTATTCAATCTGTTTGATTTTCATTATTCTTTTTTTTGTTGTTGTTTTTGGTCTTCTGTATCTTGAAAACTCGCCCAAGTATTAATTTAATTAAAATCAATATCAGCACACAGAATATGCTGTTTCCTGGTATTTTCCCTGCATCGCTAAAATGTCCCGTTGTCAAATCCCTCTTGAATAATTGACCTTTATAATATAATATAATACTATTATTATGATTATTATGGATTTGAAATTTTCCATAATTGGTACAATTATTGTGAAAGAACTTTTTAAACCAAAATAGTTACTATTTGAATATGAATTGCAACTATGGTGTTTTCCAATCAAGCTTTCATCACTGTGAAGACAGTGATCTTATTAAAGGGGTTAAATTATGTCTGCCTGAATACAGACACTGGCATTATCGGAGTCTTACGGGAACCATTCATGGATTGTTAAATAAAATTTAGAAGGTGGGGATTATTTACCATGTGAAGTTCCACAAGGATCAGTTACTGGGCTAATCTCTTAATCTGTCGATGCTTCCTTTAATACAGAGTGATTTATCATAACTATGCAGATGACATCTATATTTAAGGCTGTAACCAAATCAGCTTTTTTTTTTAAAAGAACAGCTGATTTACTGATTTATTTTTTTGGTTGACTACTGCAACGATATTTTTATTAGAGAGCATATCACTCTGATTCTTAGCTCACTGCACAGACTTCCAGTAAGATATATATATATATTTTTTAAACTTACTTCAGATAAATCACTGAGAAAGTTTGCGCCCTAAATTTATACCTGACATGTTTAATTAATATGAACCTGGCAGGTATCTGCAGTAGAGCCGCTCATCTTGTGGTGCCTTGATGTGAAAATAAAGAGGGCGATATGACATTTAGTAGCTCTGCTGCCCGCTGCTCAAACAAACTGTCTTAGATCGTCTCCAACTATATCCATTTCTATTTCAATAATCGTGTAAGTTTTTAAATTAACACCACATGGTCTCATATTTCATGCCTTTCCTTACAATGGGTTTATTCATCATATAGTCCATTTTGGGGAAATGTGCTTATTATCATCAGTCATCTTTGTGTCATTGGAACAGCAATAAATGAAGATTTCAGCATCATCTGCTTGACTCGTGCACATTCATCACTGAGCATCACTTTCATCCAAACATCCACAGTCAACAATGGTTCTCCTTTAGGAGTCTCTAAACTTGTTGTCTCGTCTTTAGATTTTCATTCGGATTATTATTTACATCAATTTCATTTATTACAGTTCTGTCACAACGCTGGCTCCTGTTTCTGCCTGTTTTATGCATTCATTTTCTATTGGGTGTTATGTTTGATGCCCCTAATCTACAGTAACTGTATAGCTTTACAGCTTGGAGATGTTTCATGAGGAATGTTGTAAAGCTTAGAGTTAGATGGCATTTGATCGTATAACATTATTTTGTCAGTTTTAGATGCTGTGCTTCGTGACGCCCTGACTCTGAGCTCTTTGATGATTTTTTTCCCCATAATGTAAGTAAAGAGCAAACACCTTGAAAACAGACTTCTCCTCCAGTATGGTGTCACGCTCCAGTATTAAAAGTGTATTAATATAACTAAATAGAGAAGTACTGTAATCCTAAACAAAGTTCTACAGGGTCACTCACTGCTAAAGTGTTGACTTCTGACTCACTGGTCGAATGCACACATTCATTCATTTAAATACTTTTATGCCAACATTTACATTGTTTTCTTTGTGTTTCACAGACTTTCAGTACAAATCAAATCAAAAATGAAACTCAATTTTAGTTACAGTTTGAGATAATGAAACTAAAAGTTTGAGTTGTAACACAATCACATCTTTCTACATGATCTCAAAGTTTTTATATGCTGACACTAACAATAGAACGCCTTTAAATAAGGAAACTTGAATGACCAAACAAATCATACAAGAAAACACTGCCACCGAATAAATGTGTACACTATTTGAAATTCATTTGTAACCAGCTCCTATATTACAGACGCAGCATCTCTGACCCTACAGTGGGGCAGACACGCCCATATTCAAACTTTGGGCATAAACTTGCTCATAAAATGATCAATAATTTGCTTTCACGTGACTGCTGAACTAGAAACCCTTAAATCCATGATGGTGTTGCTCTCTAATATAGCCTCATCTAAATATCTGGATTGTCAACCTTCATCTTCGCCACTCGCGGAGCTTATTGCTCTGGTTTCATTTACCAGGAAAACAAAACTTAAAGTGAGTTACGACTGTCCTCACACAAACAACAGCAGACTTACAAAGGTAAGTTCTCTCATTTCCTCATGGATTCCTTTTCACTTACTTTCACTCACATGATTTTGCCCTAATGCAGAATTTATTCTACATTTAAAGATACAATGAAGTGGGTTTAATATGGAGTCAATTACACTGCACTTAGACCGCCTTCTCTTAAATTACAAGCATACTCATTCACATGAAAAATGATCTATAAGTCTGTAGTCTTATTACAGTTTTGAAAAATGTCATGGTTTCACTTTCTGGCACAGGGAGAGGCGTGTATCATGACAGCTGTTTGTTGTCGTGCCGCACGCCCTGCTTTCGCTACTGGACTAGTTTTTGTGTTTTCAGCGTTTTGATTTCAGTTTTGATTTCGGTCCGGAGCCAGTGGACTATCAGTACCAACCTCGGTTAACACTGCTTAATTTAAATCATCGCTCCGTGGGATATTTTGGATTAAAGACGCTAGTGGCAAACTTGCTAGCGGGTCATCGGGGTAACGTTACGAGACCGTCTCCCAATATGGGCCAGAAGAAAGGACCGACAGCTGAGGATGGCGATGATATTAAGTCGCTGGAGTTTATGACAGAGGAGATTTCTACGGAGCCCCGCAAGGGACATGGGAGAAAAAAAATAAGATGAACTTTTGCGAGATCGCAAAACTTTTGCGAGATCAACTTTTAATAAACTTATAAGATAAACTTTTAATATATTTTCAGGCATGAATGTAGCTGTGTAACCTTCAAATATCTGATCGGTTTATCAAGACATATTTGCGCATATTTGCAAAGGTGCTCCGACGTTTTCGGAGACGTCTGTTACCCACCAGCTCGAAGCTAACGGGAGGTCGAGGCCCACTACAGCCGGGGGGGACACCGCACTCCCGGCACATCGTGCCTCGACCTCCTTGTTTTGTTTTGTTTTTAAACTTTATGAAGGAACAGTATGCAGAAAATGTATACAACTTTGAACAAAATTAACATATGCCAGGGGGTGTAATATAAAAAGTTAAATACATTCAAATAATTTGTAATTAAGATAGTAATAGTTTTCATAGCCGTTTTATTAAGTGATTCACGAATCAATTTTATGTAAGATACAGTATCATTATAGTAGTGTTTAAAATTAGGCTTTTGGCTACTGTATTTGCATTTGTGAAAATAAAAATTAGCTAAGATAACTAACAAGTTTATTATAAAGTAAACATCTTCTTTTCTTGCCTTAGAAAGAAACAAAATACAATATTTTCCCATTTCCCATTTCAAAGCTGTCCAGGAATGAATCCACTGAAGTCTTTCCAAAACGTTCTAGCTGGTGAATAGATCCAGAAGAGGTGCTGCACAGTCGCAGGATGGTTTCCACAAAATCCACAGTTCACATGTCCCTTTTGAACTTTATTTATAAATTTATAAGTGTTTAAGAATTCTGACTAAGACATAAGCTGCCCATTAGGATTAAACAACTGATTCACTAAAACAATCCTTTTCTCAACCCAACTAGAAAAAAATAATGATTTATTTTTATGTACTATGTTCCTATTATTCCAAATTAAATACGTATGGGGTGTAAAGTTGTGTTTATATATAAGAGACCAAGCTTATTAACTTGTTCGTGAAACATCGAAAGGTTTTCTGGAAGCTTATCTATATTATAATCATAACCTAAGATAATACTTCAAACTTAGAGAAAACTTATTCCTTTTTTCAGGAATGAAAATCACATATTGGTTAATCCAGGTAAATGACATATCATCAGGAAATTTGTCTCTCCAAATATCAGTTACATTAAATTTATCCATAAATGTTTCCAATCTCAAATTATTCCTAACATGTTGTGCTGGGGGGAATCTATCTATAGTGTCATGTAGTGAAACAGTAAAATTTCCTCCAATTATAAATTTGAACTGGGATATTTAGAGAGCCAAAAACTAATCCTTGTATCTAAAGAGTCAATTAATCTATCATTTTCAGGTTTGGTATTATAGCCATATAAATTAACAGTTATGAAAATGGAGTGATTGTATTCTACTAAGAATCACAATCTGAATGTAGAACAATACCACCGAAGCTACCTTTGGGAGTTGTGACCCCAGCTGACCTCTCTGTGCCATGTGAATACCAAACATCGTTACGCCATTGAGACTTCCAGAAGTTTACATCATCATATTCAGAATGGCTTTCTTGGAAAAAACAAAAATCACTTTTATATTTCTTAGCAAACAAAAATAAGGCTTTACATTTACAAATCTGTCTTAACCCCCTGGCATTAAGGGAAACAATAGAAAATGACAATTAAGAAAACAAAAAATGAACAGTTAGAAATTTAAGGAACTAATATTGTGTTCCTATCAGCAGTGGTGGAAAAAGAAATAATTGATACTGTAAACAAGTGTAAATACAAAACATTCACTGATTGTAATGATATTGACATGAAAATTGTCAAGAAGGTCATAGAAGGAACCGTAGAAACACTAACATACATCTGCAACTTATCATTTCAGACTGGAAAAGTTCTAAACAAAATGAAAATAGCTAAAGTTCTGCCGTTGGATAAAACTGGGGATAGACACCACTTCACTACCACAATTCTCCAAAAACCTAGAAAACCTGTTTAATAAACAATTAGACAAATTCTTATATAAATATAAATTACTCTCTGACAGTCAATATGGATTGAGATCGAAAAGATCAACATCTCTGGCATTAATTGAATCAATCGATAAGATTACAAATGCTATAGATCAGAAACAATATGCAGCTGGATTATTTCTCGATCTCAAGAAAGTATTCAACACAATCAATCATGACATATTAATTAATAAACTGGAACAGTATGGGATCAGGCGGGTTGCTCTGCACTGGGTGAAAAATTATTTAAGTGACAGGAAACAATTTGTGAAGCTGGGTGACTATTCCTTATCAGTCTTGCACATTGCATGTGGTGTTCCACAAGACTCTGTCCTGGGTCTAAAATTATTTATTATTTATATAAATGATATTTGTAATTTTTCTGATGTATTAAAATTAGTATTATTTGCAGACAACACATATTTTTTTTTTTTTCTTCTGTGGGAAATCTAAAGGAGCTGCTGGATACAATTACATCAGAAATGTGTAAAATTAAAAACTGATTTGGAACAAACTATCACTAAATCTAAGTAAAAATAAAATAGTCTTATTTGGGAATTCCCAAATAAACGCAACACAAGTTTCTTGGTGTGATAATAGATGATTAAATGAGCTGGAAGGCGCATGTAAATCATACAGATAACAAAATTTCAAGAAGTATTCTAATTTTGAGTGAAGTAAAACACATTCTGGACCACAAATCACTCCACACATGTATGTATAAAATGTGTGTGTGTGTGTGTGTGTGTGTGTGTGTGTGTGTGTGTGTGTGTGTGGCTGAATGACTATCAAATTATAAACTAGGAGAACAGTTAAAGCTCTCTAATAATTAATAATCTATTAATCACATTATGCAGTCATCACATAATCATTTGATGCTTCACTGGTCAACAATCATGTAATGAATGTCAGAATATAAAGTATGCATGAACAATAAAAACAGTGACTTCTTAAATCTCTACAGGATGAAGATGTTTGGAAGAATGATGAGCTGCTGTGTGGCTCTCCTCCTGACCTTCAGCTCTGTGTCAGCTGTAAGACGAAAGCTCAACTCAATCACTGATCTGAGGTCAGTAGGCTTTGGCCAGTTTGTGCCTGTGCAGAGCCTCTGGTTGCTCCACTGGTTTGCCAATGAAATTGACATTGACATAAACGGTGACATAAGTCTGACCTTCGACCCAAATAGTTTTGATTATGGCTCACATCATTATCGTAACAATGAACAGCTGTTAGAACCACTGCCTTGGCGATATCAGTACTACAGTCTTGGTAATATCCATCAGCAAGGATCGCTGCGGCTTCCACATCATGTCACTCACCTCCAATTAGAGCATGAGGACGGCAACAGAGCTCGGATTATAATCAGAGTCAGGGAGCAAAACATTGGACGGCGAACTTCACAGATAATAGACCGAGTCTATATCACACAGCATTATGAGACATCTGAACATCGAGGGACAGAGTATGATCCACTACATACATATGAGATCACTACTGACCTCTTAAGAGCGATCAGTAAGTTTTCCATGGACAGTGATAACATCAATTTACTGATGTCTCTCAGAGACCGCTATAGAAGCAGCGCTGATAACTCCCAGCTATCGGAGATAAGAAACACGTGGGGTGACCTTGCTTTCCTTGGACTGCTGTTGTTTATTGTGATCCAGGAGAGCAATTCCTCTCACGAACACAACAGATGGCAGCCATCACAGAGAAGCAATGCACTAAGTGATACTGTGGTCAATATCACAGAGAGCAGGCAAAACAATGCTTTTGTCTCCCCAGAAAGCTCCAATTCTACTTTGCAGGACGACAACATCTGTGCTAGGCGTTTCCGTGTTGTTTTGTCTCTCATTGTTGTTGTTGTTCTTCTTTATTGGGTATTGTCACCTAAACATTAATTTAACTACAATCAGTTTCAACACACAGATTAAATAGAGCATTTTTATTACAGTGTACTGCCACTGACAGCAAAACCCTTGAGCAAACAGTGTTTCGCCATCAGTCTTCTTCCTGCTCTCTTGATACACTCCCTTTTTTCTTTTCCTCAGAAGCTCAGCCCCTAAACTCTTTTTCCTGACTTTTTCCCTGCATCACTGAAGACTGCAGTTGTCAATCCTTCTTGAAAAAACAGAGAAATTGGAAAATTTTTACACTATAATATTTGTTACCTTTATTATTGGTTTCAAATCTTCCATTTATCCATAAGATTGTTGAAAAAGTAGTTTTTTTAAAATTGTTTTTATTTTATTTTTATTTGTTTAATCTGTCTGTGCTTCCTTTAATAGAGAATGGCTTATCATAACTATGCAGATGGCACCCTGATTTAAGGCTGTAACTGAGTCAGCTTTTTTGAAAAGAAACTGCTAATTTATGGATTTATTTCTTGTTTGACTGTTGTGATACTCTTTTCCCCAACTTTCTCCATTTCTATTTTAATAGTCACGTAATTTTTTTATTTCACACCACATCATCTCATCATCATGACTTTCCTTAATAAGGGTTTATTCATAGTATAGTAAATAAACTCAGTTAGTTTGATCTCACATTGTGTGGGATAAAAAGAAAAACAAACTACAACCAGAAGACTAGAACTACTGGCATATTATTACGGACTCCATGTCCTGAGAATCAGGCAGCTACAACACTTTGGTACAACCATTGTACGCTTTGCCTCCATGTGTTTAATTTCACCTGCTGTGCTATATTTGTAGATCTTCCAAAATCCACCTGTAGACACAGTTGAAATTATTTTCACATCAATTAATGACAAACTTCAAACAGTGCACCGTGATGAGCTCAGAGTCTTCAGGGTTTCACTCCTGCACAGGTGTTAAATTTATTTTTAGAATGCAAGACAAGAGTAAAAACTGTCAGTGACCAACACATCTTCACCAGGAGCACTAAAATGATGTTTCCTAGCTTGAACTGAAAACCTTAAAGACTTAGATGCAAAACAAAACAAGAAGAGAAACAATGGTTTCTCTTTAGGACTTTGTGAACTTGTTTTCTACTCTTTAGCTTTTCATTTGATTCTTTTATCTACATGAATCTCATTTATTACACTTCTGTTGCTGCTTTCTTCATGTTCTATCTACCCACATGTATCCCAAACAACACAAATTTTAGAGTAACAAACATCTTGTGACACATCCTGTGTTGGATTTTCTTGTCGAAGGAATCATCAATTTAACTGACAGATGTTTTGCTGACTCATGCTTATGTTCAATCACAATCAGGTTCAACTGCTTGTTAAGGTCTACAAATACTTTTTGCACATTTAGATGTTTGCAGGTGTTTATTTACATGTAAATTATATATATTTTCCTCTACGTGGTCTGGAAATAAAAATTCTGAACAAAACTTTGGATGAATTTGTGTGTAATTTATTTGCTACAAAGAAAAAGAGCTGGATGAACATCCGACTCTGTGGTGATGCCATCTTGTTTGCCAGTGGTTGGAATGATGGACAAAGGAGCTGTCCTCCAGACTCTGCTTCTTTACGGGCAGTGGTGTCACTGGTGACGTCTGAAACCTCGCTGGTTCAGAAAGTGGTCTGAGCATCGGTGTGATTTATGAACATGTATAAATTTGCGTGTTTGTGTTCGTGTTGGAGTTTCGTCTGTGACACAGAGGAGCTTGTTTTATTGAGCCAGCTGAAAGGAGAAGGGTTTCCCCCTGGGTGGAAACACTTTAAGCTGAATATTACACATAATCTGCCTGTAAATAATGAAACATGTTACGACTAAAACATTCACAAGTTGGGTTTTTTGTTAAGTTAAATAAGAAAAAATTTAATACAATTTTAAGTATTTGTTGTGTGCCAATTAACTGGGGTACAACACATCACCTATGAGTGTCTGTGCTGTGGGATACTGGTGCACTCCTGCCTCCTCAGCATCATGTGAAAGACTTTCTCCAAAGCCAGAGAGGTTATTACCAAAAAGAGAACCCGACAGAGTCAAAGCACAGTGGAAGAAATATTATTTCTTAATAAATATTTTTTTAAAGTCCCCAATAAAAGGCACAATCACTGTCCCATCTTTTGAAAACACCACAACAGGTTTAACATAAACTTCTCACGTCCTGTTGGATTTATTTAAACACTGACTGAAATCTTACTGACAGATTTTTTGACATTGATGGAGCTCGACAGCCACGCGGCCTCACAGATGGTTGAAATGACAACAAAGGTTTTGACCAGCAGGGGGCGTTTGGATCCACATGCAGCCTCGAGAAGTGAAACTTACTTTGAACCAGCTGGACTGAAAGTTTTAAGGTTTCATGAGGCTTCATCTGCACACTTCTGACTCCTGATCCAGCATCGGTGCCCACATACTACTTCATTAAAAATCATGGGTTAGAGCAGCTCAGCATATAATATCAAATTATTTATTTACTCTGAACAGCCCCATAAACAATGCTTGCAGTTACAAACATTCAAGGTTATGTTGCTATTGTATTTGTCAAACTAGTCTCAGTTTGATTTAGGAAGGTTCCTAATGCTTGGCAGCAGGGCTGGACCTTCAGGGGTGGCACGTGCCATCCTAAAATAATCGCTCGGTTTTATTTCTTGTTGTCAGTAGCAACCGATGCCTATGACTGTGCCAGAGCACATCGTGAATCAACACCATGGGCATTTCAGATTTTACACAGGTGGTTGATTGTTACAGTCTGGAAATGGAATAAAGGAGAGTGTGATTAACCCTCTCATAATCACACGACCGATTTAAGATGATATGGCAACAAGTTGCAGCAGTTTCCTTTATTATCCCATTTATTAGAAGATAATCTGGAAAGTAGATGTGGGAATCACCAGACACCCCACAATACGACATCACAATACATCACTCATGATATGATTTTTATAGCAGGTAATTAAATGAATGAAAAGTTCCTGTTATTCACTTTGTTTATTACTTTGCAGTTTTGATGCCCACAGGTGAGGTCTTTATCAAATGCACATCTTTTTAAAACATATTTAAAAGGCAGAAATTCATGTCCTTCATATTTTCCATCCAGTGGGCTGTAGTGGAGTCCTAGCTGGGTTTTATATTTGACACACCTGATCTACAGTGACTGTAAAGTTTTACAGCTTGGAGATGTTTCATGTGAAATGTTGCAAAGCTTACGGTTAGAAGAGGTTTAATCCTGTAACATTATGTTGACAGTTTCAGACGCCGTGCTTTGACCCTGACTCTGGCCCCTTTGAAGATTTTGAACAGCAAGTAAACAAAGAGCAAATACCTGGAAAACGAACTCCTCCTCCCTTATGGTGTCAGTTTAAAGATGAATCAGTATAACAAAAGAAAAAACTATTTTAGTCCTTAATTAAGCTCTTTGGCGTCACTCACTGCTAAACTGTCGACTTTGACTCTTTGGTCTAATGTAGACATACATTTAAATACATCTATGCCAAGATTTGCATTGTTTTCTTTGTGTCTCACAGATTTCTTAGAACAAACAAATGGAGTCAGTGGACCAGCTGGTGCGGACAAACCCAGTTTATTCAACCATGCTGACATGATTCAAAGAAGGCAGAAATACTGGTTGAACTGGCTGACCCCTGGCAGTGTTCCTCACAGCTGTCCAAGAACTTTCAAAACACAGAGACGTGCCGATCGAAGAAGTGTAGGTTCATTTTGGGCATTACAGTAAGTGTGTCACATGTTTTTTTTTTAATTAACTTTAGACAGGGAAAGTGCAGTGTGTGACTAAGACTTCATGAAAGAGACAGGTGGAAGGCTCTTAAGTCAGTATCAGGTGCATGGTGGAGTGTGTAAAGTTCTGCCATTAAACATCTTAGTTTGATAAATGATGACATTAAAAAAAGATCTTTAGCTACACTGCATGCCGAACATCTAAAATGAACAAGTACAGAAAAATGAAATAAACAGTGAGGATCGTGATGCTATATCGTTGTCATTTCCATAACAGCACCTCCTCCTGGTAGGGTTGCAGCAGTGGAAGCAGCTCCACGAGCTTTAAAACATCCTGGGTAAATATGTGCAGCCTTGGCTTTTTTGTACAAACATGAAATTTTGGCTAGTTTCACATAATGAAACTAAAAGTTTGAGTTGTAACACGATCGCATATTTCTACATATGAATGCTCTCAAAGTTTTTATTATATTATGGTAACTATAGAACATCTTTAAAAGATGAAAACTTGAATTATCAAACAAATCATACGAGGAAACACTTCCATTAAAAATGTGTGTTTACTATTTTAAATTCATTCATCAGCCAATACATTAAGGAGACAACTGCATCACTACCCTGCAGTCAGGCAGACACGTTGAACCCATGTTCAAACTTTGGACCTAAACCTGCTCATAAAATGATCAACAATTGGCTTTTATATGACTGCTAAACTAGAAACACTTAAATCCATGATGATGTTGCTCATTAATAGCCTCATCTAAATATCTGGATTATCACCCTTCATCTTCACACCTAGCAGAGCTTGTTGTTTTGGTTTCATTTACCAGGAAAATATTAAATTCCGGTTCTTTGGATTCTCATGGCCAAGAAAGACACAGGGCTCAAAGTGGTCTTTTAACTCTAAAAAATGATCTTTATTTTACATATCCAGATATGGAGACCTGAACACACACACAAAACCCCAGGTCTGAAGCACAAACAGAAGCCTAGGTATTTATATACTTGCTCTACGTCACATACACTTTAAGTTTCGATCAAACAGCCTAGTTGGTTTCACTTTCTGGTCCTATGTCCGGCAAAAGCCTGCAGTTTCCTCTCAGCACTTTTTAGCACAGAGTGTACTCAGAGTTAAGCCTTTCTTATATAATGCAATATGATCAGCATATAAGCATTTAAGATTATAAATTTAAACCTCAACAAAAGCAAAGCATAAAGGGAGCTACGACTGTCCTCACACAAACAGCAGCAGCAGACTTACACACGTAAGTTCTCTCATTTCCTGGTGGATTCATTTTTACTCACTTTCGCTCACATGGCTTTACCATCGTCTCTAATGCAGCATTTATTCTACATTTAAAGATACAATGAAGTGGGTTTAACATGTAGTGGATTACACTGCACTTAGTCTGCCTTCTCTTTAAATTACAAGCATACTCATTCACATGAAAGATTATCTATAAGTCTGCAACATTACAGTTTTGAAAAAATGTAATCAGTTTAACTTTCTGACACAGGGAGAGGTGAGTATCATGAAGCCTGTGTCACACCTGACAACACAAATAAATAAATATATGGTTTAACAGAGGTTTAATGGATCAGTGGGGAAAATAAAAGGATGTTTCTCAATGCCTATAAAATATGCTTCACTTCTTTGTTAAAGAATTATTTAGTTTGCTTTGTTTAATTAATCTTCTGTAAACTGATTGTTGAGCGATCCTTCCCTGTTATTTATCTGAAGCTGACAGGAGGCTTCAGCCATCAAATCAAGTTACAGATACAAGTTATTAGTGTGATTTTCTCTCTTTATGTCACAAAGTTAAAGCTGTTTGAGAAAACAATATTTCTCACTAACAAGCTTCTCTGAACAATCTCTTAATTAAAAATGAACTCTAATATTAAAAAAGTAACTTTTGATTTCAGTTGAAGAAAGCAAAATTTTAAAATGCAATTCCAACCCATAATGGATGGTATAAACCAGAGAGGAGAAAAACAAGTCAAACCTGTTTCAGAGTTTGTGTGGCTGAATGACTATCAAATTATAAACTAGAAAAAAATTTGCAGCCGTCTTAATCATTAATAATCTGCTAATCATATTAATGATAATATGATTAGCAGATATGACATAATATGATTATAATCATAATCATATTATGCAGTGTGGGTATCAGGGAAATATTTTACTGCTGTTGTTCATGATCATCATCATTACCATTGCATTAATAATATAATCTACAGCATTGATATTGCATTCAGATGTTTAAACATACTGGCATTATATTAACCTTTATTACAGGTGCAGTGATAACCACTTTAAACTGTTGAGTTGAATTTATAATCTTAAATGCTTTTGAATGCTTTTTATAATCTTAAATGTTTACATGCTGATTATGTTGGTCTGTATGGGAGAGGCCCAGACTTCAGTGTGTGAAAGACTAGGTTGCAGGCTGACAGGAAACGTAGGCTTTTGCACAGTGTGCTTGTGAAAGTGAAACTAAAGCAGAGTCTAAGTGTAAGTTACTTTGAGGAGCTGTTGGATGATGCTATTTGAATAACCAGGTTATTCATTATTATCTTTTATTTGTCTATATCCTTCTTAGTAAGCTTTTAGTAGAGGTTCTCGATTAAAACATTTGTTCAACATCCATCCATCCATTCGCTTCCGCTTATCCTTTTCAGGGTCGCGGGGGGCGCTGGAGCCTATCCCAGCTGTCATAGGGCGAGAGGCGGGGTACACCCTGGACAGGTCGCCAGTCTGTCACAGGGCCAACACACAGGGACAGACAACCATTCGCACTCACATTCACTCGCACATTCACACCTAGTGGCAATTTGAATTATCCAATTAACCTATCCCCACAAGTTGCATGTCTTTGGACGGTGGGAGGAAGCCGGAGTATCCGGAGGGAACCCACGCAAACACGGGGAGAACATGCAAACTCCACACAGAAAGACCCCGGCCTGATGGTGGAATTGAACTCAGGACCTTCTTGCTGTGCGGCAACAGTGCTAACCACCGTGCCACCGTGCTGCCTTATTTGTCATATGTTCAACATATTACATATATATATAGTTTCAGTTAGGTTATTAGGTACATGAGAATTGGACTCTCATCTCACAAGACAGAGTTCGTGTGAAATCGAGACACACACACACACACACACACAGGAGATAGACTCATTTATAGGTGAAAGTTTAATCATATTCTGCTTGTAACTGCAAATTGTGCAACAAAAGAACAGTTTGTTGCAGAACTCCACCTGATGTTCCAGACGATAAGCGGGCGTCCGGCAGCGACAGGAAGCACCTGGCGTGGAGACGGAGAAAATGTTCTTTTCTAACTCTGTTAAAAGTTGTCAACAGAACATTTGTGGTTTTAACTTATGCATGTATTGTATCGGATGACGTATGAGGGGGCATCAGAAAACCTACCCTGATGTTATAAAACCATTCCTGTGTAGTTTTGGGGCGGAGATCTACAGCTGATGTTGCAGTGTACATCTCCCCACGCTGCGTGTGTTCATTAAAATCAATTGTTTGACCTAACTCTTCTGGACCATCGTTGTTTTCTACTCCTCTTCAATATCGGACCCTTAACAGCAATCATGACATAATCATTAGATTCATCACTGGTGAAAAAACATGTAATGAATGTCAGAATATAAAGTATGTATGAACAATAAAAACAGTGACTTCTTAAATCTCTCCAGGATGAAGATGTTTGGAAGAATGATGAGCTGCTGTGTGGCTCTCCTCCTGACCTTCAGCTCTGTGTCAGCTGTAAGACGAGCGCTCAACTCAATCACTGATCTGAGGTCAGTAGGCTTTGGCCAGTCTGTGCCTGAGCACAGCCTCTGCTTGCTCCGCTGGTTTGCCAATGAAATTGACATAAATGGTGACATAAGTCTGACCTTCGACCCAAATAGTTTTGATTATGGCTCACATCATTATCGCAACAATGAACAGCTGTTAGACCCTGTGCCGTGGGGATATCAGTACTACAGTCTTGGGAATATCCATCGACAAGGATCGTTGCGGCTTCCACATCATGTCATCCAATCAGAGCACGAGTATGGCAACAGGGCTCGGATCATAATCAGAGTCAGGGAGCAGAATGTGGGATGGCAAACTTCACGGATAATAGACCGAGTCTATATCACACAGCATTATGGTACATCTGAACATCGAGGGAGTGCGTATGATCCACAACATACATATCAGGTCACCATTAACCTGTTAACAGAGTTGAGAAGTTTTCCCTTGGACCGTAATAACATCAACTTACAGTCTCTCAGAGTATTCCAAGAGAACTATTCCTCTCAGGAATACAATAACAGACAGTCAGCAATAAGAAGCAATGCACAAAATGATGTTGTGATCAATTTCCCAGAGAGAAGTCAAAATGATGCTTTTGTCTTCCCAAAAAGGTACAACTCTAATTTGAATGTCACATCTCAGGATGACAACACTTGTGTTTATTCTTCCGTTTGTGCTGTCGTGATTGCTGCTTTACTCATTTTTGGTTTTCTATATCTGTCATACTCATCTAAATAGTAATTTAACTAAACTCAACATCAACACACAGATTAAAGAGCACATCTGTTTTGATGTATTGCCACTTACTGCAAAACCCTTGAGCAAACTGTGTTACATCGTTCATCTTCTTCTTCATGTCTTGTAATTTCCCTCACTTAGTCCTGAAGTCTTTTTCCTGGTATTTTCCCTGCATCACTGAAAACTTCAGTTATCAAGCCCCTCGTGAAAAAGAGTGAAATTGACATATATTTACATTATGACATAATATAATAATTATTGGCTTTATTATTGGTTTCAAATCTTCTGTTTATTCATACGATTGTTTAAAAAGTAGATTATAAACCAAATTAGTGACTACCTGATTATTAATAGCTACCATGGAATCTCCCAATCAGGCTTTCATCAATGTCACAGCACAGAAACTGCTCTCATTAACTGGAGATAAATTATCTGAATTTCAGGAGCAGGACCATGCCTCCAAACACGGCCTTTACGGGTCTTACCTATATGTGACCCCCCCCTAGTTCTACAAGCTGTTCGTTCTCATTTTTGTGCCCAACCCTCCCTCCCCTTTTTTCAATTCTTTCACTTCTACACTTCTCCTTAGTACATGGGGATCTGCCAGGCCTGGGAGCCGCCGCCAGTCCCCATCGAGGCCTTCCTTAAACCGCAGCTCAATTCTTGATTAGGCCATTCTGATGCCTGATGTGAAAATAAAGAGGGTGATGTGACATTTAGTTTCTCTCCTGCCCACTGCTTGAACAAACTGCCTCAGACCTTCTCAAACTTTATACATTTCCATTTTAATAATAATGTTATTTTATTAAAATCACATCATCTTAAATTTTATGACATTTATGGGTATATTCAACATATAATGAATTTTCTGTGGGATAAAAAGAAAAACAAATTATAAAAACACTTACACGTAGGACTACTGGGATATTATTTTGACTCCATGTCCTGAGAATAAGGCAGCTACAACACTTTTGTGCAGCCAGATGAATAACAGTAGTTGTTACAGTGTACGCTTTGTTTCCATGTGTTTAATTTTACTTTGTGCTATATGGATTTTTTGGTAAATGTTGCAAACTCTACTTGTCAAAGTCAAAATTATTTTCACATCAATAGATGACAAACTTCAAACAGTGCACCATGAAGGGCTCAGAGTCTTCAGGGTTTCACTCCCGCACAGGTGTTAAATTTATTTTTAGGATGCAAGACTAAAGTAAAAACTGTCAGCGATCAACACATCATCACCAGGAGCTGAAGAAGTCGTCAGCATATTACACTGAAATGGTGTTTGCTTGCTAGTTTGGACTGAAAACCCCAAAAAACTCAGATGGCTGGACCAAATTTTCCTATTAAAATTGAAATTATAAAAACATCAAAGGAGACCAAACAACAAGGAAAGTTTGATGTTTACTTTGAATAACAAGTTTATAACTTCAATAAATTTACGACAGTTTTATAGAGCTGTTTACAAGACAACAGTTTGTGAATCACAGCAGTAACACGTCTCTATTGCCAAGCATTTTGATTACATAAAATGGTGCTGTTTATAATGTAGTGGCTCATTTTTGTCCAATGAGGAGAATGCACAATTACTCTGATGGATAAAGGACACATATGTTGATATTCATTCTGTAATCTTAAAAATGCTGTTCAATAAAATATATTTTTATGTGTGTGATGGTCATTTTGTGATGTTTTGTAACGGTCTTGACTAAAAGTTATATTTGATATATTAGTTTATGTTTTAAGTAATACTAATTGAGTTTCCTGGAGACCTGCTGACCTAAAACCAACACGATTCAGTTGATTCAAATCCATCTGGGACTGTCTGTTGCAGGTCTTTCATGTTTCACAACATAGTGTATAACAAACAGCAGAGACATGTGGCAGACAATGGGAGAAATAGTGGGACTCAAGTTATAATTAGAGTCAGTTTTCTGTGGAAGAAAATGACATGAGCTCACTGATGGAAGCAGTGCTGATGATTCCAGCTGAGGCAGATCAGAAACACATGGGGTGACCTTTCTTGTCTTTAACTGTTTTTCTTTATTGTTTCTGAGGAAAAGTATTCCTCTCACAAACTCAACAACAGACCTCAGCCAGCAGCAGGAAGGAGCACACAACGTCTTTTGTGGTCAGACTCTGAGCCCCTCTCAAATGACTGAACTCCTCTTCCTATCTCTAAGGGAGAGGCCAACCACCCTTCACAAAAAGCTTATTTCTGCAGTCTCGTTCTTTCGGTCACTATCCAAAGCTCGTGACCACAGGTTGAGGGTAGGGACGTAGATCAACTGGTAAATCTTCAGCTTTGCTTTGACGCTCAGCTCTGACAACCTCACATGTTATACTGATCCTGACTCAGGACAGAGGAGACTCTTCATTGATAGTTGTTGCATTGCTGACACCTGATGTCACGGTGCTGCGTCTGTGATGCAGGCTTTTGTGTTTATTGGTTAATTTATATTCCTGGATTATTGCCTTTCATGATTTTCTGCTTGTGTTTATTCTTAGTTCCTAGCACTTAGGTTTCTCTTACTTTGACTACCCCGCGTTCCACGTCTAGTCACTTTTGTCTTCCTGTTCCTTCTGTCTCCCCAGTCAGTCGTGTCTCTATTTCTCAGTGTCAAGTCCGCGTCTTTGTGACTGTCTCTTGCTTCCTGTTTTATTTTGATAGTCCTTGTTCTGTGTGCAGTGTATCTAATTTTGCTTCCCGTTGTCTCGTTATGTTTGATTACTACCAGCTGTGCTATCCTGCTGTGTCTCATTCCCTCGTTACTCCCGCGCGTATTTAAGCCCTGTGTTCGCCTTTGCCCACTCCCATGGGCTGTGTGTGTTTCTTCCTTGTCGCCCTCGCTCCTTGTCATGCTCCAGAGTCTGTGGACTCTGTTTATGTTTTAGGTTTTTAAATATTCTGTGGTTTTGTTTATTTTGGGTTATTTGTGATTATTCCAAGTGTTTAGTGTTCTCTGTGCCTCCCTTGTGTTTTGTCCAGTGGTTTTTGGTTCTATGGTAATGTTTTCTGGTTCACCACCTCCCATTCTCGTCTACTTCGAATCAGCTGTGCCTTCCTCCTTAGTGCCATTTCCTCGTTCCCCTCTGTGTGCATATATAGTGTGTGTTTGCCTGTGCTCGTTGTCAGTCCATCTGCGTTTCTTGGTGTTTTTTCGCGTCTCTCTGCTCATCATCCCGTGTTGTTATGGTTTCAGGTTTGTTCATTAGTTTTCCCAGTTGAGGTTTTTGGGTAGCTCCCCGTTCATTATTTCCTGTTTTTGCCACTGTGCCAGTGGTGGCACAGTAAATAAACACTCACTCGCACCACAGCCTTTGCCTGCATCTTGGGTCCTTTCTCACAGACACCCCACGGCCCCATGTGACACTCCTAGTTTAAAGTTTCTAGTTTCCCAGTGTTTTAGTTCCTTGTCCTTAGTTTCTAGTTCTCTGGCTTTTGATTTTTGTTTCTAGTATATTTTTTGCTACAGCACATTTAAAGCTGCCTCTTTAAGTTTTCCACATGTGTGTTGAGCATACTTGCTAACCTTGAGACCTCAGAATTAGGGAAACATTCAAAGGCGGGGGTATATATATATATATATATATATATATATATATATATATATTTTTTTTTTTTTTCCAAAATTTTTGCAGTGTTTATTTATCGGATAAAATAAGTTAAATGTCACCGTTATTATTGTCCGGCGGACCTGGGCCGGGTCCTCCGGGTAGACCAGAAGTGAGCAACTGTGAAATTGGACGGTCTAGCCTTCAGAATTACGTCACGAGCTCTCTCGGTGGAGTGAAACTCTGCCGTCTGTTCCTTGCTATCTAAAATATAACCGGACGCTGGCGTAAATTCTCGACCATCTCACACTTCTGTTTAATCAGTTTTCTGTTTGACGTTTATTCAGCTGTATTCATACTTTTATTTAATCTAATCTAATCTAATAACTTTAATCTAAGTAATATTATTATTATTATTGTTATTATTATTATTACTCAAAAACAAATAAAACACTGAAAAAAGCCAAACAATAACAAGTTTAAGTTATTTAACTTTAAGTTGTTTAAGTTATCATGTTTAACCTGAGTACCGAAAGACTGCGGGGGTTTGAAAACGATGTGCCGGGAGTTTGCTGTTCGCGCCGGCTCAGATATTTGAAGTTTACACAGCTACATTCTCACCTGAAAATATGTTAAAAGTTTATTTTGCGACCCAGAAAGAGTAATAAGAGTAATATTAAAACTACGTAGCTGCAGTAGTAATAGCCATTGTTGGAAACTGGAATTGGCTGGGCCAGTCTGGGATATGGTTTTTCAAATTTGTTGTCCGGGTGAAAAATCGGGAGAAATTCGGGAGAATGGTGGCTCCAGGAGATTTTCGGGAGGGGCACTGAAATTCGTGATTCTCCCGTAAAAATCGGGAGGGTTGGTATGTATGGTGTTGAGTCCTGCATTTGGGTCCTGTTGTGGAAGTTTTCCATTAAATAAAGCCTACAGACAAGCAGTGAGCGATAGCTAACATTCTTTAATCAAAACAAAGAACAGAAAACCAAGTTTGGAAGGGAGCATGCATGATTGCGGGGCAGACGGTCAGCAGAGTCTCTCTTTGAGCCTAGCATGGCTCTCAGGCTACGTCCACACATTACGTTTTCTCTCTGTTTTGTCCTACCGTCCACACTGAGACGGCGTTTTCCCCAAGTAAAAACGCAGCGTTTTGAAAACGGTCTCGAAAACGCATACATTTCAAAACGGAGCTGTCCCGTCGCAGTGTGGACACTCGAAAACGCAGACTTCGAAAACGATGACACATGTTGGTCATATGATGCAGTCATGTGACCACTTAAACCAAGATGGCGGACGGCATCGGACAGCAGTTGTTTTGTTTGCTCACAATTTTGGTAGTCGAGTCGTCTTGCATTTCACGCATGCGCGGAACTGCAACGTCAGCGTTTTTGGCCGTTTTAGTGTAGACGCGCAACTCTTTGAAACCAACTGAAAACACTAGTATGGACGTGGTGTCTTTTCAGACGAAAACACCATTTTTAAATCTATCCGGGCAAGTGTGGACGTAGCCTCAGTTAAATACCTTCTCTAGGAACAAAAGGCAGTACACAGCTGTTTCACACTTTAAGGTTCACACTACTTTGCTACCTCCCAGAGTCCTCGAAGAGACAAAGACTCTTCCTGTGGAGTTGTCTGCTTCCTCCCAACTTCCTTACCAGACCCCCACCATTTGTCTAACTGCATGAGTGTGAGACATGTTAAAATCCAGTGGCACCAAGGTATTATACAATAAAGTAATGTGAATAATACATAAATAAAAGAAATTCTTATACCGTCCACATCCTGCCTGCCACACAGCAGAACGTGACACCTGATGCATCATCAGTCCTGAGATACTACTTCATTGAAAACAATGGGCGAGGGCAGCCAGGTCCATAAACAAAGTCTGCAGGTAGATGCATCCAAGGTGACTTGTTTACATTTTTATTTTTACTTGTAGACCAGAAACCGCTAGAGAACATTTATCAGGGTTACTCTATATTATGTTACAAGGAACTGAAAAGTACAAGACTTCAGTGTCTCAGTAAGCAAAGTTGTTTTCAGAGCCTTTAAATATTTTACATATTCAAAAGCCTAATTTGGGAACAAACTAATGAAAGCAAAGTATACTGGTAAAAATCATCAGGAACAAGCTGTTGCACATAAATGAATATCCAAAGCAATTCTGATTGACTGCAAAGGCAAAAGTGACATTAATTTATACCGAGATTAGCCACTTTTTCCTTCTAACTTAAAAATTAAAAGAAATGGCACAACCACTAAAACCATTTTAAATGTTAATCAGATGTTATATCCCAATCTTCTACAAATTTCTGAACAAATGATTTTCAGAGCCTTTTCCCCCTCTCCTACCTGGCATGGTGAAGATTTAAAGGTGTTATGATCTGAATGAGTGTCTGGTGTTTTTCAGCTTGGTCCCTGTTTTCCTTTGTCCACCCATGAAGGTTCCACACCTGCATCTTCCACCTGTAATCCATCAACGGCAATCAGCAGGATGACATTTAAGACCAACTCAGCCTTCCGTTCATCACCAGTTCATCAGCTACCTCACGGTGGTAACAGGCCTTCATGCCTCATGAATCATCTGCTGGTCATTCCATGTACACCAGCAGCCCTGCTGTGATAATACAGGGCCCTGTGTAAAATACACACATACACCTCTAACTAACCAACCTCTCTGAGATTGATTTGAGGAGATGTATGTAATTGCTGGGAGATATGTCAAAATGCTCCCTAACTGCTAAAATTCTTTACCTTTTTGGTGGCTCCATGATGTGTTTACCATGTGCTGAGAATAGATTCCTTAATATAGATCAGATTTAAAGAGAATATAGTTTGGGATTGCTTGTAATATTACAATATGGCGGTTAATGGGTATACAAAATAGAAAATAGGCCTGGATTGGGAACAAAGAACTGGGGTGCAGGGCAGGAGGACAATCAACCCCCACCTCCAGGGCAGGAAGCAAGAGTTACTGAGGGTGAGGTGCAGACAAAGGGCAAACGGACACTACCTTAAAAGGAGATGGGGGTCAGGGTGTCAGCACCCTTGGCCACTGTACTAGTGTATTTCCATTGTGGGGGTGTTTTTCTGTAGGGGGAGGAGACCAGAGGTTATAACTGTAACTGTTGTGTGGAGTTCTTTAGATCAGCCTTTAGCATAGGACTGCATAGGAATGCAGTGTGCTGATCTCCAGGTGCATCTGTCAGAATAATGGGTAATAAAAGGATTGTGTAAAACATGGAAACATCTCAGCGTGATCTCTACCAGGACCAAAAGAATGGCAGAGACCGGCGTTGTCTCAACACATGTAGTTGCAAACTCGTGATGGTCATCATCAGAATCAGCTCAGATCCAGATCACGCAAAAAACTAATTTGCGTGTCTTTTCAACAGTTTACATAGAGAGGCACGTCACGTCATTTCAGAGAACAGGGCCTCGTGGATCCACTCCCACGTACTGGCCTCTCGGCCCCCAACAAAGACATAACACTGCTGGATTATTGTATAGCTTTTATATATGTGTAATAAAACTCTATGATGTTGACATAACACAGCTTTTGCAGGTGTTGTCCTCAATGTGGGACTGTTTTGGCTTCTGACTCATAGCTACTGTGTTTCAGCTACTGCTTTGCCTACATACATACAATACAAATGAAACATATTAAGAAAGTCACGTCCTCCTTCACATTTTCAAAAATTCTTAAAGCAAACGTATGGGCACTGTGGACCAGCTGGTGCAGGTAAATGCAGTTAATTCAACCCTGCTGATACAATTTACAGAAGGCTGAATTACTCCACTGCAATCTATCACCCTGTTGGGCAGACACGCCCATATTAACACTTTGGACCTAAACTTGCTCATAAAATGATCACCAATTGGCTTTTACATGACTTCTAAACTAGAAACACTTAACTCCATGATGATGTTGCTCATTGATAGCCTCATATAAATATCTGGATTATCACCCTTCATCTTCACACGTAGCAGAGCTTGTTGTTCTGGTTTCATTTACCAGGAAAGCAAAGCATAAAGGGAGCTACGACTGTCCTCACACAAACAGCAGCAGCAGACTTACACAGGTAAGTTCTCTCCTTTCCTGGTGGATTCATTTTTACTCACTTTCACTCACATGACTTTACCATCGTCTCTAATGCAGCATTTATTCTACATTTAAAGATACAATGAAGTGGGTTTAACATGTAGTGGATTACACTGCACTTAGTCTGCCTTCTCTTTGAAAGACGAGCATGCTCATTCACATGAAAAATGATCTATAAATCTGTAGTATTACAGTTTTGAAAAATGTAATCAGTTTAACTTTCTGACACAGGGAGAGGTGAGTATCATGAAACCTGTGTCACACCTGACAACACAAATAAATAAATATATGGTTTAACAGAGGTTTAAAGGATAATTGGGGAAAATAAAAGGATGTTTGCTAATGCCTATAAAATATGCTTCACTTCTTTGTTAAAGAATTATTTAATTTCCTTTGTTTAATTAATCTTCTGTAAACTGAGTGTTGAGCGATCCTTCCCTGTTTTTTATCTGAAGCTGACAGGAGGCTTCAGCCATCAAATCAAGTTACAGATACAAGTTATTAGTGTGATTTTCTCTCTTTATGTCAGAAAGTTAAAGCTGTTTGAGAAAACAACATTTCTTAATAAAAAGCCTCTCGTAACAATTACTCAAAAAACTAACTTTTGATTTCAGTTGAATATATATATATTGAGAATATAAATGATATTTGTAATTTATCTGATGTATTAAAATTAGTATTATTTGCAGACAACACAAATATATATATTTTTTTGTTCTGTGGGAAATCTAAAGGAGCTGCTGGATACAATTAGAAATGTGTAAAATTAAAAATTGGTTGGAACAAACTATCACTAAATCTAAGTAAAACTAAAATAGTCTTATTTGGGAATTCCCAAATAAACGCACAAGTGCAGATTCATGTAGATGGTGTGGAAATTGAAAGAGTTCTTGAACACACTCCAGGTGTTGTGCCAAAGTAGTTTCCCCCGGCAAAAATTACTTCCCCATCCACGAGAGCGCGCAAAGTAGGAGGAGCCACTTGCCCAGCTCCGTTCTGTACGCTACTTGTCACTGATCTGCAGTCGACGCAATAAAGAGTAAAAGCTGGAAAACGGCAGGCTCGATTAATTTAATATTAGTATCGTGACATTGTAATGTGCCGTGTGGAAGACAATTTACCTTAAACTGTACACTGAAATAACCTGCTGGGAATACTTTGTCTAGAAAAATACTTTGATACTATAATACTGTAAAACCAGACGCGATCATGGAAACACGTCGCTCTCCGGTGAATTTACACTCGGTTTACACTTTGTAGCGAAGCTATCACGAAGGAGTTTATTTGCAAAATCAATCACAGTATAACCAATAACTACAGTAACGTTGGAGAGGGTTTCTTCACAGCAAAAGTTATGGAGGGATACAGATTTTATCAGGCTGTGTGGCCTCGGCTGCCAAAATGTGTGTGCCCCCCCATCTGTAATCCATACTGGCTTTGCTATCACAAAGGGTATATTTGCAAAATAAAAAACTGTATAACCAATAAGTACAGTAACTTTGGAGACGATTACTTCTTCACAGCAAAAGTTATGGAGGGGTACAAAATTTATCAGGCTGTGTGGCCTCGGCTGCCAAAATGTGTGCCCCCCCCCCCATCTGTAATCCATATTGGCTTTGCTATCACAAAGGGTATATTTGCAAAATAAAAAACAGTATAAAATAAAAGTATAAAATAAAAAACAGTATAACCAATAAACTCTTTCGTGATAGCAACGCCAATGTGCATTATCACGAATCAATTTTATGTAAGATACAGTATCAATAGTAGTGTTTAAAATTAGTCTTTTGGATACTGTATTTGCATTTGTGAAAATAAAAATTAGCTAAGAGACAACTAATAAGTTTATTATGGCGACAACTGCGTCACTCACCCTGCAGACACGTCCATGTTTAAACTTTGGACCTAAACCTGCTCATAAAATCATCAATAATCCGCTATTACTTGACTGTTAAACTAGAAACACTTAAACCCATGATGGTGTTGCTCTTTAATACTCTCATCAAAATGGCTGGATTATCAACCTTCATTTTATCAACTAGCAGAACTTGTTGGTGTGGTTCTATTTACAAGAAAAGCAAAGCATAAAGGGAGTTACGACTGTCCTCACACGAACAGCAGCAGCAGCAGCAGCAGACTTACACAGGTTCTCTCATTTTCTTTATTTTCACTCCCATGACTTTACCCTTTTTTCTAATGCTCCATTTATTCTACCAATATTTAAAGATACGATGAAATGGATTGTACTTAGTTTGCCTTCTCTTAAATTAGAAGCATACTCATTCAAGTGCATAATGACCTAGTTTTGATGTTGTTAGTTTAACTTTGTGACACATGGAGAAGTGAGTATCATAAAACCACCTGACAACATAAATAAATAAAATTATGGGTTAACAGAAGTCTAATTAATAAGTGGGAAAAAAAATAAAAAGATGAATGAAAAAGGACTCAAATCTTGTTTCAATTTGCTAATACCTATAAAATATGCCTCACTTTTTTGTTAAAGAATTTCTTGGTTTGCTTTGTTTAATTAATCCTCTGACAACTTATTGTTGAGCGATCCTTCCCTGTTTATCTGAAGCTGACAGGAGGCTTCAGCCAACAAACCAAGTTACAGATACAAGTTATTAGTGTGATTTTGTCTCTTTATGTCACAAAATTAAAGCTGTTTGAGAAAACAACTTTTCTTAATAAAAAGCTCTTAACAATTAATCAAAAAAGTAACTTTTGATTTCAGCTGAAGAAAACAAAATTTTAAAATACAATTCCAACCCATAATAGATGGTATAAACCAGAGAGGAGAAAAACAAGTAAAACCTGTTTCAGTGTTTGTGTGGCTGAATGACTATCAAATTATAAACTAGGAGAACAGTTAAAGCTGTCTTAATCATGATTATCCTATTAATCACAATATGCAGTCATCACATAATCGTTTCACTTGGTCAAAAACATGTAATGAATGTCAGAATATAAAGTATGCATGAACAATAAAAACAGTCACTTCTTAAATCTCTACAGGATGAAGATGTTTGGAAGAATGATGAGCTGCTGTGTGGCTCTCCTCCTGACCTTCAGCTCTGTGTCAGCTGTAAGAAAGCTCAACTCAATCACTGATCTGAGGTCAGTAGGCTCTGACATATCTTCCCAAGAGGACTGCCTCTGCTTCCTCCACTGGTTTGCCAACACAGTTGACATCAACACAAACGATGACATACGTCTGACCTTTAGCCCAACCCTTCGTGATTATGGCTCACATCATTATCGGAACGATGAACAGCTGTTAGAGCCACTGCCGGGGGGATATCAGTACTACAGTCTTGGTAATATCCATGGAGAAGGATCATTGCAACTTCCACCTCAGGTCATCCAATCGGAGCAAGATGACGGTAACAGGGCTCGGATCATAATCAGAGTCAGGGAGCAGAATGTGGGACGGCGAACTTCACGGATAATAGACCGAGTCTATATCACACAGCATTATGAGGCAGCTGAATGTCAAGGGAGCGCGTATGATCCAGAACATACATATGGGATCACTACTAGCCTCTTAAGAGCAATCAGGAGGTTTTCCATGGACAGTGATGACATCAATTTACTGATGTCTCTCAGAAACCGCTATAGAAGCGACGCTGATGACTTCCAGCTATCAGAGATAAGAAACGAGTGGGGTGACCTCGCTTGTCTTGGACTGTTGGTGTTTATTGTGATACAACACACGTCAGCATGATGTGCTCCGTAGCTCACAGAGTCGTCAAAACGATGGTTTTGCCTTTTCAGAAAGGTACTCGAATTTGGAGGACAAAACCTGTGTTTATTGTTTCATCTGTAGTGTTGTGCTTCTTGCTTCAGTCTTTTTTGGTCTTGTGTATCTGTCATACTCATCTAATTATTAAATCAACTAAATTCAATGTCAATGTAACTGGGCCATAAATTACATATTGTTACAATTACACAAAATGTGTTGCAGACCACAAATTTTATTTGCCAGTTTATACCTGACTTTTAGGACCTTCAAGCCTGTAGTTATGTTCTTTATCAGTTAGAGCCCCTCCTCATTGTTCTTCTTCTTTGGTGCAACCCTAGAAATACAGTGTACCCCTTTGGCCTCTCCCGTTTTCTACAATTCGCCTGTGAGAAAGGTTGGTGTCATTTCTTTCCAGACACTGTACAACACACATATAATGTATATTTATCCACCCTGATGTTTCTGATTGTGATTTTAGTTCAATTATTGTCATCATTGTGCCTGTTTTTGTTAGATGCTATAAATGTCTAGTATGTGTGTGCCACAAATGTGTTTTAGGCGCTGTTAACACTAGCATGAATATATAATATATATTATATATATACATATAATTCTGGCTAGCTTGTGTGGAAAATACATTATTAGATAAGAGGGCTTTTATTAGTAACATGTTAATCTATTAAAGCTATTGAACGCGCCTTCAAAAAAAGCATTAAAAAAGCATTTTGCTTGTAACTTGTAGACGTGCCTGCTTAGCTACAGTTAAGTACAGGATGTGCTCCGGTCAGGTAGGAAAAGAATAGAACGACAGGAAATATCTGCAGTCTAAGATGACTGAAAATAGTTCTTTAATACATACAGATATAGGAAGTGTCTAAAGGTCACTAACTGTAATAGACGTATGATATGATATGATATGTTTTTTGCTTACGCATTAAGAGGCTGAACCTGATATACAAAAACAGTCTGATGTGTTTTTTAGTTGAGATCTATGCAGACGGTGACGTTGTGTACTTCTCCCACACGTGTGTTTAATACATCAGTTTTTTGACTCTACTTGGCTGGTGTATTGATGGTTTTGTTCTCAAACCCACATCAAAGAATCGTAACACTTGGAAGATGTGATGGGTTGAGCTAACCCTCTTCCCCACTGTTTGTATTTGGTCGTAGGAGCCTCAGCGGTCAAGTTATTTACTTGGAGGTCTTTCTTTCTTTTACCTTTCTTTGTCAGACACAACACACCAGTTACATCAACACACAGATTAAATTGAGCTTTTCTGTTTTGATGTATTGCCACTTACTGCAAAACGCTTAGTAAACTGTGTTACATCGTTCATCTTCTTCTTCATGTCCTGCCAGGGTTTTTTTCCCTTAGTCACTTAGCCCCTGCAGTCTTTTTCCTGGTATTTTCCCTGAATCACTGAAAACTTCGGTTATGAAGCTCCTTGTGAAAAAGAGAGAAATTGGCGTATTTTAACATTATAACACAGTATAATAATTATTGGCTTTATTATTGGTCTATTTATTCTTCAGATTGTTGAAAAAGTAGATATTAACCAAATTAGTGAGTACTTGAATATTAATAGCTACCATGAAATCTTCCAATCAGGCTTTCATCAATGTCACAGCACAGAAGCTGCTCTCATGAAAGGTGTGAAATTATATTTGGTATACTGGTATTGTTAGTTCACACCACAGTATTCAATACTGTTGATCATAATATGACTATTGGGTCTTACAGGAATCATTCTTAGACATAGAAGGTGGGGATTGTTTACATTTTGTATCTATTGACAAAGCTGATTTATGGATTTATGTATTGGTTGACTACTGCGATGCTTTTCTTGCAGTAGAGCGGGTCATGTTGTGTTAAAATCACAGCATCTCATATTTCGTGATATTTCCTAAAAAGTGTTTATTCATCACATGGTGAATTTTGTGTGGGATAAGAGAGAAACAAATTGCAACCACTTATACCTAAAACTGCAGGGGTATAGTAGGTATAAGTAATAAAAAGTAGTACAAACTGTCAGTAATCAACACATCATCACCAGGAGCTGAAGAAGTCGTCAGAATATTACAGTGAAGTGGTGTTTGCTTGCTTGGACTGAAAACCTCAGATGCCTGTGCCGCATTTTCCTATTAAAACCCATCCATCCATTCGCTTATCCTTTTCAGGGTCGCTGGAGCCTATCCCAGCTGTCATAGGGCGAGAGGCGGGGTACACCAGCCAGTCTGTCACAGGGCCAACACATAGGAACAGACTACCATTTGCACTCACATTCACTCGCACACTCACACCTAGTGGCAATTTGAATTATCCAATTAACCTATCCCCACAAGCTGCATGTCTTTGGACGGTGGGAGGAAGCTGGAGTACCCGGAGGGAACCCACGCAAACTCCACACAGAAAGAAACTCCCGGCCTGATGGTGGAATTGAACTCAGGACCTTTTTGCTGTACGGCAACAGTGCTAACCACCGTGCCACCGTGCCGCACTATTAAAACCCCCTTTATGAAAACATCAGAGAAGAACAAACAACAAGAAAGTGTGATGTTTACTTAGAGTAAAAAGTTTACAAGTTCAATAACAGTTCTATAGAGCTTGAGGCGACTGTTGTTGTGATTTGGCGCCGTATAAATAAAATTGAATTGAACTGAATTTACAAAACAACAGTTTGTGAATGAGTGTGGCTCGTCTGATGGATAAATGACACATGTGTTGATTAGGAGTGTGTTTCACTGATGGGTTTGTGTTCTTTCTGTAATCTTGAAAACGCTGTTCAATAAAATATATTTTCATGTGTGTGATGTGTCGTAACTGTCTTGACTAAAAGTCATATTTTATATATTAGTTTATTTTTTCAGTAATACAAATTGAGTTTCCTGGAGACCTGCTGACCTAAAACCAAAACAGTTGACTTGATTCAAATCCATCTGGGACTGTTTGTTGCAGGGCTTTCATGTTTCATAACATTGTGTATAACAAACAGCAGATAGGATATGTGGCAGACAATGGGAGAAGTAATGGGACTCAAATTATAATTAGAATCAGGGAGAAGAATGATGTATGATAATAGACCAAGTGTATATCACACAGCATTATGAAACATCTGAAAATCAGGGCACGAGGTATAATCCAGAACATACCAGGTGACTACCAACCTGCTGATCAGAGTTTTCTGTGGAAGAAAATGACATGAGCTGACTCATGTATCTCAGAAACTGGTTTAGAAGCAGTGCTGATGATTCCCAAATACCGTCATGGTTTTCTGCGTGGCAGGCAGAATGTAGGACCCAAACAAAGAGAGTAAACTCAAAACAGCAGCTTTATTACTGGAAAAACTCTTTGTTAATAGAATGTCAAATATAATGTCAGTATTATCTTTTAATTATATAGGTTTACTTATGGTAGAATGCTGCATGTAATCATTTGTGTTTAGAAGTATGTAGTTGATAGTATCCTGAAAGAATGTCTCATCCTAGGAAGCTTGTGTGGTTCCAGAGTGTTCTGGTTTTCACACCCACATCCTAGGAGCATGGGAGAGGTCGTACCTTCTTTTATTGTTTTACAGTAGGATTAACGTAGCTATATCTGTTTTACTCTAAGTGCATTTTGTTTAGATGAACTGCTGGACTTCCAGGCCAGCAGGTTTAGGAAGTCATTTTATGGGTTCACATACACACATATACACACACCTAAACATCCACATTCCAATGTAAAGAACAAACACCCACTGATGTATAAATAAAGAACAGGGCAGAGGCACGGCGCGAGTCTCAGAGCCCGCACTTCTGTGCGAGTTCTGTGGCTGCCCTTGCTGCAAGTAAAACTGTGTTTCTCCTCTCTGATTCTCAACTGAAGAAGTGTTTAAGAATACATCTCTTAACACTCTTACACAGAAAACAAACCCAAACACATGAAACTCAAATACAAAAACTAAGAAACTGAACTGGGAACCGAGAACTAGGAAATACAAGGAGTACGACAGAAACACACAGGGATGAGGGTGTATGATTGTTAACGAAGTGATAGCGGACAGAAGAAAACACAGGGCTCAAATACACCAGAGAATAACAATCGAATGGGAAACTGGAGGGAAACACAGCTGGGACTAATCTGACATAACGAGACAAAAGAGAACCAAAACTCAAAACACTGAACACAGAACACGAGACTATCAAAGTAAAACAAGACAAGCACGGAGACACAGACTTGACAAGGAGGCACGGCTGACTGGGAAAACAGAGCGAACATAGAGACAGCGGTGACTAGACATGAAACGTGGGACACGGGAACAGAAACTAACACAAAGATGAAAATTGAGGGAGCGAGAACTAAGATTACTGAGGGCTTGAAAAACAAGGATAACCAAAACCAAGAACAACAACAATCAAAGAATATTAAACCAAAAACACAAACACTGGATCATAAGACCCATTACCATGACAACTATGACAGATAAGAAACATGTGGGGTGACTGGTCCTGATTCAGGACAGAGAAGAGATTTCATTGGTTGCTGTGCTGGCACACTCACACCTGACCCAACATCAGTCCCAGAAAATGGGCGGATTCACTTAAGTTGCAGCTCGTTACCTGTTTCAAAAAGATCCAGTGTTGTTTTTTTACACATATATAAATGGGCTGCATAAATAACTGGAAGCTGAAACTACAATATAAAGAACCAGCCAAATTAAAAAGCCCTGCAATTACATATACTCAAGGTTATGTTTTTATTGTAAATGAGGGGAAATAATCAGGAAATGTGTGTTTAGCAGTCGTAATAAGAGCAGACTGAATTCTTTAAATACTAAGTAAAACTGCTTCAAAGCTTCCTTTGTAACCTTCTTAACTAGAACATAGTCTGGTAAGTAGATGTGGGAATCACTAGAATGATGTTGAGTGATCCTTCCCTGTTATTTATCTGAAGCTGACAGGAGGCTTCAGCCAACAAATCAAGTTACAGATACAAGTTATTAGTGTGATTTTCTCTCTTTATGTCACAAAGTTAAAGCTGTTTGAGAAAACAACATTTCTCACTAACAAGCCTCCCTGAACACCCTCTTAATTAAAAGTAAACTCTAATTCTTCTCTAATTCTAATTCTTTCAATTGAAGAAAACAAAATTTTAAAAAGCAATTCCAACCTATAATGGATGGCATTAACCAGAGACTGATGGCAAAAGTGAAACAGCTGGAAAAGGTAAACTAAGGTCTTGTCAAGTCTTTAAAAATTTGAACAGTGATAATGTGGGGTTCTCTCTCCTCTCCCTAATTACAGGTGGGGAAGAAGATGCTCCAGAGTTTAAAGTGAACCTTGAAGAATCCTCTCTGGACAACAGCACCACAGCAGCTCCCCATGTCAACACCACCTCGGAGTTTGAAGTGGAGGCGACCATGCTGTCTAATGCAACTGCTACAGAGTCTGACCCTAAGAAATAAACTTAACTACACTTTGTACTCTGACTGTTCTGTCACAGTTATATCAGATTAATCTTGTAAATGGACTGCCTGAAGGCACATGTCTTTGGAAACATGGGGTCATTGGTCAAGATGGGATTTTTGGAAGGGGATCATGATGTAGAGTGGCAGTCAACATAGAAAAAGCATAGACAGATAATGGGAGACTGCTGCACTTAACAGGTTGGGTAAATTCTTCTCTAAACCCTATAGCTGTGGGAACTGACAAGTGCACTTGCATTTTGATACTGGGCTTCTAACATGAGGTTACAAGTTGGTGTGTTCCTGTGCTGGTCTGTCTTGAATGAATAAGGGTTATATCTGAGGGGGATCCAGTTTTGAGTCAGACTTGCAGCTCATCAGTAAGCGTAGCAGTGCACACATGGCCATTACAACTGCTAGCTGACATCTCAGGGGGAAGGCAGGATTATACTGAATATGGAGCTGTCAGGCAGGAGGAAGACCACAGAAGGTTGTGGGATGTAGTGAAGGACACTCAGAAGGTATAAACCAAAATGGAGGCACTAACCATGAGATTTTATTGATCATCTGAAATGATACTTTTGTATTATGTACTGCTTGGATAAATTTAAGGAACATTTAAAGTCACTCTTCAGGTCTTTGAATTTAAATATTCAAGCTGAAACTGATTCTGTTTGTTCATTGAAAACAAAATGCCCCTTGCAAACCAAGAGCATCAACCCTTTGATGGCCGGAGTCAAGGCAATGCAAAAGGCATTGATCACGTGGGAACTGTCCAGTCTATACAGAATAATCAAACTGCTTTATGCAGTACCAAATTCTAATATTACAAAATAAGGGATGATTCTGTTTAATCTTCAGTAACTAAGCTGGTCTCTGAGATCATGCTGTCTGTCATGCCTGGTTCCAGCACTAGAGCAAACTACAATCCTCACTAGATTTTATTTAGGAACTGATTTCTCTACTTGCAAGTTAATCAGCTAGGGTGTTGTGTTTGGGTGGAAAAATGTGAATGTGTCAGGACATGGCCACAATTTCTGCTGCTCGCAATAATGTCTCTATATGAACATTTTGGTGGCTCAGCATTTTTATTTTGTAGGAAATAAACCACAGCAATGACACAAAAACTACTTTGGTTTAGTAGCTCCATTAATATACAGCATACAATTAGGACTGCATTGTTGCACCTCATGTGGCTTTTAAAATGTCCTGAATTGAGGTACAGACTCCAACTGATTCTATAATTCTCCATTAAGCTGGTTCCAGCTTTGTTCAACAGTGAGTGATGGATCAGCTCTGCAGGATGGAGCCACAAAACCTACTTTCCCTCAGTGAAATAACAAATGTCCAAATCTGAGTGCAGACCTGTGTGTTTACTGTTGAGGTGATAACCCCCATTTCCTCTGTTCCTTTACTTCACATGCAGCCTCCTCTCATGTGTGTTTTAGAGAAACGTGCTTGTTATCTTCAGTCATCTTTGTGTCACTGGAACAGCACTGGATGATAATTTCAGCATCATCTGCTTGACTCGTGCAGATTCATCACAGAGCATCACTTTCATCCAGACATCCACAATTTTAATCAGGAAGGAAGTAAAATTGCTTCAAAGTTTCCTTTCTTACATCTTTTATTAGAAGATACTCTGGAAAGTAGATGAGGGGATCACCAGACACCCCACAATACGATCTTACCACAACACTTCACTCATGATACGATATTATTGCAACAACAAACAAACATGTTGTCAGTGTGTGAAAATGTTTCGTCACTTTGATGATCAATAAATGAACAGAATCAACTACATAAATAAATTAGTGTTCATTACTTTGTAGTTGTAGTTTGACCACGAGCCAGAAAAGCTGCAAATCTCATTAAAACATTTAAAAGGCAGAAATTCATGTCCTCCTTCACATTTTCTAAATCCATCCAGTGGGCTGTAGTGGAGTCCTAGCTGGGCTTTATGTTTGATACCCCTGATCTACAGCGACTGTAAACGTTTACAGCTTGGAGATGTTTCAAGAGAAATGTTGCAAAGCTTAAAGTTAAGTGAGGTTTACATTGAGGTAACATTATGTTGACAGTTTCAGATGCCGTGCTTTGTAACTCCCTGACTTTGAGCTCTTTGAAGATTTTCCCCAGTAAGTTTGGAAAGAGCAAACACCTGGAAAACAAACTTCTCCTCCCTTATGGTGTCATGGTGCTGTGTTAAAGGTGGATTTAAATAACATGAGGGAGACGTACTGTAGTCCTTTAAAAAGTTCTATGACTTACTCATTGTTAAAGTGTTGACTTCTGACTCGTTGATTCAACACACACATTGAATGCTTTCTTTGTGTCTCACACATTTCTTAAAACAAATAGACTCAGTGAGCCTGCTGCTGGAGGCAAATAAAGTTTAATCAACCCTGCTGACACGATCTCTAGAAGGCTGAATTATTCTAATACATCTCTCACCCTACAGTCGGGCAGACATGTCCATATTCAAACTTTGGACATAAAATGATCAATAATCTTCTTTAACTTGACTGCTAAGCTATAAACACTTAAATCCATGATGGTGTTGCTCTTTAATAGCTTCATCTAAATATCTGGATTATCAACCTTACTCTTCAGCACTTGCAGAGCTTGTTGTTCTGGTTTCATTTACAAGAAAAGAAAAACATAAAAGGAGTTACGACTGTCCTCACACAAACAGCAGCAGCAGACTTACAAAGGTAAGTTCTCTCATTTCCTGGTGGATTCATTTTTACTCACTTTCGCTCACATGACTTTACCATCGTCTCTAATGGAGCATTTATTCTATATTTAAAAATACAATGAAGTGGGTTTAACATGTAGTGGATTACACTGCACTTAGTCCGCCTTCTCTTTAAATTACAAGCAGACTCATTCACATGAAAAATGATCTGTAAATCTGTAGTATTACAGTTTTGAAAAATTTAATTAGTTTAACTTTCTGACACAGGGAGAGGTGAGTATCATGAAGCCTGTGTCACACCTGACAACATAAATAAATAAATATATGGTTTAACAGAGGTTTAATGGATAAGTGGGGAAAATAAAAGGATGTTTGCTAATGCCTATAAAATATGCTTCACTTCTTTGTTAAAGAATTATTTAATTTCCTTTGTTTAATTAATTTTCTGTAAACTGATTGTTGAGCGATCCTTCCCTGTTTATCTGAAGCTGACAGGAGGCTTCAGCCATCAAATCAAGTTACAGATACAAGTTATTAGTGTGATTTTCTCTCTTTATGTCACAAAGTTAAAGCTGTTTGAGAAAACAATATTTCTCACTAACAAGCCTCTTGTAACAATTAATCAAAAAACTAACTTTTGATTTCAGTTGAAGAAAGCAAAATTTTAAAATGCAATTCCAACCCATAATAGATGGTATAAACCAGAGAGGAGAAAAACAAGTAAAACCTGTTTCAGTGTTTGTGTGGCCGAATGACTATCAAATTATAAACTAGGAGAACAGTTAAAGCTGTCTTAATCATGATTATCCTATTAATCACAATATGCAGTCATCACATAATCGTTTCACTTGGTCATAAATCACGTAATGAGTGTCAGAATATAAAGTATGCATGAACAATAAAAACAGTCACTTCTTAAATCTCTACAGGATGAAGATGTTTGGAAGAATGATGAGCTGCTGTGTGGCTCTCCTCCTGACCTTCAGCTCTGTGTCAGCTGTAAGAAAGCTCAACTCAATCACTCATCTGAGGTCAGTAGGCTCTGACATATCTGCCCAAGAGGACTGCCTCCGGTTCCTCCACTGGTTTGCCAACACAGTTGACATCAACACAAACGATGACATACGTCTGACCTTTGGCCCAAACCTTCGTGATTATGGCTCACATCAATATCGCAACGATGAACAGCTGTTAGAGCCACTGCCGAGGGGATATCAGTACTACAGTCTTGGTAATATCCATGGAGAGGGATCATTGCAACTTCCACCTCAGGTCATCCATTCGGAGCAAGATGACCGTAACAGGGCTCGGATCATAATCAGAGTCAGGGAGCAGAATGTGGGACGGCGAACTTCACGGATAATAGACCGAGTCTATATCACACAGCATTATGAGGCAGCTGAACGTCGAGGGAGCGCGTATGATCCAGAACATACATATGGGATCACTACTAGCCTCTTAAGAGCGATCAGGAGGTTTTCCATGGACAGAGATGACATCAATTTACTGATGTCTCTCAGAAACCGCTATAGAAGCGACGCTGATGACTCCCAGCTATCAGAGATAAGAAACGAGTGGGGTGACCTCGCTTGTCTTGGACTGTTGGTGTTTATTGTGATACAACACACGTCAGCATGATGTGCTCCGTAGCTCACAGAGTCATCAAAACGATGCTTTTGCCTTTTCAGAAAGGTACTCGAATTTGGAGGACAAAACCTGTGTTTATTGTTTCATCTGTCTTGTTGTGCTTCTTGCTTCAGTCTTTTTTGGTCTTGTGTATCTGTCATACTCATCTAAATATTAAATCAACTAAACTCAATGTCAATGTAACTGGGCCATAAATTACATATTGTTACAATTACACAAAATGTGTTGTAGACCACAAATTTTATTTGCCAGTTTATACCTGACTTTTAGGACCTTCAAGCCTGTAGTTATGTTCTTTATCAGTTAGAGCCCCTCCTCATTGTTCTTCTTCTTTGGTGCAACCCTAGAAATACAGTGTACCCCTTTGGCCTCTCCCGTTTTCTACAATTCGCCTGTGAGAAAGGTTGGTGTCATTTCTTTCCAGACACTGTACAACACACATATAATGTATATTTATCCACCCTGATGTTTCTGATTGTGATTTTAGTTCAATTATTGTCATCATTGTGCCTGTTTTTGTTAGATGCTATAAATGTCTAGTATATGTGTGCCACAAATGTGTTTTAGGCGCCGTTAACACTAGCATGAATATATAATTCTGGCTAGCTTGTGTGGAAAATACATTATTAGATAAGAGGGCTTTTATTAGTAACATGTTAATCTAGAAGCTATTGAACGCGCAGAGCCTTAAAAAAGCATTTTGCTTGTAACTTGTAGACGTGCCTGCTTAGCTACAGTTAAGTACAGGATGTGCTCCGGTCGGGTATGAAAAGAATAGAACGACAGGAAATATCTGCAGTCTAAGACGACTGAAAATAATTCTTTAATACATACAGATATAGGAAGTGTCTAAAGGTCACTAACTGTAATAGACGTATGATATGATATGATATGATATGATATGATATGATATGATATGACATGATATGTTTTTTGCTTACGCATTAAGAGGCTGAACCTGATATACAAAAACAGTCTGATGTGTTTTTTAGTTGAGATCTATGCAGACGGTGACGTTGTGTACTTCTCCCACACGTGTGTTTAATACATCAGTTTTTTGACTCTACTTGGCTGGTGTATTGGTGGTTTTGTTCTCAAACCCACATCAAAGAATCGTAACACTTGGAAGATGTGATGGGTTGAGCTAACCCTCTTCCCCACTGTTTGTATTTGGTCGTAGGAGCCTCAGCGGTCAAGTTATTTACTTGGAGGTCTTTCTTTCTTTTACCTTTCTTTGTCAGACACAACGCAGGAACACACCAGTTACATCAACACACAGATTAAATTGAGCTTTTCTGTTTTGATGTATTGCCACTTACTGCAAAACGCTTAGTAAACTGTTTTACATCGTTCATCTCCTTCTTCATGTCCTGCCAGGGTTTTTTTCCCTTAGTCACTTAGCCCCTGCAGTCTTTTTCCTGGTATTTTCCCTGAATCACTGAAAACTTCGGTTATGAAGCTCCTTGTGAAAAAGAGAGAAATTGGCGTATTTTAACATTATAACACAGTATAATAATTATTGGCTTTATTATTGGTCTATTTATTCTTCAGATTGTTGAAAAAGTAGATATTAACCAAATTAGTGAGTACTTGAATATTAATAGCTACCATGAAATCTTCCAATCAGGCTTTCATCAATGTCACAGCACAGAAGCTGCTCTCATGAAAGGTGTGAAATTATATTTGGTATACTGGTATTGTTAGTTCACACCACAGTATTCAATACTGTTGATCATAATATGACTATTGGGTCTTACAGGAATCATTCTTAGACATAGAAGGTGGGGATTGTTTACATTTTGTATCTATTGACAAAGCTGATTTATGGATTTATGTATTGGTTGACTACTGCAATGCTTTTCTTGCAGTAGAGCGGGTCATGTTGTGTTAAAATCACAGCATCTCATATTTCATGATATTTCCTAAAAAGTGTTTATTCATCACATGGTGAATTTTGTGTGGGATAAAAGAGAAACAAATTATAACCATGTATACCTAAAACTGCAGGGGTATAGTAGGTATAAGTAATAAAAAGTAGTACAAACTGTCAGTAATCAACACATCATCACCAGGAGCTGAAGAAGTCGTCAGCATATTACAGTGAAGTGGTGTTTGCTTGCTTGGACTGAAAACCTCAGATGCCTGTGCCGCATTTTCCTATTAAAACCCATCCATCCATTCGCTTGCGCTTATCCTTTTCAGGGTCGCGGGGGGCGCTGGAGCCTATCCCAGCTGTCATAGGGCGAGAGGCGGGGTACACCAGCCAGTCTGTCACAGGGCCAACACATAGGGACAGACAACCATTCACACTCACATTCACTCGCACACTCACACCTAGTGGCAATTTGAATTATCCAATTAACCTATCCCCACAAGCTGCATGTCTTTGGACGGTGGGAGGAAGCCGGAGTACCCGGAGGGAACCCACGCAAACTCCACACAGAATGAAACTCCCGGCCTGATGGTGGAATTGAACTCAGGACCTTCTTGCTGTACGGCAACAGTCCTAACCACCGTGCCACCGTGCCGCACTATTAAAACCCCCTTTATGAAAACATCAGAGAAGAACAAACAACAAGAAAGTGTGATGTTTACTTAGAGTAAAAAGTTTACAAGTTCAATAACAGTTCTATAGAGCTTGAGGCGACTGTTGTTGTGATTTGGCGCCGTATAAATAAAATTGAATTGAACTGAATTTACAAAACAACAGTTTGTGAATCAGTGTGGCTCGTCTGATGGATAAATGACACATGTGTTGAGCAAGAGTGTGTTTCACTGATGGGTTTGTATTCTTTCTGTAATCTTGAAAACGCTGTTCAATAAAATATATTTTCATGTGTGTGATGTGTCGTAACTGTCTTGACTAAAAGTCATATTTTATATATTAGTTTATTTTTTTCAGTAATACAAATTGAGTTTCCTGGAGACCTGCTGACCTAAAACCAAAACAGTTCACTTGATTCAAATCCATCTGGGTCTGTTTGTTGCAGGGCTTTCATGTTTCATAACATTGTGTATAACAAACAGCAGATAGGATATGTGGCAGACAATGGGAGAAGTAATGGGACTCAAATTATAATTAGAATCAGGGAGAAGAATGATGTATGATAATAGACCAAGTGTATATCACACAGCATTATGAAACATCTGAAAATCAGGGCACGAGGTATAATCCAGAACATACCAGGTGACTACCAACCTGCTGATCAGAGTTTTCTGTGGAAGAAAATGACATGAGCTGACTCATGTATCTCAGAAACTGGTTTAGAAGCAGTGCTGATGATTCCCAACTACCGTCATGGTTTTCTGCGTGGCAGGCAGAATGTAGGACCCAACACAAAGAGTAAACTCAAAACAGCAGCTTTACTGCTGGAAAAACTCTTACACAGAAAACAAAACCAAAAACATGAAACTCAAATAAAAAAACTAAGAAACTGATCTGGGAACAGAGAACTAGGAAATACAAGGAGTACGACAGAAACACACAGTGATGAGGGTGTATGATTGTTAACAAAGTGATAGAGGACAGAAGAAAACACAGGGCTCAAATACACCAGAGAGTAACAATCGAATGGGAAACTGGAGGGAAACACAGCTGGGACTAATCTGACATAACGAGACAAAAGAGAAGCAAAACTCAAAACACTGAACACAGAACACGAGACTATCAAAGTAAAACAAGACAAGCACAGAGACACAGACTTGACAAGGAGGCACGGCTGACTGGGAAAACAGAGCGAACATAGAGACAGCGGTGACTAGACATGAAACGTGGGACACGGGAACAGAAACTAAACACAAAGATGAAAATTGAGGGAGCGAGAACTAAGATTACTGAGGGCTTGAAAAACAAGGATAACCAAGAACAACAACAATCAAAGAATATTAAACCAAAAACACAAACACTGGGTCACGAGACCCATTACCATGACAACTATGACAGATAAGAAACATGTGGGGTGACTGGTCCTGATTCAGGACAGATAAGAGATTTCATTGGTTGCTGTGCTGGCACAATCACACCTGACCCAACATCAGTCCCAGAAAATGGGCGGATTCACTTAAGTTGCAGCTCGTTACATGTTTCAAAGGGATCCAGTGTTGTTTTTTTACACATATATAAATGGGCTGCATAAATAACTGGAAGCTGAAACTACAATATCGTTAGCTTCATAGCATAAGTGCCTAAGTCATTGTCTGGTCAAAGTGACTTAGGCAATTATGCTATGAAGCTAACGATATAGAGAATCAGCCAAATTAAAAAGCCCTGCAATTACATATACTCAAGGTTATGTTTTTATTGTAAATGAGGGGAAATAATCAGGAAATGTGTGTTTAGCAGTCGCAATAAGAGCAGACTGAATTCTTTAAATACTAAGTAAAACTGCTTCAAAGCTTCCTTTGTAACCTTCTTAGCTAGAACATAGTCTGGTAAGTAGATGTGGGAATCACTAGAAGGATGTTGAGCAATCCTTCCCTGTTATTTATCTGAAGCTGGCAGGAGGCTTCAGCCAACAAATCAAGTTACAGATACAAGTTATTAGTGTGATTTTCTCTCTTTATGTCACAAAGTTAAAGCTGTTTGAGAAAACAACATTTCTCACTAACAAGCCTCTCTGAACACCCTCTTAATTAAAAGTAAACTCTAATTCTTCTCTAATTCTAATTCTTTCAATTGAAGAAAACAAAACTTTAAAAAGCAATTCCAACCTATAATGGATGGCATTAACCAGAGACTGATGGCAAAAGTGAAACAGCTGGAAAAGGTAAACTAAGGTCTTGTCAAGTCTTTAAAAATTTGAACAGTGATAATATGGGGCTTTCTTTCCTCTCCCCAATTACAGGTGGGGAAGAAGATGCTCCAGAGTTTAAAGTGAACCTTGAAGAATCCTCTCTGGACAACAGCACCACAGCAGCTCCCCATGTCAACACCACCTCAGAGTTTGAAGTGGAGGCGACCATGCTGTCTAATGCAACTGCTACAGAGTCTGACCCTAAGAAATAAACTTAACTACACTTTGTATTCTGACTGTTCTGTCACAGTTACATCAGATTAATCTTGTAAATGGACTGCCTGAAGGCACATGTCTTTGGAAACATGGGGTCATTGGTCAAGATGGGATTTTTGGAAGGGGATCATGATGTAGAGTGGCAGTCAACATAGAAAAAGCGTAGACAGATTATGGGAGACTGCTGCACTTAACAGGTTGGGTAAATTCTTCTCTAAACCCTATAGCTGTGGGAACTGACAAGTGCACTTGCATTTTGATACTGGGCTTCTAACATGAGGTTACAAGTTGGTGTGTTCCTGTGCTGGTCTGTCTCGAATGACTTAGCCAAAAAAAATACGTGTGAAACTCTGCACTCAAGTTTCAAGTTACAAGTATGAATTTTGATCCTATTTTTCTTCCTTTCATCTGATTGGCCAATGTCATGTCAATCACAGATTTAACAATCCAATCAGAGAACAGATGAGTTTGGCTGTCGGAGGGGGGCTTTTTTGAACTGCAGGTCCTTGAAGGGTAATACAGTTTAAAGCTGGAGGAGTTAGGTCCCCTAACTTTCAGTAGCTTTTGAAAGGATAAAGTTGTGTTATATCAGTGGTTAGAAATACCATTATTACTTTAGGATTTGTTTAACACAAAGTCAAGGCTGACCCGGGGCCATTGATGTGAGTCACAAGCTGTGTCCCAAAACTTCGGCTGCATCCTTCAGAGGACCCGGCCTTCGCGGTCTACGTGGGCCGGGTCCTTCGAAGACCGAGAAGGCCAGAAGGCAGGAGGCTGTGAAATGGGACCGTCTAGCCTTCAGATTTGCCTCACCGCTGTGTCGGTGGAGTTTAATAAACTCGGCCGTCTGCTATCTAAAATATAACAGGACACTGGCATAAATTCTCGACCGTCTCACACTTCTGTTTAATCAGTTTTCTGTTTGACGTTTATTCAGCTGTGTGAAAATCCTGGAAGAACCCACCCGATGGATTAATAAAGTTTTATTTAATCTAATAATCTAATAACTGTGATCTCAGCCAAACCGATTTACTCCGGAACAAATAAAACACCGAAAAAAGCCAAACAATTACATTTTTAAGTTATCCGAGTGACTTAGGCTACGTCCACACGTACCCGGGTATTTTTGAAAACGCAGATTTTTCTATGTGTTTGCACCTTTCGTCCACACGTCACTGAAAACGGAGATTTCTAAAAACGCCTGCCAGGGTGGAGATTTTCCAAAACTCCGTTTTTGCATTTATGTGTGGATGAGGAAAACGGAGAAAACGCAGCGTCAAAGGTGTGCGCCTTTTTTGACGTCACACTGTGCGCCACGTTATTGTTTCGGTGAAATGAATTTCTACAATACTGTTACTGTTAATTGTACTCTCTGCAGTGTTTAAATGCTTGCATATACACACACAGTTACTGTCCCTCCACACATACGACTCGGTTCTGCTTCTACGCCCTATCTTTGTTTACTATTTCCCACCGAGGCTTCTAGACTTCTGATTGGCCAACATTTCTACACGGTTAGGAATATATCGCCACCTCTTGCTTTGGCATGTTCCTAGCAGCGTTTTCCTTCATTTCTGCGTTTACGTGTGGACGGGATTATTTTTTAAAACGAAAACGGAAAGTCTCCGTTTTCAAAAATACCCGTGTACGTGTGGACGTAGCCTTATATATCATGTTTAACCTGAGTAGCGAAAGAGCGGGGGTCTGAAAACGATGAAGCCGGGAGTCCGCTGGTCTCGTCGGCTCGAGTGACCATTGAACCCCCCGACTTGCTATCGAGTGGGTGGGTAACAGACGTCTCCGAAAACGTCGGCGCACTTTTGCAAATATGCGATGTCTTGATAAACCAAGCAGATATTTGCAATTTACACAGCTACTTTCTCGCCTGAAAATATGTTAAATGTTTATTTTGTGACCCAGAAAGTGTAATAAGAGTAATTTTAAAACTTAGTAGCGGCCGCCCAGTGTTGGGAAGGTTACTTTTAAAATGTATTCCACTACAGAATACCGAATACATGCCCTAAAATGTATTCTGTAACGTATTCCGTTACGTTACTCAATGAGAGTAACGTATTCTGAATACTTTGGAATACTTAATATATTATCATGCTGTTTACAACTACATGAATGTCCTATTGCTGTGATTTATTACTGTTACTGAAGGTACGTAGTACGAAACGTAGTAAAGGGACCTCTGGCTAATACGTCCGGTTCCCTGTCGGGCTGGTAGCCGAAAACTAGCTTTACTTTGTTGTCTGGGTCAACTTTGATTGCGGGAGACAGAGAGAGGCGTTGAAAGGCTCCAACGGAACTTATTTTTTCCGGAGGAAAACACGAACACAGTGTACAGTTGAGTCTTAATAGCTTACTTACAAATGGGCTCCTCAGGCACTCTTCTTGGCTGCAGTGGTTATTATTATATTTACATGCTTCCAGCTCCCGTTTTTGCTCCGTGACAGCTCGGACTTTTCCTTTCTCTCCCTCCCTCGCTCACAGAGACACATAACGTGTATGGTAGTCCATTCTCGCTGCAGCACGGACTACACTGCCCATCAGGCTACATGCTTTAGAGCTATGCCTGTAGCATTCTGCCTTTTAGCTTAGCACAACAACAACAACAAAAAAGCGCTCTCTCACCCAGGAAACACGCAGAGAGAGAGAGCGCGTCACCCTGTAACCATGGCAACCGTAACGCTGCCGCCTGGAACAACAGAACATAGCTGTCAAACAAACCCAAACAATCCTGACCCGCGACAATATGAAACAGGAAAGTACCGCCGTGTATTCCATTTATTTCAACAAAGTAACTGTATTCTGAATACCACCTTTTTAAACGGTAACTGTAACGGAATACAGTTACTCATATTTTGTATTCTGAATACGTAACGGCGGTACATGTATTCCGTTACTCCCCAACACTGCGGCCGCCATTGTTGGAAACTGAAATTGGCTGGGCCACGCTATGAATTCTGGGATATGGTGGGCCACGAAGGACACACCCGACCCATCCTTCAAATTCGGGGAAATGAAGGACGCATTTGTCGGCCGCATTTGAAGGAGTCGACGAATTGGGACAGCCTTTGTCGCCTGGCTGTAACGTAATCGGCCTTCAAATGCGGCCTCCGGAGGATGCAGCCGACGTTTTGGGACACAGCTACAGTGCGCAGCATAAAGGTCCTTTCACATCAGACGCAGCATGTGCTGCTAATGCTAACTAAAAGCCAAGGATCTAGAATTTGTTGCTGCCTGCTGAGCTCTGTGGGTTTTTGCAGCAGCTCTACCTGTACTAGATGCACCTGCTCCTTGTCGTTTCTATCTCTGACTTTATGTCCTCTACAAGAGTTTGGTTTTTTTTATCTTCAAATGTTCATAATGAAGAAAGCTTTGTAACTATCCCCACTAGTGAAGACTGTCATTTCCACAACACTGCCCCCCATCCCCCCTCCCCGAGGTCTGCAGCGCTCTGGAGGTCTCTGTATTAAGCACGTAAACCTGTGACACAAAAATCACCAAACTCGGCGGTGATGAAGGAAAACGCTAGGCTGGCATATAAAAGTTCATTTATTCCTTCAGGACCTGAAGCTCCATAAAGCACCCCTCCAATAGCCAAACCCATCTGTTCTCTGATTGGATTGTTAAATTTGTGATTGACATGACATTGGCCAATCAGATGAAAGGAAGAAAATAAGGGTCAAAAATTCGTACTTGTAACTTGAAACTTGAGTGCAGAGTTTCACACGTATTTTTTTGGCTAAGTCCATACACAAATCTTTTTTACGCACACACAAATTATTTTTACACATACAGATCCTGATTTACAAGTACAAAATATTTATGACCACAATTTGAGCCCATAGTAATTCCCTTTGTACTGGGCTCCATTCTGCCCTTTTTCACAGACTGCAGCTCGTTCAAAATGCTGCTGCCTCCTGCCTCCCCTTCCCTCATCCACCTGCTGGCCTCCACCACTTAATTTTACTGAATCTGTGGAAGCTCCGCCATAGCCACCACCAAACAACTGAGTTATTTTTACACACCGACCAGCATCTGGACAATCCACCACCTTTCATTGTTTATACCGTTACAAAAAAAAAAAAAGAAAAGAAAAATCATCAGGCCACCGAGCGGTATGCCCAATGGCCAGTCCAGCTGTGGTCGTGCGTGCCATCAGTTAACCCTTCGGCACGCGTCCCTAGGGTTGCCGACCCCTGGGTGCGCACATTCTACTTCATTAAAAATCATGGGTGAGAGCAGCTCAGCATATAATATCTAATCATTTATTTACTCTGACCAGCCAGCAAACAATGCCTGCAATTATATACATTCATGGTTATGTTGCTATTGTATTTGCCAAACTAGTCTCAGTTTTATTTAGGAAGGTTCCTAATGCTTGGCAGCAGGGGCACACCTACAGGGGTGGCATGTGCCATCCTAAAATAATAATCTGTTGCCACCCCTATTGCAACCTTAGTTTCATATGACATTGTAGTTTATTAAAATAGGCTAGCATTAACACTTTTACAATAAAAACTATAACTTTTTTTCTTACTAGGATTTTATGTTTTTGTGTGATTTCCAGATCAATTGTGTTAATACAATATGACTATGAAAAAATAACTGTAAATTCAGACATGTGACGTTGTGCTTAAAATAATGATACCAAACAAGGCCAGGCAAAATACTAATTTTATCATCTTGACATATATATAATGCATATTACAGAATGTAACACCTGCATATGTGTAAAAAAAATGCTTTAATTCTGCCACCCCATTTGATTTCCCCATTTGCCACCATAAGAGAATTTCTCTAGATCCGCCCCTGCTTAGCAGTCATAGAAGATACTCTGGAAGATAAATGTGGGAATCACCAGACACCCCACAATATGACATCACAATACTTCACTCATGATACAATATTATTGCAACAACAAACAAACTAAGATTTTGTCAGTGTGTGAAAACATTTCATCACTTGAACAATCAACAAATGAGCAGAATCAACTTTGTCAGAGAAAAAGATACATTTTATTGCAGATAATTAAATGACAGAAAGGTTCGTGTTATTCACTACGACTTTTTTTGTTTTTTACTTTGTAGTTTGAATGGCCACAGGTGAGGCCATGAAGCAGATGATTACATAACAGAAAAACTGCAGATCTTATTAAAACATATTTAAAAGGCAGAAATTCATGTCCTCCTTCATATTTTCCAAACCCATCCAGTGGGCTGTTGTGGAGTCCTAGTTGGTCTTTATGTTTAAAACACCTGATCTACAGCGACTGTAAAGTTTTACAGCTTGGAGATGTTTCATGAGGAATGTTGTAAAGCTTAGAGTTAGAAGAGGTTTAATCCTGTAACATTATTTTAACAGTTTCAGATGCTGTGCTTTGTGATACCCTGACTCTGGAACCTTTGAAGATTTTTTCACAGAAGGTAATCAAACAGCAAATACCTGGAAAACGAACCTCCCTTGTGGTGTCACGCTACAGTATTGAAGACAGATTAATATAACAAAAGAGACAATGGTTTTAGTCCTTAATAAAGTTCTATGGTGTCTCTCACAAAGTGTTGACTTTGATTCATTGGTCTAATGTACATATTCATTTAAATACTTCTATGGAAATAAAAACATGGAGTCAATGGACCAGCTGGTGCAGCCAAATCTAGTTTATTCAACCCTGCTGGCACGATTTCTAGAAGGCAGAAATACTGGTTGAACTGGCTGACCCCTGAAACTGTTCCTCATAGCTGTCAAACACAGAGACGTGGTGATCAAAGAAGCGTAGGTTCACTGTGGGCATTACATTAAGTGCATCAAAGGTTTTTAAATTAACTTTAGACAGGGAAAGTGCAGTGTATGGCTAAGATTTAATGAAAGAGACAGGTCAGTATCAGGTGCATGGCGAGTGTGTAAAGTTCTGCCATTAAACATCTTAGTTTGATAAATGTTGACATTAAAAAAAGGATATTTAGCTACACTGCATGCCGAGTTTCTAAAATAAACAAGTACAGAAAAATGAAATAAACAGTGAGGATCGTGATGCTATATCGTTGTCATTTCCATAACAGCACCTCCTCCTGGTAGGGTTGCAGCAGTGGAAGCAGCTCCACGAGCTTTAAAACATCCTGGGTAAATATGTGCAGCCTTGGCTTTTTTGTACAAACATGAAATTTTGGCTAGTTTCACATAATGAAACTAAAAGTTTGAGTTGTAACACGATCACATATTTCTACATATGAATGATCTTAGAGTTTTTATAATATGATGGTAACTACAGAACACCTTTAAATGAGGAAAACTTGAATAATCAAACAAATCATACGAGAAACACTTCCTTTAAAAATGTGTGTTTATTATTTGAAATTCATTCATCAGCCACTACATTAAGGAGACAACTGCATCTCTCACCCTGCAGTCGGGCAGACACGCCCATGGTCAAACTTTGGACCTAAACCCACTTTTATGTGACTGCTAAACTAGAAACACTTAAATCCATGATGGTGTTGCTCTTTAATACTCTCATCCAAATAGCTGGATTATCAACCTTCATCTTATCAACTAGCAGAACTTGTTGGTCTGGTTTCATTTACCAGGAAAAGCAAAACATAAAAGGAGCTACGACTGTCCTCACACAAACAGCAGCAGCAAACTTACACAGGTAAGTTCTCTCATTTTCTGGGGAATTCATTCTAATTTATTTTCACTCCCATGACTTTACCCTCTTTTCTAATGCACCATTTATTCTACCAATGACAAAATATTTAAAGATACGATGAAATGGATTGTACTTAGTTTGCCTTCTCTTAAATTACAAGCATACTCATTCAAGTGCAAAATGATCTAGTTTTGATTTATTAGTTTAACTTTCTGACACAGGGAGAGGTGAGTATCATAAAACCAGATCCACACCTGACAACATAAATAAATAATATTATGGGTTAATAGAAGTGTAATGGATAAGTGAGAAAAAAATAAAAAAGATGAATGAAAAGGCACTCAAATATGTAGTTGTTACAATTTGCTAATGGCAATAAAATATGCTTCACTTCTTTGTTAAAGAATTATTTAGTTTGCTTTGTTTAATTAATGTAATGTAAACTGATTGTTGAGCGATCCTTCCCTGTTATTTATCTGAAGCTGACAGGAGGCTTCAGCCATCAAATCAAGTTACAGATACAAGTTATTAGTGTGATTTTCTCTCTTTATGTCACAAAGTTAAAGCTGTTTGAGAAAACAACATTTCTCACTTACAAGCCTCTCTTAACAATCTCTTAATTAAAAGTAAACTCTAATATTAACCCTTGGATGCACAACCTAACAATACCTACACTCTTCCACGAGTGGGGTCAAAAATGACCCCAAATAGAAACAATGCATTTTGCTATAAACTTGGTTGTTATTCTTCAAAATCTTTAAAACAAAGAGTTGTAATATTTTCACATTTGAGGTATTCCTCATAAAACATGTTTGTGACATGAGGCACTTTGCATTTTTATTTATTTTTTCATTAATTTTAAGAAATTGCAGTTTTTGTATCCTTGTATCACTTTTGTATGCCTGCTCTGCATATACTGCAGAAGCTGGGTCTTCCCTCTGAAAGGCACAAGTTGTTCATCCACTGTAACACAATCACTGAGGATGAATTTCTGCCTACAGTTGACCAGGAACAGGCCCCATATGTAGTGGCAAGCTGCCATGTGGTTTGTTTTCAGTCGGTAGGCTCTTGTCATCAAAGTGCAAGAAACAGCGAATATGTTCAAATCTTTGAATTGCCATAGTGGCCTTGTACAATGGGTTACGCAGAGGACTCCAAAAAAACAAAAACAAAAAAAAAAAACACACCGACTGGTACATCCCAGTTCTTCTCACTTCCTGCAAGAAGGGTCAATCAAATAAAGGCCAGGAGCTTATGTTTGATTATATTTTTCCACTCTTTTCCCCTGTCTGTGGCTACTCTTCGTGCCTCCATGTTTGTGTATGACAGCACCTCTTCTATTATATTATCAGACATGAACATCTTCCATACATCTATTGGGGAGACAGTACTAAACCCAGGTGCAAGCCCTGGCTGACTAATTCAGAATATTGTGGGGCTCATTCTGTTGCACTCAATATCCATTTCCTCTTCAGAGGACTCATCAGAGGACTCCTCTGTATCTGACTGGCCTTGTTCAGTGGGGGGGACAATAGTCTGGGTCCTCTATATCTTAGATGTCCGATTCTGAGTCAGTGGCTCCGATGGGCTCTTCATCCCATCCGTCCTGGATCATTTGTAGGGCAAGGTCCACAGGGATCCTAGCTGGCCTCATAGCAGAAATGTTACTTTAGATATTAAAAAAAACATCAGAAAGGACAATGTTTGAAATGCACAGGAAACTATAAACAGGGCTGCACAGAAATGGTCCGCAGGTGCGCATTTGTTGTCAAGATAAGACGCGTACCAGATAAGAAGTTGGAATGCGCGTTTGAGTACATTAGATGTTCTGGAGGAGGACAGACATTTGTTCAGAACTCTTAAAGATGTCGAAGAAGCAAGCTCCGTAAGCAATTACTTTGGTGTTCCTCCACCGCAAAAGAAGCGCGTATTCTCTGAATTTCAGGGAATACTTTTATTTTGACAGTGAATGTGCACCTGCGGACCACTTATGTGCAGTCCTGACTATAAATCATGTATGTTATTGTGTAAAAATTAATTCCCGATCCATCAAATGTGTAAGTGGGACAGTAAGAGTTGCTAAGAATGAAAGTTTCATAGAAGATTCCATAAGAACTGCTTGGGGTCATTTTTGACCCCACTTGTGGAAGAGTGGGGTAGTGATACAAAAACTGCATTTTTTTAAATTAATGAAAAAATAAATAAAAATGCAAATGGCCACATGTTACAAACATATTTTATGAGGAATACCTGGAATATGAATATATTACAACTTTTCATTTTAAAGATTTTGAAGAAAAACAACACGTGGGGTCATTTTTGACCCCACGTGTGCATCTAAGGGTTAAAAAAGTAACTTTTGATTTCAAATGAAGAAAGCAACATTTTAAAATGCAATTCCAACCCATAATAGATGGTATAAACCAGAAAGGAGAAAAACAAGTAAAACCTGTTTCAGAGTTTGTGTGGCTGAATGACTATCAAATTATAAACTAGGAATACATTTAAAGCTGTCTTAATCATTAATATTCTGTTCATCATATTATGCAGTCATGACATAATCATTAGATTCATCACTGGTGAAAAATCATGTAATGAATGTCAGAATATAAAGTATGCATGAACAATAAAAGCAGTGACTTCTTTAATCTCTCCAGGATGAAGATGTTTGGAAGAATGATGAGCTGCTGTGTGGCTCTCCTCCTGACCTTCAGCTCTGTGTCAGCTGTAAGACAAGTGCTCAACTCAATCACTGATCTGAGGTCAGTAGGCTTTGGCCAGTCTGTGAATGACCACAGCTTCCGGTTCCTCCGCTGGTTTGCCAGCGCAGTTGACATCAACATAAATGGTGACATACGTCTGACCTTCAACCCAAATAGTGGTGATTATGGCTCACATCATTATGGAAACTATGAACAGCTGTTAGAGCGAGTGCCGTGGGGATATCAGTACTACAGTCTTGGTAATATCCATCGAGAAGGATCGTTGCGACTTCCACATCATGTCTTCCAATCAGAGCACGAGTATGGCAACAGGGCTCGGATCATAATCAGAGTCAGGGAGCAGAATGTGGGACAGCGAACTCCACAGATAATAGACCGAGTCTATATCACACAGCATTATGAGACATCTGAACATCGAGGGACAGAGTATGATCCACAACATACATATCAGGTCACTACTAACCTGTTAAGACAGTTGAGAAGTTTTTCCTTGGACCATGATAACATCAACTTACAGTCTCGCAGAGTAGTCCAGGTGAACTATTCCTCACATGAATACAACAGACGTCCGCATGCTGTGCTCCATAGCTCACAGAGCCGTCAAAACAATGCTTTTGTCTTTTCAGAATCTCAGGACGACAACACTTGTGTTTATTGTTTCATCTGTGCTGTTGTGATTGTTGCTTCACTCGTTTTTGGTCTTCTGTATCTGTCATACTCACCTAAATAGTAATTCAACTAAACTCAATGTCAACACTCTGTTCTGTTTCTGTTTTGCCACTTATTGCAAAACCCTTGAGCAAACTGTGTTGCATCGTTCATCTTCTTCTTCATGTCCTGCCAGATTTTTTCCCCTCAGTCTTTTTCCTGGTATTTTCCCTTGTGAAAAAGACAGAAATTGACATATTTTTACATTATAAGACAGTATAATAATTATTCACCTTATTATTGGTCTCTATTTATTCTTCAGATTGTTGAAAAAGTAGATATCATTGGGTCTTACAGGATTCTTAGACGGTTTAAATCAAACTTAGAAGATGGGGATTGTTTACATTTTGTCTCTATTGACAAAGCTTATTTATGGATTTCTTTATGGGTTGACTACTGCAATGCTTTTCTTGCAGTAGACCGGGTCACTTTGTGTTGCCTTGATGTGAAAATAAAGAGGATGATGTGACATTTAGTTTCTGCCCACTGCTTGAACAAACTGCCTCAGATCTTCACTAATTTTATCAAATTCTATTTTTAAAATCATGGAACGTTTCAAATAAAATCACATCATCTCTTATTTCATTATATTTCCTAAAAAGTGTTTATTCATCACATGGTGAATTTTGTGTGGGATAAAAGAAAAACAAATTACAACCACTTATAGAACTGCAGGGGTATAGTAGGTATAAGTAGTAAAAACTGTCAGTGATCAACACATCATCACCAGGAGCTGAAGAAGTCATCAGAATATTACATTGAAGTGGTGTTTGCTTGCTTGGACTGAAAACCTGAAACACTCAGATGCCTGTGCCGCATTTTCCTATGAAAACCGCCTTTAAGAAAACATCATAGAAGAACAAACAACAAGAAAGTGTGATGTTTACTTAGAGTAAAAAGTTCAATAACAGTTTTATGGAGTTTGAGGCGACTGTTGTTGTGATTTGGCGCTGTATAAATAAAACTGAATTGAACTGAATTTACAAAACAACAGTTTGTGAATCAGTGTGGCTCGTTTGAGGAGAATGCACAATTACTCTGATGGATAAATGACACGTGTTGATTAGGAGTGTGTTTCACTGATGGGTTTGTGTTCTTTCTGTAATCTTGAAAACGCTGTTCAATAAAATATATTTTCATGTGTGTGATGGTCATTTTGTGATGTGTCGTAACTGTCTTAACTAAAAATCAATCAATCAATCAAATTTATTTATATAGCACATTTTAAAGACCGAAGTACACCAAAGTGCTTTCCAGTAAAATCATGATACAGATAAAATCACAATATAAAATATAAATTACAGATATAAATAAAATAAATAGAATATAAAATAATTACATAATCTAAATGCAAAGCCAGATGTAAATTACCCTAATTAGCCTTGAATGCCAGGTTAAACAAATACGTTTTTAGACGTGATTTAAAAGACTGAATGGAATCTGATGCGCGAATATGAAGAGGAAGAGTATTCCATAACCTGGGTGCGGCAACGGCAAAGGCACGGTCTCCTCTGGTCTCCAGCCGAGACCTAGGTTGCACTAAGAGCAGTCGGCCCGATGATCTTAGTGCTCTCTTAGGGCTATACAGACAGAGGAGATCAGCTAGGTAGTCAGGTGCCATATTGTTTAGGATTTTATAGGTTAACAATAAAATTTTAAAATCAATTCGATATTTAATAGGAAGCCAATGTAAGTTGGCCAGAACAGGGGTGATAGAATCATACTTTCTAGTGCCGGTCAAGAGACGTGCTGCGGCATTTTGGACCAGCTGCAATCGCTGAAGAAGAGAAGATTGTAGGCCCAAGTAAAGAGAATTACAATAATCCAGTCTTGAAGTGATGAAAGCATGAATGAGTTTCTCCAGATCTTTGCGTGGTATATACGGTTTAGCCTTAGAAATTAGGCGTAGTTGGTGAAAGCTGGTTTTTACCACAGCAGAGACCTGTTTATCTAGTTTGAAGGAACTATCCATGAAAACTCCAAGATTCCTAGCAGCTTCAGTAAGGTGATTAGCAACAGGCCCGAGTGTGCCAGTCAGTTGTCCCAGAGGCATATTTCTATCAAAAACGAATAATTTCTGTCTTCTTTTCATTTAAAGTAAGAAAGTTACGTGATAACCAGTCTTTAACATCCCTCAGACAATCAAACAGAGGATGTAGTGAAGATGAAACATCCCCAGTCAGGTGGAGGTAGATTTGAATATCATCAGCATAGCAGTGAAAAGAGACATTATGTTTTTCAAAGATGGAGCCCAAGGGCAGCATGTACAGAGAAAACAACACAGGACCCAATACCGAGCCCTGGGGCACACCACAGCAAAAAGGGGCAGAAGAAGAGGAATATTTTCCCATCATGACAGAGAACGACCTCTCAGAGAAATATGATTTAGACCATGATAGAACATTTCCTTTAAGGCCTACTACTTGTTCCAACCTTGCCAAAAGGATATCATGGTCAACCGTGTCAAAGGCTGAAGTCAAATCCAATAGAAATAAGACCGCAGAGCGCCCAGAGTCAGCGATTAGAAGAAGGTCATTGAAAACTCTTAGTAGGGCAGTTTCGGTGCTGTGACGCAGTCTAAATCCAGACTGGAATTTATCACTTATACCATTTCTCTCTAAGTGGGTCTGTAGCTGCTGAAGCACTATTTTCTCTAAAATTTTTGACATGAAAGGGAGTTTAGAAATCGGCCTGTAATCTGCTAGAGTGTTACGATCAAGGCTGCTTTTCTTGATAACAGGTTGCACGACTGCATGTTTAAAGACAGTCGGAACACAGCCAGATAACAGTGATGAGTTCATTAAAATTAAGATACAGGACCCGATTGTATTCAATGCATCCTTAATGATACGAGAAGGAATAATGTCATGCAGAGAATTTGAGCTTCTCTGGTTATTAATTATTTCCTTTAAAGTCGAGAATGACACAGGTTCAAACTGTTGAAAGACCGTTGAACATTCGGAAACTGGGGCTTGATTTACTACCAGAGAATGTGGGGATCTTAACACTGAGATTTTATCTATAAAATAATTTAGAAATTTCTCGCAGAGGGCTGAGGAGGCACCCATCGAAACATCAGAGCAGGGGTTAACCACTGAGTTAAAGATTTTAAACAGAACTCGAGGATTGTGACTATTGCAATAATGTTGGACAAAAAAGAAGTTTTTGCCATTTTGGCAACCTTCTGAAATTTAGACCGGCTCATATGCAGGATGTCAAGGGACACCTGAAGTTGATCTTTTTTCCATCTCCTCTCAGCTTGACGACATTCACGCCTAAGAGCAAGGGTGGATTCATTTAGCCAGGGTTGGCGAGAGGTTTTACGGCGTTTAGTCTTTATTGGAGCCACAGTGTCCCAAATAGAAGAGCATGGAGAAATAAAAGAGTTGACTATGCCATCAATCGAGAGAGGTGCATTACTAATGTCATCGTAACAGGCAGAGTTAGCAAAGGCCGCAGAGAAAAGGGCAACAGCCTCAGAATTAATCAGACGCGATAGGCTCAGTGGACCCTCAGAGTTCAGTTCCATATTGCATAACTGAACATCAAACATAACTGGGAAATGGTCCGAAATCCCAGCATCATTAATGTTCGTGATGCAAATATCCAGTCCATACGACAATACCAAGTCCAACATATGCCCTTTAGTGTGGGTTGATATATAAAATCATATTTTATATATTAGTTTATTTTTTCAGTAATACAAATTGAGTTTCCTGGAGACCTGCTGACCTAAAACCAAAACAGTTGACTTGATTCAAATCCATCTGGGACTGTTTGTTGCAGGGCTTTCATGTTTCATAACATTGTGTATAACAAACAGCAGATAGGATATATGGCAGACAATGGGAGAAGTAATGGGACTCAAATTATAATTAGAATCAGGGAGAAGAATGATGTATGATAATAGACCAAGTGTATATCACACAGCATTATGAAACATCTGAAAATCAGGGCACGAGGTATAATCCAGAACATACCAGGTGACTACCAACCTGCTGATCAGAGTTTTCTGTGCAAGAAAATGACATGAGCTGACTCATGTATCTCAGAAACTGGTTTAGAAGCAGTGCTGATGATTCCCAACTACCGTCATGGTTTTCTGTGTGGCAGGCAGAATGTAGGACCCAAACACAGAGAGTAAACTCAAAACAGCAGCTTTACTGCTGGAAAAACTCTTACACAGAAAACAAACCCAAACACAAGAAACTCAAATAAAAAAACTAAGAAACTGATCTGGGAACAGAGAACTAGGAAATACAAGGAGTACGACAGAAACACACAGGGATGAGGTTGTATGATTGTTAATGAAGTGATAGAGGACAGAAGAAAACACAGGGCTCAAATACACCAGAGAGTAACAATTGAATGGGAAACTGGAGGGAAACACAGCTGGGACTAATCTGACATAACAAGACAAAAGAGAACCAAAACTCAAAACACTGAACACAGAACACGAGACTATCAAAGTAAAACAAGAAAGACATGGAGACACAGACTTGACAAGGAGGCACGGCTGACTGGGAAAACAGAGCGAACATAGAGACAGGGCTGACTAGACATGAAACGTGGGACACGGGAACAGAAACTAAACACAAAGATGAAAATTGAGGGAGCGAGAATTAAGATTGCTGAGAGTTTGAAAAACAAGGATAACCAAAACCAAGAACAACAACAATCAAAGAATATTAAACCAAAAACACAAACACTGGATCATGAGACCCATTACCATGACATCTATGACAGATAAGGACTTAAAAAACACAGAGATGTAATGATTGAAGAAGCATAGATTCATTGTGGGCATTACAGTAAGTGCGTCAAAGGGTTTTTGTGCAGTGTATGACTAATATTTAATCAAAATGATATCTGGAAGACAATCAGTATCGAGTGCATGTAGAGTGTGTGAAGTTCTGCCATAAAATATCTTATTTTGATAAATGATGACAATAAAAAAGGGTTGAGTTGTAACACAATCACATCTTTCTACATATGAATGATCTCAAAGATTTTATAGTATGATGGTAACTATAGAGCAACATTAAATGATGAAAACTTGAATTACCAAACAAATAATACAAGAAAACACTGCCATTAAAAACATGTACACTCTATTTGAAATTTATTCATAAGCTTTGACATTAGAGACTCTACTGCATCTCTGACCCTGGACTCTTTTGCTGGCTCATTCTTACTTTCATTTAGGTTCAACAGCTTGTTAAGTTCTACAAATGCTTTCTGCACATTTAGACTGTTACGACCCCCTCTGCTAGGGGCCAGGGGGAGAGTAACAGCTCTTACACAAGAATCTAACAGAAACAGGGATTTTATTAGCAATTTTACAACTGAAAACCATCAGGGCTGCGCACAGCAAGTCACTGGGCAACGTTACATACACACACAAAGGGCATTCTAGAAAAGTAAACGAGGCTCGAGGAAGGGAGGAAAAATATCTCAATACAACAAACCCTACTCAGCTAACCTCGGCTTTGCACACACAGTTTTACTAGCAGGCATTCACAGCGGGTCGAAAAGGCAGACTGCACTCTCAGTATAAAGCAGGGCGAGTGGGATCACTGGTGACGTCTGAAACCTCGCTGGTTCAGAAAGTGGTCTGAGCATTGGTGTGATTTATGAACATATAGTCAAAGGAGTTTGCAAAGAAAAGCGTCTGGACTTCTTTGAGTTGCTTGAAGACGTTTCACCTCTCATCCGAGAAGCTTCTTCAGTTCTAAGGTCAAATGGCCGAGAGTCCCAGATTTAAACCCAGTGGGAGTATCCCCCCAAGGAGGGACAAAGGACCCCCTGGTGATCCTCTAATCACATGCGCCAAGGTGTGAAAGTGGGTGTGGGACCTAATCAGCCAGGGTTTCGGGTGAGCTCATTGTGAAACCTGGCCCCACCCTATCATGTGATTTCCTGAGGTCAGATGGCCCAGGATGTGAGTGGGCGTTAAGGCGTCTGGGGAGGGAACTCAAAACTGGATTATAGATGGCAGACAGTTGGTGTCGTAAACCACCGCCTCTGTTCAAAGATGGTCGCTCACAGTGGTCGCTCACAGTGGACATAGATGGCCTCTTTCACTCCTCTTTCAAACCATCCAGGGGATGCCATACCTTGCATTTATGGACTTCCTAAGATCCACAAGGAAGGGGTCCCACTCAGACCCATAGTCAGTAGCATAAACTCAGCCACTTATAACATTGCGAAACACCTTGCTACCATCCTGGCACCTCTCGTGGGGAACACCCCACACCACATCAAGAACTCCACCGACTTCACCGACAAGGTCCAGAAACTTACCCTGGATCCAGATGAAACCATGATATCCTTTGATGTAGTCTCTCTCTTCACTTGCATACCCACCACGGAAGCAGTGGAGACTGTCAGGAAACGACTACAAGAAGACAGCTCCTTGGAAGACAGGACCAACTTCACACCCGATCAGATTTGCACACTGTTAGACCTCTGCCTTACCACAACATACTTCAAATACAACGAAGGCTTCTACAGACAAAAACATGGCTGCGCCATGGGCTCCCCTGTGTCACCTATTGTAGCCAACCTTTACATGGAGGAAGTGGAAAGAAAGGCTCTTGGCTCTTTTAAAGGGAGAGTACCCAGCCACTGGTACAGATATGTAGACGACACCTGGGTCAAAATCAAGACACAAGAAGTGGAATCCTTCACTGCGCATTATTAACGCCGTGGATAAAAACATCAAGTTCACCAGGGAAGACACTAAGGATAACTGTTTGCCTTTCCTGGACTGCGCTGTGCACATTGAAGAGAATGGCAACCTCAACATTGAAGTTTACCGGAAGCCCACACACACGGACCAGTACCTCCTCTTTGACTCCCATCACCCTCTGGAACACAAACTTGGAGTAATTAGGACCCTACACCACCGGGCAGAATATGTTCCTCTAAGCCTGAAGGGAAAAGAAGGAACACACACATGTAAAGGAAGCACTGAAAACATGCGGTTATCCTAACTGGGCGTTCATAAAGTCAGCAAAGAGGCACAGAAAAGAAGATCAGACACCAGCGAGGGAGGATAAGAAAGACAAACGCAACAACATTGTCATCCCCTATGTAGCCGGTGTATCAGAGAAACTCAGGAGAGTTTTCTCCAAGCATGACATCCCAGTGTACTTCAGACCCAGCAACACACTCAGACACAAACTGGTTCACCCGAAAGACAAAACTCCAAAACACAGACTGAACAACGTGGTGTATGCTGTACAGTGCAGTGAGGAATGCCCGGACCTCTACATTGGAGAGACCAAACAGCCACTTCACAAGCGCATGGCACAGCATAGAAGAGCCACCTCCACAGGACAAGACTCAGCAGTCCATCTGCATCTTAAGGATAAAGGTCACTCTTTCGAGAATGCCAATGTTCACATATTGGACAGAGAGGACAGATGGTTTGAAAGAGGAGTGAAAGAGGCCATCTATGTCCACTGTGAGCGACCATCTTTGAACAGAGGCGGTGGTTTACGACACCAACTGTCTGCCATCTATAATCCAGTTTTGAGTTCCTCTCCCAGACGCCTTAACGCCCACTCACATCCTGGGCCATCTGACCTCAGGAAATCACATGATAGGGTGGGGCCAGGTTTCACAATGAGCTCACCCGAAACCCTGGCTGATTAGGTCCCACACCCACTTTCACACCTTGGCGCATGTGATTAGAGGATCACCAGGGGGTCCTTTGTCCCTCCTTGGGGGGATACTCCCACTGGGTTTAAATCTGGGACTCTCGGCCATTTGACCTTAGAACTGAAGAAGCTTCTCGGATGAGAGGTGAAACGTCTTCAAGCAACTCAAAGAAGTCCAGACGCTTTTCTTTGCAAACTCCTTTGACTACGATGACCTGGATGACTGAGAACCTTCACAGATATGAACATATACATTTGCGTGTTTGTGTTGGAGTTTCGTCTGTGACACAAAGGAGCTTGTTTTCATGGAGCCAGCTGAAAGGAGAAGGGTTTCCCCTGGTTGGTAACACTTTGACCTGAATATTACACATAATCTGCCTGTAAATAATGAAACATTTTACTACAAAATATTTGCATGTTGGGTTTTTTTTTGTTTAAGTTAAATAAAAAACCTAATATAGTTATAAAGTATTTGTTGTGTGCCAATTAACTGGGGTACAACACATTATCTATGGGTGTCTGCGCTGTGGGATACTGGTGCACTCCTGCCTCCTCAGCATCACGTGAAAGACTTTTCTCCAAAGCCAGAGAGGTTATTACCCAAAAGAGAACCAAGAGTCCAAGCACAGTGGAAGAAATATTATTTCTTAATAGAAATGAATAAAGCCACCATCAGCCCAGTATTCATGAGCACATTGACACACTGACTGAAATCTTACTGACAGGTTTTTGACATTGATAGAGCTCGAGAGCCACGCAGCCTCACAGATGGTTGAAATGACAATAAAGGTTTTGACCAGCAGGGGGCGTGGTCACATGAAGCCTCGAGAAATGAAACTTTTAAACCAACCGGATTGAAAGTTTTAAGGTTTCATGAGGCTTCATCTGCACACTTCTGACACCTGACTCGGCATCGGTGCCCACATACCACTTCATTAAAAATCATAGGTGAGAGCAGCTCAGCATATAATATCAAATTATTTATTTACTCTGAACAGCCCCTTAAACAATGCCTGCAGTTACAAACATTCAAGGCTATGTTATTGTATTTGTCAAACCTCAGTTTTATTTAGGAAGGTTTACAAGGCAGATTGTAATGTCAACGTTGTCTCTGGGTGGACAACAGGCGGAGTGATACATCTCCTGCTGTCAGGCCTGCAGGGTTCAGTCTGTTTTGCGGCAGACAAAATATTTTTTGCACTGGCACAAATCATTTGTGTGGCATCTTATTGTGACACCTGATTGTTGTTTAATTTTAGTTTTAGTAATATTTTAAATGGTTACAAAAAAAACGGCAGATGCATTGGCTGCATTTTAGGGTAAATACTTTATTGTTTACAAAATGTATGCACAAGTTTTTCAAATGTACAATTTATATTTGCATTTCAAGTTATGAAAATAATTTACTAAACATGTCTGTGGGTCTTACAGTAAAAGCTATAACTTTTTTCCTGCTAGGATTTTATATTTTTGTGTGATTTCAGATCAATTGTGTTAATGTCAATGAAAAAAACATTGTAAATTCAGACATGAGATTGTGCTGAAAATAATGATACCAAACAAGGCAAATACATACTTATTTTGTATATAAACTATACAGTAAATAAAATCAAAATTCACATGTTTTATGCAACTGAAATGTTTAATTATGTTGGCTAAAGAAAATAAGAAAGTTACAGACTATATTTATATAAAACATGTATTTTTGCAGCATTTGATTATCTTCAGCATATATAATGCATATTACAGAATGTAACACCTGCATATGCGTAAAAAAAGGCTTTTTCGATTTTGCCACCCTAAGAAAATTTCTCTAGATCTGCCCCCTTTTGGTGTCATAATAAGAGCTGACTGAATCCTCTAAATGGAAATGGAATAAAGGAGAGTGTGATTAACCCTCTCATAATCACACGACCGATTTAAGATGATATGGCAACAAGCTGCAGCAGTTCTTTATTATCCCATTTATTAGAAGACACTCTGGTAAGTAGATGTGGGAATCACCAGACACCCCACAATACGACATCACAATATGTCACTCATGATACAATATTATTGCAACAACAAACAAACAAACTAACTAACATTTTGTCAGTGTTTAAAAGCAAATAAACAGAATCAATTTTTTGGGGGGGGGGGGATGAATTTCTATAGCAGATAATTAAATAATAATGTATGCTGTATTGATCCCCGTGGGGAAATTACTTTCTCCACATTTGACCCATTCACTCAGTGAAGCAGTGGGCAGCCACTAAGCAGGCGCCTGGGGTATCCGTTCAGTGGATTCGAACCCCCAACCTTCTGATCATGGGGCAACCACTCGACCTACTGACCTATCTTATTAAAACATACTTAAAAGGCAAAAATTCATTGGGCTGTAGTGGAGTCCTAGCTGGGCTTTATGTTTGACACCCCTGATCTACAGCCACTGTAAAACTTTACAGCTTGGAGATTTCATGAGGTTACAGTTAGATCAGGTTTAATCCTGTAACATTATGTTGACAGCTTCAGATGCCATGACACACTGACTCTGAGGTCTTTGTTGACTTTGAACAGCAAGTAAACAAAGAGCAAATACCTGGAAAACGAACTCCTCCTCCTTTATGATGTCATGGTTAAGCATTAAGGGTGGATTCATATAACAACATAGAGACCTTTTTTAGTCCTTAATAAAGCTCTGTGGCGTCACTCACTACTAAAGTACTGACTTCTGACTCATTGGTCTAATGTAGACATTCATTTAAATACATCTATGCCAACATTTACATTGTTTCCTTTGTGTCTCACAGATTTCTTAGAACAAACAAATTGACTCAGTGGACCAGCTGGTGCAGGCAAATCCAGTTTACTTATCCCTGCTGACACGATTTCTATAGGTCAGAATTACTGACTGTTCCTTGCAGCTGTCGAAGGACTTTAAAAACACAGAAACATGATGATCGTAGAAGCATAGATTCATTGTGCGTCACAGGTTTTTTTTATTTTTCGTCTGAAGAGTGCAGTCCAGTGAAAAACTGGAGCTCATGACTAACATTTAATCAAAGACTGGACTGAAAGACATCTTAAATCACTGCTGAGTAGGCTGCAGTGGATGGACAGCGCATAAAGTTCTCCCATTAAACATCTTAGTTTGATAAAAGAAGGACCTTTTTTTTTTTTTAAAGGAAAACTACTGGCGGCAGCTAGTGTTACCTCTTAGCCTCCTGGTATCAATTAGAAAATCCTAGTGGAATTAGTCATTGCATTTACAAGACTTTTAGAAAATGTGACCTCTGACCTCTGATGTTTTATTAAAAACATTCAAATAAAAAATGACGCAAACTTTTAGTTAAAGTTTGAGATAATGAAACTAAAAGTTTGAGTTGTATTTTTATCAATTTCCTCCTTTATTTTATTTTATTTTTCTCTGTCTTCCTTGTTTAAAATACTTTTGGAAAAGCAATAAATAAATCTTTGGAGAAAAACAAGTTTGAGTTGTAACACAATCACATGTTTCTACATATGATGGCAGAAAGATATAAGATTATATGATGACAGCAATGATAGAACACCTTTAAAAAACCTAAATTACCAAACAAATCATACTAGAAAACGCTGCCATTAAAAACATCCGTACACTATTTGAAATTCATTTGTAACCAGCTTCTAGATTACAGACACTACTGCAATCTCTCACCCTGCAGTTGGGCAGACACATCCATATTCAAACTTTGGACCTAAACCTGCTCATAAAAAGATCAATAATCTGCATTTAACCTCATCTAAACAGCTGGATTATCAACATTCCTCTTCACGACTAGCAGAGCTTGTTGTTCTGGTTTCATTTACCAGGCAAGCAAAACATAAGGGGAGCTACGACTGTCCTCACACAAACAGCAGCAGCAGACTTACACAGCTTCTCTCATTTTCTGGTGGATTCATTTTTACTTATTTTCACTCACATGACTTTTGCTCTAATGCAGCATTTATTCTATATTTAAAGATACAATGAAGTGGGTTTAACATGGAGTGGATTAAACTGCACTTACTGTAGTCCACCTTCTCTTAAATTACAAGCATACTCATTCACATGAAAAATGATCTGTAAATCTGCAGTATTACAGTTTTGAAAATTGTAATCAGTTTAACTTTCTGACACAGGGAGAGGCGAGTATCATGAAACCAGTGTCACACCTGACAGCATAAATAAAACTCTGGGTTAACAGAGGTTTAATGGATAAGGGGGGAAAATAAAAGGATGTTTGCTAATGCCTATAAAATATGCTTCACTTCTTTGTTAAAGAATTATTTAATTTCCTTTGTTTAATTAATCTTCTGTAAACTGATTGTTGAGCGATCCTTCCCTGTTATTTATCTGAAGCTGACAGGAGGCTTCAGCCATCAAATCAAGTTACAGATACAAGTTATTAGTGTGATTTTCTCTCTTTATGTCACAAAGTTAAAGCTGTTTGAGAAAACAACATTTCTCACTAACAAGCCTCTCTTAACAATCTCTTAATTAAAAGTAAACTCTAATATTAAAAAAGTCACTTTTGATTTCAAATGAAGAAAGCAAATTTTTAAATTGCAATTCCAACCCATAATGGATGGTATAAACCAGAGAGGAGAAAAACAAGTAAAACCTGTTTCAGAGTTTGTCTGGCTGAAACTATCAAATTATAAACTAGGAATCCATGTAAAGGCGTCTTAATCATGATTATTCTATTAATCATATTATGCAGTCATCACATAATCATTTGATGCTTCACTTGTCAACAATCATGTAATGAGTGTCAGAATATAAAGTATGCATGAACAATGAAATCAGTGGCTTCTTAAATCTCTCCAGGATGAAGATGTTTGGAAGAATGATGAGCTGCTGTGTGGCTCTCCTCCTGACCTTCAGCTCTGTGTCAGCTGTAAGACGAGCGCTCAACTCAATCACTCATCTGAGGTCAGTAGGCTTTGGCCAGTCTGTGCCCGAGTACAGCCTCCGCTTGCTCCACTGGTTTGCTACCACAGTTCACTTTGACAATAACAACATCATCCTGCTGACCTTTGACCCAAACAGTGGTGATTATGGCTCACATCGATATCGCAGCGATGAACAGCTGTTAGACCCACTGCCGAGGGGATATGAGTACTACACTGTTGGTAATATCTACCAAGATGCATCACTGGAACTTCCAGATTATGTCATTGAGGAAAGTAACAGGGCTCGCATTATAATTAGAGTCAGGCAGCAGAACGCAGTACAGACAATAGACCAAGTCTATATCACACAGCATTATGAGACATATGAAGATCGAGGGACAGAGTATGATCCACAGCATACATATCGGGTCACTACCTGCCTCCTAAGAGTGTTGAGAAAGTTTTCCTTGCACCGCGATAACTTCAACTCACTGGCTCTCAGAAACAGAGTTCATGACTCCCAGCTATCAGAGATAAGAAACATGTGGGGGGACCTCGCTTGTGTTGGACTGTTGTTGTTTATTGTGATCCCAGAAAAATATTCCTCTCACAAACACAACAACAGACGTCAGCCAACACCAAGAAACAACACACAAAGTCATGTTGTGGTCAATATCCCAGAGAGCAGGGAACATAAAGCTTTTGTCTCCCCGGAAAGATACAACTCTACTTTGCATTTCACACCTCAGGACGACAACACCTGTGTTTGTTGTTTCTGTGTTGTGTTTGTTCTTTCTGTCATTTTTGGTCTTCTGTATCTGGCATACTCGCTTAAATATTAATTTAACTACAATCAATGTCAACACACAGATTAAGTTGAACATTTCTATCACAGTGTACTGCCACTGACTGCAAAACCCTTTAGCAAACAGTGTTTCACCATCAGTCTTCCTCCTGCTCTCTTGATACACTCCCCGACAGGTTTTTTTTCCTCTTTTCCTCAGAAGCTCAGCCCCTAAACTCTTTTTCCCAGCATTTTCCCTACATCACTGAAGACTGCAGTTGTCAATCCTCTTGAAAAAGAGAGATAATTATATATTTTCACAGTATAATATAATATTTATTGCCTTTATTGTTGGTTTCAAATCTTTCACTTATCCATAAGATTGTTGAAAAAGTCTTTTTTTTTGTTTTGTTTGGCCAATTTTGTTTAGTCTGCCTGCTTCCTTTAATAGAGGGTGGCTTATCATGACTATGATGATACGCTGATTTAAGGCTGTAACTGAGTCAGCTTTTTTGAGAAGAAACTGAAATTTATGGATTTATTTCTTGTTTGACTCTTGCCATGCTCTTCTTGAAGTAGAGCTTGTCACCTGGTGGTGCCTTGATGTGAAACAAAGACGGTGATATGACGATTAGTTGCTCTGTTGCCCACTGCTCAAACAAACTGCTTCACATCTTCTCCAAATTTCTCCGTTTCCATTTTAGTAATCATGTAATTTTTGAAGTAACACCACATCATCTCATATTTCACAACTTTGCTGTAAAAGGGTTTATTCATAGTATAGTAAATAAACTCAGTCAGTTTGATCTCACATTGTGTGGGATAAAAAGAAAAACAAATTACAACCAGAAGACTAGAACTACTGGCATATTATGTTGACTCCATGTCCTGAGAATCAGGCAGCTACAACACTTTGGTACAACCAGTTGAATGACAGTTATTCCATTGTACACTTTATTTCGATGTGTTTAACTTCACCTGCTGTGCTATATTTGTAAACCTTCCTAAATCTACCTGTAGACACAGTTGAAATTATTTTCACCTCAGTTAATAACAAACTTCACACAGTGCACCGGTGTTGCACAGGTGTTAATTTATTTTTAGGATGCAAGACTGGATTTAACTGACAGATGTTTTGCTGACTCATGCTTATGTTCAGTCAGGTTCAACAGCTTGTTAAGGTCTACAAAAACTTTTTGCACATTTAGATGTTTGCAGGTGTTTATTTACATGTAAATTATATATATTTTCCTCTACTTGATCTGGAAATAAAAATTCTGAACAAAACATTTGATTAATTTGTGTGTAATCTATTTGCAACAAAGAAAAAGAGCTGGATGAACATCCGACTCTGTGGTGATGCCATCTTGTTTGCCAGTGGTTGGAATGATGGACAAAGGAGCTGTCCTCCAGACTCTGGTTCTTTACGGGCAGTGGTGTCACTGGTGACGTCTGAAACCTCGCTGGTTCAGAAAGTGGTCTGAGCATCGGTATGATTTATGAACATGTATAAATTTGCGTGTTTGTGTTCGTGTTGGAGTTTCATCTGTGACACAGAGGAGCTTGTTTTATGGAGCCAGCTGAAAGGAGAAGGGTTTCCCTCTGGGTGGAAACACTTTAAGATGAATATTACACATAATCTGCCTGTAAATAATGAAACATGTTACTACTAAAACATTCACAAGTTGGGTTTTTTGTTAAGTTAAATAAGTATTTATTGTGTGCCAATTAACTGGGGTACAACACATCACCTATGAGTGTCTGTGCTGTGGGATACTGGTGCACTCCTGCCTCCTCAGCATTATGTGAAAGACTTTCTCCAAAGCCAGAGAGGTTATTACCAAAAAGAGAACCCGACAGAGTCAAAGCACAAATATTATTTCTTAATAAATATTTTTTTAAAGTCACCATCGGCCCAGTATTCATGAGCACAGTCACTGTCCCATCTTTCGAAAACACAACAACAGGTTTAACATAAACTTCTCATATCCTGTTGGATTTATTTAAACACTGACTCAAATCTTACTGACATTTTTTTTTTTTACATTGCTAAAGCTCGACAGCCACGCGGCCTCACAGATGAAAAACGTCATGGTTGAAATGACAATAAAGGTTTTGACCAGCAGGGGGCGTTTGTATCCACATGAAGCCTCGAGAAGTGAAACTTACTTTGAACCAGCTGGACTGAAAATTTTAAGGTTTCATGCAGAAGTGTTTCTGCACACTTCTGACTCCTGATCCAGCATCGGTGCCCAAATACCACTTCATTAAAAATCATGGGTTAGAGCAGCTCAGCAAATGAGATCAAATCATTTATTTACTCTGAACAGCCCCATAAACAATGCCTGCAGTTACAAACATTCAAGGTTATGTTGCTATTGTATTTGTCAAACTAGTCTCAGTTTTATTTAGGAAGGTTCCTAATGCTTGGCAGCAGGGCTGGACCTTCAGGGGTGGCACGTGCCATCCTAAAATAATCTCTTGGTTTTATTTCTTGTTGTCAGTAGCAACCGATGCCTATGACTGTGCCAGAGCACATCGTGAATCAACACCATGGGCATTTCAGATTTTACACAGGTGGTTGATTGTTACAGTCTGGAAATGGAATGAAGGAGAGTGTGATTAACCCTCTCATAATCACACGACCGATTTAAGATGATATGGCAACAAGCTGCAGCAGTTCTTTATTATCCCATTTATTAGAAGATAATCTGGAAAGTAGATGTGGGAATCACCAGACACCCCACAATATGACATCACAATACATCACTCATGATATGATATTATTGCAACAACAAAGAAACAAACAAACTATTATTTTGTCAGTGTGTGAAAACAAACGATCAACTTTGTCGGGGAAAAGGATGATTTTTATAGCAGGTAATTAAATGAATGAAAAGTTCCAGTTAATCACTTTGTTTATTACTTTGTAGTTTGGATCCCCGCAGGTGAGGTCTTTATCAAATGCAAAAGGCAGAAATTCATGTCCTTCATATTTTCCATCCAGTGGGCTGTAGTGGAGTCGTAGCTGGGTTTTATGTTTGACACCCCTGATCTACACTGACTGTAAAGTTTTACAGCTTGGAGATGTTTCACGTGAAATGATGTAAAGTTTACGGTTAGAAGAGGTTTAATCCTGTAACATTATGTTGACAGTTTCAGCGGCCGTGCTTAGTAACACCCTGAGGAGAGATTTTGAACAGCAAGTACCTGGAAAACGAACTCCTCCTCCCTTATGGTGTCAGTTTGAAGATGAATCAGTATAACAAAAGAAAAAAACTATTTTAGTCCTTAATAAAGCTCTTTGGTGTCACTCACTGCTAAAGTATTGACTTTGACTGATTGGTCTAATGTAGACATACATTTAAATACATCTATGCCAAGATTTGCATTGTTTTCTTGGTGTCTCACAGATTTCTTAGAACAAACAAATGGACTCAATGGACCAGCTGGTGCAGGCAAATCCAGTTTATTCAACCCTGCTGACATGATTCCAAGAAGGCAGAAATACTGGTTGAACTGGCTGACCCCTGGCAGTGTTCCTCACAGCTGTCCAAGAACTTTCAAAACACAGAGACGTGCCGATCGAAGAAGCGTAGGTTCATTTTGGGCATTACAGTAAGTGTGTCACATGTTTTTTAATGAACTTTAGACAGGGAAAGTGAAGTGTATGACTAAGACTTCATGAAAGAGACAGGTGGAAGGCTCTTAAGTCAGTATCAGGTGCATGGTGGAGTGTGTAAAGTTCTGCCATTAAACATCTTAGTTTGATAAATGATGACATTTAAAAAAGGATATTTAGCTATGCTGCATGCTGAGTTTCTAAAATAAACAAGTACAGAAAAATGAAATGAACAGAGGATCGAGACGCTCGCTGTCATGTCTGTGACAGCACCTCCTCCTGGTAGGGTTGCAGCAGTGGAAGCAGCTCCACAAGCTTTAAAACATCCAGGAGCTCACTCTGCAGGTGGTGGATAGATATAGGAGAGGTGGAGAATGAACTCAACCTGGGTGTTAATTGTCTTGTGTAGTCTGGGAGATGAGTGGATGATGGGGTGGGTGCAGTTTTCTCTGCGGTGGGGTCGGGTGGGCTGCCCCGGACTCTGTGGGGATGGGCGGTGCCCCGGTGGGTTCCAGGTTGTGGGGGTGCCTACTGGGGTTAGCGGGGGAGCTGGCCCCAGGGAGGGGCCACTTGCCTCCCTCTTCCCGCTCCACCACACCCACCCACAAATGCAGGGCTTGGGGTGCAGGTGTGTCACCAGGGTGCAGGGAGGCACTCCCCTCTGTCCCCTTCTGGCCACCTGTGCCTCAATTTTATTCCACGACCTAGACATCCACATTACTCATACTCTCATAACACATACATATAGGGCCTTGGGGGTGGGCACGTTATACAGCGTCCAGAGGATGGTCTGTGTATTCAAACCCACCTCTGGTGCTGGTGCCCTACCCTCAATTTTAAATGCATATAGACACTGAGGGTTGTGGGGAGGAGCTGTGCTGCTCTCTGGCAGGAAGCACCATGCCCTTCTGTGTTTTGAATGCGCTTTAGTACAACACGCAGCAACACTACATATGAGTGTGCGGAGGGAGGTTTGGGGTCTTCACTCACCCCCGTTCTCTGTTAATCGTCAGGGCTGGGGGTCTGGGAGGAGGTGTTGGCTGTGAGATTGTGGTCTGGGATGCGGGGTCTCCCTGCTACTGCAGATAAGGTGGCAGTCTGCTTGCCTCTATCCCGGGGAAAAGGGTTACATCTCCTGAGTCTAGGTATTGTTTGCCCCTCTGGGGGCGAGGATACCTGAACCTGGGATATAGAGTATGTTTGGGGAGTGTGATTGTATGTACAGTGTCTATTTCTGTTTGTCTCCACGTCGGGTGAGTGCCAAATATTTGCTTATGTGTATATGGGGCTGGGAATACACGTTTCTGTCTGTGTGCGCCTGTTCGTCTCTGTCTATATGTCAGGTTGGGTCTTAGACTCCACCTTTCTGGGAACATCTCAGGCTCTCTGAGGTATGGAGGCCTATCTCCCCTCACTACACTCTCTGCCGGTGGCTGATGCCCTGAGCCATCGGTGCGTTGGTGGTTCTTGGTGTCTGGGGCTGGGAGCTCATGTATGTACCGGCTCACTCCTGGTGGCCGATTAGCGGGGCCTGGCACCTGCGCCATCGGGCCTCTGGGTCTGGGGCCCGGTCCTCTCTGGCACAGCTGGCTGCCAGCAGAGCCTGCGGGCACGTCACTGCAACCTCCACTGGCCTCTGCTCCGTGGCTGCTGGGTGACACCTTGTCTGGGGCTCTCCTCAACTCTTCCCAGGAGGGTGGCACAGTTACCCCTTTGATGGTCCTCCTTGGGTCCTCGTACTCTGGGGCCTCTGGATGTCTGGGGCCTGGATCTCCTCCATACCTGCTTCATGCCATGGGGGACGGGGCTATGGCTCCCCACACTCCTTAGCAGATTGTTACATGGAGAAACCTTTTGAATACAAGCGTGCTGATCCACACAGGTGTGCACACGTGTTCACAGACACAAACTACACCTTTCTTGGCTGCTACCTCAAAGCACATTTTGCGCTGTCGATCCTGCGTGCTGCACAATAACATTTAATATTTAGTATCTACTGTTAGCTAGTTTATTGTGATGGTGTTGTATTTATTATGTTGTTCTTTTTTGTTTGTTTTCTCTTCTGTTTTTTTTTTCTTTTCTCGACAGGTGATCCAGGTGGGGTTTTTTTAATTTCTTTTTTGTTTGTTTGTTTGCTTTTCTTTTTTTCTCTCTCCCCTCTATTTTGCCTTTTTCTCCCTCTCTTTCTTTCATTCTTTTTTTCTCCCTGTCCTATCCCCCAATCATGTCTGTCCCGTCTGCAACAACTGAAATTAAAATAAAATAAAATAAATACAGAGAAAAACATCTGTGTGTAAATATGTGCAGCCTCAGCTGTTTTGTACAAACTTGAAATTTTGGCTAGTTTCACATAATTAAACTAAAAGTTTAACACAATCACATCTTTCTATGTGAGAATACTCTCAAAGTTTTGATAATATAATGGTAACTATGGAGCACCTTTAAAAGATGAAAACTTAATAATAATAATGATGATCAAACAATCATTCGAGGAAACACTGCCATTAAATAATGTGTGTTTACTATTTTAAATTCATTCGGCGACAGCTGCGTCACTCACCCTGCAGACACATCCATGTTTAAACTTTGGACCTGAACCTGTTCATAAAATTATCAATAATCCGCTTTTACGTGACTGTTAAACTAGAAACACTTAAATCCATGATGGTGTTGCTCTTTAATACTCTCATCAAAATGGCTGGATTATCAAGCTTCATCTTATCAACTAACAGAACTTGTTGGTGTGGTTCTATTTACGAGAAAAGCAAAGCATAAAGGGAACTACGACTGTCCTCACACGAACAGCAGCAGCAGCAGCAGCAGACTTACACAGGTAAGTTCTCTCAGTTTCTTTATTTTCACTCACATGACTTTACCCTTTTTTCTAATGCTCCATTTATTCTACCAATGACAAAATATTTAAAGATACGATGAAATGGATTGTACTTTGTCCACTTTCTCTTAAATTAGAAGCATACTCATTCAAGTGCAAAATGACCTAGTTTTGATGTTATTAGTTTAACTTTTTGACACATGGAAAAGTGAGTATCATGAAACCACCTGACAACATAAATAAATAAAATTATGCGTTAACAGAAGTGTAATGGCTAAGTGGGAAAAAAATTTAAAAAATGAATCAAAAAGGACTCAAATATGTAGTTGTTTCAATTTGCTAATCGTTATAAAATATGCCTCACTTCTTTGTTAAAGAATTAATTGGTTTGCTTTGTTTAATTAATCTTCTGTAAACTTATTGTTGAGTGATCCTGCCCTGTTTATCTGAAGCTGACAGGAGGCTTCAGCCAACAAACCAAGTTACAGATACAAGTTATTAGTGTGATTTTCTCTCTTTATGTCACAAAGTTAAAGCTGTTTGAGAAAACAACATTTCTTAATAAAAAAAAAGCCTCTCGTAACAATTAATCAAAAAACTAACTTTTGATTTCAGTTGAAGAAAACAAAATTTTAAAATGCAATTCCAACCCATAATAGATGGTGTAAACCAGAGAGGAGAAAAACAAGTAAAACCTGTTTCAGTGTTTGTGTGGCTGAATGACTATCAAATTATAAACTAGGAATACATTTAAAGCTGTCTTAATCATGATTATCATGATTATAAATCACGTAATGAGTGTCAGAATATAAAGTATGCATGAACAATAAAAACAGTGACTTCTCAAATCTCTACAGGATGAAGATGTTTGGAAGAATGATGAGCTGCTGTGTGGCTCTCCTCCTGACCTTCAGCTCTGTGTCAGCTGTAAGAAAGCTCAACTCAATCACTCATCTGAGGTCAGTAGGCTCTGACAGATCTGCCAAAGAGGACTGCCTCCAGTTGCTCCACTGGTTTGCCAACACAGTTGACATCAACACAAACGATGACATACGTCTGACCTTTGGCCCAAACCTTCGTGATTATGGCTCACATCAATATCACAACAGGCAGCTGTTAGAGCCACTGCCGGGGGGATATCAGTACTACAGTCTTGGTAATATCCATCGAGAAGGATCATTGCGACTTCCACCTCATGTCATCCAATTGGAGCAAGATGACCGTAACAGGGCTCGGATCATAATCAGAGTCAGGGAGCAGAATGTGGATGAGCGAATTTCACGGATAATAGACCGAGTCTATGTCACACAGCATTATGAGGAAGCTGAACATCGAGGGACAGATTATGATCCACAACATACATATGAGATCACTACTAGCCTCTTAAGAGCGATCAGGAGGTTTCCCATGGACAGTGATGACATCAATTTACTGAGGTCTCTCAGAAACCGCTATAGAAGCGACGCTGATGACTCCCAGCTATCAGAGATAAGGAGCAAGTGGCGTGACCTCGCTTGTCTTGGACTGTTGGTGTTTATTGTGATACAACACACGTCAGCATGATGTGCTCCGTAGCTCACAGAGTCGTCAAAACGATGCTTTTGCCTTTTCAGAAAGGTACTCGAATTTGGAGGACAACACCTGTGTTTATTGTTTCATCTGTAGTGTTGTGCTTCCTGCTTCAGTCTTTTTTGGTCTTGTGTATCTGTCATACTCATCTAATTATTAAATCAACTAAACTCAATGTCAATGTAACTGGGCCATAAATTACATATTGTTACAATTACACAAAATGTGTTGCAGACCACAAATTTTATTTGCCAGTTTATACCTGACTTTTAGGACCTTCAAGCCTGTAGTTATGTTCGTTATCAGTTAGAGCCCCTCCTCATTGTTCTTCTTCTTTGGTGCAACCCTAGAAATACAGTGTACCCCTTTGGCCTCTCCCGTTTTCTACAATTCGCCTGTGAGAAAGGTTGGTGTCATTTCTTTCCAGACACTGTACAACACACATATAATGTATATTTATCCACCCTGATGTTTCTGATTGTGATTTTAGTTCAATTATTGTCATCATTGTGCCTGTTTTTGTTAGATGCTATAAATGTCTGGTATATGTGTGCCACAAATGTGTTTTAGGCGCCGTTAACACTAGCATGAATATATAATTCTGGCTAGCTTGTGTGGAAAATACATTATTAGATAAGAGGGCTTTAATTAGTCACATGTTAATCTAGAAGCTATTGAACGCACAGAGCCTTAAAAAAGCATTTTGCTTGTAACTTGTAGACGTGCCTGCTTAGCTACAGTTAAGTACAGGATGTGCTCCGGTCGGGTATGAAAAGAATAGAACGACAAGAAATATCTGCAGTCTAAGACGACTGAAAATAGTTCTTTAATACATTCAGATATAGGAAGTGTCTAAAGGTCACTAACTGTAATAGACGTATGATATGATATGTTTTTTGCTTACGCATGAAGAGGCTGAACCTGATATACAAAAACAGTCTGATGTGTTTTATAGTTGAGATCTATGCAGACGGTGAAGTTGTGTACTTCTCCCACACGTGTGTTTAATACATCAGTTTTTTGACTCTACTTGGCTGGTGTATTGGTGGTTTTGTTCTCAAACCCACATCAAAGAATCGTAACACTTGGAAGTTGTGATGGGTTGAGCTAACCCTCTTCCCCACTGTTTGTATTTGGTTGTAGGAGCCTCAGCGGTCAAGTTATTTACTTGGAGGTCTTTCTTTCTTTTACCTTTCTTTGTCAGACACAACGCAGGAACACACCAGTTACATCAACACACAGATTAAATTGAGCTTTTCTGTTTTGATGTATTGCCACTTACTGCAAAACGCTTAGTAAACTGTGTTACATCGTTCATCTCCTTCTTCATGTCCTGCCAGGGTTTTTTTCCCTTAGTCACTTAGCCCCTGCAGTCATTTTCCTGGTATTTTCCCTGAATCACTGAAAACTTCAGTTATGAAGCTCCTTGTGAAAAAGAGAGAAATTGACGTATTTTAACATTATAACACAGTATAATAATTATTGGCTTTATTATTGGTCTATTTATTCTTCAGATTGTTGAAAAAGTAGATATTAACCAAATTAGTGAGTACTTGAATATTAATAGCTACCATGAAATCTTCCAATCAGGCTTTCATCAATGTCACAGCACAGAAGCTGCTCTCATGAAAGATGTGAAATTATATTTGGTATACTGGTATTGTTAGTTCATACCACAGTATTCAATACTGTTGATCATAATATGGCATTATTGGGTCTTACAGGAATCATTCTTAGAGCTGATTTATGGATTTATGTATTGGTTGACTACTGCAATGCGTTTCTTGCAGTAGAGCGGGTCATGTTGTGTTAAAATCACAGCATCTCATATTTCGTGATATTTCCTAAAACGTGTTTATTCATCACATGGTGAATTTTGTGTGGGATAAGAGAGAAACAAATTGCAACCACTTATACCTAAAACTGCAGGGGTATAGTAGGTATAAGTAATAAAAAGTAGTACAAACTGTCAGTAATCAACACATCATCACCAGGAGCTGAAGAAGTCGTCAGAATATTACAGTGAAGTGGTGTTTGCTTGCTTGGACTGAAAACCTCAGATGCCTGTGCTGCATTTTCCTATTAAAACCCATCCATCCATTCGCTTGCGCTTATCCTTTTCAGGGTCGCAGGGGGCGCTGGAGCCAATCCCAGCTGTCATAGGGCGAGACGCGGGGTACACCAGCCAGTCTGTCACAGGGGCAACACATAGGGACAGACAACGATTCGCACTCACATTCACTCGCACACTCACACCTAGTGGCAATTTGAATTATCCAGTTAACCTATCCCCACAAGCTGCATGCCTTTGGATGGTGGGAGGAAGCTGGAGTACCCGGAGGGAACCCACGCAAACACAGGGAGAACATGCAAACTCCACACAGAAAGAAACTCCCGGCCTGATGGCGGAATTGAACTCAGGACCTTCTTGCTGTACGGCAACAGTGCTAACCACCGTGCCACCGTGCCGCACTATTAAAACCCCCTTTATGAAAACATCAGAGAAGAACAAACAACAAGAAAGTGTGATGTTTACTTAGAGTCAAAAGTTTACAAGTTCAATAACAGTTCTATAGAGCTTGAGGCGACTGTTGTTGTGATTTGGCGCCATATAGATAAAATTGAATTGAACTGAATTTACAAAACAACAGTTTGTGAATCAGTGTGGCTCGTCTGATGGATAAATGACACGTGTTGAGCAAGAGTGTGTTTCACTGATGGGTTTGTATTCTTTCTGTAATCTTGAAAACGCTGTTCAATAAAAAATATTTTCATGTGTGTGATGTGTCGTAACTGTCTTGACTAAAAGTCATATTTTATATATTAGTTAGTATTTTTTCAGTAATACAAATTGAGTTTCCTGGAGACCTGCTGACCTAAAACCAACACAATTCACTTGATTCAAATCCATGTGGGACTGTTTGTTGCAGGGCTTTCATGTTTCATAACATTGTGTATAACAAACAGCAGATAGGATATGTGGCAGACAATGGGAGAAGTAATAGGACTCAAATTATAATTAGAGTCATGGAGCAGAATGAGGTATGATAATAGACCAAGTGTATATCACACAGCATTATGAAACATCTGAAAATCAGGGCACGAGGTATAATCCAGAACATACCAGGTGACTACCAACCTGCTGATCAGAGTTTTCTGTGCAAGAAAATGACATGAGCTGACTCATGTATCTCAGAAACTGGTTTAGAAGCAGTGCTGATGATTCCCAAATACCGTCATGGTTTTCTGCGTGGCAGGCAGAATGTAGGACCCAAACACAGAGAGTAAACTCAAAACAGCAGCTTTATTACTGGAAAAACTGTTACACAGAAAACAAAACCAAAAACATGAAACTCAAATACAAAAACTAAGAAACTGATCTGGGAACAGAGAACTCGGAAATACAAGGAGTACGACAGAAACACATAGTGATGTGGGTGTATGATTGTTAACGAAGTGATAGAGGACAGAGGAAAACACAGGGCTCAAATACACCAGAGAGTAACAATCGAATGGGAAACTGGAGGGAAACACAGCTGGGACTAATCTGACATAACGAGACAAAAGAGAACCAAAACTCAAAACACTGAACACAAAACACGAGACTATCAAAGTAAAACAAGAAAGACATGGAGACACAGACTTGACAAGGAGGCACGGCTGACTGGGAAAACAGAGCGAACATAGAGACGGGTGACTAGACATGAAACGTGGGACACGGGAACAGAAACTAAACACAAAGATGAAAATTGAGGGAGCGAGAACTAAGATTGCTGAGAGCTTGAAAAATAAGGATAACCAAAACCAAGAACAACAACAATCAAAGAATATTAAACCAAAAACACAAACACTGGATCATGAGACCCATTACCATGACAACTATGACAGATAAGAAACATGTGGGGTGACTGGTCCTGATTCAGGACAGATAAGAGATTTCATTGGTTGCTGTGCTGGCACAATCACACCTGACCCAACATCAGTCTCAGAAAATGGGCGGATTCACTTAAGTTGCAGCTCGTTACCTGTTTCAAAAAGATCCAGTGTTGTTTTTTTACACATATATAACTTGGCTGCATAAATAACTGGAAGCTGAAACTACAATATAGAGAATCAACCCAATTAAAAAGCCCGGCAATTACATATATTCAAGGTTATGTTTATATTGCAAATGAAAGGAAATAATCAGGAAATGTGTGTTTAGCAGTCGTAATAAGAGCAGACTGAATTCTTTAAATACTAAGTAAAACTGCTTCAAAGCTTCCTTTCTAACCTTAACTAGAACATAGTCTGGTTAGTAGATGTGGGAATCACCAGATACCCCACAATACTACATCTCACTGTCACTCATGATACGATATTATTGAAACAACATACAAAGAAACTAACTAACATTTTTTCAGTGCTTAAAAACAAAAAAACAGAATCAAATTTCTTGGGGAAAAAAAAGAATTTCTATAGCAGATAAT